>NC_045978.1:31942153-32542153 GCF_010909765.2 Amblyraja radiata
GGTAGAACTCTTTGATACGATACGATAGGATGCCCATGATCTCAGTTTTACCAATGCTCCTTGGTGTTGCATTTGACCAAATGCTGCCTTGATGTCTAGAACAGTCACTCTCACTTCACCTTTGCAATTAAGCTATTGGGTTCATGTTTGGATCAGGGCTGTGATGAGATCTGGAGTAGAGTACACTTGGCTAAACCCAGACTGGGCAGGGTGAACTGTTCATGCAGAGCATGTGCCGCATTGTATAGATGCGTGAATATTGAGCAATTCAATGTGTGTAGGGCTTGTATAGGAGAGTGGCAATGAGGCAAAATATCAGTTATGACCTTATTGGACAGAGGAGCAGGTATGATGGCCAATTGGCTAACTCCAATTTCTATTTCCTATGTTCTGATGTTCTTCAAGTCCATTGCTATGTTGAAAATTTGACAGTGGACTGATAAGAGGACAAGTTAACATGTTGGTATTTGACTTATTTTTAGTGGCTGTCCATTACCATTCAAGCTCACCAGCTGGGAAGAAAAAGCTTGGTGCTGACAATTAGCTTGATATTCCGTCGTCAAATACACTGGCCATCAGTCACTAACAGAGCAGCAATGGCATGAACAAAGAACAAATCAAAACCGCTCCCTTCTACAGTAGGCCTGCTGGTGGGACATACGATCAAAAGCTGAACCTGGGACGAGTGGGATTTGGGGCTTGGGCCTATGTTGGATGGGTAATAGTGGAACAGAATCCAGTCACCAGATTGATTTAGGTTGTCCAATGTTTGATGACACTGCTTGTTGAGAAATATGAGTGATTGCATGGCAAACAGTCCGATCGGGACAGGTTTGGAGGGATATGGACCAAACGCGGGACTAGTGTAGCTGAGATATGTTGGCTGGTGTGGCCAAATTGGGCTGATCGGCCTGTTTCCACACTGTATCATTCTATGACTATTAGTTCTGAATTTACAGTCCTGTTGAGTGAAGTATCTCGTCCGATGTGTGCCTGGAAGATGATGGATCACCTCATTAATTGACAGATGCTGACAGTGAGCAAACCCCTTGGGGCTTTTGGCACAATTTGAAACCATATTTTGTTTGTGTTGAACTTGAAAGCAATCACTAAAAGATCAAAGGCAAGCTTAATAGATTCAAATGTTGCGACTGGGTGCAACAAAGCAAGGCCTTTGTGTATTTTTGTCCTGCTATGTGCCACGGCCAGAAAAGAGATTTTATAATAATTACTTAAATAATCTTCCTGTAAACAAAGGTTATGACTCCTTTCACAGTACAATGCTCATTTTGAAATTACACTTTCCCATAGTTCAATTTTTGTTCCTTGGTCATCTCTGATTTTAATCTTAAAGCAAATCTTCTGCAGATGCGAGAAATCTGAAATACAAACAGCAAGTGGTAAGAAATGCTCAGCAGGTCAGGCAGTATATGTGGAGGGAAAAACGGATCAAACATTTCAGGCTGGTAGCTTCTCATCAGATATTAATTGTGGTCATGGGGAGAACGTACAAACTCCGTATGGACAGCACCCGGGTCTCTGGCGCTGTAAGGCAGCAACTCTACTGCTGCGATGCTCCGCTGTTGTTTCAGTTTCTTTTTAGGAAGCCTTTGTTGGATGCAATCCTTGCCTCCCTTTGACTCTTGGGCTGTGCCATCCTCCAGCCCTATGATAGGAGGGGACATCCCCTCAACATTCCTCCTTGGTGGGGGAGTTGACACAAGATTGCAGACAATGTTCCATCTCTTGAATGCACATGCGCACAGAGAGGATTGTAATGCACCTTGTGTATATTTTCTGTCCACTCCACCAGCCATGGAATGGCTCCAAAGGCCTCCATAATTGGACAGTAGTTTAAGGAAGCTCGCTGTGTGAGCAGCCTTCTTCACCTCCTCCTATTCCCTGCACCAAACACCAAACATCTAAAACAAAAAGGCCCCATTATGCCTCCGGATTTCATATTCTGGATATATTTTCTCCACTTCATTGTTCCAAAGCTGCAGATGGTTGTTAACATTTGCATATCACCGGTCACTCCAGGGCAACATATCCCCTTCCAAGTTTGAACAAAACTAGAAAAATAACTCAAATGTTTCAATTCTCTGCAGGTAACTAAACCATGGAATGATAGGGATTCATCAACAGAACAGGGCATTGGAAGGAAGCTGGCAGTACAGGATATCAGTGCTCATTCTCAATATTTTGGGGCAGGACAGTGGTAAGGCTGGCAGAGCTGCTGCTCACAGCTCCAGAGACTCGGGTTCAACCCTAACCCCTGGTGCTGTTTAGTTTAGTTTAGTTTAGTTTAGTTTAGTTTACTTTAGTTTAGTTTAGTTTAGTTTAGCGATGCAGCGCAGAAACAGGCCCTTTGGCCCACTGAGTCCATGCGACCAACGATCCCCACACATTAGCACTATCTTACACACACTATAGACAATATACAATTGTATCAAAGCCAATTAACCTACAAACCTCTTTGGAGTGTGGGAGGAAATCGGAGCATTCCACAATCCACAAACCTGACTGTCTGGCAGACCCATTGTTTCTGCTTGTTCTTGTCCCATCGAACATCTTTCCACATACCTCAACTCCATCCTATTCCCCCTGGTCAAATCCCTCCCTACCTATGTCCAAGACACCTCACACGCTCTTCGTCTCCTTCAAGACTTCCGTTTTCCAGGCCCCCACTCCCTCATCTTCACTACGGATGTCCAATCACTCTACACCTCCATCCACCTCCAGGAGGGTCTTAAAACCCTAGTTTCTTCCACAACCGCAGAACCAACCGATCCCCATCTACAAATATTCTGCTCCGCTTAGCGGAGCTGGTCCTTACCCTCAACAACTTTTCCTTTGACTCCTCCCATTTCCTCCAAATCCAAGGCGTAGCTATGGGCACGCGCCTGGGCCCCAGCTCTGCCTGCCTCTTTGTAGGGTACGTCGAACAATCCTTGTTCGAGGCGTACCGTGGCCCTATCCCTGAACTCTACCTCCACTACATTGACGACAGCATTGGTGCTACCTCCTGCACCCACACAGAACTCACTGACTTCATCCATTTCACCACTAACTGCCATCCGGCACTCAAATTCACCTGGATCATTTCCGACATCTCCCTACTGTTTCTAGACCTCACCATCTCCATCATAGGAAACAGACTACAAACCGACATCTACTACAAACCCACTGACTCCCATGGCTATCTGGGCTACACTTCATCCCAACTTGCTTCCTGTAAGGACTCTATCCTCTACTACCAATTCCCCCGTCTACGCCGCATCTGCACCCAGGATGAGGTGTTCCAAACCAGGGCATCGGAGATGTCCTCATTCTTTAGGAAAGGGGGTTCCCCTCTTCTCCTATAGATGAGGCTCTCACTAGGGTCTCCTCTATATCCAGCAGCTCCGCTTTCACTCCCCATCCCCCCACTCGTTACAAGGACAGAGTCCCCCTTGTCCTCAATTTCCACCCTACAAGCCATCACATACAACATATAATCCTCGAATATTTACGCCACCTCCAATGGGATCCCACCACTGGCCACATCTTCCCATCTCCTCACCTTTCTGCTTTCCGCAGAGACCGTTCCCTCCGTAACTTCCTAGTCAATTTGTCCCTTCCCACCCAAACCACCCCTTCTCCGGTACTTTTCCTTGCAATCACAGGAAATGCTACCCTTGTCGCTTTACCTCCCCCTTCGACTCCATCCAAGGACCCAAGCTGTCTTTCCAGGTGAGGCAAAGATTCACCTGAAACTCCTCCAACCTCATCTATTGCATCCGCTGTTCCAGGTGTCAGCTGCTCTACATCGGTGAGACCAAGTGCAGGCTTGGTGATCGCTTCGCCCAACACCTCCGCTCAGTTCGCAATAACCAACCTGATCTCCCGGTGGCTCAGCACTTCAACTCCCCCTTCCATTCCGAATCCAACCTTTCTGTCCTGGGCCTCCTCCATGGCCAGAATGAGTCCCACCACAAATTGGAGGAACAGCACCTCATATTTTGCTTTGGTAGTTTACACCCCAGTAGTATAACCATATAACCATATAACAATTACAGCACGGAAACAGGCCATCTCGACCCTTCTAGTCCGTGCCGAACACATAATCTCCCCTAGTCCCATATACCTGCGCTCAGACCATAACCCTCCATTCCTTTCCCATCCATATAACTATCCAATTTATTTTTAAATGATAAAAACGAACCTGCCTCCACCACCTTCACTGGAAGCTCATTCCACACAGCTACCACTCTCTGAGTAAAGAAGTTCCCCCTCATGTTACCCCTAAACTTCAGTCCCTTAATTCTCAAGTCATGTCCCCTTGTTTGAATCTTCCCTACTCTCAGTGGGAAAAGCTTTTCCACGTCAACTCTGTCTATCCCTCTCATCATTTTAAAAACCTCTATCAAGTCCCCCCTTAACCTTCTGCGCTCCAAAGAATAAAGCCCTAACTTGTTCAACCTTTCTCTGTAACTTAGTTGCTGAAACCCAGGCAACATTCTAGTAAATAAACATTGACTTTGAGTATGAACATTGACTTCTCCAATTTCAGGTAGTCCTTGCTTTCTCCTTCCTTCCCCTCCCCTTCCCAGCTCTCCCACAGCCTACTGTCTCCGCCTCTTCCTTTCTTTTTCCAGTCCCCCCACCCAACATCAGTTTGAAGAAGGGTCTTGACCCGAAACGTCGACTATTCCTTCGCTCACTAGAAGCTGCCTCACCCGCTGAGTTTCTCTAGGTTTTTTGTCTACCTTCAATTTTTCCAGCATCTGCAGTTCTTTCTTAAACATCTTCCTATGTTTTAGTTTAGTTTAGAGATGCAGTGCGGAAACAGGCCCTTCGGCCCACCGGGTCAACGCCAGGGTCGAACCCGGGTCTCTGGCGCTGCATTCGCTGTAAGGCAGCAACTCTACCGCTGCCAACTCTACCATGATCGCTCTCTGACATCAATATAAAATTGCTCTTTAATGCTCTTATACATCAAAGGAGACATGGTGGAGAGAGTCACTGGCTTTAAGTTCCTGGGAATAAACATCTCCCAGGACCTCAAATGGCAAATGAACACCGTCACTCTTGTGAAGTAGTCACATCAACGGCTGTATTTCCTGAGGTCTCTGTGGAGAGCAAACGTCTCACAGCAGCTCTGCTGTCCTTCTACCGATGCGCCGTGGAAAGTATCCTCTCCTATGGAATCCTGGTGTGGTTTGCTAGCTGTACTGTGGCTGAGAGGAGGGCGCTGCAGGGAATTATAAAAACTGCACAGAGCATTACAAACGCTCAACTGCCCTCCTTGGATGACATATACAGGGCCCGATGCTTGCGCCGGGCCACAAATATCAAGCAGGACACATCCCACCCTGCCAACCACCTTTTCACTCTGCTACCCTCTGGGAGGCGATTCAGGTCTCTGAAGGCTCGCACCGGTAGACTAAAATATAGTTTCTACCCTTGTGCGATAAAAGAGCTTAATTCCAACAGAGAACACTGGGGAAGCAAAATGTAATTCCAGGAAATGCCGCCAAATTCTTTTTAATTCTTTTTAAATACTTATTTATTATTTTACTAATAAGTGTACATATGTGTCAATGGTTGTCGTGTTTGTATTTTTTTAACCGGAGGAGATGTAATGGAATTTCGTTGCACAGTATTGTGCAATGACAATAAACGTATTAATTCATTCGTTCATTCAATGAGAGGACCTTGTGTCAGTAAAAGCTAGCGTGCAGCCACAGAGTCCAACCCATGGCAATATTCTCACACACAATGCGTGCGTGACTAAAGGCAATTTCTGCACCGTCCTGCTGGTTGTAAACTTCCCAAGCTAAGAATGGTTTGCCATGAGGCAAATGTAGAGATCAGCAGTGTTTCGGGAAGAGCTTCAGGTGCTAAATATAGCAGTTCCTGTTTTATCAGCTCTTCTGCATTCCCCTTGCTAGATTCTGCACACATTAGGGTGGATGGATATTGCAACTGGTGCTTTTGGTTCAGGTATTGACTACAGCAAGGTCCAAGAATAATGTGGGCACATCAGCACTGATTGCACGGCATACTTTATAATTCTCAGAGATGTCCAAGTTTGGGGCAATGTTGCCGGACCATTCGGAAGCAATGCAGGAAATTATATCTGAACAATTAATGCTGTGCAGCAAACCTAGTAATTATTTCCATTTTGCCCAAAGGTCCTTGGATAGTATGCTGGGGTGTTCAAATTTGGTAAAGGCAATGATGCCCTGGAGTGACCAGTGATTTGCAAATCTTAATAGGCATCTGCAGTTTTGGAACAATCAGGTGGTGAAAAGATATCCAGAATATGAAGTCCAGAGGCATAATGGGACTTCTTTGTTTTAGATATTTGTTGTTTGGTGCAGGGAATAGGAGGAGGTGAAGAATACAGCTCGCACAGGAAGCTTTCTTAAACTACAGTCATACTAAGAAGGGCTTTGGTGCCATTCAATAGCTGGTGGCATGGACTGAATACGTACACAGATACAAAACAAATCTTTCTGTGCACATCGATTGAACATTATCCCGGCTAGCCCTCTGACAGTAATCCTTCTCTACCCAATGTTCCGATTAATTTTCGTGACCTAAAGCACAAAGTGTGAATGACTCCAGCTCCTGCATATTTGGATTCATTTTTCATATTTCTCACAACATAGAAAGAGGTAATTCAGCCCAATGAGTCTTTGCTGGTTCCCAGAGCATTTCCATTCATCCTAGTCCCCCATTTATTCACCAGGAACCTGTTCTCTCTCATGTGCCCACCAACCCCCTTGCTTCTCCTGCCATGCACCAAATCCATGGACATTTACAGCCACCAGCAGATCAACCAGCATGTCTTTAGGACGTGGGAGGAAACAAGCACCTTGACGAGACTCACGTGGTCGAAGGGAGAATATGTAAACATCACATGGACAGCACCCGAGCTCAAGGTCAAAGCAGTCACTGGAGCATCACAACTCCTTTGCACATCTTAAACTGAATTGGTTATAAAGGGGAAAGGTCATGACGCCATAATGGAAATATCTGCTCTGCATAAACATTCCAAAGAAAGCCAGAGCTTTAGGAGTGGATTTCTACATTTAGAGGGCAAGTAAAGTTAATTCACAGTTTCAACATTTCACTTAGGCTGAAATCAAAGAATGCCTTAGATTAAATGGCAAAAACCTTCATCAACTAAATGGCTTTGGGGGAGTTCAGAGAAAGCGAGAGGAGGGAAATGAAAGAAATGATCTGGGGCTGGTATGGTTCTTCTCTCTTTCTCTTGTGGTGTCCATTTGATGACTGTCATTTTTTTTAGACACAGCAGGTCCATCAGGTTCTTAACCTACTGATGAGATTCTCACCAGAAACATAGAACAGTACCCCTCATATCATTCTATGCATCTACTTTATATCATAAATGAAGCAACAGGAATGATCAAACTCGGTTAAAACTCTTTGACTCTCTGATTCTACAAATCTTCTTAAATGTCACTAAGGAGTACCATTTTACAAAGTCCCAGATTATTCTTCAAATTAGTGTTTGATTACAGTGTGTTGAATTTGTGATAGCCATTTAATAGTCACAGGATTATAGAACACCGAAACAGTCTTTTCAGCCCAACTCATCCATGCCAAATGTTGCTATCTGAGCTAGTCTTATTTGCCTTTGTTCGGCCCATGTCCCTTTAAAACTATAGTGTCCATGTACCAGTCCAATGTTTTTTTAAACATTCTAATTCTTCCCTCTTCTATCATGTTGCTAACTCATTATTTACACTCACCACTGTCTGTATGACAAATTTGCCCCTCATAATTCTTCCCCCTCTTCCCTTTATAAAAAGGACAGCATGGTGGCGCAGCGGTAGAGTTGCTGCATTCCAGCGCCATATACCTGGGTTCGATCCTGACGACGGTTGCTTGTCTGGTCGGCGTTTGTACGCTCTCCCCGTGACCTGCGTGGGTTTTCTTCGAGATCTTCGGTTTCCTCTCACACTCTAAGACGTACAGGTTTGTGGGTTAATTTGCTTGGTATACATGTAAATTGTCCCTAGTGTGTGTAGGTTAGTGTTAATATGCGGGGATTGCTGGTCGGCACAGACTTGGTGGGCCGAAGAGCCTGTTTCCGCGCTGTATCTCTAAACTAAAAACTAAAACTATGTTCTCTATGTTTTAGATTCCCCTACCATGGAAAAAAAAGACTGTGTCCATTCACTTTATCTGTGCTCCTCATGCATTTACATAACTCCACAAGGTTTGTAAAATCTCTGTAAGATCACCCCTCCGCCTCCTATGCTGAGGGAAAAGAAGCCCTAGCCTATCCAGAATTATAATTGTAATAATTAATTTATTAGCCAAGTATGTAAACTTACAAGGGATTTGATTTGCCAACAGTCATACAAAAAAGCAACAAGATACATAACCACATAAAAATTAAACATAGACTTTATCAGCCACCACAACAGCATGTGAGAATCCCCAGGGCACACAGCATAAGCGGAGACCCACAGCCATCAGTTCAATGTCCGGGCCACACACACGCTCCTTCACCGTGATATGACCAGAGTTGTACCGACCGCTGTCACTCTCTCTGCAGTCCCTGTCCGCCCGAACAGTCAGAAAGCCGACTACACTCGCACTAGACTCTGGGATGTCCTCATGGAGCCAGGACCCCGGGATCACTGCACTCATGGTCCTCACCAGTGCAGGCAGGCAATACTAAAATACACTCAAAACATAAACACATACAAAAGCAACAAAAGAACAAAAAGACGAGACAGGCTGTTGGCACGGCTGCCATTTGTGGCGCCTATTCATATTGTCAATCTATTCGACTCTCTTTCCAGTTTAACAACATCCTTCCCATAGCTTGCTGATTAAGATGAAAGGCAACACTCCAAGTGCGGTGTTACCACCATTTTATACAGCTGTAGCATGACATCCCAACCCTTGACCAGACATATAAAGGAAAATGTGCCAAATGCCTTCCTTGAAACTCTGTCTAGCTGTGTCACCACTGCCAGAGTGGCAAAGAAGTTGCTGGCCCATGGCAAAGTGGAAAATCTACAGCATATAATTATTCAAAGTACATTTTAAATATTTGTTTTGAAATTGTTCTACTGTGTTTATTTCATGGTATAAATCATTCATCAATTGCGGCACGACACATGTCCTTCCCTCCCCTCCTGCAGGCATTCACATGGAAATCAGGTTTTGTGTTAAAACTGGCAACATTTTTGCCGAAATAAAGTGACAGGGATCCTTCAGGCAAATCGTATTCTTCTTACTATAACTAAAAAATGCAATTTGAACAGAACATTATCTATGGAATTGTATTAGCTGGAAGCTTTTGGTTAACATTCCTTCAAAAGCTTCATATCAATGAGAAATTCAAGAAATAGTTTTGCAACATTTGTTGTTAAATATATAATTGAACTCACCTGTCCCCATACGTCAAAGTGATACTGAATACATATTTTTGGATTGAGGGAACAAGGATAACAATTTATCATGAGGGCCAGCTCTTTAGGAGAACTGGTGTGGTCTCTTACCTGAGTGCTTCACACAGGAGGACCAAAGGCATCAGAGTAAAGATGAAAGTGGCTCATTCTCATCACACTCAACAACACCTCCAATGTTTGTGTCATCTGCAAACGTAATAGTTATAACTCCTATATTTATATCCAATATTTATATCCAATCATTAAATATATAGTAAAAAACAAGGTTCCCAGCGCACACAGATCACAATCTTCCCATCACAAATACAACCCTCCACCATCACCTTTTTACCTCTGTTTAACAAGACCATTTTATAATCCAATTTGCCCACGTGCCTTGGTGTATATGAGGTCCCATGTGGACCTGGTCAAAGTTCTTCTAGACTATGTTATCCTTACTGCCGTCATCGATATATTTTGTAATTCTTTGAAAAATTCAGTCCAGAATAATTGAGCAGATAGGAACTGACCCTAATAAAGCGATGTGACTATCACAGTGAATAAATCTTCAAACTGCGCAGTGAGGTGAATAATATGAATGTTGTTCCACAGAGTGCATTGAATTAACTCCCCAGTCAAACAGAAGAGTGCAGTGTATATAATAAACATTATCCTATATCAAAGTTTCAAGTTCAGTTTATTGTCACATGTACCAATTAAGGTACAGTGAAAATCGAATTACCATAAGCCATAATTAAAAAAAGCGACAAGACACACAACTACATAAAAGTTAACATAAACATCCACCACAGTGGATTCACCATGTTCCTCACTGTGATGAAAGGCAATAAAGTCCAAACTTCTTCCTCTTATTCTCCCGTGGTTGGGGCAGTCGAAGCTCCTGTGACTTGGAGCTCCCGAAGCCGATCTCTGACCAGTGACCACGAGCTCCACAATGTTGAAGTCCGCAGGCTCCCGCGGTAGAGCTCAGAGGTCGATCCCTGGCAAAGGGATAGCGGGCTTCACGTTGTTAAGTCCGCAGGCTCCCGCGGTGGAGGTCCCGAAGTCGGTCTCCAACAAAGGCCGCCAACTCCTCGATATTAGATCGTAGTGCGGATGGAGATACGATACGGAAAAAAATCTTATTTCCGTCAAGGTAAGAGATTAGAAAAAAGTTTCCCCCAAACATCCCCCCACATAAAACAAGCTAAAGAACACTAAAACATACATTTAACACATACAAACAAACAACAAAAGAAGGACGGAACAGACAGACTGTTGGTGAGGCATCCATTGCTGGCGCCACCCAGTGGGTGGGCGGCGCGACCGACGTCGCAGTGGCCTCTGCAGTCTGTCTGTCTTTTGTTTATTTATTTGTCCCGTTGAGGGTATAGTTTGTAGTGGGTTTTTAACTGTGTATGTGTGGGGGCGGGGGGGGTGGGTGGGGGAAACTTTTAAATCTCTTCCCTGTACGGGGACCCAACCTTTTCCCTGTCGGTCTCCATTGTCGTTGGGGCCTAGCACCGTGGAGCGGCCTCCAACTGGAAACGACCTGGGGGCTCAAGTCACGGAGCCGGCGGAGCTGCGGACCTACCATCGTGGAACTGGCCGGCTTCGGAGCGTGGAGGGCTGTGGTGGCGTGCTGCTGCGACCCGACTCCGGTGGATGGTGACCGGAAGCTCGCGGGTCCCCGGTGGGAGACCGCTTTACGGAGCACCAGCAACGGCAACTTCTCCCGGCCGAATTGCGGGGTTGGAAGTGACCTGGAGCGGGGCCTTACATCGCCCGGCGCGGCTTAAACAGCCACGGGACTTGCTAACGCCTGCCGGGGGCTCCAACATCAAGACCCGGAGCAGGGCCGTACATAGCCCGGCGCGGCTTTAAATGGCCGCGAGACTTGCTAGCGCCCGCCGGGGGGCTTTGACTTTGACTTTGACATCGGGAGAAGAATGGAGAGCAGGGGAGAGACAAGACTTTGCCTTCCATCACAGTGAGGAGGAGATTCATTGTGATGGATGTTTGTGTAAAATGTGTTGGTGTGTGTCTTGGTTATTTTCTTGTATGACTGCAGAAACCAAATTTCGTTTGAACATCATGTGAGGTTCAAATGACAAGTAAATGGTATTGTATGGTATTGTATTATAGTATGGTGCGGTAAATAAAAAGATAATTACACTTCACAATGCAGAGACACAAATCATCAGCAAACTAACTTGACAGCACAAGGGATATAATAATCATTGTCGAGCCCAAGACAGATTATTGGAATACCCAGTGCAGTTAATAAACTAGGTTGCAGCCTGCAGTATGCAACAATAATGTGTTCATCATAATCACCATCAAAATGCACAGAACAGTGAATAAAATGACCATCAAACTGTGTAACGCATTAAATGCAGTGAACAAAGTCTCCATCAAACTACCCAGTGCTTTGAATAAAACATCATCATCCTGCCCATTGCGGTTAATAAATCCCCCATCAAGATGGACTGTGCTCTGAATAAAATGACCATTGTGCAATACAATACAATGGATAAATGAATATCATTTTACAGGTCTTGAAAAACATCACACAGTGCAGTATGTAACGTGACCAATATCCTGTATGGGGTAGTGAATGGAATTGCCCCGGGGTGAGAGATTGCAACCTTCATGTAGTCCGCCCTGTTTCGACGAATGCAATCAACCCTGGCGTGCACAATCAAGTAAGATCAAATAGAACAAGTTGTCCTACAACTTTAGGCTGTGCACGCCATACACAAGAAGAAGAAGAAGAAGAAGAAGAAGATGAAGAAGATGAAGAAGAATGGAATTGCCCCCAGCCCACACAGCAAAGCAAATAAAATACTCATCATATTTCACAATGATTTGATTGTCACATCTGAGCAGTAAACTGGATCAACTGACCGTTCATCTCTGCAACACAGTGAATAGAAAAACCATCAAATTGAAGAGTGCAGTGGATGAAATTACCATCACCCATCCCGGTACTAACTGCAGTTTGACGGTTGTTTCCTCCAGTACACTTTACAACATGTTGGTCACTGTTTCTCACTGCACTCTGTAAGTCATGAGCATTTATTTCACCGCACTTCACAGTGAGATGAATAATAAGGAGAACGTGCAAACTCACAGGGAGAACATGCAAATTCCACATGGACAGCATCGGAGATCAGGATTGAACCCGTGTTGTGGGAATCAGCTCTGCCCACTATGCAGTTTGATGGTCACCACTGCAGTGATGGTCAGCTTATTCACCCCCTTGTATGTGGTACAATTTTTGATCACTTTATTGGCTGCGCTCTGCAAGGTGATGGTGTTTTTAAAATACACTAAATTGTATTGCGTAATAGTTACTTTATTTACTGTGTGGTACAATTTTTTTAATTCACTTCATTTCAGCACCTTCCTCTGTGCAGCTGTTATACTGACTCTTTGCTTGAGATGCACTGAACCTCACCCCTCTGCATGAACTGCTGATGTGAATCACTCCCCTGCTCTTATATCCTGCTTTTGATGACTTCATGACATCCCAAAGCATTTTACAATCAATGAGATGCTTTTCAGTAATGTAGGATATGGAATGGTCAACATATGTACAGCAAGCACCCACTATCAGTGAAGAGATGATTACAATGTAATCCGCACCATGCCTGTTCAGGAATGAATGTAGATGAATCAATGGCCAGCTCCTCTGCCTTCGAAATCTATCATGGGATTAGAATCATTTCACACGGCAAGGCCCACCATTTACAACCATCTAAGGGAAGTGTGACCTTGGATGAACTGAGGTAATGCACCGCGTGCAGAGCAACTCAAGGGTCATGTTGTAAAGGTTAGTTTTTACTTCACACAGATAACACCAACACAATAATTAGTAATAAAGCATATAAATCTTTATTTTGCCCAGGCGGGTATGGCAGTCAACTCTCACAGTATGTAAAATACAGACTATAGAGTCACTCTATCCCCACACAGAGATATAATGTTCAATCAGATATATTTTTACCCCAATAATCAGCAATCAGCAATACTTTATCTTACAGAGCATTGTACAGCCTCTTGCCTGTTAGGATTGACAGGTTCTTCCGATAGAGGAAAGGTTTACCCATATATTGTTATGCTGAATAAGCAAATTTTTTTTGCAGATTCAAGCACTTGTTTTTTTTTACCTTGTTGACACACATTACAATCTTGTAGAGTAAAGGGTAAGAGCCAAGTGTCTGAACATTTTCTTGATTGTTTATATCATAGCGAAAAACATTAGTATTTGTGCTGTTATCTCGCTAATGTTATGGAAGAAGGGTGAAAGGATTTCTGTTATGATGCTGTAGCCTTGCTAATGTATTAGGAGAAAGACAAAGCATCCATTTTATTGCTTCTAAATCTACAGCTGAACCCATTTTGTAACTTTTAAATCTTTAAACTATCTCACTCCTTCCTCTTTATCATTTATGATAACATTCACAATCTTCGGTAGGTACATAATGGTCGCAAGCAGTTAACAATAAAAATCAGAGCGATGATTAATAAAAAGATAGAGCCATAATGTAACACAGTACTCCAGAGTCCACCAAACCAACTGAATGGCCAGCAGCTCCCATCTCCTTCATTGTACCCATGCATGTCATTGCCAACCTTATGGATTTTCTCAATTTCTTGAGAATATTCGTAGCAAGGTCAGTGATATTAGAAGTCTCATCGGGGATATGTGCAACTCTCATTTTATGATAGTACAGGTGCCTCCTTGTGAATCTTTATGATCAATACTTATACTATAGTAAAGACGTTTTTTAAATATTCTCTCACATTAATCAATTGCAAAAATGGATGCCTACATGTGTCTGATTGTAATTTGGTTTGAACCTGTCCTTGAGCTCGTAAAGGGATATGGCACAAACCCAACATCCTAATCAGATAAGGAAGCTTGTTTACCTTACAGCAGCGAGTTCACTGCTAACACTTCTATCATTGTAGCCCTCGCCGTTACAGCGGTAAGCAGGCTGGCATGCCATTTTACTACTGCTGGTAAAGCCACGGATAATAAGCTACCGGTCTTTATGCAGGGGTATGGAGAAAAAGGCTGAACATAGGTCAGTTACTGTAAGGTGTCGCCTACTGCTGGTATAGATGACAGAATAATATTGGTGTCAGGTACTAAAGGAGCAATAGGGATCACTATTTTTAATAGCTCCCAGGTCTTAGAAAACACCATTCATTATGTCTTCCCACTTTCGGGATTGGCAGAATAGGAGTATTACACAGACTTTGCATTTTCACAAATAGTGCTTGTTGCAATAAAGACAATCATGTCAATCATAAAGACCATAGCTGTCCCTTCTCCAGCCTCCGGGGCCAGTCAATATTGTTTTAAACATGGCAAGGCAGCACCCTTTTTTTAAGTCAGTTTATGTTCAGGGGCTGAATGCACTCATCCCATGATTCTTATGCTTTGCCCATAGTTCATAGGGTACTTGGACCAGAGCCATTGATCAAGTCTGGTCATAGGGTCATACAGTGTGGAAACAGGCCCTTCAGGCTAAGCTGGTCAAAAGAGATGGAAGAGGTCCTGTAGCAGTTTGGGGCTTACCTGGATCAGGGGCACTGCAGTATATCCTGCATGTGGACCAGTCTTTGAACTGCATACATTTTATTTTTTATTTTGTAAATGGTGCCAAAATATGGCGATGGGTGCAAGAATCTTACCGTGCAGTACATATGTACAATAACGAACCAATGAACCATTCAGGCCAACCTGCCCATGCCAACCAATGAGCCCTATCTACACTAGTCAGGTGGAGGGTTTGAACATAAATTTGAAGCTCAAGTGAGCATCCATGCAACCAGAACACTGGACTCATCAAAGACAAGGCCATCATTAATGGTGGCCTCATGGAACATCCTCAAGTCCTCCTCTGCAGCACATTCCTGTTGCTTTCAATCCAGGACTAAACTCCTGAGGTTAGTCTGCTGCAGTTGTGCTGACTGGAGGATGGGCACTGACCAGCGATAGCCCCACATTGAACATGACCTCTGACCCAGAGCAGTGGAGAGATAATTACCTGACTAAGATGAGCATTGAGAGCCCCAATATAGTTTTCTTTCTCCTTTATCCAGTAATGGTCAATCATTACAAATCGGCACTGCCTTTCAATGCAGTGGAATCGTCTTTGATCCATCACGTAAATGTAGTTCAACCTGCCGGGCCTCGACTGCCTTCCTCCAGTAAGGTGCTCCTCAAGACAACCCTCTCCAACCAAGCTTTTGGTCATTCATCCTGGTCAATCATTGGGAGGTTGGGCATATGGCAGTGGTAGTGTATAAATGCAAATTGCTGTTGCTGTTTCTGCCTGTACTGTACAATAATGCTCAAACAAAGGGAAGTGCAGTTGTATGCTTTTGACAGTACAAATTCTGCAGACATCAAACTTGCCAGGAAATGTAATGATTCTCACTTTACAATTTAAGATCTACATTGATTACGAGCAGAGTATGGACTGAAAGCAGGACATAGCCACACCAACTAGGAGATGGTGGTGGTGGGGGGAGGGGGTGGGGGGGGGGGGGGGGGAGACACATATGCAATGGGTGCAAGGCTGGAGTGTGCAATCTCAGGCCATTCTGAAGTATGAGTACAATTTTGCAGTCCTGCAGCCCTTTGGATCAAAGAATCACACCTGGGAACGCTGGGTCAAAGACTCACTCCCACTGACCCTGGACTCACTCCCAGGGCCATGGTCAAAGACTCACCCCCCCCCATGGTGAGACTCATCCCAGTGACACTAGATCAGAGGTTCACTTCTAATGACACTGAGCTGAAGATATTGAGTCAAAGACTCACTTGAAGTTACTCTGGGTCAAAGACTCATTCCCATTGGCCCTGCGTGGCTAAAAGACTCATTCTCTGGGACACTGGGTAAATGTCCCACTCCTGGGGATACTCGGTCAAAAGCGCATTCCCAGTGACACTGCATCAAAGACTCACTCCCTGAGGACCCTGGGAGAAATAATCGCTCCCAGGGATATCGGGTTAAAGACGCCCTCGCCAGTTACTCTGGTCAAAAAATCTCAGTCTCAGTCTACCCCACGACAGAAGGGGGAGGAGTTGTACAGTTTGATAGCCACAGGGAAGAAGGATCTTTTGTGGCGTTCTGTCCTGCATCTTGGTGTAACCAGTCTGTTGCTCAAGGTACTCCTCAGGTTGACCAGTGTGTCATGGAGGGGGTGAGCTGTATTGTCCAGGATGCTCCGCGGTTTGAGGAGCATCCTCCCCTCCAAGACCACCTCCCATGAATCCAACTCCGCCCCCCAGCCTTCCTGATGAGTTTGTTGATCCTATGGCATCCGTAGCCTTCGCCCTGGTGACCCAGCACACGGCAGCGAAGAAGATGGCACTGGCCACCACCAATTGGTGGAACATCTGCAGCATCTCACTGCTGAAGGAGCGGAGCCTTCTGAAAAAGTACAGGCGGCTCTGTCCCTTCTTGTACAGGGCCCCAGCATTCCTGGACCAGCCCAGTTTACTGTCCAGGTACACTCCCATGTATTTGTACTACCTGGTAAACTGCACATCAACACCATTGATGGAGACAGGGGTCAGGGGTGTTCCTCTCCTCCTAAAGTCCACCATTAACTCCTTAGTTTTGTCAGTGTTGAGCTGCAGGTGATTCAGCCCACATCACTCAACAAAGTCGTTGACTACACCTCTGTATTCAGCTTCCCTCCCCTCACTGATGCAGCCCACAATTGCAGATTCATCTGAAAACTTCTGCAGGTGGCAGGTGGTGGAGTAATATCTGAAGTCCGAGGAGTAGATGGTAAACAGGAAGGGAGAGAGGACCGTTCCCTGTGAGCCCCTGTGCTGCTCACCACCATGTCTAAGACACAGTTCTATAGCCTGACATACTGTGGTGGTCCAGTCAAGTAGTTGGTGATCCAGGACACCAATGGAGCATCCACCCGCATCTTCATCAGTTTGCTCCCTAGCAGAGTAGGCCAGATCGTGTAAAAAGCACTGGAGAAGTAAAAAAACATGACTCCCCGGCTTTTCCAGGTGAGCATAAGAACGATGGAGCAGGTGGATGGTAGCATCCTCAACCCCCATCTTTGTTTGGTAAGCGAACTGCAGGGGGTCCAGGGAAGGTTTAACCAGGGGTCGCAGGTGAGTGAGCACCAGCTTCTCCAGGGACTTCATGATGTGTGAAGTCAGCGCTATTGGTCTGTGGTCATTGGTGGAGCTGGGGTGTGTGCATCCTCTTTAGTACAGGAACCAGGCAGGATGTCCTTCACATCACAGGAACCCTCTCCAGGCTCAGGCTCAGGTTGAAGATATGATGGAGTACTCCACACAACTGGCTGGCACACGCCTTGAGTACCCTAGGGCTGACACCATCTGGACCTGCAGCTTTGACTGGGCGGAGTCTGCTCAGCTCCCTCATTACCTGCTCAGCCTTGATGGTCAGGCTCGGCAAAGAAAGGGCAGAGGAAGTGGACCAGGGGGATTCAGGAGAAGAGTCTGTCAGGGACTGTCAGGGATGATCAGCTTGAGTTTCCATGTAAATAAAAAATACACCAACTAATGCACCAACTGTTTCCCGTGACATGGTGAGGAATCCTTCCCTCCCTTTGGCTCCAGATGGACAGATCAGGATAGGTGTTTAAGAAGGAACTGCAGATGCTGGAAAATTGAAGGTAGACAAAAATGCTGGAGAAACTCAACGGGTGCAGCAGCATCTATGGAGCGAAGGAAATAGGCAACGTTTCGGGCCAAAAACCCTTCTTCAGTTCATTGGAGGGCTCCCTGACAGTTGATATAATCAGAGTGACCTTAAATTCATTGACCTTTTGTCATTGGGGGTAAGTAGCTGAGCAAACCCAATCCGTGCTCATGCTTCAACTACCACCTTTCCTAGTTTCCTCTATATGTCCCCCTCTCCTCTCACTTTGCTTCTCATCTCTTGATTCTTCTATCATTCCGTCATTTCTGAAACCTCCCAGTCTCTCCAAAAGCCCATGAATTCCCTCTCCTGACCTTGTTTTTCTTTCTGTCCTGTTCTCCATTCACCCCTCCCAATCTTCCCTTTTCTCCCACTGTCCTCCACATCACTCGATCTCTGGTCACTGTCTACGGGACTCCTCCAAATCCCTAACCTCTCCCTCTCCTGATGAATCTCCCATTTGTTTCACCCCCTCTTTCAATCACCCCCATTTCTTCCCAGCCATCCTTCATGGACCACATTCTTCACTCATTCAACAATCAAACTGCTGGAGGAACACAGCGGAAATGATAAATTGGAGGGATTGCAGTGAGAGGGAAGTAGTGGGAGAGAACAGGGGGAGTGAGAGAAGAATTAAGACACAAGAGACTGCACTAAAACATCAGCAATTGCCTAAATCTGGACCAACAAACAATGTGCTGGAGGAGCTCAGCAGGTTGGGCAACAGCCATGAGAGAAAATAAATTGTTGAAGTTTCTGGTCCTAAACGGATCCTGCGTGATTTCTTTCTCCCCAGAAATGCTTGTTGACCCACTGAGCTTCTCCAGCAGATTGTTTGTTGGCCAACAGGTCCGTAGTCCCGTTTCTTCCATCAGTCCTTTTATAAACAGTGGGATTACATTTGGAAACCTCTAGACACACCCCCTATATGAGCCAGCAGCACAACATATAATTGTTCTTACGTATTGGTTTGTAAAGCAACCCATTAATAAAATTGGGCACATGGCAATGAGACATGGAGTCACGTTGTACTGCTCCTCATTTTGTTACTTTGCCCCCTCGAAACAGCTAGGATAACGCTGCAATCTGCTGCCAAGTTATGGTCATTGTTCTTGCTCAAGCTTGAACCTCATACCTGTAGTACTTCTGTTCAAAGACAACATGAGCATGAAGGAGACGTTTTAGTGACCTGAAATTATTAGAAACCTTGGTTTTCATGCTCCTCTCCTTGGCAATGCTCACAAGCAAACCTTCTTTCTCCCAAAACACACAAATCCCCATCCCTACTGCACCAAAACCAAGATACTTGCCATTTGAAGAACTCAATACTTCCAGCCACAGATATAAAAACTGGGTCAGCATTTGTCGATTCGGAATGGCCCAAACAAAATGTCTTCATGCTGTTTTGGACTGCTGTGAGTTATTTGATGACAAGTGCACTATAATGCTTTATAATCATAATATCATGCATTATTGTTAAAAACAACATATCCTTCTGACTCACTGGAGGAACACAATAAAATAAATACTAATGATGTTAACCCGGTTTGAGTGCTGTGAATGAGAAGGCTGTGTCTTTAAGACAATTATGAAAATTTTTGATATAAAAATGATTTGATGCATGACCTTCTCAAATTTGCCATTCAAAAATCCTCCAGCTACCGTGAGTTACTTTCTGAAAATGATAATGTGTGAACGGAACATTTGTTTGGTTCTACCTTCTATCGCATCCACAGATAAGGTTCCCAGCTACTGCCAAGGAAATGGTCTCCTAAAAGTTTGACGGGCTGTGTTTAGTCTTGGATATGTCAGGACAAGTAGATAAAATGTCTGGCGAAGACAGTTCAAAATGTCACCACTCAAGATAAGTGAATTATTACAAGATTGTGGTATGTAAACTGAAATGCATTCAGACAAGCTTTGCTTTTGTACAACCATTTGTTTATCATGAAGGCCAGTGAGAGAGATGCAAGCCAGACTCAATCATACCCTAACAAATACTGAATCTACACTGTGTCCTTTAATATCAGAATACCTTAAATTCAGTACGGTGTTTTGCACGTAAATTCTCCACGGGGAATATTATTTCTTGGATGAACTGATTAGTGTCACTGGTGAACCCATGTTAAAAGCTGTATATATTCTGAAGGCAGGTGGATGAGACTTGATTAAAATGGCATCTCCCACTGAGAAATGTCAAGATGATACACAGTGCTACACGGGATCTAAAGAGTCAGCCATGTTCTGTCTTAAATTTGGAATGCTCGAATTTCTGATGATGGCTACCTTTGGGAAAGGTGCTGAAATAAGCAAGGAATATTGTTCTATGTTGAGGTGGCTGAAGATTGTAGAGAATAAATAACTTTGTACTTCTACTATTTAAATAAACTGAAGCAGAATTGGAGACGGACATATGTAGACGGAGGACTTACTGAAAATTGATGTGAGAACATAAGAAGGTGGATCAGGAATAAGCTAGGCACTGACCCCTCCATAAACCCCCCACTCTCCCCACCCCCACACACCCCTTCCTCTCCACCCTGATAATTAATTCTGCTGATCGAATCTTAGCTCTACATCAACTCTCCCTTTCAACCCTTGATTCCCCCGTAATCCGAGAATCTATTTCAGCCTTGAATGTCCCTATTAACTCAACACCCATGGCTCCCTGAGGTAGAACATTTAAAAGATTTACTGCCCTGTGAAATTAAGTTTCTAAATGCTGAAACATTCCCATTGATCTGGATTCTTTCAGCTGAAAAAACAGCTTCAAATCATCCTTCCTTTGTTTCAAGAAAGACCACTTACCAATTTTCTAAACACCGGGGAGTTAAACATAGGCTCAACCTGCTCAACCTTTCCTTATAGTCATCTTGGAACATTCCTCTGCCTCCAAAGCAATTACATACACCCTGAAAAGAAAGCCATAAATGCATATGTTTAGCCTAGGTGTGAGTTCATTAAATCCCTGTACATACTCTATGCAGTGAGACTTCACTATTTTTATCCCACCAGCGTCTTGCAATATAATCAACATTCCATTTGCCTTTATACCTTCTTTTTAGACTTTATTTAGAGATACAGCACGTAAACAGACCCTTCGGGCCATCGAGACCATGCTGACCAGCGATCACACCATATACTAACATTATCCTTCACACTAGTGAAGCCAATTAACCTGCATGTCTTTGGAGTATGGGAGGAAACTGGAGCACCCTGAGAAAACCCACGTGGTCAAAGGGAGAACATACAAACTCCGTACAGACAGCACCCATAGTCAGGATCGAACTCGGCTCTCTGGCACGGTAAGGCAGCAACTCCACTGCTGCGCCACTATAATATTTAATTTTTGTATGAGCTCTAAAATATGATTTCCTGTGCGTTGACCAAAACCATATTCATTTTATTATGTACATTTTTTCCTAAAGAAGATCTTCAAGAATTATTCATACAGTGGAAATTATCATTGAAAGGATTACTTATTTTGTCAGATTTAGATTCAGAATTTGCAATTGATATGAATGCATACTGGCAATACTAACAGTTGCACATTAAGGGTGCTCAATCATAATTAAACCTAACACGTTTCACTTTTGTCCTGTCAACAGAGAGGGTGCATGATTTGATAGTCATGTCATTGTGTACCAGTGTTGGAATATTACAAAGAACATAAACAGTCCATCGAAGACCTGAGACCATTCTTTGTATCTGTGTTACTTCCTCTCAGAATCTTGTGTCTAAATGGGGTCGCCTCTCATTCTAAACTCCAGAGTGCATTGGCACATTTCTCTTGATAATCACTCTTGCTGTTATCAGGCAACTGAATCATCCTACCACAACCAGAGAGCAGTGCTGAACTACTGCCTACCTCGTTGGTGACCCTTGGACTATCCTTGATCGGACTTGATCGAACAAAAAGGGTGTTGTAACTTTGCAGAGGATGTATTACAGATATGTAGCAAACTGCAGAGAGGTGATAAAAATAGAATACTCATATTAGAGGAAATCAATTTCCCAAATACTAATTGGGATCGCCAGCATGAAAGACTCAGAGGGAACACACAGATGATGAACGTTTAATGAGTGCTTGTCAGAGTTGGACCTGTGTTCGCTGGAGTTTAGAAATATGAGGTGGGGGGACCTCATTGAAACATACAGAATAGTGAAAGGCTTGGATAGAGTGGATGTGGAGAGGATGTTTCCACTAGTGGGAGAGTTTAGGACTAGAGGTCATAGCCTCAGAATTAAAGGATGTTTTTTAGGAAGGAGATGAGGAGGAATTTCTTTTGTGTGGTGAATCTGTGGAATTCTTTGTCACAGAAGGCTATGGAGGCAAAGTCAGTGGATATATTTAAGGCATAGATAGATAGATTCTTGATTAGTATGGATGTCGGAGGTTATTGTGAGAAGGCAGGAGAATTAGTAGGAGGGGAGAGATAAATCAGCCATGATTAAATGACGGAGTAGACTTGATTGGCGGAATGGCCTAATTCTTCTAACACTTATGATCGTATGAGCACACATAATTTTTCTGGTGCGTCCATGAGAGCCTTTTGACACAGTATGTAGATAGATCGATGAAGGAAAATACGATATCTGTGGTTTACAGGGACTTCAATAAGGATCAATAAGGGTGGTCACGGGCGGCGCAGCGGTAGAGTTGCTGCCTTACAGCAAAAATGCAGCGCCAGAGACCCGGGTTCGATCCCGACTACGGGTGCTGACTGTATGGAGTTTGTACGTTCTCCCTGTGATATTCGTGGGTTTTCTCCGAGATCTTCGGATTCCTCCCACACTCCAAAGACGTACAGGTTTGTAGGTTAATGGCTTGATTAATTGGCTTGATAAAAATGTAAAATTGTCCAAATTGGCGATATGCAGAGTACTGCCCTGCCGACTACAAAATTCAGAAGGTTCAGAAGGTTCTACATAGAAGCTAATCTAAAAGGCTAAGGCCCGAGGGATCCAGGGCAAGATAGCAAATTGGATCCAAAATCAGCTTGGCAATAGGAAAGTGAGGGCAATGGTAGAGGTGTTTTGTGATTGGATGCTGTGACTAGTAGTGTTCCACAGAGATCAATGTTTGTAATATGTACAGATGATTTAGATATAGAGTGTTTAAGAAGGAACTGCACATGCTGGAAATATATAGATGTTAGTTGTATGATTGGTGTTCATTCGCAGAGGATTCACAATAGGAAGTGGAATTATTAACAGTATGAAGTGTTGGCTTATGCCCCTGGCCCACTCCGTGCGGTTCCCGGAGGTTTTTGTCAGTCTCCCTACCTGCTTCCACTACCTGCAACCTCCGGCAACCACCTGCAACGTCCGGGAACCGCACGGAAACCTTGGGTGGGGCGCAAAGTCTCCAGAGGTTTCCGTTCAGGTTTCCTAAGTGGGACAGGGACATTAGGCTACAGTGTTATATCAATGTGACTGAAATGGGCTGAGAAATTGCAGATGGAATTTAACCTGATAAATGTGAGGCCTTGGATTTTTGGTACTCATAAGGCTGGGGAAAATGCTATGAATGTAAGCCTTAGTGAGTATTGAGGTCCTCCAAAGATCCTTAAAGGTGGCAGTGCAGGTAAATCGTGTGGTTACTAAAGCATGTGAGGTGCCGACCTTCATTAGTCAGACAATGAATGCAGGAACAGGCAAGTATGCACTTTCTTCACCAACCCATCTCCTGTTTCAACTCTCAGTGAACCAGTACCCATGGATTTATCCGTTCAACAGCACACCCCAGGGCCTTGCCATCTCTTGTGTATATCCTGCCCTGGTTAAACTTCCTAAAATTCAACACACATGTTTGTGCTAACACCAGTCATAACAGGAGCTGTGAAGTGGAAGCGGTGAAATGTTTATAGATGTTGGGTGTTGATGAAGATATCAAGTGTGAACTCTTCACAGCACGCACCCTTTGCTGTAGTGCTGTCACTCTGCCACTAGAAGCCCTCAGTGGGCTGTGGAATCAGCAGCAGAGGATCACGGGGCACGGGGCTGCATCAGAACCTCGGGCGGAGTGGTCCATCCTCGCCGCACTTACCCAGTCCTTTCCCCATCACCCCGTCTCGTCTTACACCACTCAGTCTCTCTGCCTTCTCCCTCATAGAGTCATATATACAGCACAAAACAACCCCAACAAGACTGTGCCAATCATCAAGCAAACATTATTATTTCTTTTAAAGACACATCGTGCTGGAGTAACGTAATGAATCAGGCAGCATCCCTGGAGAACAAGGTTAGGTAATGATTCAGGCCGGGACCCTTCAGACTTATTTAAGTCTCATCCTTCGGGCTCATCCTTCTTCAACTATTTTAAATTACCCCATTTTATTCTCCCCACATCCCCATGAACTCCTTCCAGATTCCATCGTTCACTCACACCCTCAGGACATGCTTACGGTGCCCAGATAACCGACCTTTACCAGTCTCCTACCCAATCTCCTCACTCACCCCCTCTCATCCCTGACTGGAGCGTTAACCATTCTCCATCTGTCTGGCTGGGGCCCTACAATATCCTTCCTACCAAATGAGGCTCCTCATGACAAGATCACTAACTGGACTATGAACCCAACCAGGATTTCACCCAACAACATGGCTTAAATTGTGCCTTGCGTGGGTCCAAAAGGCAGTGTTCCCAGTTTATCAAGGCTTTTTTTGCTGCACAGTGTCAGTTGTTAAAGATACACTCACTGGAACAGTTAGGGAGAGGGGGGGGGGGGAGAGAGAGAGAGAGAGAGAGAGAGAAAGAGAGAGGAGGGAGGGAGAGAAGGAGAATAGAAAGGTAGAGAGAGGGAGAGAGAGAGAGAATTAATTGAAATGTCGGGCAGGAGGAAGGCGATGGAGCAAGGTTACAAATATACTGCATCACCAGGTGTGCCAAGGTGACCTGAACAATTCCCGTCAGCCTTATGTTGACCTCCATCCCTTTTGCACCCCATTTCCCCCCACATCAATCCACTGACATTTACCCCCTCTACCTCCCTCACTGAAATCACCTGTTATTTGCTTCTAACCCTCCATTGATCTTCTTCTGATCCACTGAAGGTGGTGGAGATATTTATAATGTCTCAATCCAGAAATGAAGGGGGTGAGGGGAAGGAGGGAGGAGGGGGGGGGGGGCGCTAGGAACAAACGGGGGGACAAAGCTGCTGAGAACGAGGGAGACCTGGCAGCGGCGGCGGCTGAGAATGAAGTGGGACCCGGTGGTAGAGGGGTACGCTTGATGCTACATGCAGCGGCAGGCAACAGATAGGACTGTTCGGTGCACTTTTGTAACTTTGCTGGTGCTAAGACTGTATGGGGTGGGGTCTGCTGTATGATTTTACTGGGTTGCATGTAAAACAAAACACTTCACTATACCTCGGTTCATAAACAATTATTGAATGATTAAATCATTGAATAATTCAGCAGAGGGCAATGTTTACTCAGGAACCATTCTAGTACTGCATGGATTCCTGCCCATCTCGTCACCATGAGTCCAGTGGGACAGAGAGAGCATCATGCTATCACCGAACCCAGCTCTAACTCAGAGCTCAGGAGCAAACTTACCTTCAGTGGACACTGGGCTCTGTATAAAGTTTCAGGGATGCATTGTTGAGAGGAAACATGAGCAGTGTGGCTGCATTGTTAGAGAATGTATTGAATTGATAATACAAAGTAGTGAGAGGCATGTCCCAATTATACACGTCTCTCTCGATACTTCAACATGATCACACCACGTGTCACATCTTCCCATCCCAACCCTTTTCTGCTTCCCACAGAGACGACTCCCTCCACAACTCCTTAATTCACTCCTCTTCCCACCCAAACAGCCCCACTCCAGGGACTATATCCTAAAACTGCAGGAGTTGTAACACCAGTCCCTGCACCTCCTCCATCAGTTCCATACAGTGACCACCAGTCCTTTCATAGAAACATAGAAAACTTAGAAAAATAGGTGCAGGAGTAGGCCATTCAGCCCTTCAAACCAGCGCCACCATTCAATATGATCATGGCTGATCATCTAAAATTAGTACCCTGTTCCAGCTTTTTCCCCATATTCCTTCATTCCTTTAACCCTAAGAGCTAAATAAGCCTCCCTCTTGAAAACATCCAGTGAATTGGCCTCCACTGCCTTCTGCGGCAGAGAATTCCACAGATTCACAACTCTCTGCATGAAAAGGTTTTTCCTCATCTCAGTCCTAAATGGCCTACTCCATATTCTTAAAATGTGACCTCTGGACTCCTCCAACATCAGGAACATTTTTGCTGCATCTAACCTGTTCAATCATTTAAGAATTGTATATGTTTCTGTAAGATCTTCACTCATCCTACTAAATTCCAATGAATACAAGCCCAGTCGACCCATTCTTTCAACATATATCAGTCCCGTCATCCCGTGAATTAACCTGGTGAACCTACGCTGCACTCCCTCAATAGCAATAATGTCCTTCCTCAAATTAGGAGACCAAAATTGCACACAAAACTCCAGATGTGGTCTCACCATGGCCCTGTACAACTGCAATAGGACCTCCTTGCTCCTAAACTCAAATCCTCTCGCAATGAAGGCCAACATGCCATTAGCTTTCTTCACTGCCTGCTGTATCTGCATGGTTCAGGAGAGACAGAAGTTTATATACACCTCCTTTAACCTCATCTACAGCATTTGATGCTCCTGATGTGGCCTCCTTTACTTTGATGAGACCAAGCATAGACTAGGTGACTGTTTTGTCAAAAACCATTGCCCTGTCTCCAAGCCCTGCTGGATCTCTGCTCTCGTTTCCCGCCTGTACTTCCCACGCTGCATCCTCCTGTGAGAAGCAACACACGAGGAAGGGACCCGAGATCTGTAAACTCAGGAACAGGACCTTGCCAAGGTAAAGCCATGTCCAGGGATCACCTCCAGGGATGCAACCTCTGCTCTGTTAGGAAGTGGTCTACCTCCGTCTTGAAATCACACAGAGTCAGCAATCAGTTAACCAGGAAATGTACTCCAAATATTTACCTATGAGGAACTGCAGGTGTATGGGAGTTGAGCTCAAAACTGATGTTGAGCTAAGCCGATCAGCCTTGATGTTACAAAATGGTGAGATGTTGCATGCTCCTGTTTCTTATAATCTATATTCCAGAGGCTCTTTGGAATTATTTTTTTTAAACTAGCCATTGTGCTGTATAGACATTGGGCAGTTCCGCCTATAAACTTAATCCTTTCTCCCCCCAGATAATTAAAAGCAACTTGTCAATCTCAATATGACCGAGCACTTTAATTATTTCTAGACCACTTGAGTTATTTCTGGGAAATATGATGCTCTACAGTAAAAAGATCAAGAGCTTTGTATCTATCTGTGTCGCTGAGGTACTTTAAGGTGGGAATGGTTCTTTTTGTTCTCACCACTTTTCCTCGGGCCACTGTTTTCCCTTCAAATAAAGAGGATCAAACCAGACACAATACTACACCACTTCCAAGCCACAGTCTGGACAGTATCGACATGGTTCTCTGATTTATAACAACAGATTCTATTAAAATCTTTTGTTAAGTTTCACCTACAAGTTTTCCATATTGAACATTCAGCTTTGACTCTCAACATGTTGCCAGCAAAAAAATGCTTCATCTGTGCTGCTGAAATCAGCATCCAAAATGCTACATTGTTCTAAATACCACTTGCCAATATATAGCCTACTATTTTAGTTTATTGATATCTGTACATATTTAACAGTACTGCTGTATTCACTCACTAGGCGCAAATGTTCACACATATTTACCATTTCTGTTTTATCTCTGGTTCTTCTTTGTTCTTGAATTAAAGTCCTGGCACATCAGGACACCTGTGGCACAGTGGCACAATGGCACTGTGGTTGAGCTGCTGCCTCAGAGTGCCAGAGACCCAGGCTCGATCCTGACCTCGATTGCTGCCTGTGTGGATTTTGCACTTTCTCCCTGTGACCACATGGGTTTTCTCCAGGTGCTCTGGTTTCCTCCCACATCCCAAAGGCGTGTGGGTTTGTAGGTTAACTGGTCGCTGTAAATAACCCCTAGTTTGTAGGGAGTGGATGTAAAAGTGGGATAACAGGACAGGCTGAGTTGATGCGTTTGTTTCTGCACTATATTTCTGAACTAAACTAAACACCAGTTCGAATATCACTGCGGATGTACCTTCTCCAGGGGGACTTCAGTGGTTACAGGTGATGACTCACAAGCAACCTCTCAGAGCAGTTAGGAATGTCCAATAAATACTGACCCCCATTTAACACGGAAAACATTGTTGTCAATTTCCAATTCAGTGATTCCAATCGGGTCCAGTGAAATAGCCTTGGATGAATGAATCAAGTTTCAGAAAGTCAACTTAGACAATGCTTAGAGAATTTTCATCACCTTCCATGCTAGTGAATTCTCTTTAAGAATTGTTCGACCGAGTTTCCCCAGGCACAAACTATCTTGATGAATATCAAAGAATATCAAAGAGTTTGCCAGATTATGTTCATGTCATAGGAGCAGAACTAGGCCATTTGGCTCATCAAGTCTACTCTACCATTCAACCATGGCTGATCTATCTTTTCCTCTCAACCCCATTCCCTATAACCTCTGACACTCTTACTAATCAAGAATCTGTCAATCTCCACCTTAAAATTATCCATTGACGGCCTCCTCCGCCTTCTGTGGCAATGACTTCCACAGATTCACCATCCTCTGGCTAAAGAAATTCCTTCTCATCTCTTTTATAAAGGTACTTCCTTTTATTCCGAGGCTCTGTCCTCTGGTCCTAGACTCTCCCACTAGTGAAAACAACCTCTCCACATTCGCTCTATCCAGGCCTTTCACTATTTGGCAAGTTTGAATTATGTTCTCTCTCATGCTTCTAAACTCCAGCAAGTGGAGGGAGGCCCAGTGCCGTCCAAGGCTCACCATATGTTAACCCAATGCTTCCTGGGATCATTCTCGTAAACCTCCTCTGGACCCTCTCCAACAACAGCATGTCTTTCCTCAGATATGGGGCCCAAAACTGCTCACAATACTCCAAAAGTGGTCTGATCATAAATTATAAAGCAGCATTATATCCCTGTTTTTATATTCTAGTCCTCTTGATTTAAACGCATTTGCTTTCTTTACTACCGATTCAACTTGCAAATTAATTGTTTGGGAATTAGTTGATCAACCAATTGCAGACATTTGGAGGAAGAGTTATGTATGCGTGACTGTTCCGATAGGTTTGCCTGAGCCTCTGATTCAGTAGTTCAAACTGACAACAAGAGGTTTGGGATAAACAAAAGAACTGCTGAAGGCTCATTGGCATGAAGTATGATTCAGTTTCTCACTCCATAGATGCTGTGTGACCAGCCAAATCTTTTCATTTCTTTTCTCCATTTATTTTTTGCAATCTGTTTCTAAAAATCCACAGTGAGACAGCGTTCATTTTCCACAGAGTCGGACAGCTTCCGGCATCTTCTACACCAACCAATGCCTGAAAAAGTCAGAATTAGTCAAATGTTGGTCGGTGTGGTGAAGATCATAAAATAGTAAGTAAGGAGGTGAGGAGGTGAGGAGGTGAGGAGGAACTTCTTTAGTCAGAGGGTAGTTAACCTGTGGAACTCATTGCCACAGAGGGCTGTGGAGGCCAAGTCAGTGGATATTTTTAAGGCAGAGATAGACAAATTCTTGATTAGAACGGGTGTTAATGGTTATGGGGAGAAGGCAGGAAAATGGGATTAGGAGGCAGAGATCATCCATGATTGAATGGTGGAGGAGAGTCGATGGGCCGAATGGCCTAATTCTACTCCTATAACTTGTGAACGTGAACATTCTTAAAAAAGATGTGATCATTCAAAACCATGTTGAATATAATGCGCGTATTGCCCCTCACCTGTAATAATGTAAAAAAAACCAAAATGGACTAAAGAAACATTAATTCAAATAACTCCTGAGCCTTCCTGTGCTTTAACTTGGTGCAAAGTCCCTGAGGTACTTGGGATGACAGACTGATTTCCCCAATCTGATCCAGACTGATTATATTTCTCCTGGAGCCTTTGCTGAGCTGCAGCACTAGCATTGCAGGTTAGTGGTCCACCCTCCAGTGTCTCCTGCTTTCTTCCATCAGGCAAGTGGCTGCAGTATCTTCCCATGGCAGTGCCTGTCTCCTGATATGAGATGCCCTCCTTCACTTGGTGTGGCCTGCGGTTAGATGAATGGCAGGTCACCCTGCCTCCCGCTGTGCCTGGTGTCCATTTGACGTGGACTTCATTCTCATCTTGTCTCCGACTCTTTGCAGTGGCAGGTCCTTGGCATCTCTGCAACACAGTGCCTCTATCTCCTTATGTTCACCATCGCTTACCTTGCAACTTATTGCACGTTTATTGTTTTTGTTCTGGGAAACAAACTTTACATCTGTATGTTGCGTAGCTGAATGATTGTCTGCAATCTTAAGACCCCTGATGTGGCAGGTGCTTTCTCAGTCCCTTGCACAAATAGGTGTAACATCCTTCTGTGCAACTGTACAACTTTCACGAATAGGTGTGACATGCTTGTGGTTTACCATTAATTCCCCATCACTGCTCCTCGCCCATTGATGTTGATAGCACTGCCCCGAGGTTGATGTGGCTCCTGAGTCAAGTTGACGTCACTGTTTGTCCTGAGCATGAAGTGGTGGAATAAATACCTCATGAGTGTTTCTTCCACAGAATTAACTCACTTAGCACCAAGTACAAAATGTTCTACTGAATATGATCTTGCCTGTCTCTATGCGGCTCATCATGGATAATGGATGTTCTCGTGATTGTGCGCTGTTTGTAGAAATTATTTCCCATTTGTATACATTGTGTGTTTGCAAGCAAAGGATCTCACTGTGCCTAGTCACATGTATTCCTATTCCTTTCATACATACTCTATCCCACTCAGAGGGCATTCTTTTTCAGCAACTCATGTTGCTGTCTTTAATACATGCACCATCTAAGTCATCTTGTCCAAACTCTCTTAGTACTGCCTTTTGAACAGCGTGTCACTGATGTATTCAAGAAAGAGTTAGATACATCTCTTAGGGCTAACAGAATCAAGGGATATGGGGAAAAAGCAGGAAGAGGATACTGATTCTGGATGATCAGCCATGATCATATTGAATGGCGGTGCTGGCTCGAAGGGCTGAATGGCCTACTCCTGCACCTCCTCTTTGTGTTTCTATGTTTCTAGGTACTTAATGCTGTTGGTCATCAAACATTTCCAGCTAGCCTTGCATAGCCCCTCAGCGCTGGATAACTGCATGCTCTATTCTATAGATCAGTCTATATGATCAGTCTTGGCCCGAAGGGTCCCGACCTGAAAAGTCGCCCATTCCCTCTCTCCAGAGATGCTGCCTCACCCACTGAGTTACTCCAGCATTTTGTGTCTATGCTCCATTCTATATATGCAGCAGTCATTCCCTCAGGCGAGACTCCCAGATTCCCCAAATAATCCAATCTCTAATAAGCGAGTCCATCAAATCTGTGAAATTGCAATTGTCTGGTCAGTCTTAGCTCATCACTGAAAGTACCAAAGAATTCCCCCTGCTCTTATTTGTTTGTGAGGCACTAGGAACAGCCAACTGTTGCATTTCTAGGCAAATTGAGAGTTTATGGTCTGGCAAAACTCTCCCTCCTTGTGACCATTGAGATGTGATAATATCTTAATGGGCCTGTGCCACTTGGGTGATTTTTCAGCGGACTGCCGCGACTGGAACGGCGACTGTCAGAGTGGAACACAAACACATCACTTCCTTCACCAACCTGTTATGCAGGCGGGGGACAGGGCAAGCGGGGGTGCATTGTCTAAAAAATTCACACGGTGCAAAGCCTAGGTGATACAGACACACACCGCGATGAGCAGGAAGGTTGGCGCTGTAATTAAGACGGCTAAAGCACAGTGTACGGTAAGTCCTTTAAAAGGGGGGGGGGAGGGGGGAGAAGGGGGGAGAAGGGGGGAGAAGGACTGGAGACAACTTTTAATAAGACAGATATACACGGCTGTGAAGCTCGGCGGACATTTAACATTACCGGTCGATTATCCTTGGTTCTGAAAACTACTGCTTACCTTTCTTTCCCCAATGAGCCACTGAAATTCACCGGTCAGCACCTACGAGAACCTCCGAGAACTTTCGACCTCCTGGCAACTCACCTACGGCACGAGAAATCTCGCTATTCTCCATTGCAGCTTCATTCTAGTAGCCGTTGAAAAAATTGCAGTGACCATAATGAGGCCGCGACTAGTTCCCAGAATGCGGGAACTCCTCACGACCATGAAGGTGACTCCCCAGCAACCACCCGCGAACATGTGGCGACCGCATAGTCTCCTGCAGTCGCCTAAAAAGTCGCCTGTGGGACAGGCTCATTAGTCTCCTTTACCTGCCATGGCCAGCTCATTACACAGTTCGAATAGAGATCTGATTGAAGTATTTAATTTTATAAGAGGCATAGACAGGGTAGGCAGTCAATACCCATTTCCCAGGGTGGAAGTGTCAAAGTGTAGAGGGCATAGCTCAAAGGTCAGAGGGGGAAAGATTAATGAAGAAGTGCAGGGCAAGTGTTTCAATCAGAGAGTGGTGGGTGCCTTATACGTGCTGCCAGAGGTAGCGTGGCAGCAGATATGATAGTGGTGTTTAAGAGACTTTTAGATATACAGAAAGATTTAGATATACATACCATTAGGGGCGCCGCACGATTGGCAGCCTTACCAACAAACTGTTTTTCATCTTTAAAAAAAAATAATTTGTGTGTGTTAAATGTTTGTGTCAATGTCCTCCGCTTTGTTTTATGTGGAGGAGGCGGAGGGGGTTGGGGGAAACTTTTTTTCAACTTCTTACCTTGCCGGAAATGGGATTTATTTTCCGGATCGCATCTCCGGTCGCTCTGCGGCCTACCATTGATGGAGCTGGAGGCTTCCTCGGACTGACATGAGCCCCACCGCGGGGCGTGGACTTAACATCTGAGCTGATTCCTTGCCTGGGATCGCTCCAATCGCAGCCTGCGGACTTACCATCAAGAGCTCGCCGTCTCGGGAGAGGCTAGTCGGGAGCTCCAACAACGCAGAGGCTCGACCGGCCCCGACCCGGGGTTCGATCACCGGCGCGGGGGAGCTGACATCCCCCAATGTTCGAGCTGATCGCTCCGATGAGGAGGGCCCAAATGCTGCTGCTACGGGAGTGAAGATCGTCCCGTCAACGGAGGACTCGAGGCCCCCGACCGTGGGAGAGCAAAGAAGGGAATGGATTTGAACTTTTTTTCGCCTTCCATCACAGTGAGGAATGTGGAGAAGTCACTGTGGTGGATGTTTATGTTAAAATGTATTTTGTGTGTTTCGTTGATTTATATTTGTATGACTGACTTGGCAAATGAAATTCCTCGTAAGTTGCAAACCATACTTGGCTAATAAAGTATTATTGTGATTGTGATGTGAAGGGAATGGGGGGGGGGGGGAGATGTGGATCATTGCAGGCTGAGGAGATGAGTTTAACCTGGTATCATGCTCAGCACAGACATTGTTGGTCAAGGGGCCTGTTCCTATGCTGTATCCGTTCTATGTTGTCCTAATCATAAGCAAAGTAATGTAGGGTGTCAGTGACAGTGATATTAAATGTCACCAGATCACTAATAATCAGCTCGTTAATGACTAGTTTGGGTTTCACCGCTCCAGATCTTATCACAGCCTTTTTCCAAACACAGACCAAAGAGCTGAAGTGACTCCTGTGGACATCAACGTAGAGTTTGACCTCGAGTGGCATCAAGGAACGTTGTAAAATTGAAGTCAATGGGCATTGAGCAGAGAACAATCCAGTGGTTGGAGTCTTACCTCAGACAAAGGAAGATGTTAGCTAGTCGTAGCTAGTCAAAGCTGGTCTTCAACATAGTTGAAGGAGGTTGAAGGAGGTATTCTACATAGTCGAAGGAGGTCTTCAACATGTCATTTTTTCAAACTCGCCAATTAGGTCGCCCAAGTGGGACAGCCCCTTAAATGCAACAAATGCTGGATTAACCCACTTCCCGTGAAATGAATAAAGAACAATTCATTCCTTCAGCCTGCACTGATGCTCATTTTGATCAAAGCTCTGGATGTGTAAGCAATCCCCTCACCTTGGTTTGCTAACATATTTATGCCAAACATAAGTCAATCACTTCCATTAGAATTCGCCTCAAGCCCTCGGGCTTTCTTGGAACCGAGAATTCCAGCTCTCCACTGATCTTTGCTCTCTCTCTCTCTCTCTCTCTCTCTCTCTCTCTCTCTCTCGCACTGAGTAACTCACTGACAAACTTTAAGAAAAATATCAAAGTGCTAATTAATTTTTGGATCTCGATCTTCTTCTGTGACAACTTCGCTTTTTTTTGTCAACACTTTGTTCCCTGGCTTTCCCTGCTGAAAAGTGAAGATTGACAAGTGTTACACTAGGCCGTAATCCCAGGGTCAGCCTACTCACAATATCTGTCATCACTTCCTTTCAGCAGAGTTGTGATTTAATATCTGCCTCGTGGGCCACAGTTATGTACTTCACGTGGTTCTAACCAACGGGGCTGATCCGTTGTGTGTAGGTCCTTGAACCCTTGTTCTCTGAAAAGATACTTTGATGTCTGACCGTTTGCTTGGAGCATCTGAGAAGGGTTTGGGGAGTGAGTGAATTGTCGGGGATAGGGCCCTCACATCAGGCGATCAGTTTGTTGTATATTGAAGGGGTGTTGAAAGCAGGACCGAGCTGAAATGCTGGAGATTAATCGAATCGGGAGCTTTTCGCTGTGACAGCTCTGATGAGTGTTTCAGGATGAGATCAACTAGATACATTTTGCTACGGCATCTAATTAAATGAAGTGATGTGGTGGGATCACCAAGGCTCGAAATGGAGGCGAGAGTGGAAGAAGCATCCAACAGTCTCCAAATCTCATGGAACAGCTGGCACATCCAAACAATCTAGATTTAAAGCAAATTAAATTCACAAAGAGCAATGCATGCTTTGGCATCAGCCCCTGATAACTCTCATCTTCTGCACAATCTGATCCGTACAGGATCAGGGACCAATGATGAATTTAGTCATACAGTCACACAGGCCCTTCGGCCCAACTCAACCATACCGACCAAGATGCTCCATCTATGCTAGTCCCACCATATCCCGCTAAACCTTTTGCACCAATTTGCCTTTCCAAGTGTCTTCTTTATGCTGCTATGATATCTGCTTTTATTACCTCCTCTGGCAGCTTGTTACATATACCCACCACCCTCTGAGTGAAACAAATAACCCCCAGGTTCATATAAATCTGCCTCCTCTCAGCTTAAACATATGTCCTCATGTTTTTCATTCTCCTACCCTGTGTAAAAGACTCTGCATTTACCCTATTTATTCCACTGCATTTCTTGTAATCCTAATAAATATCAAACCTAGGATTCAAATGTTATTTCATGTCAGAGTCCATCACTTGCAGGAACATGAGCTTGAGTGGGCAAGATAAAGATTTATCAAGTTATCTCCCAATTGTGGTGACCAGGCCCTCACCACATCTCCTCTATATCCTGCAGTTCTGCTCTCACCCCACCTCCCTCACACAGTTTTTTAGTTCTTACATTTCACCCATAAGACTCTGCATCCAGGGCACTACCCCTACATTTCCAATCGCCACAATGTGATCTCACCGCCATTCATCTTCCGCTCCCTACTACCTCTTGATGTATTCAAGAGCGAGTTAGATACAGCTCTTAGGGCTAATGGAATCAAGGAATATGGGGAGATTACAGGAACGGGGTACTGAGTTTGGATGATCCGCCATGGTCATATTGAATGGTGGTGCTGGCTCGAAGGGCCGAAGGGCCTACACCTGCACCTACAGTATTTTCTATGTTTCCTTCCACAAGGATTATTCTCTGTGACTCCCTGGTTTGCTCTTCCCTCTCCACTCATCCCCGGGCATTTTCTCTTGCAAGCGAATGAGACGCAACACTTGTCTACAACTCCTCACACATCACCATTCATGGACGCAAACAGCCCTCCCAGGTGAGGTAGAGATGTACATGCACCTCTTCCAACCTTGTCTATTGCATTTAGAGCTCTTGATGTGGCCTCCTATACAACATCAGTGGGTTAACGTCTGGGTGGGTTAATGAGTGGGTTAACATATGATGAGCGTTTGACGGCACAGGGCCTGTACTCACTGGAGTTTAGAAGGATGAGGGGCGACCTCATTGAAACTTACCGAATAGTGAAAAGCTTGGATGGAGTGGATGTGGAGAGGATGTTTCCACTAGTGGGAGAGTCTAGGACTAGAGGTCATAGCCTCAGAAATAACGAACGTTCCTTTAGGAAGGAGATGAGGAGGAATTTATTTAGTCAGAGGGTGGTGAATCTGCAGAATTAATTGCCACCAAAGGCTATGAAAGCCAAGCCAATGGATATTTTTAGGACAAAGATAGATAGATTCTTGATTAGTATGGGTGTCAGGGGTTATGGGGAGAAGGCAGGAGAATGGGGCTAGGAGGAAGAGGTAGATCAGCCATGATTAAATGGCGGAGCAGACTTGATGAGCCGTATGACCTAATTCTACTCCTATCACTTATGATCAATGAGACCAAAGGTAGACTAGGTGACCACTCAGCCGAGTAGCAGCGCTCTGTCCGTCTGACTCACCCAGTTGGTAGCCATTTTCCTCCTATTCCCACACCGACTTGGGTGTCTTTAGACATCACACTTTTGAGATACAATGTGGAAACAGGCCCTTTGGCCCACCGAGTCAATGCCGACCCATACCCTCGCACTATCCTACACAGTAGCGATTATTTACAATTTTACTGAAGCCAATTAACCTTCAAACCTGCACATCTTTGGAATGTGGGAGGAAATCGGAGCACTCAAAGAAAACCCATGCGGTCATGGGGATGTATAAACTGTGTGCAGACAGCACGTGTAATCAGGATCGAACCCGGGTCTCTGGCATTGTAAGGCAGCAACTCTACCACTGTGCTGCCCCTGTGCACTGTGGCCTTAGCTTCTCCACTGCAAAATGAGGCCAAACAGAAACTGGAGGAACAGCTCCTCTTATCCACGTGGATGACCTACTCTCTAATGGCATGACCATTGAATTCTCCAATATCAGTCAGCCTGCACTCCTATTTACTCTGGTCATCTCTCACACCCACTTCTTCCAACCTTATCCCTCCAGCCCCTTCTCGACCTTTTTCTTTTACATCCTCCCCCACACACTCCTCTTCCTGTATCCCCTTCCCACCCTCTCCTTCCCGCACCCTCTCCTTCCCGCACCCTCTCCTTCCCGCACCCTCTCCTTCCCGCACTCTCTCCTTCCCGCACCCTCTCCTTCCCACACCCTCACCTCCCACCCTCTGTTGATCCCATCTGCCACCACCCCTCATTCAGTTCCATTCTTCACCTTCCTTTCCTATCATATTTCAGAATCTGCAGCCTTTTATTCTCCACTTAAACACCTCCAGCCTCTATAGTGAACTCCACTCTTCCCTTTCCCACCTGACGGTTATCTGGCAATTAACCATTCCCCAGATTTACCACCCTTCCTATGCTAGCTCTTGCCACACCCCCCGCCCCACGTTTTTCTACTCTATTATCTACTCTTTTTCTCTCTCTCATTTAAAAAAAACAAAAAAAAATGAAGCTGTGCATAGAATGTAACATGCCAACATATATTTGGCACCTGAAAAAAGGTACCACTGTATTGTACTTACTTCTAATAAATTTAAAAAAAATGTAAAAAAAAATGTTGCCCCCATCTCCCAAAGAACCTGTTCCATTGTGTATGACATCTGCTCATTGAAAAGCACTTTTCAAAAATTGTTCTGATTTAATTTCCCTTCAAGCATAGACATATCCTTTGGTTCTATTATTCTGCTCCAGGTGAACTAACCACTAAAGGTAGACATTATGTAATCCCTTCAGAATCCTAAAATCCACTCAGCGTTTCATTTTCCCTTGAGGGAAATCAATCACATCTTTTGCCCTTTGAGCTGTTTAGAAGTCTGTTACTTTTATCATTGTCAGGTACAGGATTGACATTGATTTACTCGTGTGACTGAGCAGTGGAAGAAACCACCTTGACTTGCTCCACAGACGCCTTAAGGCTGTGCTGGTGACGTTCATGTCCTTTACTGGAGTGAAGAGCTGAATGTTTTCTCTCATCACCAGAAAAGTATCCTCCGAATGTGAGCCAGAGGGTTGTGTTCTTCTGGCTCTTCAAATGCCAATATGTTCAAATTGAGCCGCAGGTACCTGCAAACATTGGAATCTTGAGCAAAGCACAAAGTTCTGGAGGAACTCAACGGGTCAGGCAGCATCTGTGGAGGGACTGGACATGCAAAGTTTTGGGTAGGGATCCTTTTTCACACTCATCGAAGAAGGGTCCCAACTTGAAATGCCGCTTGTCCATTCCCTCCACAGATGTTGCCTGACCTGTTGAGTTCCTCCAGCACTTTGCGTATTGGTCAAAATGTTCAAATTGTCTTTTGTACACAGCAAAAAAACACTGGAAATTGTCTGCTTTAATCAGTAAGAAAGCACTGGTCTATTGCATGTGTGAAAGAAAATTTAAAAAATGCATACAATTCTTTCCTCATTCATGAATGAATTCTGGGTGGATTTCCATTGTGCAGGACTGGCTCAGGATCAGGTTCAAATGTTGCTTGATGGGGTTTAACCCCAGGCCTTGGGGGGAGATCCCAAAGCACTACTTCAAGTGAGGCCTTGTGATCTTTTACATCAACTGACAAAACCTTGCTTTACCATTTCCTCCTGAAAGCAAAATTGCCAAAAAGTATGACACTATTTTCGCACTGCACCAGAGTTGTTAGTATTATCTGCCCAAGCCTCTGGAGTTAGAACTAACCACTGCTGCTATGGACTGCGGTGACTAGGGTTGGGCTTTCTTATAACTGGGTTGTATACAACTAAATGCTCACTGCTCGTGTCTTTGAATGATCCACCTCTGCCTGTGACGTTCATGGCTTGTAGCAATACGCCAACACGACTAATGCTGGTTTTGATTCCCCGAAACATTTCCAAATCTCCTTCAGTAGGGGATTTTCCAATGATGGACCAACAGATGAATGCAGCAGAGTTGAAGTGTTTTGAGCTGATAGGAAACCTAATGGATAGTTCAATCTAAAGTAAGCAGCTGTGTGTATGTGGGGAGCGGATCACTCGGCAATTCTGAAACAAGGTACAAGGATACAGGGGATCAGCAGTAGAAGTAGAACTGACCTGATGTATTTGCAGAAACACCAATGGTTCTGGTTGGAAGAGTCAGGAATTAGTCATAGTCATACAGTGTGGAAACAGGCCCTTCAGCCGAACTTCCCCTCACTGACCAACATGTCCCATCTACACGTCCCACCTGCCTGCGTTTGGCCCATATCCCTTTAAACCTGTCCTATCCATGTTCCTGTCCAAATGTTTCTTGAACGTTGGGATAGTACCTGCCTCAACTACCTCTTCCAGCAGATAGACACAAAAAACTGGAGTAACTCAGCGGGACAGGCAGCATCTCTGGAGAGAAGGAATGGATGATGTTTCGGGTTGAGACCCTTCTTCAGACTGAAAGTCATGGGAAAGGGAAACGAGATATAGACGATGATGTAGAGAGATAAAGAACAATGATTGAAAGATATGCAAAAAAGTAATGATGATAAGCAAAACAGGCCATTGTTAGCTGTTTGTTGGGTGAGAACAAGAAGCTGGTGTGACTTGGGTGAGGGAGGGATGGAGAAAGAGGGAATGCAGAGGTTACTTGAAGTTAGTGAAATCAATATTCATACCACTGGGTTGTACGCTGCCCAAGCGAAATATAAGATGCTGTTCCTTCAATTTGTGTTTAGTCTTACTCTGACAATGGTGGAGGCCTAGGACAGAAAGGTCAGTGTGGAAATGGTAAGGAGAATTAAAGTGTTTAGCAACCGGGAGATCAGGTAGGCCCAGGCGGTCTGAGCAAATGTGCAATATCCTGAACATCCTGAAGCCGCGATCTCCGGTAAGAAAGCGCCGATTCGGGACCTCAAAGCCATGGAGCGCGTTTGACCGTCTCGACGCCGGAGTTTCAAATCATCCCGACAAGAGGGCCTGTACATCCGGCCGTCCGTAGCGGCGACTATGGAGGGTTTATGACCCCGACCACGGGTGAACAAAGGAGGAGGACTGACTGAACTTTCTGCCTTCCACCACAGTGAAGAATGCTGTGGTGGATGTTTGTGTTAAATCTTATGGTGTATTGTGTGGCTTTTTAATTGTATCGCTGCTGGCAAATTAATTTCACTGCACCTTCGGGTGTATGTGACCAATAAAATTTACTTTGACTTTGACTTTGACTTTGTTCCTTCCTGCACATTTCGTACGTCTTCCAGCAGCTTGTTCCATATGCCCACCACCCTTTGTGTGTTTACAGATTTCTGTAAAATGGAAATCTCAAAGATTGCTGCCTTCTCCTGGCTGTGTTTCAACATTTCACTCTTCATACTGTCTGGATGCAGAGACCAAACATCTACAGACTAAAGGGAGAGTCCTTGCCCAACACCCACAACTTCATCTCCCAGATGAGCAGAGGATGGAGGAACTGCTCACAAAGGCAAGATGTGACTTGATATAGACGCACTCCTCCTTAGCAGCCTTTACATGCATAGTCCACAGTGTAAAACAAGTGATTCTCACCACACCCCAGTCATTACCAACTCCAGAAGACACAAGTAAGCAGCTGAGAGTCTAGAAATGCATAACATTCCCACCCAGCCTGCTTCATTGATTCCCTGCACTGATTTTAACACTAATTTTAAATAAATGTATCTTTAATATATTTGCGAAAATGACTTTCTACAACATCCCTACATTTCCTGAAGCTCACTCAAAGAGCACTAATATCAAGAAGCACTTTCATCAGAATATCTCCAGTCTGCAGGTGAAAACACAAATTGTTGGAGTAACTCAGCGGGTCAGGGAGCATCTCTGGAGAGCATAGCTGGCGGTGTTTCGGGTTGGGATTCTTCTACTGACAGTTTTAGGTGTCTGAGGATGGAGCCATACCTGAAACATCACCTATCCATGTTCTCCAGAGATGCTACTGTTACTCCAGCACTTTGTGTCTTCTTTTGTCAACCAGCATCTGCAGTTCCTTGTTTCTATATTCCACTTTGCAGGTGATTGAGAACCTGTACATTTTGGACTGAAGCTCAACATTGGTGGTGAGTTTTCATGATAACAGCCTAAAGTTAATGAAATTTACAATGTATTGATCAGATCTATATACAAATAGGTAGGAAGGTGCACTGAGGGTCTAACGTTTGAAATTAATGATATTTATATTCACGCATTAGTGTTGCTAAATCTCCATGGAACTCCAAGTGAAGTTCATGTTAAGCACTGCACCAGTTAAGGAAGATCATTTTGCAGAAGACAATGAGGCCCAGCTGATGAAGTCCGAGTGGTGGAAGCATTGTGCTTCACTCCACTTTCCACAGTTAGAGTCATAGAGTCATAGAGTGATACAGTGTGGATACAGGCCCTTCGACCCAACATGTCCCAACTACACTAGTCCCATGGTCCATATCCCTCCAAACCTGTCCTTTCCATGTACCTGCCTAATTGTTCCTTAAACATTGGGATAGTCCCAGCCTCAACTACCTCTTCTGGCAGCTTGTTCCATACACCCACCACCCATTGTGTGAAGCTAGATGTGATCACTGTGTGTCACACTCCCCTGTACAAATAATCACTTCAAATACTCACACGTTCCTGTTGTTTTCTAATCCCACACATAGTGCGGCTCTTAGAGAAAGGGGATTAAGAAGGCAATGTTGCATGCACCATGCAAACATGCTGGCACTCAGCCTTTCCCGGGAGTCACTCTCCCACTGTTGATTATCAATATGGTAACGGTCAATTTTACTTTGGAGTCACGTGAGTGACTACGTGAAGAACCCCGCTAGGACGCATGCGTGTCATATCGCTACACGCATTGCAACGAGTCACAGCAGGGGGAAGGACGTTCCCCTTAAGCGGCAGAATCAAAAAGCCGACAACAGCAGGTAAGGGACTCTGCGTTTTTCCAACTTACTTTGCAGGTGGAAAAATGGACAGAGTGACTAGAAGGAAGGCTGCGAAAAAGCTGGAGGGGGAGAACCGCGGAGTTGCGGGCAGCCAGCAGCAACAGCAGCAGCCGACGGCACGCCAATCTCCCGAAATGGGAACAGCTGTGCCCGACTTCGTTCCCGCACCGGCCAAATCCACTCCTCGGCCGGGCGGGAAAGCGAAGCAAAAGACGGATCGAATGCCAGACTCAGATGAGTCTGACTTTGAGCAACCGCGAGCGGCCAGTGCCCGTGAGCACCGGGGCCGGTTGGAGCGGTTGCAGGATGATGAGCAGCCGCGAGCGGCCAGTGCCCATGAGCATTGGAGCCGGTTGGAGCGGCTGCTGGAGGAAATACTCCAAAGTGGCAGACTCCGGGAGATGGAGGCTAGCCACAGTGGGCAATCAATAAGCCCCACAGCAGTACCCCTTGTGGGGCTGCATAGTGTCTCTTCCTCATCAGAGGAGAATACGGAGGATCAATTCTGGGCTGACCCTGAACAGGGCAGGGAACAACATACCCCCAGTAAGCCTGGGGTGAAAGAAGACATGCTGGACATGGTGACCCAGTTTTTCCAACCAGACCAAACTGGGCAAGACCTGGAGCCGAAGATAGCGGCTAGCATTGATTATATGTTGTTTAATCAACTACAGGCACTGGCTCTATCAGACACCATGGCACGGCATTTACCTCCAGGGAACTGCAAGTCATTAAATGTTCCCAGTGTAAACCAGTGCATCTGGAAACATGTGGGGACAGCAATTCGAACCAGTGATTTAAAAATTCAAAAAGTCCTAAAAGTCCTAAAAGTCTTAACGGCAGGAATAACAGCTTTTGCCCGCACTTTGAAGGAGCAAAACATGACCCAAGACCACCAGGATGCACTGTATGAGTTGAACAACATTAGAAAAAGTGCAATCCAACCAGCATTAGACCCCAAATTTGCCGGCCTCTGTACACCAGGAACCTCCAAACCGCCAATTCTATTGTTTGGAGGGGATTTACCTAAACAAGTCAAGGAACTTGATGAAGAGGCGAAAACACTGGGGCTCATAAAAGCAGCAACCAAAACCTACTACGGCCAAAAATATCAACCCTACGGACCCCCCAGACGGTCAACACAAATCGGAGCAAGCGCAAAAACCAGGAGCACCCAACAGCGGTCTTTTTTAGGCCATGGCCCAGACCGACCGCCCTGGAAAATGCGCAAGCCTTCAACCCAACAACAGACCCAAACAATGGCACCTCAACGTCCACGGAGGATGCCGAAGAAATAACACACCTACCACTGGTAACCATGGAGGTAGGTGGGTCTGGTTCCTTAAAAATTAAAGGGAGCACGAAAGTTGGTGGGAGGTTACGATATTATTTGGATGCATGGAATAAGATAACTTCAGACACTTACATTCTAAGCAGTATCCAGGGTTATACCATAGAATTTATATTAAAACATAACCCACCAGTACAGCATGTACCGAACCGAATGTTCGTGCTCTCAGGCATAGAAAAATCAGTCGGGTATTAAGGAAAATACAACAAGACTCTGCGTCTGGTATTCTTATAGTACCCGATTGGCCTACTCAACCATGGTTCCCTGTGATACTAGACATGGCATTAGAACCGTGCATCACCATTCAACATAGACCAAATTTACTGGTCCATCCAGTAACACAGGAAAGTCACCCCTGTCATAATCATACCAACTTATTAATTTGTAGAGTCTAAAAGCGCCTCTACAACACCTGGGACTGACGGACCGAACAATGGACATGATTGCATCGGCCCACAGACAGTCCACCAAAAAACAGTACTTGGTGCACATCAAGAAATGGGGGAAGTACTGTCACGACAATAACCTCAACCACAGATCAAACAACATTCCGTCTGATCTGGAATTTCTGGCCAGCCTTCACTATGATGAGGGGCTCAGCTACAGTGCCATCAACTGCGCCAGAAGTGCTCTGTCAAACTACCTGTGGCAAGGAACAGAGCGGCATTCTGTAGGGACACACCCCCTGGTAACCAAACTCATGAGGGGCATTTTCAATACGAATCCCCCAAGAACCAGGTACACCCAAATTTGGGACGTGAGCATTGAATTGACCATGTTGAGAAACTGGTCTCCACCTACAGCTCTGTCCCTACAGAAACTAACTATGAAAATGGTCATGCTGATGGCTTTGGTCACGGCACAAAGGGTCCAGTCGCTACAAAAACTAAGGCTGGACAACTTGACTATTTCATCTGGGAATTTGACTTTTCATATCCATGACTTAATTAAACAGAACAGACAGGGAACAGCAGGGCAAAAAATAGAATTCAGGGCCTACCCGACAGATGATTGCCTCTGTATAGTAACTCACTTACTATTATACATGGAACAGACAAGAATCATCAGAGGGAAAGAAATGGCACTGTTAATTAGCCACAAACAGCCACATAAAAAAGTAACAGCCCAGACCATCTCACGATGGCTAAAACAGGTCCTAATAAAGGCAGGAGTAGATACTAACGTTTTTAAATCTCACTCCACCAGGGCTGCAGCCACATCAGCAGCAATACAGTTGGATGTTCCTATGGACCAGATCCTCAAGACTGCAGGATGGTCAACGGAAAGAACGTTCCAACGATTTTATCATAAACCGGTCATAGAACCTGGAACATTTGCAGAAACACTTTTAAGTTCTGTAATATGATTTTACCCATAAATAGGGGCTATGATTTGGATTTAATAAAATTTTTTCGTTGTTTCAATATCGTATTGATATCTAATGATGTTAACACTATTCTCCCCACAATCAAGGCAGAAGTGAGGCATGGACTCATTCCACGGCATGAAATCACAGAGCTTTAAACTCTTCACGTAGTCACTCATGTGACTCCGAAGTAAAATAGTAAGATTAAACGAGAACTTACCAGTTTGAAGTTTGATCTTTATTTTATGAGGAGTAACGTTGAGGGAATACGTGCCCTCCGCTCCCACCCTTGATCATATACTCAACTGGTATCTCTTCTCTAATCTTACTATGTTTAGTCATTATAGTTATCTGTGATTCCACACCGCTGCTTTGAAGAATGACACGCATGCGTCCTAGCGGGGTTCTTCACGTATTCCCTCAACGTTCCTCCTCATAAAATAAAGATCAAACTTCAAACTGGTAAGTTCTCGTTTAATCTTACTATTATCTGGGGAGAAGCAGCCTGATATAAGGATTAGCCTTACCTTGGCCGCAGAAGGATGGTTCACCAGCTCTCACAGTGGGGAGGCAGAATTGGAAGGTGTTGCATTCAATTGGCATCCAGGAGTAAGTTAAAACAAATTGATTGAAAGAACAATGATTGTTGGTTAATTAGGTACCGTAAATTACACCCAGTGAAGACGGGTGGCAGGAGAATGTAAGGGGTTGGGGGCGGGTTGACGGTGATGTGAGAGGGGGAATGTGATTAGTGTAGGATTAGTGCAAATGGGAGCTTGATGATCAGCACAGATAATCCTTCCGGGCCTGTTTCTGCCTGGTGTGGTGATGACGCCATGAATTTATAAGATACCTTGAGAGGTCTTAAACGAACCATTAAAGAGAAGGCCACAGGAGCCTCAGGTGGAGCGTTGCCCAGACGGAGATCTCATCGTGTTGTTTTTGGAAAGGTAAACTCCTTGGAACCTCTCTCTCTCTCTCTAGATCACTGATTTTAAAACCAATTTTAATGCATCTATTCCCTTGCCACCTCTTTATGTTTTGAATCAGCTTCCTAACTTTACACAATGATCAATCCTTTTGATTGATTGCAATATACAGGCTCTCCAGCCCACCAAGTCCATGTAACCTGCAGTGCCAACTTTATTTGCAAAGCTTTATTCCCGGGATGGCGGGACTGTCATATGCTGAGAGAATGGAGCGGCTGGGCTTGTACACTCTGGAGTTTAGAAGGATGAGAGGGTATCTTATTGAAACATATAAGATTATTAAGGGTTTGGACACGCTAGAGGCAGGAAATGTATTCCCGATGTTGGGGGAGTCCAGAACCAGGGGCCACAGTTTAAGAATAAGGGGTAAGCCATTTAGAACAGAGATGAGGAAAAACCTTTTCTCACAGAGTTGTGAGTCTGTGGAATTCTCTGCCTCAGAGGGCGGTGGAGGCAGGTTCTCTGGATACTTTCAAGAGAGAGCTAGAGAGGGCTCTTAAAGAATATGGGGAGAAAGCAGGAACGGGGTATTGATTCGGGATGATCAGCCATGATCACATTGAATGGCAGTGCTGGCTCAAAGGGCCGAATGGCCTATTCCTGCACCTACTGTCTATTGTCTATTGTCTATTGTCTATTGTCTTGATGTGGAAAGATCATTTACTCTCGAGGGTGAATCTGGAAATAGGAATTACTGTTTTAAAACTAAAGGGTTGCCCTTGAAAGACAAAACAGGTATAGCTTTTTCTCTCCGAAATGTGAATCTTTGGAATTTCTCTTCCTCGTATGTTGGTGGAAACAGTGAATATTTTTAACGCAGGGATCGATAGATTCTTGATAAACAAGAAGGTGAAAGGTCACTGTGGACCAGTGGAAATGCAGAGATGAAGTTACAATCAGTCAAAGCCCATCTTATCAATGGCAGAACAGGCTTGAGGGGCGGAGTGGCTTCTTCCTGGTCCTGATTCCTACTGTACGTGGTTTTGCTGGCCAGCAGTTGGTGAATGACACAGCAGACGATGGCCAATGTTCCACACACTGTGTTATTAACTCCACAGTCACTGCCGGCCACAGCGGTGAAGCTGATTCAAATGGAGCAGGCAGAGGCAAATTGAACAAATGCTTGAAGGGGGAAATTAGTGACAGGCTGTGAGGAAAGAGCAGTCAGTGGAACACAGTTACATATAAACACATGCCACAACCCTACCAGACGACCAAACCATGTTGGGTTAAATGCCCTACTCGTGTCCTGCATCACTCCGTAAATTTATGTTCAAAATACCTGATCGCATATCTTGTGACTGAAGTGAGATTTTGCTGTTTCAAAATAGGCTGCGTGTGTTTCTAAATTACGACAGTGAGCACACTTCAGTCGCACTTAATTGTCCATAACGATGACATGAGGTCATGAAAAGTGCTGTATAAATGCAAATTCTTCCGTATTTGTTATCACATTCCCAGCCCATGCTGTTTGTGTGTGAGGGTACGTGATGGGAGTGCAGAATTGCTGAATTTAGTCTAATGGGTGCGGGGAAGGAGAAACAGTGACAGGCAATTGCCTGGGGAAAAGAAACACGGAGCTACTCGCATCCATCAACACCTCTCATTCTCTTCCATTTCTGCAACAGTTTTTGCCACTCTTCACAGAAGAGCAAGGACGTGCCCATATTAATGGAAACCAATTTGTGTAGGAAGGAACTGCAGATGCTGGTTTAAACCGAAGATAGACACAAAGTGCTGGAGTAACTCAGCAGGACAGGCAGTATCGACATAACTTTTGTTCATTTGTTCCATATCTCTCGACATCACCGTCTATATCTCTCGTTTCTCTTTCCCCCAACTGGTCTGAAGAAGGGTTTCGACCCGAAACATCCCCCATTCCTTCTCTCCAGAAATGCTGCCTTTCCCGCTGAGTTACTCCAGCACTTTGTGTCTATTAATGGAAACCAATGTGGGTAATAATAGTCACAAGCTTGATTCAGCATTGCTCCTCCTCCTGTTAGACTATCCATCCTATACGGGCACTGGCATAGATTCTCGTGCGTCCATTACCCAACGTATAATGTTTGATGAAGATCGCTAATCAGCAGGAATGGGTGCAACCACGAGAAAATAAACTGTCTCAGTTATTTTTTCTTAAAATTAGCTCGCTAACTCACCCCAAACTGCAATCTGATCTATGATCTGCCAGACATCTCGGGACAGGAACCACACCAGACGTTCATCAGTCGACCAGTTGAGGAGCCGGACAATGGTCCGTGATTAGTACCACTCACTGACAACAGATTCTGTTCCATTGACTGCAGTCCGGTACTCTGTAAATCAGTGGTACTCCTACTCTGGAGTTTGGTACCCTAGAGACATGTTGGGGCAAGATCAAAAGAAGTATATTTTGAAATATCAAGAATTAAGAATGAAGGGGAATAGGCAGAGTAGAGGAGTTGGAGCCAGTGTAGATTAGCGTTGATCACATTGAATGGCGATGCAGGCTTGAGGGGCCTGGCAGCCTATTTAGGGAATTGAAGGCTTTGTGGCCAAGTTTACAGATGATACGAGGATTGGTGGAGGGACAGGTAGTGTAGAGAAAGTAGGGACTCTGCAGAATGATTTGGACAGGTTGGGAGAGTGGGCTGAGAAGTGGCAAATGGAATCCGCGCAGCAAAGTGTGGAGTCGTGCATTTTGATAGTAGGAATAAAGGCGTAGACTATTTTCTAAATGGGGAAAGAATTCGGAAATCGGAGCTGCAAAGGAACTTGGGAGTGCTGGTGCGGCATTACCAAAAGGTTAATTTGCAAATCGAATCGGCAGTAAGGAAGGCAAATGCAATTCCATTTATTTCAAGAGGGCTAGAATACAAAAAATAGGGATGTAATGCTGAGGCTCTGTAAGGCACTGATCAGACCACATTTGGAATGTTATGAGCATTTTTGGGTCCCATATCTGAGGAAGGATGTGCTGGCGTTTGAGAGGGACCAGGGGAGGTTAACGAGAATGATCCCAGGAATGGGCGGGTTAAATATGATGAGCATTTGAAGGCACTGGGACTGTACTCGCTGGAGTTTAGAATGAGGGGGAACCTCATTAAAACTTACCGAATAATGAAAGGCCTGGATAGAGTGAATGTGGAGAGGAAGTTTCCACTAGTGGGAGAGTATAGGACCTGAGGCCATAGCCTCAGAATAAAAGGACATACATTTAGAAAGGGGATGAGGATGAATTTCTTTAGTCCGAGGGTGGTGAATCTGTGTGATTCATGGCCACAGACGGCTAAATCAAACGGAGGCCAAATCAATGAATATTTTTAAGGCGGAAATTGACAGATTCTTGATTAGTAAGGGTGTCGGGGGTTATGGGGAGAGGGCAGGAGAATGTGATTGAGAGGGAAAGATAGATCAGCCATGATTGAATGATGGAGTAGACGTGATGGGCCGAATGGCCTCATTCTGCTACTAGACCTTTTGAACTATCGTAATCCTGTTTTCTCGTGTTTTTGTGAACTGACCAAATACTCTGGTAGGCAATGGTTACAATAAGAGATTTCTTATACCATAAAAAAGCATGGTAACTCATGTGTCTTAAGGAATCCAGCATGGGGCTGGGAGATAGATTGAGATCACCCACTATTCTCATGCATCTTGACACCTGTGCATATTCCAGCACCCCACCACCACCAGGGCAGGGGTGGAGGATACAATCAGGCTGCTGGTGAATGGATTCCATAACCTGGCCAACAGGACACCACAAACCAAGCCTGAAGCAGTCCAGATGGGAGGCAGGTTAGCAGAGATCTTGGGTCCCAGGAGGTAGGCTTGCAGGATCAGAAGGATATTACTTTTGGACAGAAGGCTTTATTTCAAGATGTAGTCCCCCAGGAACTAAAGAGACCGACTCACTGACCCAACACAGCAGAGACAGAGGGATGGCTGTGCTGTTGGAGATTCCCCAATGGAGAGGAGATTCCTATGCACCCCGGGTCATGGTCACTGACTCTCTGACACAAAGAGTGAAGTTCTCTGCACAACATGTCCCGCCACCATCAAAATATAGCGACCCAAATGATCGTGGAGAAGGCATCACTTCCCTTTTCATGCTGCTTTGCAGGTGCACCTCTCACACAACAAGGAATGGGTGCCTAGTTTTATTAAACCACAACATATCACCAACCCCACCTAGAACTTCACCCCCCCCCCCCCCCTTCCCTTCCTCCTCCACCCCTCTCTTTCTCTTCCCCCTCCCTCTCTCCCCTGTGTCCCACCTTCAGTTCAGTTCAGTTTATGGTCACGTGTACCGATGTACGGATGAAAAGCTTTTGTTGTGTGCTAACCGGTCAGTGGAATACAATACATCAACGTCAAAGTCAAAGTATCCTTTACTGTCATTCAAACCTTTTGGTCTGAACGAAATGTTGTGCCTTGCAGTCATACATATAATAAAAATGACAAAAACACACAAAAAACACAAATTTAACATCCACCACAGTGAGTTCACCAGGCACCTCCTCACTGTGATGGAAGGCAAAAGTCTTAAAGTGTTTGTCTCTTCCCTCCTAGTTCTCCCTCAGCGCCGAGGCGATCCAGGCCTCCGATGTTGTGACCCCGCCGGGTGATGGTAAGCAAGTCAGTCCCGCAGCTGAATCCAAGCGCCGCGAACGGGCCGGTTCAAACTCCGCGGCCCAGGGCGGTCGAAGCTGCCGAAGCTGCCCGCCCTCCAGTCCAGCGGACGAAGCTGTTGTTGCGGGAGCAGACAACCTGTGACCTGCGAGCTCCTGACAATGGGCCCACGGCCGAGTCCACCGGGCCTGCGGCCGAACCTCCGAGGACGGGCCGCCGCCGCCGGAACGCCGCCACAGCCCCGAGGCCACCAGCTCGGCTATTAGGCCTCGGCGCAGATGGAGACGGAGACGGGGGATACGACAGAGAAGTCGCATCCCCCTGAAGGAAGAGACCAAAAATATGTTTCTTCCCCCCACCCCCACACATACACAACCTAATAAACCAAAATTAACTAAAACAGGACAAAAGAAAAACAACAAAAAAGAAAAAAACAGATGGACTGCAGGCGAGCCGCAGCTGCTAAGGCAGCGCCGCCATCTTGGAATGTGCCCGATTGCAACCGGGCCATTTAGAGTGTATAGGATTAGAGATTTAATAGTGTAGAGCGGTTGTAATATGTGATTGTAGATCTGCTTCTGTGGCTAGCACGCAAATAGTCGCCTGGGCTGGGTGCCATCGTTAACGCGGTAATTCATTGTTGCGGCGAAATCACCAGGAATTCATGATGACAAATTGTAAGCAATGAGACTCGCAATGGCAGACTTTGAAGTCTACTAAGTAGATTTATTCTTAAAAAGAGGTTACATCTAGTTTTAATAATTGATTCCTTGTGTTAATAGAGGTGTAATGAGTGATTGACAAAGCTCATTTAACTTACTGCTTTGTTAATTATTGAAGGGGTGGGAAAAGTCAATAAAACAGGGAACGCATTCCATTTCTAATTAGTTTGTTGTGTCCTTGTAGACCCATTAGGAAGCAAATTAATAATTGCCTGAATATTCGCCACTTGAAGAAATTTAATGTACAGAGGGAATAATTGCAGGTGGAATTGATTGCTCCTAAATCCACAGCTGCTCTTTACAATTTTCGATTCAAGAATCCTGCCTCAGCACAGGACCACCATGGATTTTGCACAATTCTGGTTGCTCTGCTTACTTTAGTTATTGCATCTTTATAGTTTGGTTTACTTTGAATAAACATACAGTTCCGCCTTGGCCCATGCGATCTCCCAGTTGTCAAACATTTTAACTCCCCTTCCCATTCTCATACTCATCTCAACCAAATCATTGATATAGATCACGAATATCTACAGAGCAAGCACCATCCCTGTTTTACCCCACTACTCATGCCAGCCAGCCTGAAATGTTGCCTATCCATGTACCCCAGAAATGCTGCATGACCCACTGAGTTACTCCAGCACTTTGTGTTTTACTCAAGAATCAAGATCTGCAGTTTCTTGTGTCTCTAATCATTTTTTTGTTAACTGACGTTCAATCTACACTAGTATGTTACTCTAATTCCACATGCTCATGTTTGTTCAGCAGACTTTAAAGCAAGACCGTTGTGGCACCAAACATTTTTATTATTCCAACACCATGGCTCCGAGGCATATTGTTTCAAAGTGAAATCAAACCTCTAAACTGGGTGGGTTTGGAGATATCAGTTAAACAGTCCAGGTCTCTGAGTTACCAGGTTAGTAACATGAGTCTGTGCATTGTGCTAATCCTGCATCCTCCCCATTTGTCTGTAGTGACCAGTGTCCAGAGCCAACGTGCACAACTCCTTGGGGCCAAGCACTCCCCAACCCCACCACTAATGTTTTACATCTCTGCCTCAAGAAATATTCTGAACCACTTTGTGTCCGCCCACTTTCTGTAAAGTAAAGGCCTAAGCAGAAGTTTTGAGTCACCCAGGTCCAGTGTTAACTGTGACCCACTGGATCACATTGCCAGGGGTGGCATTGGAAGCAGATATGTTAGTGGCTTTTAAGAGGGTTTTAGATATTACACGTGAATACGTTCTTGTTCATCAGTGATAGCAGAAATAGGCCATTCGGCCCATCAAGTTTACTCCATCATGGCTGACCTATCTATCTTTCCCTCTCAACCCTATCCTCCTGCCTTCTCCCCATAACCCCTGACACCAGCACTAATCAAGAATCTATCTATCTCTGCTTTAATAATATCCACTGACGGGCTCCACAGCCTTCTGTGACAATGAATTTCATAGTTTCACCACCCTCTGACTATAGAAATCCCTCCTCATCTCCTTCCTAATGGAAAGTCCTTTAATTCTGAGGCTATGATCTCTCATCCTAGACTCTCCCACTAGTGGAAACATCCTCTCCCCATCTACTCTTTCACTATTCGGTATGTTTCAATGAGGTCCCTTTATCCTTCTTAACTCCAATGACTAGAGGCCCTGTGCCATCAAACATTGATCATATGTTAACCTACTCATTCCTGGGATCATTCTTGTAAACCACATTGAATGTGCAGAGAGTGGGGTGGCATGGATCACTTGGAGGTAGAAGGGATTGCTTTAATTTGGCGTCCTGTTTGACACTGACTCTGTGGGGCCAATGGATCGGATCCTGCGTTGGACCATTCTATGACTCTGTCGAAACAGCTAAGAGCACTGGATACAACATAGGTTATGTTAACAGGTACACCTCCACAGTAATAGTTCACTGCACTCCAGCCAAGCTGTGCCTGGAATTACAGCATTGACAGTTTGAAAAATTGCCCATTTAGGTCCTGTTCGCCAAAGCAGGACAAATCCAATCTGGCTAATTACTATTTAAGGGCAAGAACACGCCCACCCTTTGTAAACATAGCATTCTGATGTGACACCTCCTAGAGATGCCTCCTCTCCACACACATGAAGATGGTGGCCATGTGCTATTGATGAAGGGATAGATGTAGGGATGCAGTCATCATCTCTGGGCTCTCACCAGACCGCAGAGGTGATAGAAACATAGAAACATAGAAAATAGGTGCAGGAGTAGGCCATTCGGCCCTTCAAGCCTGCGCCGCCATTCAATATGATCATGGCTGATCATCCAACTCAGTATCCTGTACCTGCCTTCTCTCCATACCCCCTGATCCCTTTAGCCACAAGGGCCACATCTAACTCCCTCTTAAATATAGCCAATGAACTGGCCTCAACTACCTTCTGTGACCAAGACCCTGTACAACTGCAGTAGAACCTCCCTGCTCCTATACTCAAATCCTTTTGCTATGAATGCTAACATACCATTCGCTTTCTTCACTGCCTGCTGCACCTGCATGCCTACTTTCAATGACTGGTGTACCATGACACCCAGGTCTCGTTGCATCTCCCCTTTTCCTAATCGGCCACCATTCAGACAATATGATGCACCCATTTCTGTCCTTCATCGGCCTGTTGTCGTTGGGACCAGCCATAAACTGCTATTACTGCTGGAGAGAAGGCGTGTGTGTCAGTGAGCAAATGCTGAGGGTTTGGATGATGTGTCCTCTGTGTGTTGAACAGCCTGGTCCCATTTGTCCACATTTGGCCCATATCGCTCTAAATCTTTTAGAGTCTGAAGAAAGGTCTCGACCCGAAACATCACCCATTCCTTCTCTCTAGAGATGCTGCCTGTCCCGCTGAGTTACTCCAGCATTTTGAGTCTATCTGCAGTTTAAACCCGCATCTGCAGTTCCTTCATTCACATTCCCTCTAAACCTTTCCTATCCCATGCACCTGTCCAAATGTATCACAAATGTTATTATTATGACAATAGACAATAGACAATAGGTGCAGGAGTAGGCCATTCGGCCCTTCGAGCCAGCACCGCCATTGAATGTAATCATGGCTGAACATCCCGAGTCAGTACCCCGTTCCAGCCTTCTCCCCATTTCCCCGACTCCACTATCTTTAAGAGCCCTATCTAGCTCTCTCTCGAAAGTATCCAGAGAACCGGCCTCCACCACCCTCTGAGGCAGAGAATTCCACACTCACAACTCTCTGTGAGAAAAAGTGTTTCCTCCTCTCTGTTCTAAATGCTTACTCCTTATTTTTAAACTGTGACCCCTGGTTGTGGACTCCCCCAACATCAGGAACATGTTTCCTGCCTCTAGCGTGCCCAAACCCTTAACAATTTTATATGTTTCAATGAGATCCTCTCTCATCCTTCTAAACTCCAGAGATTACAAGCCCAGCCGCTCCATTCTCAAGCCCAGCCGCCCCATTCTCTGTTGTACCCGTCTCAATCACTTCCATTGCAACTCATTCCAAACCTAAACCACTTTCTGTGTGAAAAAATAAACCCCTCTGGTTCCTATTGAATCTTTCTCCTCCCACATTAAATTTATGCCCTCTGGTTCTGGATTCTCTATCCTGGGGAAAAATGTGCAATTACCTTCTATATTCGTTTCTTGATTTTATACACCTCTATAAATAACCTGTCATCTCCTATGACCCAAGGAATAATGTCCTAACCAGTGCAACTTCTCCTAATAATCCAGTCCCTCGAGTCCTAGCAACATTTTTGTAAAGTTTTTCTGCATTATTTACAGATTAATTGCCATTTTTGTATAGCAGGGTGATCAAAATTAATCACAATACTCCAAATGTGACCACACCAACACCTTGTTTGACTGCAAGATAACATCCCAACTTCTAAAATGAAAGCTCTTAATGATGAAGGCCAGAATGCCAAAACACTTCCTCACCACCCTGTCTCCCTATGACACTTTTTTTCAGGTATTGATGTACTTGGACCACTAGGTCCTTCTGCTCTCCAACACATCCCGGGACCATATCTAGCCAAACATTCCAACAAGCTCTTGAAGTCCAAAGGAGCAACCTTTAGCCTCGCATGTGGTCACAATATACCTCTTGTTGCAAGGTCCTGGACCTTGGTCAGATGGGAGCTTGGGTCTCCTACTTGTGAGTCTGGGTCTGTAGACCGTGTGCTGAGCCCTCATTATTACTAACTGTGGGCCATGGTCTGGGTCAAATGGGCGTGGGTTAGTGGTGCATCTGGGTCCTCTGGGTGTTTAACTGTGGCAGCCAATTTACCCGCACAATCAAATACCGATCAGGTCACCATAAGATCACACTGGCCCTCAGGGAAATCACCGGGTGATCCTGGCATAATCATCTCAATACAACCGGAGCCGACCCTCAGTGCAAGCACAATGAGACTTCGGATAAATCCCGATATGGTCCAAGCAAACTAGGTCAGTACAGTGCACCAGCCCAATTATTCAGCGCTGAGGGATACCACTTGTGTCCACGGTTAGGACTGAACTACAGTCTCAGCAATCACGTGGTTAACTGCCTTGAATTCCCAGATCTTATTCCCAAGGCATCTCAAAGGTCCTCCACTGAACCCCCATTCATGCCCTGTTTCCAGGAACCTCCCTGGACTGACCTCACCAGCAGCAGAAACTGCTGTGCATCCTGTGACTTGCTGGGGCTGCCGAATGCTTGTCACTGTGCCTGATCCAGGCAGGCCCTTCCCCTTCCACCTCGCAGAGACCGCGTCTGCCTGGAGAGCCTCATTCATTATTGATGGGCTTGAGTGTTGGAACAATTTCCCCATCTCCAGCAGCTGACGTTACTCTTGGCTGAGACGCTTGGCGGGAGGCCAAAGGCAGACATCTGTTCACTTAGCCCCGTGCTTTAAATGCACCAGCCCAGCTACTGAATGAGGCAGCAAATGAGAAGTGTCCTCTCTTTGTCAATCAACTGGCTGTTTCTCCTTGTTGGAGGATGCAGCGTGGTGGCGCAGGGGTGGAGTTGCTGCTTCCAGTGCCAGCGACCCATGTGTGATCCTAACTACCGGTGCTGGCTGTACGTGGTTTGTACATTCTCCCTGTGACTGCATGGGTTTTCTCCAGGTGCTCCGGTTTTCTCCCACACTCCAAAGAGAGTACAGGTTTGTAGGTTAATTGGCTTCGGTAAAAAAATTGTATATTGGTCGCTGGCCAGCGAGGACTCAGCAGGCTGAAGGGCCTGTTTCTGTGCTGTATTTCTAAAGTCTAAAGTTTGCCTTCCTTTTGCTATTCCTACACGGGTCACATTGGTGACGATGCTGGGGCTCCTGTCTCTAACCAGGGGTCTGAACTCAGGATCAAGGTTAACATGGCAAGTACAGCTCTCTCATGGGTGGACCCCATTAAATGCAGTGAGAGAGCCTGAGGCTGCATTCACAGATGAGTTGTGGAGGTCTGCCGGGTGCCCTGGCTCTGATGTGTCAGCGTTCAATTGTTGCTTCTGTTGGCAGAATCACTCTATGTTCAGCTCTCTCTTAGCTGCATTCTTCAGTGATGGCACTAAGAGGTGGCACCAGTGGCTGGGATGGACTCTGGGACTTCTCAAGCTTATGACTGGAAACCAAGGAGGATGTGGGGACCTCACCCCCAGAGGGGTGAAATTCCAGCAACATTGACCTTGGAAGCAAATCATGGAATGTGGGCCGTGCTGGGATTGAGGGGCGGGGGGGGGGGGGGGGTGGGATTGGGATGTGGAGAGGTTTAAGTCGGGATGCAGGGGATGGGATAGGTTGTTGGTCTGAGATGAGGGGGATGCCAAGCTGGGATCAGATGGGACAGGGAGGGAGCTGGGATGGAGGATGGGATTGGGAGAGGGTTGGTTGGGATGGGCAAGAGGCTGAGATGGGATGGTATCAAGAAGGAATCATTGGCTGTGCAACGGTTTGCTGTTCAGAATGTACACAGGGAGTGTGTGTCCAAGTGTAAATGAGTGAGGCAGGGACGGGAGGGGAGGAGAGAAGCTGGCGCTGATGATGGAGCGAGTTCTTGGAGGTGGGAGAAAGGAATCTGCCAGGAGAAGGAAGCCAAGTAACATCTTGGTTCATTCTAAATATAGGCGGGGGCTGGTGAAAGGGCTCAGAAACAAATTAAACAGATTCACGCAATTTTGGAAAGATGCCGAGATAATAAGTGCAATGTCTCATGGCTCATTTTAAGATGAGACTGACTCTTATTTTGGCTCCCTTCAGAGTGTGTCACGCTGCCAGTCAGACAGTGCCTCGTTGTGAATATTATTCCTTTATTGCTGTGTGTAAAACAGCAGCTCAGGCTTTAAGATGAGATAAAGTATCTTTAATAAAGGCACAACGTGCTGCAGTTACTCAGTGGTTCAGGCAGGATCTCTGAAGGATATCAATAGACGACGTCTCGGGTCAAGGCCCGTCTTTAGACTGAAAAGGGTCTGACCCAAAACATCATGTATTCATGTCCTACCGAGATGCTGCCTCACCCGTTGAGTTATTCCAGCATTTTGCGTCTTTTTTTATGTAAACCAGCACCTGCACTAAATAAAATATGTCTATAAAATATCTTAGGCTGGTTTCCTTCCTGGGAAACTGGATTCACTCTCTGTCTCTTGGCCTCCCACTGCACTGTCTTCCAATACCATCAGACATTCAGAATTCTGGCCCGATCTTTCCCATAAACCATTAGCCCAGATTTTGGGAGAAATCATGTGTAGTTTTATTAGACCGACTTTCTGGTTGTGGAGAAGGTTAGATCCCATTACACGCACGGGTCCTGGGCAGAGAGTTACAGAGGCTGGACTGGGTTTCTTCTGTCGGAGGGGCACCGTGGTTGTCACTGATCTGAATGAGGACTGATCACCTACAGCATTGTACCGGATGATTTATTATTGCATCATTCTTGGTACATTCCCGTGGTCTTTTGCGTGTTTATATGTGTGTGCATGTGTATGTCAAAGTATATGTGTATTGTGTATGTGTGTGTCTGAGAGAGTGTGTGTAAGTGAGTGTATATGTAAGCATGTGTGTGAGAGATCATATGTGAGTGAGCGTGTGTGGGTGAGTGTGTGTGAGAGTGCAAATGTTTCTGTGTGTGTGTGCGTTTCTGAATGTGTGTATGAGAGTTTACGTGATTGTTTGAGAGTGTGCGTGATTGTGTGTTTGTGTATTTGTGTCTGTTCGTACATGCACATGGGTGATCATGTTTGCATGTTTATCTCAGTGGCTATATGTTTGCGTGTTCATGCATGCATTCATCCACATATGTATGCATGCATGTGTATGTTTGTACATATTTTGAGAATATAACTGGACCAGTTGGCGATCTTGTTGTGCAAAGCCCCTTAGGCAACAGTGACCATAATACGGTGGAATTCTGCATTAGGATGGAAAGTGACACGGTTCATTCAGAGACTAGGGTCCTGAACTTAAAGAAAGGAGACTTTGAAGGTACGAGATGGGAATTGGCTAGGATAGACTGGCAAATTATACTTAAAGGATTGACGGTGGAGATGCAATTGCAAAGATTTGATGATGAACTCCAAAAATGTTTTCGTCTGTCTGGCGAAAAAATAAAACAGTTTAGCCACAGCTCAACCGTGGCTAATGAGGGAAATCAAGGATAGTGTTAAATCCAGGGGAAAGGCATATACATTTACCCGAGGAAGCAGAGACCGGAGGACTGGGGTTAATTTAGAACTCAACAGAGGAGGACAAAGGGGTTAATTAAGTGAGAGGGGGGGGGGGGAGGGGAAGAGCATGAAAGAAAGCTTGTGGGGAATATAAAAACTGACTCTAAAGGCTTCTTTAGATATGTAAAAAAGAAAAGATTAGTGAAGGCAAATGTAGGTCTCTTACAAACAGAGACAGGTGAATTTATAATGGGAAACAAAGAAATGGTAGAACACTTAAACAAGTACTTTGGTTCTGTCTTCACTCAGGAAGACACAAACAATCTCCCAGAAATACTAGGGGACAGAGGATCTAGTGGGAGGGAGGAACTGAAGGCAATCCACATTAGTCAGAAAATGGTGTTAGGTAAATTGTTGAGACTAAAGGCAGATAAATCCCCTGGGCCTGATGGTCTGCATCCCAGAGTAATCAAGGAAGTGGCCCTAGAGATCGTGGATGCATTGGTGATCATTTTCCAATGTTCTCTCGACTCTGGATCAGTTCCTGTGGACTGGAAAGTAGCCAATGTAACCCCACTTTTTAAGAAAGGAGGGAGAGAGAAAACGGGGAATTATAGACCAGTTAGCCGTAGTGGGGAAGATGCTTGAGTCGATTGTTAAAGATGTTACAGCAGCGCATGTGGAAAGCAGTGACAGGATCGGTCAAAGTCAGCATGGATTTATGAAGGGGAAATCATGCTTGACTATTCTTCTGGAATTTTTTGAGGATGTAACAAGTAGAATGGATAAGGGAGAGCCAGTGGATATGGTGTATCTGGACTTTCAAAAACCCTTTGACAAGGTCCCTCACAAGAGATTAGTGTGCAAAATTAGAGAACATTGTATTGGGGGTAGGGTATTGACATGGAGACTAGTTGGCAGACAGGAAGCAAGGAGCAGGAATTAACGGGTCCTTTTCAGAAATGCAGGCAGTGACTAATGGGGTACCGCAAGGCTCGGTGCTGGGACCCCAATATATATTAATGATTTACAATATATATTAACGATTTAGACGAGGGAATTAAATATGACATCTCCAAGTTTACGGATGACACAAAGCTGGGTGACAGTGTGAGCTCCGATGAGGATGCTATGAGGCAGCAGGGTGGCTTGGATAGTTGGATGAGTGGCAGATGCATGGCAGATGCAATATAAGGTGGATACATGTGAGGTTATCCACTTTGCTGGCAAGATCAGGAAGGCAGATTATTATCTGAATGGTGTCAGATTAGGAAAAGGGGAGGTGCAACAAGACCTGGGTGTGCTTGTACATCAGTCTCTGAAAATAAGCATGCAGGTACAGTAGGCAGTGAATAAAGCTAATGGCATGTTGGCCTTCAAAGCGAGAGGATTTGAGTTTAGGAGCAAGGAGATCCTACTGCAGATGTATAGGGCCTTGGTGAGACCGCACCTGGAGTTTTGTGTGCAATTCTGGTCTCCTAATTTGAGGAAGGACATTATTGCTATTGAGGGAGTGCAGCGTAGGTTCACCAGGTTAATTCCCGGGATGGCGAGGCTGACATATGATGAAAAAATGGGTCGACTGGGCTTGTATTTATTGGAATTTAGAAAGATGGGAGGGGATCTTATAGAAACATATAACATTCTTAATGGATTGGACAGGCTAGATGCAGATAAAATGATCCTGATTTTGGGGTAGGCCAGAACCAGGGGTCCCAGTTTAAGAATAAAGGGCAGGCCATTTAGGACTGAGATGAGGCAAAAGTTCTTCATCCAGAAAGTTGTGAATCTGTGGAATTCTCTGCCACAGAAGGCAGTGGAGGTTAATTCACTGAATGTTTTCAAGAAAGAGTTGGATTTAACACTTAGGGTTAAAGGAATCAATGGATATGGGGAGAAAGCAGGAACGGGGTATTGATTTTAGATGATCAGCCATGATCATACTGAATGGTGGTGCTGGCTCGAAGGGCCGAATGACCTACTCCTGCATCTATTTTTCTATGTTTCTATTTTCCTAAGTACTATTCGGTACTTACCCAATGGAGCAAATAGTGTGTTATATTAAATTCCTAGTTAATGTGCCGTCGTGATTTTCAGCCCTGAGAGACATTCACCTAGAAATTCATTAGTTCTTTTCCCAGAGCTTTAACTCATGGTTGCCTGGTGCTCACTCTCACTGCTGCAGAGTTTGATTCTCGAGTTTATTATTGGTTTCCCAGAGTTTCACTGTTTGTTCCCCACTGTCAGAGTTAGACGGTTGGTCCCCCAGGACTTCATCCTGAAGGTTACACAACACACACCCATCACTCGCTCATTGTGCCATACTTCTTCACCTCTGAGTTGACAACCTCATTGCCCTGTGGCTCTGTCTCCAGATCGCCCATCAGATGGGTGCCAGTGGATAGTGTCGTAGTGGAGATAGACCTGGAGTGCTGAAGTAACTCAGCGGGCCAGGCAGCATCTCTGGAGAAAAGGAATAGGTGAGATTTCGGGTCAAGACGCATCATCGGTCTAAGAGTCAGGAAGAACATAACTGGATCAGTACTATTGTACGGGTACTATACATAGGACATGGATAGGACAAGTTTGAAGGGATATGGACCAAACGCAGGCAGGTGGGAAAAGTGGAACATGTTGGCCGGTGTGGGTAAGTTGGGCCGAAGGGCCTGTTTCCAAACTGTATCATTCTATGACTCTATTCTGTACTTATCCAAAGGTTGTATTTTGTCAGGTAAACAGCATGTAGTATGTAGCACATACCTGCAGCATGCAGAACAACATGCCCAGCTATATACAGCTGTGTAGCATTTAGTCTGGTCCACAGTATCATAGTGGATCTCTGCTCCCAGTATGGCAGGAGGCAGAGATGTTGTGCAACCTCTCAGTCACTATTATTTTCACACCAGTTGCTGAGGTCAAATCGGTGTTGGGCTGAAGTTATGGAGGATGTAAATCAAAATTTCTGATCTGCAATTCTGCATCTCACTCCCTCTTATTCCAAAAGGCTTTTTGAATATCTGTTACAAGCAATGTAAGCTGCCATTGGTGAGGAAGAAGGAGGCATAAGCACATCTGGCATCGCCCTCATCCTGATAGCGAACCTTCGTGTGTGGCTGCATCAGGCTGTGTGTAGAGCCAAAGCACGTATTCACCAAGTGTTGAGGTTCAACCTGTCCCCGGTGCTGCAAAGGATGGGCCTGGCAACACTGCAGAGCAATGGGCCAGTCAGCTGGACATTGCCTGACCACATATCCTGCATGGAAAGGTGCTTCCAGCCCAACACCTTTAACCACAAGCCAACCACAAGACAAGATAATGATGGAACCTGTGGGGTGATTCCCTGAGCAGACTGCCCAGATGGTGCAAAAAGTGCCTCGTTGCCAGAACTTACCAATAAGCATCGAAATCTTGCTTGGCTGGAGCTGAAGATGCCCTGACTAGTGAAAACACTTCCGGTAGGATTACCTGGAGTAACCAGTGTGAATTTGGCTTTGTGTTGTCAGCTCTTTATCTCTACTTTCCCTCCTTGGATCTTACTCCACATCCCCACATTACTGTTCTTTTACTTTATCCGTTCACCCTACCTCAACCTCCTCCCCTTTCTCCACCACCTCCCCCACCAATCTCCTCAACCTGCTTCACTTCCCCCATCTGCGCCCCCTCTCCCACCTGCTCCGCCTTTCACTCTTTTTACTCTTACATCTAACTCTTACTCTTTATCTCCTTTTTGTTCTTATCTCCTTCACCAGTCCCACTTCTGATGAAAGGTCATCGAATTGAAGGGTTAACATTGTTTTTCTTTCCACAGATGCTGCCTGGCCTGCTGAATCTTTCCAACTTTCTCTCTTTTAATTTCTGACATCCGGGCTCTGCGGTGTTTTGTATTCAGTCCATTGAAAAGCAAGAGCAGCAAAAATCGTGGCTGTTAGTCTGTATCCCTGACCAAGATCACAGATTATGATCCAAGATGTATTTCGGTTCACATTTATATTTAAACTTTATTATTGTCACCTGTACCGAGCTACTGTGAAAATCTTTGTTCTGCACGCTATCCAAACATCTCAGATATACCAAATATAGATGCAATTCGCTCAAAAGTAGCCAAGACAAAGAGCTAAGAGTGCAGAATATAGCTGGCACCACATCTATTCTAACCAATGGAGGCTGCATTTGGACTCTCCCCGGTCAGTGTGGTTCAACTCATTCACAATTGGAAAAAAAACAAGGAGCTTCCCTCAGGAAAAAAAATTATTGCCGAATATATTTTTTCCTTTTTTGTTTCCAAGCAGATACTTCTGGCCCCAGGAAAGTGGTGAAGAAGCATCAAGCAATGTGAGGCAAACTCTTGGTGGAGTCTCGCACTTGGTGCCAGGAATGCTTGTCATGAATCACAGTTCAACACTTCATTTCGAGGCTGTTTATATGTGTGGCGGTGTAGGCTTCTCAGAGCCAAGGAAAACAAGATGCCTCCGAGGGTGTATTCGACTGTGTGCGGAGAATTTGGCACTGCATAGAATTTGCATGCTTTGAAGGGAGTATTTTATTTAAGAAAAAGCAACAACTCTGTTTGCATCAAATTAGGGTTCACAGCCACATCTAATCAGATTGCAGAAAATAGCCCTGTGTTTCCAGCATCTGACTGCAAATCTAGGTGAAGGGTGATAATGAATATCACCATATGACCAGGAACAAGTAGAATGATGGATGAGATGTTGATCATGTTCTTCAGTGTTTGTGGCTAGTGTTGATTCTTTTATCCTGACCCAAGAACCACTCTTGATCCCCAAACTCCCCCATATTGTTGCATCTTGTCTCCTCTGTGCGGCAGCTCGCATTTCCAATCGTTTCTTCTAACCACTCCAAACTGTTTTTTGAATAGTCTTTCTTTTTATTGTCCTGGAGAATTTGTATGTAATCTATGTATAATGTATGTTTTGTCTATGTGCCTGTGATGCTACTTCAAACAAGATTTCCACTGTACCTGTACCTCTCTGTATTAGTTTTAATTTAGTTTAGAGATTGAGAGTGGAAACAGGCCCTTTGGCCCACCGAGTCCACACCAACCAGTGATCCCTGCATGTTAACAGTATCCTACACACACTGGGGACAATTTATACTTTCGAACTCGGGTCTCTGGCGCTGCAAGGCAGCAACTCTACTACTGTGTCACGGTGCCGCCCACAATTAATATTTGTGACAATAACTATAAACTTGACCCGATTTGACTTGATGTAGATTAAATAATTTCAAGGTCTGCAGGTGAAACTACAATTGGAAAAGTAAGCATTGAGTTGCACGATAATAGACTTTGGGGCATTATACACTGACTGGTATAATAGGCAAGTGTACATGGGATGACATTTTATTCAGAGAGGTATGAGGTGATATACTTTGCAAGGAAGAACAAGGACTGGCAATATAAACTAAATAAAATAGCGTTAAAGTAAATGCCAGATGAGGGAAACTGGGGATTCACATACAGAACTATTTTAAGGAAAATCTTGTATGTGTGTTAGAAAGTGTATGGGAACTTCCATTTTAGTTTTAGTTTTAGAGATACAGCACGGAAACAGGCTCTTCGGCCCACTGAGCCCACACTGACCAGCAATCCCTGCACATTAACACGATCCTACACACATGAGGGACAATTTACATTTACACCAAGCCATTAACCTGCAACCCAGGGAAAACCCACACGGTCACGGGGAGAACATATGAACTCTGTACAGACAGCACCCATAGTCAGGATCATACCCGGGTCTCTGGCGCTGTAAGTGCTGTAAGGCAGCAACTCTACCGCTGCTTCACCGTGCCGTCCCAAATTATAAACAGAGACAAGCTACAAAGCTAGGAAAGTTTGGTAAACTCTAGTGTGAAACTCTGGTTATATCGTAGCTAATGTATTGTGTTTGATTCCAGGAAAACTTGTTCGAAAGAATATCAAGACCTTGGAAAAAGTTTTAGGTGAGAGACAGCAGTGATGAGCGACTTGAGTTGTGTAGACATCTGGAGAAAGTGGGATTATTCTCTTGTCAGCATGGAGGATGTAACATACCCTTAGGGTCTTTAGTATTATAGTAAGATCTACTAATAACCACAGTTACAGGACACAGAAGCTTTGAACGGGAATATTTATTCCAACATCACAGCCAGGAACTCACACTGCACCTTATTTAGATACGTGACAAAGTCATTACAGCCTCTGACCACATGACATATCTGGATAACTATATATAAACACATCACAGGCAGTTAAAGCAAGATTTAAAAGGGGCTTCATGTTTTAAAGATAGATAGGGAGAAGCTAATTACATGGCTGCTTGGTTGATTCTCAGTGTGACTTTCAAAAGGGAATTGATATCTGAAAGGAGAGCCTCACTCAACCATGGGGAAAGATCAACTTCACTGTGTTATTTTTTTAATATAATAGAATGGACACAAAGGCTTCACTAGATTTCTACTGGAGCTCTCGGTTCATGATCGCAAAGCATTCTTCAGTGTTTGGGCCTGGAATTTAAGCCTAGGATAATGTCTGTCCATTTCCCGACCCAATATCATTGACAATGGAGCATTGCTAATTTTATTGCCAATTGTATCGCCCAAAATTGGCATTTGGCATTAGATGCAAACTTCACCTATTGTAACTGGAGATTGGCAACTGGCTGTGGAGTGGGCTGAGGGCATATGTTCTGTTATCATACTGCAATGTGCAGTAGTTTTTGTTTGGATATCACTTCAACACTCTTCCATTAAATTCAAATCACGTTGGGTTTATTAGAAACATAGAAAAATAAGTGCAGGAGTAGGCCATTCGGCCCTTTGAGCCAGCACCTCCATTCAATGTGATCATAGCTGATCATCTAATATCAGTACCTCATTCTGGCTTTTACCCCATATCCCCTGAGTATGTTAGCCCTAAGATCTATATCTAACTCTCTCTTGAAAACATGCAGTGAATTGGCCTCCATTGCCTTCTGTGGCAGATAATTCCACAGATTCATAATTCTCTGGGTGTAAAAGTGTTTTCCTCATCTCAGTCCTAAATGGCCGACCCCTTAATTCTTAATTCTTATTGTCCTATGCACAAATACGGTGAGGAACAGGTACAATAAAAAAAACATGTTTTTTGCCTCCACAGATGCTACCTGGCTTGCTGAATGGGAGTCAAGAGAATGTGGAGGGGAAGATGATTAACCTTCAAGCATCTTATCTGAACCTAAGAACAAGAGCATAATGTATGAAATAAGAGGAGTGTTAGGCCATTCGGCCCCTCAACCCTGCTCTATCTTCCAACAAGATCATGGCTGATTTTTTACTATTTGTTTCATGTTTTGATAAAATGAAAGACCAAATAAAATGTAGTGAATTCTGGAGATTCACTGTCCTCACTATTTCAGTCCTAAATGGTCAACTTCTTATTCTGAGATTGGGGAAGAGTGCACCTCCAATGATTCAGTAATCCTCCAGCACTGCACTGGATCTGGTGTTGGGTATCTGAACCCGCTGCCCTGCAAGATGGGAGTGCAGCCACCGAACACCGCAGCCCAGGCTTGCAATTGCAAAGAAAGCTCACCGATGCCTCTACTTCCGCAGAATTTGCGGAGTTGAATTTCAACCGATGGAGGGCACACTGACTGATTACATCACTGCCTGGCCTGGTGACCTAAATGCTCGAGAACGAAGAGAAGGCAGTAGAAAATGGTGGACATTGCCCGATGCTTCACGAGTATTGATTGACCTCCCCATCATCGAAGCGATTATTAGGAAATACCATCTCAAAAAGGCGGCTGATGTCATCAAAGGCCCACACCACCCTGACCATGTTCCTATCTTGCTGCTACCATCGGTAAGAAGATACAGGAGGTAGTCAAAAGTGCTGGAGAAACTCAGCGGGTGCAGCAGCAGCATCTATGGAGCAAAGGAAATAGGCAACGTTTCGGGCCGAAACCCTTCTTCAGACTGAGTTGAATTCAGACTTCTGTTTCGGCCCGAAACATTGCCTATATCCTTCGCTCCATAGATGCTGCTGCACCCGCTGTGTTTCTCCAGCACTTTTGTCTACCTTCGATTTTCCAGCATGTGCAGTTCCTTCTTAAAGAAGATACAGGAGTCTGAAAAACCACTACCTGTAGCTTCTTCTAATCGACCATCAGGATCTTGAACCATCCTGAAAAACCTTAACCGCAACTCTATCTCAACGTCAAATTACTAAGGTTGTACGATGTACTTTGGCTATTATGGTCTGGTGTGCCTAGAATAACTGATAATTTATTGTGTATTTGTTTGCTGTGTTGTTGCATTTAATGTGCCGGGGAAATTGCAGTGTGTAAGAGTTTCATTGTTCTGGTCCCTGTACATATGGCAATTAAACACTCTTGACTCTCTCTCTTGACTCTTGAATATGAAATCTACCAGTCGAACAGAACCTAAGGTGGCAGGTGAAGGAGAACAATGATCAGATGGTAGGTAATTCTGCTGGATAAAATTATTCTGTTGTTCTTGACAAGAGGTGGCCTTCCACTTAGAAGGAATTGATCAGAACCGACATCAGATTACTTTCAACTCTGCATGGCAAGCGCAGAGTGGGGAGAGAGTTGAAGGGTCATTGCGCCAATTAGTTCAGCCGTCTGCCTGTTGCCCAGTGTGCACCCGGTGCTTGTTTGCCACTGACCCTCAATCTGTTGCATTGCTCATGAAAGACCAAGCAGGGGAACTGCTGCGTGATGCCTCCTCCATTCACGTCGCAGCTTAGCTGCACTGTTCCCCTCCCCCCACTGGCCTCCGCCACCGCCAGTCTTGCCGGCACCCCACAGGTTACATAAATCTCCTCAGAAGGAAACAAAGGAGACCCAATTCACGGAGTAGCACCATCCCAAATGGCTTCCCATCAAGGCAGCCATTAGATCATAGTAATTATACCATTTGTACCACACTGTGAAACAGTAGGACTCCTAGTATTCATCAAAGAGCTTCCTTTCACCCAGACCTGGAGTTAATGAAGCAGTGTGGATCTAATTGCAAGCTGCCATTTAATCATGTACTTCTATCTACAGCCTCAACAACAGCTTATTGCGGCAGGCAGTCTGGGCCCTGTCAGAGGCATTTCTCCCCGCGTAACCTTTGACCCTCACAGGTTAGGATATTAAGAGCAGCCGCAATCCCCGCCACAGTGGGCCACTTCTTGACTACACGTTTATTTCCCTTTTTTTTAAGCGGGTGTACGCACAAGAGCAAGATCCCACCGGTCACTGGTCCCTGCCACACATTGTTAACACAAGCAAGCTCAGACCTCACAAAGATACCTCTGATCAAACTGTTAACTGAGGATGTTGCCAATATGTCTCTCAGCAATGATGCGGTGTTCATTATGCACAAGCACATAATCCACAAACCTTTCACTCGATGTACAATTCATACCAGATGTTCAAAGATATTATGAATACTATTAAAGCTCTAGTTGGCCTCTCCTTTTCTCTCTGGCTTGTTTTTTCTTCCCCGCTGTTCTACGACTTTGTTTATCTCCACCTCCATCTGTCCAACATTGTAGATCTCCTCCCTCTCACTTTGTCTCTCTCCCTCTCTTTCTCCCTCTCTGTTTCAACCTTTGCTGCTCTCTCTCTCTCTCTCCCTCTCCCTCTCTCCCTCTCTCCCTCTCACCCTCTCTCTCTCTCCCTCTCTCCCTCTCTCCCCCTCTCCCCCTCTCCCCCTCTCCCTCCCTCTCCCTCCCTCTATCTCCCTCTCTCTCTCCCTCCCCCTCCCCCCCTCTCTCCCCCCCTCCCCCCCCCCCCTCTCCCCCTCTCTCTCTCTCTCTCTCTCTCTCTCTCTCTCTCTCTCTCTCTCTCTATCTCTCTCTCTCTCTCTCTCTCTCTCTTTTTTTTTTTTTTTTTTTTAATTCCAAGACTTTATTCAACACATCAAATAATACAACAGATCACGTCATACACAAAACGAAATTACATTATACCAAGTGTCATTATAGTACAACATTATAATCATTATTCACAATACTCTCAACCCCACGCGGTGAATAGCGCCCACGGAATACCTCCAAAGTCCCCGTGAACACCGCATGTTCCCTCTCCAGGGACACACGTGCACGGACGTAGGCCCGAAAGAGGGGCAAGCAGCCGACTCTTGCCTGACCATCCATCGCCTGCTGCCTGGACCCGCGTATGGCCGTCTTGGCCAGGCCCAGGAGTAGACCGACAGGTAGGTCCCACCCTCCCACTTGGCTCTCCCCACACCCTGCCTTGTGTCCAAACACAAGAATCGTAGGACTAAAATGTAACCAGAACTTTAGGAACAACCCCTTCAGATATTGATACAGGGGCAGTAGCCTCTCACACTCCATATAAATGTGGAACACGGTCTCTTCCTCGCCACAGAAAATACAGGCAGCGGACGAGTCCGTGAACCGACTCAAAAGTTTGTTCAGCACTCTCCACCCCAGGTCCCCAATGTAAAGGGGGACAACTCCCGTGTAGAGGGACCCCCACTGGGGACCTTCCCCGCCTTCAGGTGGTAACACCATCCGCCATGGAGTGTCGGGACGGGAGACGAAGGCAAGGAGGTGCAGAATGTGCAGGAACATTCTATACAGTGAGCGTCTCTTCGCGTCACGAAACGGCACGCTAATCATCTTCGAAAGGCGGCTCAGGTTGTGTGGAGCCGGTGCCCGAGATATATCCCGGAACCGAGGCCCGATGAGCAGATCTGACGGAGCGGGTAAGAGCTCATTCAAAACCACTCTAGGCGCATGCCTCTCCTCGACACCCGCCATGATTTGGTGAGGGCCGGCCACTCCCGCAGCCACAACATCCCCCTCCCCTCGTGGAGCAACACGCTGGCTGAAAACAACCAGATTCCTCACTCTTAACACATCCCGGTAGAAAACAGGCAAGCCCCTTAGGGCGGGTCGACTGATGCCCGCCTCCGGGAGCCGCGAGACCCCACTTAGACAACGACCCCGTCGGAAAAAATACATGGCCAAAACGTGCCATCAGGGGGGGTTCTCTATATACATATACCTCCTCAGAGTCCTGAGGCGGAGAGCCGCCACCTGGGTACGCACGCATACCAAGGACTGGCCGCCCTCCTCTAACGGGAGACTCAGGACCGCTGCGGAAACCCAGTGCTTCCTATTTCCCCAAAAGAAGTCCACCAGCTTCTTCTGTAAAGCATTTACAAAAATGGAAGGCGGGACAAGAGTAGCCAGCCGGTACCATAACATGGAGGCCACCAGCTGGTTTATGACCAACACCCTCCCCTGAAAAGAAAGAACTCCAAGCAGGCCTGACCAGCGCCCCAGCCTGGCAACCACTTTCGTCTCCAACTCCTACCAGTTTGCCGGGCAAGCATCCTCAGTTGGACTCAGATACACCCCCAGATAGAGGAGGTGCGTGGTGCTCCACGCAAACATTACCATCTCCTCTGGCAGGGAGTCCACCTGCCACTGACCCACTAAAAGTCCAGAGCACTTGCTCCAATTAATCCTGGCAGAAGATGCAGCCGAGAATATCTTCTGGCAATCACGCATCCTCCGCAGGTCACCAGGATCGGTGAACATAAGGAGTACATCATCGGCATATGCCGAAAGAACCAACTCCACCCCCGGGCCCGGTAGGGCCAGGCCTGTCAACCTCCTCCGAAGAAGACACAGGAACGGCTCCACACAGACCGCGTACAACTGACCTGACATGGGGCACCCCTGATGGACCCCCCTCCCAAACTGAAAGGGAGCCAACAACGCACCATTAACCTTCACAAGGCACTCCACTGCAGCATACAAGAGGCGGACCCGGGCCACAAAATGCGGTCCAAATCCGAACGCTTGCAACGTTCCGAAAAGGTATTCATGCTCTACCCTATCAAAAGCCTTCTCCTGATCAAGAGACAGAAAAGCAGCTGACTGACCAGTTCCCTGTGCTAGATGAATCAGGTCCCTAACCAGGTGGATGTTATCCTGAATGGACCGACCAGGGACTGTGTAGGACTGGTCATGGTGAATCAACTGAGACAGCACGGAGCCCAGGCGATTTGCCATCGCACGTGCAAAAACTTTATACTCTGTGCATAGGAGAGAGACCGGGTGCCAGTTTTTCAACAGGCGGAGTTCCCCCTTCTTGGGCAGCAGGACAACAGCTGCTCTACGCCACGAGAGGGGCATCTCCCCGGTCGCCAGGCTCTCCCCCAGAACCAACATGTAATCACCCCCCAGGATACCCTAGAAAGCTCTTACAAACTCTACCGTCAGCCCATCCAGCCCGGGGGACTTACCCCTCCTGAGCTGATGCAATGCACGAGTCAACTCCTCCAAAGATAAAGGGCCATCAAGAAGATCGGCCACCTCCCTATCTATAATCGGTAGACTCTCCCACAGGTCCTGCTGAGCTTCCCCGCTGACTCCACCTGCGGAGAACAGGGATCCATAAAAGGACCTGACCAAGGCACTAATCCTCTCTGGATCCGTGACAGATGAGCCATCATCTGCTAGCAGCTCCACGAGCTGTTTGCGGGCTCCCCGCCCTTTCTCCAGAGAGAAAAAGAAAGGCGAAGCTCGATCCAGATCGTGCAGCATCTGGACCCGCGCCCTCACATAAGCGCCTCGGGACCGCTCAAGTTGCAGGTTCCTCAAGGCTTCCTTCTTCTCATGAAACACACCCCATTCGCAAGATTCACCTCCAACCTGACCCAGGCGAGACTCTGCGTCCCTCAGCTCCCTCTCAAGCTTCTCAACCGCTGAGTCCCGCCGCCCGGTCGACCCCCACGTGTATTCCTTACAAAAAATACGGATGTGAGCTTTCCCCACATCCCACCACTGCCTAAGGGAAGAGAAGCACCTCTGCCTCTCTCTCCACCTCACCCAAAACCGACTGAATGATTCCCGGAAACACCGATCCTCCAGCAGCCTGTTATTAAAGTGCCAGTACGCAGACCCGGCCCGAGCGCACGCTGGATTAAAATCCGCACGCACCAGACAATGGTCCGAGCATGGCACCAGCTGCATTGAGGCCGCTGAGACACGGGAAACAAACGCTCGGGAGATATATATTCGATCAATGCGGGAACCACCGCCCTCAGACCTCCGCGAAAAAGCAGTGGAGTCTGGGTTGAGGTCCCGCCACGCATCAACCAACTCAAAAGAATCAATCAACCCTCTCAGCTTCTTCGCTACAGCAGGGGCACACTGAGTACCAGAACGATCTCGCACCTCAAGTGTGCAGTTAAAGTCCCCCCCAAGGAAGACACACTCTCCCCGATCAATAGTGCTCAACAGAGCACTCACCTCCTGAAGTAGGCCGGCCTGCATCGTGCCGGAGCTGGGGGTATACACGTTAATGAAATGCAACGGCATGCCATCCAGGCTCACGGCCAGATGGAGCAAATGTCCTGGCACAACTTCTTGCACTTTTATAATATTGGGCAGGAAATTCTGAGCCAACAGAATGGCCACCCCACTCGAATTTGAGCTAAGATGACTCATATAGACCTCACCTTCCCACTCCAACCTCCAGGTGGGTTCATCACTGACAACAGTATGCGTCTCCTGCAGAAAACACACTGCAAATTTCCCCTCCCTAAGGACCGATAAAAGCTGGAATCTGCGAAAACTCGCTCTACTCCCTTTTAAGTTTAGGGTAATTAACGTGAATGCACTGGTACATTAAATTGAAATCCTCACACTTCTCCTCCTGGGCTCTGTAGCCCTCTCTCATAGGAGCTCCAAAAAGCCCCTAAGCTGGCACTGCTCAAAGCCAGGAAGATCACTATCCTTGGTGGCAAGGATAGCCTTGAGAGTTTCAACTAAGGCCGACAGATCAGCCCACCTTCTCTTAGCAGCGTCAATCTTTTTCTTGTTGGTACGGCTTGTTTTTAAAAACTCCCGCACCTCACAGATAACAATTGCATGAGACTCGTCCTTGGTTCCTGGGCTATCGGCCAAGTTATTCGCACCTGACACAACACGCTCAGCATCACCAAGGTCATTTTCAGAAGTGGAAAGACCAGAGCTCTCTGGAATTTCGCTAACCCCTTCACACAAACTGGCCCCATCACTCTCCCGCTCCTCCGACATGTCACCACCCCCAGGATCAATGCCGGGGAAGGGTCCCGAATCCCCTATCCGCATCACGCAGCCCACTGACTGGCTGGGCTCCTGCGCTCTGTCCTCACCCTCCACATCTTGGCCTGGGGAAGAGAAAACAAGAGGCACCCCCAGGGTCTGTGGTAAACTGGCACCCCCAGAATCCGAAAGAAGGTCGCTGCCCGAAACAACTCTGACCTCCACAGCACCGAAAGCACCCCCTCCACTGGCAACACCCAGAGGCTCTCCACCAGTCTTTTTTCTCTCCCCTACCAACTCAGCCGGCAGTACAATACACACCTCGGCACCTCCACTGGCTCCAATATTGAGCACAGATTGGTACACCATTCCCCCCGGCCCCCCTCCCTCGGGCTGACTATGCTCATCCCCCGTCTCAGGGTCCACACTACCAGGGGAGCTTGCCCCACCCTCCTGCGTGCTAACACCCTTAGTAGGCCTCTGAAACGAGGGGACCTCCTCCGACCCAGAGGACGCACCCCCAGGGGAGCCAAGATCAACACACGATGAGATACCTCCCTCGGAGGGCCCCTGTGACGAAAGGACCTCCCCCCGCCCAGAGGACACAGCTCCAGAGGGGTCTACCCCGTCACCTGACCCTATGGTACCCTCGAGTGATCCCTGAAGCGGAGGCTCAACCTCCAACCCAGAAGACGTCATTTCCTGACCTCCAACCACATCGGTGGTGGAAGGACTGGAAAACTGCACCCCCCTTACTTTGGACTCACGTCCTTGCTCTTCCTCGCCAGGCCCAATCCTCCTTTTTGTCCCACCAGCATGCGGCGGTGTGGTGACCTCCATAAAGGAAGGGTCTTCCGCCTCCACACTACCCCCAGCCACTTTACCACCCGCACGTGTTACCTTCCCTACTCCCGTCAGAGCCACCTCAGCTCCTTGCTGGGCCACGGCAGTTTCACTCTGGACCTCCCTGGAGCTGACAGGCACCCCTTGGGTGATCTCCGCACTCGGCAGTTGCACACCCACCTGCTTTTGACTCGCTTGGGTGATCTTTTTCTGCTTATTCTTCTTCTTCATCTGCTGCTCCCATTTCTCTCCACCCTCCCCCTGTGCCTCACCTTCAGCCACCCCCACAGGTTCAGGATGTAGGGGGCGGGGGCCCTCGCTGCCCCGGGTCCCCAAGGTGGAAACTGCAGACCCAGAAGGGCTATCCTCGCTGCCCCGGATCACCGAGGCAGAGCCAGCAGCCCCAGCCAGGTCAGCGATTCCACCCCGCCCCTCCGAGGCATGACGAGCCACCGCTGATGGGCCAGCAGTGCATTCCTGGGCCGCTGTGCTAGAAGTTCTGGCAGCGACCCCGTGATTAGGACATTCCCTACGGAGATGTCCATAACCACCGCACGCATGACACCGTGCCTTTCCCCAACTCCAATGCACGGTTCTAGGGAGACCCCTACACTCCACCTCGAAACTCCCCTCATCGCCTTCCCCCTCCCCCACCTTCACGAACACCTTCCTTTTGAAACTGAGAATCCCTTTTTCCTCCGGGTCCCCCCCCAGGGTGCATGAGCCTAAAGCACTTAGACCGCACCTCCCCAATCTGAGACAGGTGTGGAATGAGTGTCGCATCCGGAATACATGTAGGGCAACTCCGCAGGAGAACCGATCTCACCCTGGACACCCATGGGTCCACCTGTATATGGACCCCCCCCCCACTGAAATCCCCCTCTCCACCACTGGACCCGGTTGTTGGGTGCACCGATGCAGCTGCCAAAAGTCCCTGATGACCAACCTGCACCCCCTGTCCATGAGCAGGTTTTTGACTGGACGTTCCAGACAGCCCTCTCCCATCACCATCACCATCACCATTCCCATGGGCTTTGGGATCTGATGTAAGCTTTTGTCATTATTAATGTGGGGACTTGGTGTGCATTTGGATCCGTGCTACCTGGGAAAGTGATCTCCACAATATTGGGGGACATCCCATTGAGGGATTGTTAGATCATTTCTTGTTTGGAATCTCTCCCTGACATTGCGACCATGGGCAGCATTTCGAGGAGTGTGTGTCCCAGGTTATTTCACTCTTGGGATCATTGGAATAGACAGCTCTTTCCATTATGTCAAGGCAATGATCCTCGAGACAGTGCCAAAAGATGCAATGACCCCAATGGTGCACGGACCCAAAATGTGCAAGGTATTCAGACAGCTTAGAGGGAGCTTTATTCTGTGTCTGAACTGAACTGAACATATTTTCAATATTTCCACCATTCTCAATTCAGTATAGACAAATATTTACATTAACGTCAACTTAAAACATTGTCACTTGTCAAGGATGTACTTCATTCCTTGGGTCACCAGCCAGTCCGGTAAGATCTAGGGACTCAATGAGTGACTAAACTTAGGCTGCATTCTTTATGGGGCTTTTTCACGGGGCGAGTTGACGCAAGATGTCTCCAGAGTGAAGTGGTCGTGGTCCAGCACGAGTCTCGCACGATATAACGGGGGGTAGATAAAGAGTTCCCACGGTACTCGGCATTTCTGTTATTTGTGCGAGTGACTTGTCCGTCTCCCGAGCTTTCGCGTTAAATCTTGAATGAACATCGTGAACTACACGTGACACAAATGATGTAACTTTTTTTTTCACACACTATAAATATCCTCCCTTGGTTGAATTGGCTCATTTGGAGACATGTTTTACTGTGTATGTGGGAGACACAGATGGACTGAGCACAATACCTCGGTCTTACTGTGTGTGGGAGAGGGGGAGAAAGAGACGTACACTCACAGAGGCAGAGTCTCTCAGCCTGTGTAAGAGGGAGGGAGAGAGAGAGAGAGGCACACACAAGGTGGATGTGAAATCTCACCTGCCTGTTTCAGTGACAGACACCCACCGCCAGTAAATGAAGACACCCCCATCTGTCTCCCCCTCCTCTCCCTCGACTCCCCCACCTTTCCCTCCCAACTCCAGTCCCGTCCCGACCCCCTGGGAAACTGAATAGAGCAACAATATAGATATAGAAACTGAAACAATATAGAAACTGAATAGAGCAACATGGCAAAAACATCTCTGACACGCTTTACCCCCTTTCTTTGAGATTTTCTGGGAGCCATCTCTGCAAGTGTTCCTGTTAAAAAGATTATCCAACAATGACAATTAGGTGGGACGTCCTTGAAGGACACATGTTCCCTTGTCGATATTGAGACCACCTTTTTTACTCACCTTCTGTCCCCTCTGTCCAGCTTCCGGGTTTACCATTCGCAGGAGTTCCCACGCGCTATATCTCTAAAATCTGAAGTTAGGTAATGTCTAAAGGAACTGCAGACGCTGGTTAATGCTGGTTAATACGCACAGAAGGACACAAAATGTTGGTGTAACTCAGCAGGTAAGTCAGATCTGGGAAGAAAAACATAAAAAGCTGGAGTAAGTCAGCGGGTCAGGCAGCATCTCTGGAGAAAAAGAATAGGTGGCGATTCGAATCGGAACTTTACTTCAGACAGCCTAATCGGAATTGAGTCTGAAGATGTGTCTCGTCCCGAAACATCAGCTATTTTTCTCCAGAGATGCTGCTTGACTCGCTGAGTTACTCCAGCTTTTTGTGTCTGTCTTCGGTTTAAACCAGCATGTGCAGTTCACTCCTTACACGGGTCTCTGTACAACATTGATTGGTAGCGTTCCGGACCCTGCTTCGGAAAGGCATCGATCGCTAGTCGGCGAGGACTCCGACCTGTATCTCTCAAAGAAGTACATGTGAAAAATTTCTCACGGACCATAAAAAGGCGTAACCTTTCAGTAAAGTCCCTTTTAAAGTCCCTTTTAAAGATTATAGTTATTTTCTTGAATCTCATTAACATAACTCATGAATAAGTTGATGTCCATATGCGGATGCAAATCTTTATTTTTATTTATTTTTAAAATTCAATCCCACAGAAGACAATTTTTACTCACCTTCTGTCCCCTCTGTCCAGCTTCCGGGTTCACCGTTCGCAGGAGTTCCCACGGTACCCGCAAGAGTTATTACGGATATCGCACTGGCCACTACGTCCATATAATGTTGCAATGCTCAACCACAAGTGTACAAGTCACTCTTGGAGAAATTCAAACTTTCTTGAATTTTCTCCCGAGTGACCAAGATACACGATTACCTGCCGTTAGCGCTACGGTGGTCCACGGTGGTCCACGAATGCCGTACTGTTATCGCACGAGGTTCCCACAATGTTAAACTCTGGTAAACTCTTGCGTCAAGTCGCCCCGTGAAAAGGCCGCTTTAGAATTTAATTTATGAGAATTTAATTTATGAGAATGAGAAAAGATCTCATCAAAACATACACATTCTTAACAGAAGATAGGCATAAAATGCTGGAGTAACTCAGTGGGACATACTCCAGTATTTTGTGTCTGTCTTCAGTGTAAACCAGCATTTCAGGACGTTTTCGGGATCTGACATCTCTGCAGTCTTCAGTCTGAAGAAGGGTCTCGACCCGAAACGCCATCAGTCTGAAGTTGAGTCTCGTCCCGATACGTCACCCATTCCTTCTCTCCAGAGATGCTGCCCGTCCCGCTGAGTTATTCCAGCATTTTGTGTCTATCTTCGATTTAAACCAGCATCTGCAGTTTCTTCCTGCACTTCTTCGTACTACTGTTATCTGCCTCTTGTCCTCAAGCCAGCAAGCAGTCCACCTCCTTACTCTACGACATTATCCATAGTCTCTTGTGGAATGTCATTATTGAAGGTCTTTTGAAAATCTAAATAAATTACATTGCCATTGTCCATTTCCTCACCTCAGTGGAAGGGAGGAAGTTACCTCCTCAACATATTCAGTAAAGTTCATTAATCATTGTTCTATAAAGCTATGCTGACTGTTAATGATTAAGCTTTGTGTTTCTAGATTTTCTATTCTCAGGTTCTATTATGTTTTTCCACCACGTGTATTATTACTGCGTTGTAATTCCCTGGACTTGTTCTACACTGCATCTAAATTTAGGTATTACATTAGCTCTCCATCATTCCTCTGACACTACATCGTTTTTTAATGAATCGGTAAATATGTCTTGCAATTCCTCTGGTCCTTCTTCCCTAGATTACTTTAATATGCATGGATGCAATCGATCTGGACCAGGGAGGCAGATCCTCTTTAAGCTAGATTGGTTTATTTAAGCTATCTTCTTTTTCTATTTTAAATGCACATCTCATTACTTATCTCATTATCCAGCATTAGGTCGCCCGATAAACACTCAAACAAAATAATGATTTAACAGTTCTATAGTTCCCTGACTTTGTCCTGTACCTTCCATGATGGGTGCATAGTTATTCTAACCTTTCTTTCATAATATATGTCTGTAAAATATTTCAATATTTGTTTAGGGCCCTTGATCATTTAATTTCATATTCCCACATAGCTATCATAATTGTTTGTATGTCCTCTCTGAATCCCTCTCTATCATTACCTCTCTGCCACTTCCCTACTGTCAATATTCTTAACATTTGCCTCTTTCCTTGAGCTTATGGCTCCTCTCATTTATGGAGTCACGTATGGTTAATGTCTTCTTTTATCTTAATCTCAACCCATCAGGGATGGCATGGCGGTGCAGCGATAGAATTGCTGCCTTACATCTCCAAAGATCCAGGTCTGTACGGAGTTTGTATGTTCTCCCCGTGACCACGTGGGTTTCTCTGGGAGCTCCGGTTTCCTCCAACATTCCAAAGATGTACAGGTTTGTAGATTAATTGGCTTTGGCAAAGATTGTAAACTTCACCTAGCGTGTATGATAGTGCCGGTGCATGTGGGTCGCTGGTCGGCACGGACTCGGGGAGCTAAAGGGCCTGTTTCCATGCTGTATCTCAAAACCAAATTAAACTAAACCATTAAAGTCAGCCTTTCTCCAAACAATCAACATGGTATCGGAAGATGCTGCCTGCACCGTTGAGTTACTCCAGCTTTTTGTGTCTATGTTCGGTTTAAACCAGCATCTGCAGTTACTTCCTACACAATCAACATATCATCAATCCAGTCTGAGCTCCAGAGGCCCCTCTCTTGTAGGGGCTGATCCACGGGCTACAGTCCCCCAGACCCCTCTCCTGTCGATGCCAGCTCCTGCGACAAGGTGTGGGTCTCAGATGGATGAATATCAGTGGAACATGGAAACCCAGTTACTTCCACTCTCCCACCATCTGAGCTGACAGCAGCATTAACTGCCATAAAACTGTTCAATCATGCACTGTAATAATGAAAAAAAATACAATTATCAAATTCAAAATTAATAATTATTCTGACAATAAAGCCACAAGGCTTCTGATCAGGTAATAAAGTTAATGGCCTGTGACGTGCAACATTTAGTGCGTACTGTACGTTTCATACACACAGCTTCCCCCAATGTGCATTTGTTTTTTCCTCTTGCCTCTTGTGAGCAGATTTGGGCTGTTCCTTCAGTGGTCGATTCCTTGAACATACATCAGGCAAAGGGAGGTTTGGGAATCCCAGGAATATCAAGCCGATTCCTTTGATGCTCTTTGGAAGGAATGTTGTGTCTTTGAGAGGGAGCCATTCTCGTCTCTACAGCTGAAGAGACCAGGCTTACCTTCACATACAATTCACTTTTTTTAGCTGATGTTTGTGCAATTCAGCATCAACCCCAATCCCAACCTTAACATGCTTTCAAAACTTAGCAAGAATCGGTCTGAAGGGTCTCGACCCAAAACGTCACCTATTCCTTTTCTCCAGAGATGCCGCCTGACCTGCTGAGTAACTTCAGCTTTTTGTATCTATCTTCGGTTTTAACCAGCAGTTTAACCATCTGCAGTTCCTTCCTACACAGGCTCTCATTTGTGTTAGGTTCCTGACTGCAGACTTCACAGGGGTTTGATGAGCCCAAAATCATTCAGACTAATCCTGCTTACAATGGTCTTCCAGTAAGTCAGACCTGGGAAATGGTAGAGGGCGGGGAACTGGGGCATGGGACAGGAAGGGACTGGGGGATGGAGGAGACTGGGAAACGGAGTGGGAAAGGTGGGAGTTGGAGAAAACTGGGTAATGGAATGGTAGGACTGGGAGATGATGGAGGAGAGGATCGAGAGAATGAAAATAAAAAAACTGCAGACTCTGAAAATCTGAAGTAAAATCTGGAAACAAGGAAGGGATGGACATCTTATAGGAAGGAACTGCAGATGCTGGTCTACAAAGAAAATAGGCACAAAAATGCTGGAGTAACTCAACGGGTCAGGTAGCATCTCTGGAGATAAGGAATAGGTGACCTTTCTTGTTTTGACTCAAAATCTCACCTATTCCTTTTCTGACTCACTCAGTTACTCCAGCATTTTGTGTCTATCTTCAGATGGACATCTCTGATAGGATGAGACCCAAGGTGATCCCAGTGTTTTGATGAGCAGTTTAATTAGAGCAATTAGAGAAGGGGAAAGCAAACACAGAGACATGTCTAAAACTGGGAAAAAACTGTTACTGAAATCTGATGTACAGGGGGCCACATCCTGCCTGCTCTATGCAGTACACTGGAATGGGAGAAGTACCAGCGGTTCACTGCTTCACCTGGAAGAATGGTGTCAGTCCCTGGATATTGAGAAGGGATGAGGACGAGTGTTGCATCTCTGGTGATTGCATGGAAGGGTGCCATAAGAGGTAGGATGGAAGAGTGGACAAGGGGGTCATGAAGGGAGAGATCCTTTTGAAATTCTAGTAGGAGAGAGGAAGGACAGATGGGATTCTCATTGATGGGAACTGCATAGGGTGCAGATCTTAGAAGTTCCCTCTGTTCTCATCTCTGCTGCCCCTGTCTGCTGATTAAAACATGCTTGTCCCTGTTCTGATGAAAGACCATTGACCTGAAACACTGAAACATCTTCCTTCACATATGCTATTTTCGGATTGATAATTCTGCAGATTTTTGCTTTGCAACAAACTGCTCCTCGAGCAAGCTTGCAGTGGGCTGCTGCAAGGAGGGATGCAATGGACAAATCTGTGCCTGAGCACACGTGTGTGAGTGTGTGTGTGCGTGTGTGTCATAAGGTCACAAGGTCATAAGTGGAAGGAATAGAATTAGGCCATTCGGCCCATCGAGTCCACTCTGCCATTAACCCCATTCTCCTGCCTTCTCCCCATAACCTCTGACATCTGTACTAATCAAAAATCTATATCTCTGCATTAAAAATATCCACTGACTTGGCCTTCTGTGGCAAAGAATTCCATAGATTCACAACTCTCTTCCTAAAAGAATGCCCTTTAATTCTAAGGCTATTCTTTAGATCTAGACTCGTGTGTGTGTGTGTGTGTGTGTGTGTGTGTGTGTGCGTGTGTGCGTGTGTGCGTGTGTGCGTGTGTGCGTGTGTGCGTGTGTGCGTGTGTGCGTGTGTGTGTGTGTGTGTGCAAATGAGAGTTCATGTGCCAGGTAGGTGGCACCTGTCTGTGTGAGCAGTAACACCCAATAGCAGGGCCTGGTTTCCTGACATTTTGAGCGCCTCATCACTGGCTTGATGTTAATCCCAGCAGTGACAGTGCTTGATCTGTAGAGCTTGTATGATTGCTGTGTGCAACAAATAACAAACATTGAAAGAAATCATGAACAGCCGATGTTCATTCCCCAGTGTGACGTTGGGGCCTGGAATGGTAGCACCTTTGTGGTCATTCACAGCTTTGGCAGACCTTAATGTTGCTTTACATCATAGCTTGGGAATTTGGACACGGAGTGCAACATGACAGGCAGGAGACGCCAGTTTACAGCACAAGGTGGTGGTACACCTTCTCCTGAATGGAAACACAGAAAGATGATCACCATCTTCAAGAAATTAACCACCATCAAGAAGGATCTGGTCCAGCATCGCAGAGATTCACCCAGCAGAACCAATGAATAACGTACACCCTACACCTTACAATACAACAGTTGTCATTGCACAGCTCAACTTTGGAAACTGGAGACGAGGCAAAAGTAAACATTCAAAACGTGCTGGCCTGCATCCCAATGGGAGACAAACTGGAAACGGGAATTCAATGCAAAGATTGGAAAGGATGTAACCCTCTGACAACCGATATCGGCAAGGAAGGGAGAGGGAAGGCCAACTTCAACCGTTCCTTTCTTGATGAAATACATGCAGCACGTCTTGCAACAAACACATTGTTTCACTTCACTAAATTTTCACTCCAGCAAGGGAAGCATAGGTGTTCACATCACCTGTGCTAGGACAGCTACTGTTCGTTGGTTCATTTGCTCAGTTATCTTCATCGACCAGACCATGACTACTTTGAAGACAATGGTAAGGGAATTGATGAGTTGGAAGTTGTTATACATAGGTTATACATAGGTAGACAGAATCATGAAGAAAATGGATGGTATTCGTGCCTTCATCGACTGAGGCATTAATTGTGGGAGTAGGCTCATCATGTTACAGTTGTACAAAACTTTATTTGGATAATTTCTGGTTGCCATAAGTCGTAGGAACAGAAGTAGACCATTCGGCCCATCAAGTCTACTCCGCCATTCAATCACGGCTGATCTATCTTTCCCTCTCAACCTCATTCTTCTGCTTTCCCCCCATAAACCTTGACACCCATACTAATTAAGAATCTGTCGATCTCCTCCTTAAAATTGCCAAATGATGGCCTCACCAGTCATCTGTGGCAATGAATTGCACAGATTCACCACCCTCTGACTAAATAAATTCCTCCTTATTTCCTTTCTAAAGGTATGTCCTTTTATTCTAAAGGGCTTGTCCCACTTTTACAACCTAATTCACGACCTCTGCTGAGTTTGCTCTTGACTCATACTCGCAGCATGGTCGTCACGAGGTTGTAGGAGATCGTAGTTAGGTCGTAGCAGGCCGTGATGCTAGTCGTAGGTACTCGTGGCATCAAGTAGGTCGGGGCGTTTTTTTAGCATGATGAAAAATGTCCACGAGTAAAAAAAGGTTGTGAATTAGGTCGTGAAAGTGGGACAGGCCTTTAGGCTATGCCAGCTAGTCCCAGAGCTTCCCACTAATGGAAACATCCTCTCCACATCCACTCTATCCAGAGCAGGCATACCACTATTTGCTAAATTTCAATGAGGCCTATCACGATCTTTTTAAATTCCAACGAGTGCAGGCCCAGTGCCGTCAAACGCTTATCATCACCTCATCATCCCCTGGATCATTCTTGTAAACCTCACCCCACACCCTCTCCAATGCCAGCATGTTCTTCGTCCAATATGGGACCCAAAACTGTTCCCAATCTTCCAAATGCAGTCTGACCAGTGCCTTATAAAGCCTTAGCATTACATTCCTGTTTTTATACACTAATCCTCTTAAAATTAATGCTAACATTGCATGTGCCTTCCTTGCTACCGATCCAACTTGCAAATTAACTTTTTGGGAATCCTGCACCAACACTCCCAAGTACCTTAAAGGTGTGATTAAGCTAGAGAGGGTCAGTAAAGAGTCACAAAAATGTTGCCTGGACTGGAGGGTTTGTATTATAAGGAGACATTCGATCGGATGGGGCTGATTCCCATGAAAAAGGAGGCAAAAGTATAACTTGATAGGGGTTTTCAAAAATTATGATGGGCATAGACAGGGTAGATAGCCACAGTGCTTTTCCCAGAGTTGGGGAGTTGCAAACTAGAGGGCATGGATTTAAGCTGAGAGGGGGGAAATTGAAAAGGGGTTTGAGAGGCAGATTTTTTTTAAAACAGAGGTGGTGCTAGGGGAAGGTAGAATTATAATGTTTAAAAGCCATTTTCACAGGTAAATGAATAGAAGAGGATTAGAGGGATAAGGGCCAAACAGACAGGCAAAAGGGACTAGTGAAGATGAACAGGGTAGGAAGGAACTGCAGATGCTGGTTTAAACCGTAGACACAAAATGCTGGAGTAACTCAGCATGGAGTTGCATGGATAAGTTGTCAAAGGGTCTATTTCAGTGCTATATAACTCCATAAGTGTATGAATCTAAATCATTAAATCCAAGCCCTTGTATATCTTCCTTTTCAAGAGAAACATCATGGGATCAAGACCATGGAATAGCTAGCTCTCAAAATCATAGTTTTTCTTGAGTTGGAACTGTACTGTTGTTCTTTTGCTTTCACTGGGTCAAAATCCAAGAACTCCCAAGAGGGTGCAAGGGGGAGATTAACTAAAAACCACCCAGGATAAAAAAGACTAGGAAATAAATGCTGACTATGCTAGCAACATCTGCATCCCTAGAACTAATAACACAAAGAATATCCATGTCAGATAGTACACTGAATGATAAAACCATAATCATTCTCTCAGTCATTATATTCAGGTTCATTATTTATTTTACAACTGGAATATAGTCCGGTTCATTTGCATTAGTTGAAGATGTTTTACATCCATATTATCAGCACCTTTGTTTCAAAATAATCGAAACCATTTGGCACAGATTGTGGAAATAATTAATTTTGTGACATCTAACTTCCCAAACTAAGATTTCAGTCTGACAAGCTGCTCCTGAACCAGCCCCGACCTCTGCCTGTCCCTTTGAAAATTAGTCATCATTATAATTTCAAAACATTTCACCAGTCCACATCAATTTGTTCACCCCTACAAATGAGAACACAAAAAAAGAAATAGTTAGCTCTAAATTGTTAATGAAGAGAAAATGAGAGAATTTGCATCTGGGCAAATTAGCTTAATAAGCAAGTGACACATTTGACCTGAATAAGTAATTGTCTCTTTGGCAAAATACTTCTCCGGCACTCTGCTCTTCAGATGCTAAGGGAATTGTAGAAAGGACAAAGCATGCCCAAGGCAGCAACTACATTTATGCAAATAGCTGGAAACTTTAAATGATATTGAGCAATAACCACTTTATATTCAGCAGCTGGATTGTTCGAAAGGGGAAGGTTCTAAAGCAGCTTAAGTTTGGAACATGATCATTTTTTTTAATGCTGTACGAGAAAGGACAGTCTCCCATGAAAGGGATGCTAAAGCATATGTCGTCGTTATTCCAGCATGTTTTCAGTGTGGAGATTATCATTCACTTGTACAGAACTATAGTCAGAGCCTTTCCAGACAACTCTAATATTCTGATCACTGTGATGCTGGAAACATAAAATCATTTTGAAAGACCACAGTTTCACCACTGGGAATAAATAGGGAGGTCGGGTTACCTAAACTAGGCTTGTGTTCCCGTTTGAACATTCAGAAGGTTAATAAGGGTGTTCTAATCTACGTTTTTAAGAGATTTGAAAGAGTATAAACATAGAGAAACTGCTTCCTCTAGTAGGGGTATCTTGGCTCATTCATTAAGAAAGAATTGGAATTGTGGAAGCCTATTCCCTGGAACTCTGGATGCAGGGTTTAACTGAATTCTTCAAGATGGGAGGGATATATTTTAGTTGAACAAAAGTATTAGGGGAAATAGAGAAAATATAGGTAAATATTGAGATAGTCATAGAGAATCATTGTCATACAGTGTGAAAATAGTCTCTTCGGCCAACAAGCCCCATGCCCCATCTACACTAGTCCCATCTGCCTGCGGTTGGCCCATATCCCATTTTTAAACCTATTCTTTCTGATCTGCACTTTCTTGTGTCTTCTTCATTTTCTTTAAAGTTTAAAGAGATTCAGCATGTCACCAAATACTCTAAAAAAAGTTTACATATGTACTGTAAAATATATCCTAATCCTTGATACAAATCAACCATAATCTGATCAAACATCAGAACAGTTCAGTGGGACTATGGTCTCCTACTATTCCTAAGACGTGAAAAAAAATGAGGAAAGATTAGAGTTGCAAGTGTGCCCCTTTGAGGACACTCGTGCTGAGTTCTGATCCATAGGCTGGTGTCGAGTGTTACAGCATAACATTAAAAGTGAGACACAAACCAGGGTAATTCCCACCTTGAATAATGCAACTTCACAAAACCTCAGGTTTTCTTCACGGAAGCTGAGGCGCGTGAGAAATCCACACTGATACTGCACAATGTAGAATGGACACACATTCCTCCCAATATATCCATCCTATGAGTCCATCCTTGGGACTCAATGAAGAAATCCTTGTGTGGAGCAGTAAGATTCTGTACAACAAAACGTAACTTTCTCCCCATTTTAATTAATTATCTAGGGAGAATGGCCTATATTCTATAAGGTTTTTATAGATCAGTTTTAACCCATGTCCTAGTGCTAATGTGCTTTGAACCATACATCTCTTTGATCTTCCCTTTCCCAGAATTTGTAATGATCATTGATTTATTTTGTCGTGATTTCGAAATGATGGCCACTTTTTCTGTTCATCTCACGTTGCTATATCCTGTTTCCATCGGCAGGATTTACTGATCCTAGTCAAAGATCTCGTGTAGTCATAGAGCTATACAGCAGGGAAACAGCCCCTTTGGCCCACCTTGTCCATGCTGAGCAAGTTGGCATTCTGGGCTAGTCCCATTTGCCTGCATTTGGCCAATATCTCCCTGGACTCTTCCTATCCATATATCTGCCCAAATGTCTTCATTATATCCACCTCTATAGCTTCCTCTGGACGTTGATTCTAGATGCGGACTACCCTCTGGGTGAGAAGGTTGCCCTGAGGTCCATGAGGAGGAGGAGCCATCTTGGTGAACGGCTGCTAGCCAGCAGCCGTCCGTCTTAAATTCGTTTTTTTTTTTTAAATTTTTTTTTTTTTTTTTTTTTTTTAGTTTTTAGTGAGTCCTGTTTTTTTTGTTTGTAGGGGATATGGTCTTTTAATGTGGGGGGGTAGGTGTTACTTTATTTATAGGTCCCTACCTGGTCGGTGTGGCAGCCTTTTTTCCGGGCTGCCCGTCGACCCGTCCTCGTGGCCTACCAGCGGGCTTGGAGCGCCGTTTCTTGGCGGGAACCACCCAGCACCTCGGCCTGGGTGGCGGCACAGCATTGGAGCACTGGAGCGGAGCGGAGCGTAGCGGAGCGGGCGATGCCTTGCCTGGGTCGCCGCGCTGGAGCTCTGGCGAGCTGGACTGCCGTGAGCAACATCTCCGGGCTGCGGGTTTGCGGAGCTGAGAGGCGGCGTGCGGAGAGACGGCGTGCGTAGAGGCGGCAAGGCGGCAGTGCGGAGAGCGGGCGCCGACTTTTTCATCTGGAGCATGGGAGCGCCAAACCGGCGCGGCCTTGTCGGCTTCGGCAGCCGCGGGCTCCAACCAAGTCGTCACTGAGACCAGGCCAGCTTGTTCCAGTGTACGCATATTCCTTTGGATTTTCCAAGTGGCCCAGCCGCCGAAAGGACTCTCCCGACGCCGGGGCAAGACCACCCGGTGAGAACGGCCAGGGACATCGGGTCTCCGTAGAGGCAATTGCGGTGGCCTCAATAGGCCTGACTTTGGGGTGATCATGGGGTGGGGACTGGACATTGTGCCTTCCTCCACGGTGCTACCCATTGTGGGGGGATGATTTTTTTGTCTAATTGTAGTCCTGTAGGTCTGTGTCCAAGATGGCTGCCGTGAAGAGAGAGTGGACGCTGGCGCGCTTTGGCTGCCGCTGCTCTCTTTTCACACTGTGTTTTTGATTTTCTGTTTTTGGATTGAATTCTGTTTTTAATTTGTGTCACTGTGATGTCTTTAATTACTTGTTTTATTCCGATTATATGTTTTTATTCCGATTACTATGTAAGGTGTCCTTGAGATGTATGAAAGGCGCCCATTAAATAAAATTTATTATTATTATTATCTTAAATTTTACCACTCTCACCTTAAGCCGATGCCCTCTACTTTTACAATCTTCAACACTGGGGAGAAGGCACTGAGCCTTCACTTTATCCCCGCCCCCTCAGGATCTTGAACACGTCTTGTAACCCTCAATATGCTCAGTCCTCAGCCACCTACACTCCAAATAAAAAAATATTAGCCTATCCAACCTATAACACAAGAGCCCGCAAAACCAGGTAACATCATAGTGATTTTTTTTCTGCACCCTCCCAGTTTAATGACATCCTTCTTACAGTGGGTGGCTAGAATTATACATAGTATTTCACGTGTGGTCACACTAATGTCTTATTCCTTCATTTGTCATTAATAAGTGTGGTGTGAGACCCTTGAACTCAACTGTCCGTGGAAAGAGGTTTTTCCATGCAAACCAAGCACACAATACACACGTGATCCATGACATTATGCAGTTTATATTTACTACACGTATGGCCAGAAAACTTGTTTTACGCACATGTTTCAGGGAACATTACTGCCATGGAGGGTTGGAGCTTTGGAGGAGGCGATCGGGACTAAGGACGATGCCATGAAGAAATTTGCATACGAGGGTGAAAATCTGGTAGCACAGCACAAAAGGGCAACGCAGGAGCACAGCGGTAGAGTTGGTGCCTCACAGCGCCAGAGACCCGGGTTCAATCCTGACTACGGATGCTGTCAGTGCAGAATTTTTACGTTCTCCCTGTGACCGCCTGGGTTTTCGGCGGGTGCTTTGGTTTCCTCCCATATTCCAAAGACGTGCAGATTTGTAGGTTAATTTGCTTTTGTAAACCGTTCCTAGTATGTAGGATGCCAAAGTGGGATAATATAGAACTAGTATACGGAGTGGACTCAGTGGGCCGAAAGGCCTGTTTCCATGCTGTATTCCTATCCTCTAAACATTATTGGTCTGTCGGTTCATGCAGATGGGCAAATAAGATGGGAAGACTTGGAGCCTGGATGAGACCTGAGCAACTTCAAGTTTACAGGGACTGCAAGATGGGAAGCCATTATGATGGTGACATGGATGGAGCATGAGATGGAGTGAGCTGCTCAGCAACTCACAATGGGTTGAACTGTAAGCCTTAATGCACCTGTCCCACTTAGGAAACCTGAATGGAAACCTCTGGAGACTTTGCGCCCCACCCAAGGTTTCCGTGCGGTTCCCGGAGGTTCCCGGAGGTTTTTGTCAGTCTCCCTACTTGCTTCCACTACCTGCAACCTCCGGCAACCACCTGCAACCTCCGGGAACCGCACGGAAACCTTGGGTGGGGTGCAAAGTCTCCAGAGGTTTCCGTTCAGGTTTCCTAAGTGGGACCTGCTACAGATTGCTGGTCCCGTCTCGTGAAGCTAGTGGCAGGCTGCAATGAGGCCCACTGCTCAGGAACAAGCTCTTGTTCCTGTTCCAGATTACTTTTCAATTATACTGCTGGGAAGGGGTGGGTGCATATGGATGATTCCAACTTGAAAACCTTCCTGGAAATTGCCCAACGAGCAAGGTTTTGCAATGTGGCTGTAATGCTTTGGTTGGAACCAGAATACATTGCAGAGAGCAGCATCGCTCAAGAATAAGGAAAAGGCTGCTTCACTCGTCGAGATTTCAGTGTCTACAAATGGCTGCTCTCCCTGTCACATCAAGACCATTTATTAGAGAAAAGTGAATTTTAATTAAGTTGTGATGGCTCACATTAACACAGTGCAAGCCTGACTTAGTAATGTAAGGATAATTAGTACAAGACACTAATTAGTTCTGAGGTGCATTCCAGGCACTTTTCACACCATCACTTGGACAAGAGAGCAACAAACCGCTCATTATAGAGATTCGAATCATTACTCGCCCACTGAGAAAAAGGCTAAACATTCAGTCAGGCTGAGAGCGAGCCTGTTAGCCCAGGGCTATCTGCCAGCCCCTAACTATTGACCACCCCTCACCTCCCGCACCCCTCACACTGCCCACCCCACACACTACCCACCCCTCACTGCCAAACCTCACCTCCCACACCTCACACACCCCACACACTACCCACCCCTCACCTCCCGCACCCTTAACACTGCCCCCACCCCTCACCTCCCATACCCCACACTGCCCACCCCACCCCACACACTACCTACCCCTCACCTCCCACCCCACACACTGCCCCACCCCACAAAACTATCTTCCACTGCCCACCCCACACACTGGTCTCACAGGCACCTCCCACCCCACACACTGGTCTCACAGACACCTCCCACCCCACTCACTGCCCCACCCTACTTACTCCTCATCTCCAACACTGCCCACTTCACAAACCCTTCGCCACACACACTGCCCTGCCTCATACACTACCTCACCCCACACATTGATCACCCCGACCCGACCAAAGACCATGTTCAGGAAGTTTCAACAGTGGTTGGGGCTCAGATGAAATCGACAAATTACATCAGATATCTGTCCTCACAGGAGAATAAACATAGAAACATAGAAAGCAGGTGCAAGAGTAGGCCATTCAGCCCTTCGAGCCAGCACTGACAATCAATACGATCATGGCTGATCATCCAGAATCAGTACCCTGTTCCTGCTTTCTCCCCATCTCCCTTGATTCCGTAATTACTGGCACCATTGGGGAGATTAGATGTTTGACGAAGAGAATGTTTCAAGAGAGAATAAAAATTGGCCTGGAGGAACAGGGTTTGGTAAATGAGGCCGGAAAGGCACAGGTCTGAGTTTGAAAGCTGTGGAAAATTAAGGCCAAGCTTCAAGAAGATCACATTTTTTTTTGCACTGAACTATTGTTTATATTCAGGTAGATATTACATTTACATTATTTATATTCAGATGTCAGCGCAACATGGTGGCAAGATGGGACAGAAGTGACAGAACTTACCAGATTTGGGGGTTTCTAGATGAGACAGAGGGGGTAAAGTGTCAGAAGGGCAGCTGGTGTTCATTCAGGAAGCAACAGAGGGAAATATTTATCTGCAGGATTGTTGGAAACCTGTCCCAGGTGGGGCTTTATGTCCCAGCGGGGCCCTTGGTCTGCCCTTCTGCAGTCTGTTCAGCATGGACACGCATGAGTGGATTCAATGGAGAGAAATTGTAGCTAATACTGTAGCTCAATTGCATTTAGACAGTAGGAAAAGGTATTGAGGAAATGACGCAGTAAGTGATTCAGTTCAGGTTTGTCCATTGTTCGACAGGGGAGTAAAGACAGAACCAACAATAAACAATAGACAATAGGTGCAGGAGTAGGCCATCGGCCTCTTCAAGCAAGCACTGCCATTCAATGTGATCATGGCTGATCATCCACAATCAGTATGTTTAAGAAGGAACTGCAGATGCTGGAAAATCGAAGGTGGACAAAAATGCTGGAGAAACTCAGCAGGTGAGGCAGCATCTACGGAGCGAAGGAAATAGGCACCATTTTGGGCCGAAACCCTCTTCAGAAGGGTTTTGCCTGCCTTCTCCCCATATCCCCTGACTCCGCTTTCTTCAAGACCCCTATCTAGCTCTCTCTTGAAAGTATCCAGAGAACCGGCCTCCACCACCCTCTGAGTAGAGAAATCCACAGACTCACAACTCCCTGCGTGAAAAAGTGTTTCCTCATCTCCGTTCTAAGAAAACTGGCCCCTGGTTCTGGACTCCTCCGACATTGGGAACATGTTTCCTGCCTCTAGCGTGTCCAAACCCTTAATATCCTTATATCTTTCAATAAGATATCCTCTCATCCTTCTAAATTTCAGATTATACAAGCCCAGCCACTCCATTCCTGAAAACTCAGCTTCCTGTAAATGTAACTGAATAAATAGGACTGTATAAATAACATTATATAATTGGGACTATATAAAGAAACGATAGTATTTCAATGGTATCGATGGAATTGTGTAGGTGGGACTACATAAATGGGATTACATATATAGAACTGAATAGAACAGTACAAACCTGGAAAGGTCCCTTGGCCCACAATATCAGTGTTCAAAGCATGGGACTATCCATGGGACTGTATCCATGGGACCGTATCCATGGGTCAGTGCAGAAACGAGATACAGCTTGTTTCCAAGCTGTTTCTCGAAACTGAACTAAACTACTCTCCACCTCATTAGAGCAGGTGCAACCTCCAGGAACAATCTAGTATAGCACCACATATGTAGACAAAGATTGAGAGATGTTTTTGGATACAAGAGGAATTAAAGGATGTGCAGGGAAGTGGTGCCAAGGTAAAAGATCAGCCACAAACTTATTGGAAGTCGGAAAGTTTCTCATGTTCTTGTGATATTGTTCTATTTCTCAATGTGTGCCAAAGGAGAATGTTACTGAATTACGCAAAAGTAATGAACCTGCTTTGGTCAGAGGAGTCACCTGAACTGTTGTTGTGGTCATATGGTATATAAAATATTGGTTGTGATAAGTTATTGTTCCTTCAAGTATACCACCCCTTCCAGTGTTATATCCATGTGGCCAACATTTATGGAAGATTTCCATAATGAGCCCTTCAATGAACTACTTATGTTTTATCTGAGTCTGTAGAATTCGACCATGATAGGTTACACCACACAAAATTGAACGCTGATTTCCTTCACTATCAGGAGATATTAACTGCCAGGCAACTGTTATTTAGTTCTGGTCCTGCAGCCACCAACTGGCTCTGCACATTGACAACAAGATCCAGTAACACACTGTTGTACTACATACAATGTAGCAAATTACACTTGACCTCCACAGTGAACGAGATAGTCCAAGCAAACAGCTTGATTACTGCATAATTCTCTTAATCTTTAAACAGAGGCAAACAGCGTTTCATTCTAATTATACACTAAACTGCTGATGTGCTTTGGTGAGGGTGCGCAGATTGATGCCAAGTTAAAATTTAATAAGGGAAAGCGGTGAAGACGTTTGGAAAGATCTGCTGTCCTGTAACACTCTTGAGGCACATTTCTGTGTAAATCACAGCAATAGATAAAGCCCACAAATTATTCCATGCCAACATACACTCACATTTCATCAGGAGCTGCTACAAGCAATTCTCTAATTCAATATAAACATGAAAGATGCAGCATGACACAGATTATATATATGTTAATAGGTTTTATTAATTATCAAGAGAATCAATGTTTAAGAAGGAACTGCAGATGCTGGAAAATTGAAGGTACACAAAAATGCTGGAGAAACTCAGCGGGTGAGGCAGCATCTATGGAGCGAAGGAAATAGGCGACGTTTTAGGTCGAGACCCTTCTTCAGACTGATGTGGGGGCGGGAAGAAGAAAGGAAAAGGCAGAGAGTGTGGGCTGTGGGAGAGCTGGGGAGGGGAAAGAATGGGAAAGCAGAGCCTACCTAAAGACTCATGAAGATCTTTCAACATGATGAAAAATGTCCACGAGAGCCCCGAGTACCGACGAGTGGCCATTACCGTAAATCTCCGAGTTCAAATCAGGGCAAACTAGGGAGAACTCTTCGAATGAACTCGTACTGTGGGACAGGGGTTTTAGATTTAGCTCTAAGCACTAAAGGAATCAAGGGATATGGGGGAAAAGCCAGAACGGGGTACTGATTTTAGATGATCAGCCATGATCATATTGAATGGCGGTGCTGACTCCAAGATCCGAATGGCCTACTCTGCACCTATTTTTCTATGTTTCTATGACACATTTTCATAGGCTTTTAACTCATTTTCAATTTAAGTTCACCTTTAGTTTAGTTTAGAGATACAGTATGGAATCAGGCCCTTCAGCCCAATGAGCCCATGCTGACCAGCGATCACCCCGCACACTAGCACTATCTCACACGCTACTGACAATTTACGGAAACCAATTAGCCTACAAACCTGTAGGTCATTGGAGTGTGTGAGGAACCCGGAGCATCCTGAAAAAAACCTACACGGTCACAGGGAGAACGTACAAATTCAATACAGAAAGCACCCGTAGTCGGGATCAAACCCGGGTCTCTGGCAGCAACTCTACCACTATACCACTGTGCCGCCACGAGACACACAGACAGGTATTCATCTGGACTCAAATATTACAGCATTCATTTTCTAAAGCAGACACCAGCCAGGTCAATTCGGGCAGGTGTCTCGACACGAAACGTCACATTCCTTCTATCCAGAGATGCTTCCTGTCCCGCTGAGTTACTCCAGCATTTTGTGTCTATCTATATTTTTAAATGTTACTGTTTTAAGTAACACGTGTTCAGTTTTTCATCTCTTAGCAAAGCTCGACCTGTCTATAACACTTCCTCTATTTTATAACTTTTACACATCTTTATTTGTGTTTTCTCTCTCTCATTTCCTTCATTAACCAATCATTCATGTAGGTTTATTAGCCATTTAATCTCTGGCAAAGCTGTCTTCAGATAAGCGTAGATTTTCCCTTTGTCCTGTCATTGTATCCCACACCCTCTCTGAAACTTCAAACTGACTTGCTTTCTCTCTTTCCCAAAGACCCTTCTGACAAAGGGTCTTTGACCTGAAACATACTGTAATTTCTCTTTCTGAAGATACTGTTTGAGTTTCCTTCAAATTCTGTTTTAGATACAAATAACATCATATAGACTTGAGTCCTGACTGTGTGGTGTAGTACAAAACACTGTCTGCTCACAGCTGGCCTTGAACAATGCAATAGTAATCAGACATGTACCTGGGTACACAAGAGTTGTCAGCTGAACAAGATCCCATTTGGAATGCTGCATCTATTAGCCACCTGCAGAGACGCAGTGTAGATGATGTTAACTCACTTCTCTACAATGTCAGATGGAAAAGCTTCAAATAATTTTAATGCAAAACAAAAATATAACGTGAAGAGCGGTTATTGCTGGAGTGGAACAAGCAGTGGGGATTCGGTGGCTCATTGCGAACAGGGGAAGTAATTGGCAAATGATATTCAGCATGGATAAATGTGGAGGATCATTTTGCTTGGAATAGGGATGTGATGTGGTGCTTGGAAGGGGAACAAAGGAACCTGGGATTCCAAATGCACCAGCCACAAAAGCTTGTGCCACGAGGTCTAAAGCCAAATGTATGTGCACACCAGAGAGAGAAGTAGAAAGGAGAGAAATTATGGTGAAGACAGACACAAAAAGCTGGAGTAACTCACCGGGTCAGGCAACATCTCTGGGGAAAAGGAATAGGTGATGTTTCGGGTCGAGATCTTTCTTCAGAGTCAAGGGAGAGGGAAATTAGAAGTTTGAAAAGGTACAGGACAAATGAGAGCCGGCACCGATGGCCAAGGAGCCCACGATGATCCATTGGTGACTGTGGAGGAGGTGATAATGAAGGGATACAAACAGTGAAACAGGACGACTAGAGTGGGGGAGGGATCTTTTTAAATTTCAATGAGATCCCCCCTCAACCTTCTAAACTCCAGCGAATAGAGGCCCAGTGCTGTCAAATAGTAAGATTAAACGAGAACTTACCAGTTTGAAGTTTGATCTGTATTTTATGAGGAGTTACGATGAGGGATTACGTGAAGAAGCCCGCCAGGACGCATGCGTGGCATTCTTCAAAGCAGCGGTGTGAAATCACAGATAACTGTAATGACTAAACATAGTAAGATTAGAGAAGAGATACCAGTTAAGTATATGATCAAGGGTGGGAGCGGAGGGCACGTAATCCCTCATCGTAACTCCTCATAAAATACAGATCAAACTTCAAACTGGTAAGTTCTCGGTTAATCTTACTATTTTACTTCGGAGTCACGTGAGTGACTACGTGAAGATTTTAAAGCTCTGTGATTTCATGCCGTGAAAACGAGTCCATGCATCACGTCTAAATATATTTAAGTCTAGAATAGATGGTTTTTTAGCTGCCGAGGGGATAAGGGGCTACGGGGAGAGGGCAGGGATATGGACCTAGGTATGGTTAGTATAGTGAGACCTGAGTGATCTCCTGGACAAGTGTCGATCGCCTGGATTGGGGTCGGAGAGGAATTTCCCGGATTTTTTTTCCCGAATTGGACCTGGGTTTTTATCCGGTTTTTTGCCTCCCCCAGGAGATCACGCGGTTCTTGGGGTGGAGAGGGGTGATAGCGGTATGAAGGGGAGGGTAGTGTCTTGTGTTCTGTGTCTTGTGTCTACTGTTTGTGGGTAAGTGTGTCTGTTTAGTGTTCAGCCATGAGCGAATGGCGGTGCGGGCTCGACGGACCTGGTGGTCTACTCTCGCACCTACTTTCTATGTTTCTATGTTTCTATGTCTGCCTTGATGACTGTAGGAGGAATTGTGTTAACATAATTTGGACATGAATTCGACATTGAAATCATAAAATTTATTAACACAAAATTATAACCCCTTTTTATGGGTTTAAATTAATTTACAGAACTTAAAATTGTTTCTGCAAACATTCCAGGTTTCATTACTGGTTTATTGTAAAATAATTGGAATGTTTTTTCCCCAGACCATCCTGCTGCCTTGAGGATTTGGTCCATTGGTATATCCAACTGTATCGCTGCCGATGTAGCTTCAGCCCTGGTGGAATGAGATTTAAAAATATTAGTATCCACCCCAGCCTGTGTTAGCACCTGTTTCAGCCATCTTGAGATGGTCTGGACCGTCACTCTTTTGTGTGGTTGCTTGTGGCTGACCAAAAAGTGCCTTCTCATTGCCTCTTAGGATTTTCGTTTTCTCCATGTATAACGACAGATGTCTTACTTTACACAGACGGTCATCTGTTGGATATGACCTAAATTGTATATTGAGGCCTGCTGATCCCTGTCTGTTCTGCTTTACTAACTCATAGATATGAAACGTAATATTTTCTGTTGAGGAAGTCATGTTGTCCAGTCTTAGTTTATGCAGTGACTGTACCCTCTGTGCCATGACTAATGCCATTAGCATGACTGTTTTTAATGTCAGTCTGTGTAGGGACAGAGCTGTGCTGGAGAACAATTCCTGAGCATCTTCAGGACAATACTTACATCCCATATTTGGGAGTACCTGGTTCTTGGGGGATTAGTATTAAAAATTCCCCTCATAAGTTTTGTTACCAGTGGGTGAGTCCCAACAGAGTAACGCTCTGTCCCCTGCCATTGGTAAGTCGATAGGGGACTTCTGGCGCAGTTGATGGCACTGTAACTGAGCCCCTCATCATAGTGGAGGCCTGCCAGATATTCCAGAACAGACGGGATGTTCATGTCTCTGTAGGTGATGTTGTTTTTATGGCAGTACATCTCCCACTTCCTGATATAGACCAGATACTGTTTTTTGGTTGACTGTCTTTGGGCCGCCGAGATCATGTTCACTGTTCGGTCCGTCAGTCCCAGTTGTAGAAGTGGTGTTTTTAAAACTCTACAAATTAATAAGTTCAAATGTTTATGGCATGGGTGGCTATCCCTTGTTACGGGATGTAGCAATAAATCTGGTCTATGTGGGATGGTGATACATGGTTCTAATACCATGTTTAATACCACTGGGAACCATGGTTGAGTAGGCCAATCGAGTACTACCAAAATACCAGACGCAGAGTCTTGTTGTATTTTCCTTAATACCCGACTGATGAGGCAGAAAGGAGGGAATGCGTAAATAAACAATTTCCCCCCCAATGCAGCGAAAATGCATCTGTCGCCGCTGCCCCAGGGTCTGGTTCCCATGAAACATAATTTGATAACTGGTGGTTAAGTCTGGATGGGAATAGATCGATATCTGGTGTTCCATATTTTGCTGTAATATCAGCAAATATTTTTTATTCAACATCCATTCGGTGTTTTCATTAAATTTGCGTGACCTGGTGTCTGCCACTAAATTTTGTCTTCCTGGTAGGTAAGTGGCTGATATCCAAATATCTCTCTGGATACACCATTGTCAAATTGTATTAGCCAGATTGTCACATGATGTCGATTTGTTTCCACCCATGTGGTTAATGTATGCTACCACGGTGGTATTGTCTATCTGTAGTCTAACATGCTGGTGATATGACCCAGTACAATATGACTTTAGGCCATGGAATGCACCCAACATTTCCAGGTAGTTTATGCCCAGTGTGAGTAATAATGATGCCTCCTGAGCAGTCCATCTACCTCCACAGCTGGTGATGGTATTGGTGGCTCCCCACCCAAGTGCACTGGCATCAGTTTGTAGTACCATGGAAGGGTTACTGACAATGACTGGATTGGAACAAGCCAGATGTTATCTATCCACCATTTTAGTTCCATTTTAGCTTGATTGGTAGTTTCATAGGTCTGTCAAAGTGACCTGCATTAATTTAGAGTGCTTGTATTTTTGCTCTCTGTAAGTTTTGGTAATGTAGAGGTCCAAATTGTGTGGCTGGAAAGGCAGCCACCATATTGCCAATTACATTTGCTACCAATCTGATGGATGGTTTGCTGATGTCAATGAGGTTATTGCAAGCCTCTATTAAATCTCTAGCCTTTCCCTTAGGCAGAGTCACCGACATGTGAACTGAGTCAATGGTGAACCCCAAATAGTCCATAGTAGTGGTAGACGTTAGTTTAGATTTAACTGGATGGATAATAAATCCCAGTTTTTCAAATAACTGTTTTGTGGCTGTTACAGTTTGTTTGGCCAATTCCAAAGTTTTGCCCACAATGAGTATGTCATCTAAATATGCCATGACCATGTGTTTACGTTTTCGTAGAAACGCTAGGGCTGGTTTCAAAATTTTTGTGAACAGCCTGGGGCTGATGATAACCCATTTGGCAGTGCTTTATACTGCCAGTGTTGTCCCATCCAGTTGAATTTTAAGTAACATCTGTGGTCACCTCGTATAGGCACTGAATAGTAAGCATCTTTTAAATCGATGCTGGCCATGAAGTAACATAGAAACATAGAAATTAGGTGCAGGAGTAGGCCATTCGGCCCTTCGAGCCTGCACCGCCATTCAATATGATCATGGCTGATCATCCAACTCAGTATCCCGTACCTGCCTTCTCTCCATACCCTCTGATCCCCTTAGCCACCAGGGCCACATCTAACTCCCTCTTAAATATAGCCAATGAACTGGCCTCGACTACCCTCTGTGGCAGGGAGTTCCAGAGATTCACCACTCTCTGTGTGAAAAAAGTTCTTCTCATCTCGGTTTTAAAGGATTTCCCCCTTATCCTTAAGCTGTGACCCCTTGTCCTGGACTTCCCCAACATCGGGAGCAATCTTCCTGCATCTAGCCTGTCCAACCCCTTAAGAATTTTGTAAGTTTCTATAAGATCCCCTCTCAATCTCCTAAATTCTAGAGAGTATAAACCAAGTCTATCCAGTCTTTCTTCATAAGACAGTCCTGACATCCCAGGAATCAGTCTGGTGAACCTTCTCTGCACTCCCTCTATGGCAATAATGTCCTTCCTCAGATTTGGAGACCAAAACTGTACGCAATACTCCAGGTGTGGTCTCACCAAGACCCCGTACAACTGCAGTAGAACCTCCCTGCTCCTATACTCAAATCCTTTTGCTATGAAAGCTAACATACCATTCGCTTTCTTCACTGCCTGCTGCACCTGCATGCCCACTTTCAATGACTGGTGTACCATGACACCCAGGTCTCGCTGCATCTCCCCTTTTCCTAGTCGGCCACCATTTAGATAATAGTCTGCTTTCCTGTTTTTGCCACCAAAATGGATAACCTCACATTTATCCACATTATACTGCATCTGCCAAACATTTGCCCACTCACCCAGCCTATCCAAGTCACCTTGCAGTCTCCTAGCATCCTCCTCACAGCTAACACTGCCCCCCAGCTTAGTGTCATCCGCAAACTTGGAGATATTGCCTTCAATTCCCTCATCCAGATCATTAATATATATTGTAAATAGCTGGGGTCCCAGCACTGAGCCTTGCGGTACCCCACTAGTCACTGCCTGCCATTGTGAAAAGGACCCGTTTACTCCTACTCTTTGCTTCTTGTTTGCCAGCCAGTTCTCTATCCACATCAATACTGAACCCCCAATGCCATGTGCTTTAAGTTTGTAAACTAATCTCTTATGTGGGACCTTGTCGAAAGCCTTCTGGAAGTCCAGATACACCACATCCACTGGTTCTCCCCTATCCACGCTACTAGTTACATCCTCGAAAAATTCTATAAGATTCGTCAGACATGATTTACCTTTTGTAAATCCATGCTGACTTTGTCCAATGATTTCACCACTTTCCAAATGTGCTGCTATCCCATCTTTAATAACTGACTCTAGCCGTTTCCCCACTACCGATGTTAGACTAACTGGTCTGTAATTCCCCGTTTTCTCTCTCCCTCCCTTCTTAAAAAGTGGGGTTACGTTTCCTACCCGCCAATCCTCAGGAACTACTCCAGAATCTAAAGAGTTTTGAAAGATTATTACTAATGCATCCACTATTTCTGGAGCTACTTCCTTAAGTACTCTGGGATGCAGCCTATCTGGCCCTGGGGATTTATCGGCCTTTAATCCATTCAATTTATTCAACACCACTTCCCGGCTAACCTGGATTTCACTCAATTCCTCCAACTCCTTTGTCCCCTGCTATTTCCGGCAGATTATTTATGTCTTCCTTAGTGAAGACGGAACCAAAGTAGTTATTGAATTGGTCCGCCATATCCTTGTTCCCCATGATCAACTCACCTGTTTCTGACTGCAAGGGACCTACATTGGTTTTAACTAATCTCTTTCTTTTCACATATCTATAAAAACTTTTGCAGTCAGTTTTTATGTTCCCTGCCAGTTTTCTTTCATAATCTATTTTTCCTTTCCTAATTAAGCCCTTTGTCCTCCTCTGCTGGTCTCTGAATTTCTCCCAGTCCTCCGGTATGCTGCTTTTTCTGGCTAATTTGTACGCATCATCCTTCGCTTTGATACTATCCCTGATTTCCCTTGTTATCCACGGATGTACTACCTTCCTTGATTTATTCTTTTGCCAAACTGGGATGAACAATTTTTGTAGTTCATCAATGCAGTCTTTAAATGTCTTCCATTGCATATCCACCGTCAACCCTTTTAGAATTAATTGCCAGTCAATCTTGGCCAATTCACGTCTCATACCCTCAAAGTTACCTTTCTTTAAGTTCAGAACCATTGTTTCTGAATTAACAATGTCACTCTCCATCCTAATGAAGAACTCAACCATATTATGGTCACTCTTGCCCAAGGGGGCACGTACAACAAGACTGCTAACTAACCCTTCCTCATTACTCAATACCCAGTCTAAAATAGCCTGCTCTCTCGTTGGTTCCTCTACATGTTGATTTAGATAACTATCCCGCATACATTCCAAAAAATCCTCTTCCTCAGCACCCCTGCCAATTTGATTCACCCAATCTATATGTAGATTGAAGTCACCCATTATAACGGTTTTGCCTTTGTCGCACGCATTTCTAATTTCCTGTTTGATACCATCTCCAACTTCACTACTACTGTTAGGTGGCCTGTACACAACACCCACCAGCGTTTTCTGCCCCTTAGTGTTTCGCAGCTCTACCCATACCGATTCCACATCCTGCAAACTAATGTCCTTCCTTTCCATTGCGTTAATCTCCTCTCTAATCAGCAACGCTACCCCACCTCCTTTTCCTTTCTCTCTATCCCTCCTGAATATTGAATATCCCTGGATGTTCAGCTCCCAGCCTTGGTCACCCTGGAGCCATGTCTCCGTGATCCCAACTATATCATAGTCATTAATAGCTATCTGCACATTCAACTCATCCACCTTATTACGAATGCTCCTTGCATTGAGACACAAAGCTTTCAGGCTTGTTTTTACAACACTCTTACCCCTTATACAATTTTGTTGAAAAGTGGCCCTTTTTGATTTTTGCCCTGGATTTTCCGGCCTGCCACTTTTACTTTTCACCTTGCTACCTATTGTTTCTACCCTCATTTTACACCCCTCTGTCTCTACGCTCACACATTTAAGAAACCCTTTCTCTTTAACTCCATCCTCCAATAGCCCATTCGACACCCCACCCCCCTTATTCAGTTTAAAACCACCCGTGTAGCAGTGGCAAACCTGCCTGCCAGAATGCTGGTCCCACACCTGTTAAGATGCAATCCGTCCCTTTTGTACAGTTCCCCCTTACCCCAAAACAGATCCCAGTGATCTAAGAATCTAAATCCCTGCCCCGTGCACCAGTTCCTCAGCCACACGTTCAGGTCCCGTATCTCCCTGTTCCTGCTCTCGCCAGCACGAGGAACTGGAAGCAAACCGGAGATAACAACCCTGGAGGTCCTGCTTTTCAGCATTTTTCCGAGCTCTCTAAAGTCACGCTGCAGAATATTCATCCCCTTCTTTCCGACATCGTTTGTGCCGACATGCACTACCACTTCCGGATGTTCACCTTCGCCCTTGAGGATTTTCTGCACTCTGTCCGTGACATCCTGGATCCTGGCACCAGGAAGGCAGCACACCATCCTCGCATCCCATCTGTTGCCGCAGAAACCCCTGTCCGTACCTCTCACAATGGAGTCTCCGACTACAATGGCGTTGCCTGCCTTAGGCCTTTTTGGTTTTGGCTCAACAGCCCTATTCGCATCACAAGCCAGTCCGCCGCCCAGTGTAAACACCTCTTCTGTCCCGACAGCTTCTAAGTGGGTGAACCTGTTCACAAGAGGTACAACACCCGGGGACGTTGGCATTCCATGCTTCCCTCCCGTTCTCACTGTCTCCCACCTTCTCTCTTCCAGTACCTTAGGTGTAACAATCGTACTGTAGGACTTGTCGAGGAACGACTCCGTTTCTCGGACGAACCGGAGGTCATCCACTTGCTTCTCCAGTTCCCCAACACGGCCCTTCAGGAGCTCTACCTGGATGCACTTTTCGCATTTGTAGTAGCCAGAGGCACCAGCGGTGTCCTTGACCTCCCACATACTGCAAGCATCACACTGAATCAGCTTGCCTGACATCTCCTTCTTTCGTCTCTCCCTCTGCAGTGTTTTGCGGAGTCTCCTCTCCTCAGCCTCCTCTCCGAAGACTCTCGAGCCAAAGACTCTCGAGCCAAAGACTCACACTTTACTCACAGGGCACTTCCCTCACAAGGCCGCTCACTCACTGCCACTTGCTAAGAGCAGTCTTGCTTAAATTGACTGATAAATTGCCTGATTTACCAATTTACAAACCAAATTCCTCAGTTTTCAGCTGTTTTCCCAGCACTTGGGCTAGAGCCAATCAGTCGTATCTCTTGCTAATCTCCTCCTGCTGCTGCTGTTGTTGCTCCCAAAGCTACAGCAGTTCTGAGTCAAGTCTGCCTGTCCTTGACCTGTACTTAAACTGTTTTCACTTCTCTCCTCCCACTTGGGCTAGAGCCAATCAGTCGTATCTCTTGCTAATCTCCTCCTGCTGCTGCTGTTGTTGCTCCCAAAGTTACAGCAGTAACCTTTGGAAATTAATTGTTTAGCAGTAACAAAGGTTTCCATTTTGTCAGATATATGATGATGCGACAACCACCATCTTTTTTGTTTTTGGTAAATATATTGGACACGAATTCTAATGGTTCGTGTTGAGTTTTCTCAATTACACCTTTTACGTAAAGCCGCTCCAGTTCAGCTTGCGCTTTTGATTTTTCTTTATCAGAAAGCACGAACATTCGGTTCGCTCTATGTTGAACTGGAGGGCTGTACTTGTGTATAAACTCTATTGTATATCCCTGGATACTGCTTAAGATGTAAGTATCGGTTGTTAACAAGCTCCATGCATTCAGAAAAGAGTATAATCTCCCCCCAACCTCCATGCTTTTTGTATTTTGTAGGGAACCAGACCCACCTACCTCCATAGTTACCAGTGGCAGGTTTACTTCTTTTTGTAGGTTCTTCGCTGCTGTTGTTGCGCTGGTGTCTGGATTTTCGGTTTGGTTGGCATTGGAGGTCCCCGCATCTTCCAAGAAGGCCGGCCTGGGCCATGGCCTGAAAAAGACTCATGTTTTGAGTACCGGGCCTTCGAGCTTTCACCAGTTCTGCTGGTGGGTGCGTAGGGGTGCTGTCTTTGGCTGTAGTGGGTTTTTGTTGGAGTCCCTTTTATTAGTCCAGTAGGTTCTCTCGTTCCTGCACCCCTTGCACACTTGTCTTTCCTTCTGCGGACCCCTCTTCCAGGTCAGCCCAGAACTGACCCGCAGTGCACCCCTCTGATGAGGTAGAAGCACTGTGCAGCCCTTCAAGAGGTACTGCTGTGGGTTTATCATAGGGCCCACAGTGACCCGACTCCATCTCCCGGAGTCTGTCACGTTGGAGCAAATGCTCCACACACCGCTCCATCCGGCTCCAGAGCTCTCGGTCGCTGGCGGCCCGCGGTTGTTCAAAGTCGGACTCCTCTGAGTCCACGACCTTGTTTGTTTTTGTGTCTAGCCTTTCCGCCCGGCTGCGTGGATCTGGCCGGTGCGGAGGCGACATCGGGCACAGCTGATCCCATTATAGGTGATTCAAGTGCCACTGGCCGCTGCTAGCCCACCAGCTTTGTCGCAGCCCGTTGGTTTCTCCACCTGTAATCAGCATGGGAAAACACAAAAAAGACCGCAGCTCTTACCCGCAGGTCCAGGTTTAAATTGTCGCTACGGGGGAACGTCGTTCCACCCCGCCTCCTGCCGTTTTTGACTTGTCAAAAGTCGACGGCCCCATTTGAATAGTCTCCCGCCCGGCCGTGGTGTTCTGGCCGGCGCGGGACCAAAAGTCGGCACAGCTGATCCCTTACGGGGCTTGTACCTTCAGCTGCTGCTGGCTCCCGCAATTTCGCGGTCCTCTCCAGCCAGCTTCACTCGCAGCACTTGTGGACACTATTTTGTCCAGCTTCCCCCCCCTGTGTAAAAACAGCGCGGGGACAAAAACTACCGCAGAGTAAGTCACTTACCTGCAGGTCGCGGTTTCAAACTTACCGCTGCGGGGGAACGCTCCACCCCGCCTGTCGTTTCGCAAGCGTGAAAGTGATATGCCACGCATGCGTCGTGGCGGGCTTCTTCACGTGACTCCGAAGTCAAATTGATCTGGCTCTAATTGTCGAATCCCACCAGTTTCATCATGTCCACCTGACAAAATGGAGGATTCTACGCTTGGGGCCCAAGGGATTACATTGCCACGAGATGAGTTTTGCTCATTTGATTGCTGAGTTTGCTTTAAGGAAGGAACATCGACAGGTGCAAAGTTGAAGCAGGGAACAGAGTTTACATCACTTCAGCCATGATCCACCCTGAGATTCGGGAGCTCATTGACAGGGAATAATAATACGTTTTCCATGAAGTTCGAGAGTTCCAAAAAACACTGACAAGCTGGACATATGAAGCATGTTATCAGAAAAAACCTGCAGACAGGTTGCTCAAGGCCAGTGTGGAGGTTAGAGACATCTGGAAGTGTACAAGTGGGATAGACTAACACACTAATAGCCCTGTCCCACGGTACGGGTTTATTCCAAGAGCTCTCCCGTGTTTAAAAAAAATCAAACTTGTGGTAAGCACGGAGAATGAACGTAGCGGGTATGTCGAAGCTCGGGGACGTCTGTTAGCGGCTCGTAACGCTAACGGCAGGTACTCGGGAAGACTCGCTAATGACAGGTAAGCATGGGAAGACTCGTGAAGATTTTTCAACATGTTGCAAAATGTCCATGAGAGCCCTGAGTACCGACGAGTGGCCATTACCGTAAATCACCGAGTTCGAATCAGGGCAAAGTCGGGAGAGCTCTTGGAATGAACTCGTTTTCGTGGGACAGGGCTTTAAGGCTGCAGTATCAAATGCCTCAAAACAGTAGGGATCGCTGGAAATACTTCCAATTCATTCAAACTTCAATTTGTATCCAATGAGATGCATTTTTTCTATATTTCTTGTTTTCCTTTCCCCTGACTCTCAATCTGAAGAATGGTCTCAACCAGAAACGTCGCCTATTCCATTTCTCCAGAGATGCTGTCTGCCCCGCTGAGTTACTCCAGCTTTTCGTATCTATCTTCGAGGTGCATTTTAAGCTATAGCTGAAGCAGTAACCTAGGACCTGTTGCTCCGATTGAAGGGAAAGTATGAAGTGATCTCTGGCAAGAAGGCATTGATTTATATTCACTTCAATTGGATACAATGCAGATTCAAGAGATCTTTGCAGTTGTTCCGTCAAACCTTCTGACTGAACTGTGAAAAAGGACATTAATATAAAATGTTTAGTCAATGTTTTAAGTGTTGCACTGTACCCTTCTACAGAAAACATTCTCCTTTAAGGAGAGGAATTCAAGGAATAATCATGCAGAAGTGCAAAATTAACATTTTTTTTACAGCTATTACAGTAGCAGAAGACAGGCACAATTGGGAAAGATAATAGGTGACAAGAGACAGATAATATTCAATGATAGTTTCCGATACAATAAATATTTTCCATTTGTGTTTTTAAGCTATTCAAACATAATTCAGGATTAGGGTTGCAATTGGCTTGCAAATAAATTGTTGTTTGCTGTGTGCACCTTCTCATCTCAATGGATGTGACATAATTGTTCATTTACGACTAAACCATCTAAAATTACCAAGAGCCAGTGGTTGGGCTAAGCTTGTTATTACTCTTGATGGTTTAATTTCACACACCATTTAAAAACGGAGATTGAAAAGTTCTTTGTCCTACCTTAATTTTAGGTTGTGCGTTGCTTTAATGATTAATTAAGAAGGTTACTGTGTCTGAATTCACAGCACAATAAGATGTGAAGTTATCAGGTAGAAAGCACCCACTGCTGACACTGCCTAAATCCCACTGCACAGCATTCACCCTTGTTAACCCAGGTGCTATGTACTAGTATAGAGGTTGCCTGCTGTGTAGGATGTGCTGTTTGCAAGAGGCTGCGGGGGATGTTCATAAAGTGACAATACAGAAATGTGTCTCCTTCTTATGATCCACTTGAAACAAAGACCAATACCTACCATATCCATGCCAGTACCTGCGTTCCAGGTAGGATGTTTCTTTGTATTTAACACAAGCACACCAGCCGATGGTCAGAAGATAGCCCTTGGGTCAGGGAGGTGGCAGGGAACAGCGTAAGCAGGTCATGAGGCATAAAGTCATATAGTATAGACTTTAAAGTAAAGACTTTAGAGGTACAGCACAGAAACAGGCCCTTCAGCCCACTGAGTCCACACTGACCAGCAATAACCCTGTACGCTAACACTATCCTACATACTAAGGACAACTTATAATATGCATTAGCCAATTAACCTACAAATCTGTACGTCTTCGGAGTGTGAGAGGAAACTGGAGCACTTGGAAATAAACCCATGTGGTCAAGGGCTGGTTTCGGCCCGAAATGTTGCCTATTTCCTTCGCTCCATAGATGCTGCTGCACCCGCTGAGTTTCTCCAGCATTTTTGTGTACCTGAAATGTTAACCTTGTTTCTCTTTCGACAGATGATGCCTGACCTGTTGAGTTTGTCTATCCAGGCCCCAGCCACATGGAAAGAATTAAAAAGTGACATCATTTTAGGGGTGGGGTGGGGGAGGCCAGCACCATGAAAGGAAAGGATGAAGGGAGGTGGGGGGAGTCATACATAGCACAAAAATAAATTATTCAGTACATTGAATCTATACTGACCATCAGCCAGCCACTTACACTAACCCCACACTGATCCCGTTTTACACCAGCCACATTCTCATCAACTCCTCCTAACTTCTACCACCAACCTTCCAAACCGCATATCTTCGGGATGCGGAAGGAAACCATAGTTCCCAGGGAAGCCTTGCATGGAAACCCTGGGTCCTGCAAACTCCACACAGACAGCCGAGGTGGGGATCGCACCCAGGGAGCCTTGAGACTGTGGCACTAACTGTGCCACTGTACTGCAGAAGGGATGTGGGGAATGTTCAGCACCTTGAGTGGAGGGTGGGGGAAAGAGTCACCAGTTGGATGAATCTGATGAGTGGCAACAGTAACATGCCATTCAATCCTTCGAGTTTGTCAAGAACAAAATAGGTCATTCATCGCCTCAAGCTGGTTCTGTGCTCAATTAGATTCTGTTTGATTTATGCCTTAAGTATTTCTAAATTACAATCACAGAAATATTTCAAAAATATTGAAATCATAGAAAACATAGAAAATAGATGCAGGAGGAGGCCATTCGGTCCTTCGAGCCACCACCGCCATTCATTGTGATCATGGCTGATCGTTCCCAATCAATAACCCGTGCCTGCCTTCTCCCCATATCCTTTGATTCCGCTAGCCCCTAGAGCTCTATCTAACTCTCTCTTAAATCCATCCAGTGATTTGGCCTTCACTGCCCTCTGTGGCAGGGAATTCCACAAATTCACAACTCTCTGGGTGAAAAGTTTTTTTTCTCACCTCAATCTTAAATGGCCTCCCCTTTATTCTAAGACTGTGGCCCCTGGTTCTGGATTCGCCCAACATTGGGAACATTTTTCCTGCATCTAGCTTGTCCAGTCCTTTTATAATTTTATATGTCGCTATAAGATACCCACTCATCCTTCTAAACTCCGGTGAATACAAACCTAGTCTTTTCCATTTTTTCTCATATGACAGTCCCACCATCCCAGGGATCAATCTCGTGAACCTACGCTGCACTGCCTCAATCACAATGATGTCCTTCCTCAAATTAGGAGACAAAAACTGTACACAATACTCCAGATGTGGTCTTACAACTGCAGAACTCCTATATTGAAATCCTCTTGTTATGAAGGCCAATTAGCTTTCTTCACTGCCTGCTGTACCTGCACGCCAACTTTCAGTGACCGGTGTACAAGGACACCCAGGTCTCGCTGTACCTCCCCGTTACCTAACCTAACCCCATTGAGATAATAATCTGCCCCCTTGTTTTTGCCGCCAAAGTGGATAACCTCACATTTATCTATATTATACTGCATCTGCCACGCATCTGCCCACTCACTCAACCTGTCCAGGTCACCCTGCAACTTCCTAACATCCTCTTCACAGTTCACACTGCCACCCAGCTTTGTGTCATCCGCAAACTTGCTAGTGTTGCTCCTAATTCCCTCTTCCAAATCATTCATATATATGGTAAATAGTTGCGGCCCCAACACCGAGCCTTGCGGCACTCCACTCACCACTGCCTGCCATTCTGAAAAGGACCCGTTCACTCCTACTCTTTGCTTCCTATCTGCCAACCAATTTTCTATCCACGTCAACACCCTACCCCCAAAACCATGTGCTCTAATTTTAGTCACCAGTCTCCCGTGCGGGACCTTATCAAAGGCTTTCTGAAAGTCTAGATACACTACATCCACTAGCTCCCCTTCATCCATTTTACTTGTCACATCCTCAAAAAATTCCAGAAGATTAGTCAAGCATGATTTTCCTTTCATAAATCCATGCTGACTTGGACTAATCCTTTTACTGCCGTCCAAATGCCTCATTATTACCTCTTTAATAATTGACTCCAGCATCTTTCCCACCACCAAAGTCAGGCTAACTGGTCTGTAATTCCCCGTTTTCTCTCGCTCCTTTCTTGAAAAGTGGAATAACATTAGCTATCCTCCAGTCCACAGGAACTGATCCTGAATATATTAAACATTGGAAAATGATCACCAATGCGTCCACTATTTCTAGAGCCACCTCCCATTTCCAGAGCCACCTAGAATCACTTGGTCATGAACTACGTAAGATACCTCTTGCTAAGTAGCTCACTTGGAAACGATGGTTTAGAGTCCAGGATGCACGATGGCGGTAGAGTTGCTGCTTTACTGTGCTTGCAGCGTCGGAGCCCCAGGTTCGAACCCGACTACGGGTGCTGTTTGTACGGAGTTTGCATGTTCCCCCCGTGACCGGATGTTTTTTCTCCGGGTGCTCCGGTTTCCCCACACACTCCAAAGTCGTACAGATTTGTAGGTTAATTGGCTTGGTATAAGTGTAACTTGTCCCTAGTATGTGTCGGATAGTGTTAATGTGCGGGTGATCGCTGGTCGGCACGATCTCAGTGGGCCAAAGGGCCTGTATCTGCACTGTATCCCTACACTAAACTTAAACTAAATACAGTTTGTATGCCATGCAGAGATAGGTGACAGGAGTGAGGTAGCAGCTTACAATGAGGTGATACTAGGTTAAGTGAATGAACAAAGCCTCTCGGTGGATGTCAGTGTTGGCTGTGAGAGGATAGAGTATGAAATGATGAGTGGTTAAATTGGGAGATCGTGTAGCCAGGGAACCCTTGACGTTACCCCCAATCCCCCTGTTCTCATTTCAAGCTTCTGATGGCACAATGGGCTAAGTGTTCGGCTGGCAACCGGAAGGTAGCCGGTTCGAATCCCGCTTGGAGTGCATACTGTCGTTGTGTCCTTGGGCAAGACACTTCACCCACCTTTGCCTGTGTGTGAATGTGTGTGAGTGATTGGTGGTGGTCGGAGGGGCCGTAGGCGCAGATTGGCAGCCACGCTTCCGTCAGTCTGCCCCAGGGCAGCTGTGGCTACAGAAGTAGCTTACCACCACCGAGTGTGACTGAGGAGTGAATGAATAATGCGATGTAAAGCGCCTTGAGTATTAGAAAGGCGCTATATAAATCCCATCCATTATTATTATTATTTAATTATCTTAAAGACCACTTAATCTGTGGAATACAAGACCAGTCTAGCTATCCTATCCCCAGGGATTAACACTTTAGGCACAGCATCAAGTGCAGAGCTCTTAAAGTAGAGCTGGAAAGTAGATTTCTGAAGCCTGATAGGCTTTTTCTGATATCAGGAACACATACATCAGGCTGCTGTTTAGTGATTACAGCTCAGCATTCAACATAATACTCACCTTCACACTCATCACCAAGCTCCAAGACCCAGGGCTCTGTGCTTCCCTTTACAATAGAATCCTTGACTTCCTCATCGGCAGACCTCAATCAGCGCAAATCAATAACAACATCTCCTCCTCACTGACCTTCAACACAAGTGACCCTCGAAGCTGTGTTTAACCCCCTGTTCTACACTCGACACCCTTGACTGTATGGCTAAGCAATACCAAAGCCAGTTACAATGCCATATATAAATTCACCGACGATACCACTAGGGTTGGCCAAAGCAAGGGTGGCGAGGACGCAGTGTACAAGAAGGAGATACAATGTAATAAATTGGAACTGCAGGTGCTGGTTTATACCAAAGATAGACATAAAATGCTGGAGTAACTCAGCGTGTCAAGCAGCAACTCTGGATAAAATGGATAGGTGACGTTTTGGGTCGGGACCCTTAGGGTCCCAAACTGAAATGCAAACTATCCATTTTCTCCAGGAAAGAGATCGTTTGGGCAGCACAGCCGTACAGCTGGTAGAACTGCTGCCTCGGTGCCAGAAACTCAGATACGATTCTGATTTTGGATGTTGTCTGTGTGGACACAGAGTGCTGGAGTAACTCAGCGGGACAGGCAGCATCTCTGGAGAGAGGGAATGAGTGACGTTTCGGGTTGAGACCCTTCTTCAGACTGTGCGGCTGTGTGGCATTTGTATGTTTTTTCTGTGACCACATGGGCTTCCTCTGGTTTCCAGGCACCGCCCAAAGACATGCGAGTTTGTAGGTTAATTAGCCTCTGTAAAGTATCGTTTGTGTAGGGAGTGGGTGAGAAAGTGGGATAGCTTTGAGATGGGTAAACAATGGATGGCATTGACTCAATGGGCCTGTTTCAGTGCTGTATCTCTAAATCTGGTTGCTTTTAGTGCTAAATAATAATCACCTCTTACACATCATCAACAATGCCGGATGGCTTGGTGGCGCAGCGGTAGAGTTGCTGCCTTACAGATTGTGGAGTACAGACACAAATAAATAAATGATAGGTCTTTGTCCCAAACATTATGGAGGGCACTGTACATCACCGTACTTGCATATATAACAATAAAAACTTGACTTGAATTGACTTGAAACCAGGAATATGCTACTAACTACTTCAACTTCTGAAACCTGTTTGCTTGTCAAGATGGTTATTCAGGTTAGAATTTATTACTTTCCTGAAAGTTTGTATCTTGTCCAACAACTTGCCAATGATGTTTATGTCAGCTACTGTAAATGCACGCAACAAAAAGAGAAAGATTCCTTATTAACTGGGTATTTTAAAGTTAACGTGATTCTCTGTGGCAGCACCGGTCGTAATATTTCAGCAGGAAAGAAGTAGTGCGGTATCATGCAATCAGTGTCTGAAATCAAAATAACACAAGACATTACAATTCTTTGGAAGTGTTACTCTAACATCAGTGATGTCGTGTTTTATCTGAACAACAATTGAAGTGCCTTTAGCTCAAATAGTTTCAACCAGTTTGGTTGAACCTGCGCTTTGCCTCTGTGCAATATTGAAGAGTTATTCATGTGAACAAAAGGTGCAACAACACCTCCTGCTGCTTATTCCAATCAGTAGCCCTCAAGCCAAAGGCTATTAATCACAGCAGATCAAAGGCACATAGGTTGAACATATGAAAGATAATGCCACGCACCTTGCCAAAATATCACTAAATTACTCTGTAAATTGCTCTGGGTGCTTCTTGTGAAAAGGTCAAGAGCACTGGTGCTCGGGTGAAAATTTCCCCTCTGCGATTAGTAGATTGAGCTGGCTCTAAATGGGAAAAGGACACAAGAAATAGTAGCAGGAATAGATCACTCTGCCCCCTCAAGCCTGCCCCCACTACTCAATGTAATCGTGGCTGATCTATGCTGGCGTCAATGCCTCTTCTGTGTCACATCCACATAACCCTCAATTCCTCGATCTTTCGAAAACGCATCTACCTCCACCTTAATTACTTCTTACCTCCTCTGGGATAGAGAATTCCAGATGTTCACCATCTTCAGCAACATTTCTACACACCTCAGTTTTAAATGACTGACTCCTTATCTTGAAGTTATGCACCCTTGGGACTCTTCCACCAGTGAAAACATCTCATCACCTCCGCTTACCATGACCCCCAGGATCTCTTATGTCTCAATGAGGTCACCCCTCATTTCTCTAATCTGGTTGTTTTGAGTGCTTACACAATATTCACCTCTAACACATCATCAACAATGTTGAACGGCATGGTGGGGCAGCGGTAGAGTTGCTGCCTTACAGCGTTTGTCATGCTGGAGAGCCGGGTTCTATCCGGACTATGGGTGGGACTTTGTACATTCTCCCCATGACCGTGTGGGTTTTCTCCAAGATCTTCGGTTTTCTCCCACACTCCAAAGACGTACAGGTTTGTAGATTAATTGATTTGAAATATGTGTAAATTGTCTTTAGTGTATGTAGGTCAGATAGTGTTAATATGCGGAGATCGCTGATTGGTGCGGACTCGGTGGGCCGAAGGGCCTATTTCCGCACTATATCTCCAGAACTAAAAAAAAACTAAAACTAAAAACAAAACAAAGACATTTTTCATTGACTTCAAAAGGGTTCGTAGGGAGACCATGTGTCAATTATCATTGGTGTGTCGACAATGAAGAGGGTTAACTATTTTAGATACCTGCCTGTGAACATCACTGATGACCTATCCTGAGCCCAGCAACATAGATGCAATCAAAAATAAGGTGTGACAGCAACTCTATTTTCTTAGATGTTAAAAGAGATCCAGCCTGTCAACAAATACTTTAACAAACTTCAATAGATGTAGAAAGTATTCTGACTGCTTGCAAGAATGAAGTGGCTGCAGAGAATGGTGGCCTCTGCCTGGTCCTTCATGGGCATAGCTCTCCCAACTATAAAAAGCATCCACATGAAGTGCTGCCTCAAGAAGCGGCATCTATCATCAAGGATCCACATCATTTGAGGTACACCCTCTTCTGCAGGAGGTATTGAAGCAAGGTTTCACAACACCAAGTTTAGGACCAGCTAATTTCCTACATCCATCTGGTTCTTGAACCGACCTGCACAATCCCAACCCTACTTCGGCAACGGAACACTGTGGACCTCCTCTTGCACTAACATGGACGTGTTTTCCAATTGTGTTTTTGCCCTAAAATGCTGTTTTTTTGCAGTCTTATTTTCTTTCAGTTTTCGTGTCAAATTTTTAATTGCAGCTATACCTCACCGTACTTGCGTATATAACAATAAAACTTGACTTCAATTGGCTTGGAACCAGGAATGTGCTTCTTCTTCTTCTTCTTCCTGCATATGGCGTGCACAGCCTAAAGTTGTAAGGCAACTTGTACTGTTTGATCTTCTGTTTGTGCATGCCAGGTTGACTGCATTCGTCGAAACAGGGTGGACCACGTGAAGGTTGCAATCTCCCACCCCATTAACTACTTCAACTTCTGAAACCTGTTTGCTTGTCCAGATGATGATTCAGGTTAGAATTTATTACTTTCCTGAAAGTTTGTATCTTCTCCAACAACTTGACAATGATGTTTATGTCAGCTACTGTAAATGCACGCAACAAAAAGAGAAAGATTCCTTAATATCTGGGTATTTTAAACGTGTTTCTCTGTGGCAGCACCGGTCATAATATTTCAGCAGCCAGTAAGTAGTGCGGTATCATGCAATCAGTATCTGAAATCAAAATAACACAATACATTACAATTCTTTGGAAATGTTACTCTAACATCAGTGATGTCGTGTTTTATCTGAACAACTATTGTAGTGCCTTTAGCTCAAATAGTTTCAACCATTTATGTTGAACCTGCGCTTTGCCTCTGTACAATATGGAAGAGTTATTCATGTGAACAAAAGGTGCAACAAAAACACCTGCTGCTTATTCCAGTCAGTAACCCTCAAGCCTAAGGCTATTAAACACAGCAGATCAAAGGCACATGGGTTGAACATATGAAAGACAATGTCGCTCACCTTGCCAAAATATCACTAAATTACTCTGTAGATTGTTCTGCGTGCTTCTTGAGAAAAGGCCGAGAGCACTGGTGCTCGGGTAGAAATTTTCCCCTCTGCGATTAGTAGATGGTGCTGGGTCTAAATGGGAAAAGGACACAAGAAATAATAGCAGGAATAGATCACTCTGCCCCCTCAAGCCTGGCTCCACTACTCAATGTAATCGTGGCTGATCTATGCTGGCGTCAATGCCTCTTCTGTGTCACATCCACATAACCCGCAATTCCTCAATCTTTCAAAAACGCATCTACCTCCACCTTAATTACTTCTTACCTCCTCTGGGATAGAGAATTCCAAATGTTCACCATCTTCAGCAACATTTCTACACACCTCAGTTTTAAATGACTGACTCCGTATCTTGAAGGTATGCACCCTTGGGACTCTTCCACCAGTGAAAACATCTCATCGCCTCCCCTTACCTTGACCCTCAGGATCTCTTATGTCTCAATGAGGTAATCCCACATTTCTCTAAACAGCAAATTGCACCAAAGGGAGTTTTTCTGAAATTAGATTGAAAAAGGGAGGTTGCCTGGTGCTTTTCATCACCCTCTGCTGCTCCTGGCTATTCTGCCTCAGCCGGCAGCCCCATCATTGTCCCCAGGGACTCAGCAATTAGAAGATTCTCAGCTACTCTGACAGCCAACTGACCAGAATCAACCACAGGCTCCAAAGTGTCTTTCCGAATCATATAAACATTGCCGGGGCAGTTTAGAGAGAGGTCACCTTAATATGTAAGTTTTGTTAAAAATAAGATCCCAAAGTAAGGGGCACCCTGCTCCTGTCAACTCCTGAATCATATCCCAGAAGGGTCTCGACCCGAAATGTCACCTATTCCTTTTCTCCAGAGATGCTGCCTGACCCACTAAGTTACTCCAGTATTTTGTGTCCATCTTCAGTTTAAACCAGCATCTGCAATTCCTTCCTACACATACCTTGGGATTAGGGGTTGAGTTATAAGGATAGTTTGTACAAATCAGCTCTATTCTCTTATAGATAGTCATAGTGATACAGTGTGGAAACAGGCCCTTCGGCCCAACTCGCCCACACCGGCCAACATGTCCTAGCTACCCTAGACCCACTTGCCTGCGCTTGGTCCATAACCCTCCAAAACTGCCTATCCATGTACCTGTCCAACTGTTTCTTATACAATGGGATAGTCCCAGCCTCAGCTGCCTCCTCTGGCAGCTTGTTCCATACACCCACCACCCTCTGTGTGAAAAAGTTAGCCCCTCGGATACCTATTAAATCTTTTACTCTTCACCTTGAACCTATGGCCTCTGGTCCTCGATTCCCCTACTGTGGGTAAAAGACTCTGTGCACCTACCCGATCTATTCCTCTCATGATTTTGTATACTTCTATAAGATCTCCCCTCACCCTCCTACGCTCCATGGAATAGAGACCCAGCCTACATAACCTCTCCCTATAGCTCACACCCTCTAGTCCTGGCAACATCCTCATAAAACTTTTCTGAACCCTTTCAAGCTTGACAATATCTTTCCTATCACATGGTGCCCAGAACTGAATACAATATTCCAAATGCGGTCTCACCAATGTCTTATACAACGCCAGCATGACCTCTCAACTTCTATACTCAATACTCTGACTGATGAAGGCCAAAGTGTCCTTTTTGACCATCTTCTACCTGCGACTTGACCTTCAAGGAACTATGTGCACTTGTACTACTAGATCCCTCTGCTTTACAACACTACTCAGAGGTCTAACATTTACTGTGTAGGTCCTGCCCTGGTTCGCCATCACACTTCTCTGTATTAAATTTGTCAGGTCTCGCGTTTGATCTAGTTTCTGTTTCTTATTGGTTTTTAGTATTAGAGTTTGCATTCTTGTTTTATTTTGGTGTCTCACATCTCCTCTTGTTTCAGGTCCCATTTCCTGTCAGGTCGTTTACCCTCATGTGATTGTTGGCCACGCCCTGATGTGTTTCACCTGTGTCTCGTTATCCCCTGCTAGTCTGTTGGCCATGCCCTGATGTGTTTCACCTGTGTCTCGTTATCCCCTGCTAGTCTGTATTTAAGCCTTTTGTGTTTTAGTTCCCATTGCCAGTTCGTGGTGTATGCTACTTGGTATCACCTTGTTCCAGCTCTCGAAATCTTGTGACCTTGTGATCTCGACCTTTGCCTGTATTTTCGACCACTGTTTCTTGCCTGCTCCTATATGGTACTGTTGCTTCTGTTTTGCCTACCTGTGTACTGACTTGGACCGATTAAACGCCGAAGACTGATCTGCCCTGTGTCTGAGCCTGCATTTGTGTCCTCCTCCTCGTTCTGTTCTGACATTACGAACTGGCCAACAATGGACTCAGCGGGCTCTGATCCTTTTCGTGCAGCGCTCCAGAAGCAAGAGGAGCGCATCTCGCATTACGAGGGTCAACTCTCCTCGATCGTCGCCGGGTTCCGGGATCTCGGCGAGCGTCAGCAGGGGTTCCAGGCAGACATCGGTTCACAGGTGAACAATTTAAGTTCTCGGTGTGAAGACTTGGTTACTCGGCTGAATTCTTTGTTTCCTGCTGCGGCTCCCGTGCCTGCCGAGTCTGTTTCCTTGTCTGTGTCTCCAGGAGCTCCGATGGCCGCGGCTGCTGCAGCATCTCCATTCGTCCACCTGGCAAGACCGGAACACTTTTCGGGGGGAATCGGAGAAATGTAGACCTTTTTTGATTCAGTGTGGACTGCATTTCGAACTTCAAGCGGCTTCCTTTTCATCAGAACGCTCAAGGGTAGCCTTTATCATCACGCACCTGTCGGGTAGGGCGGAGGCTTGGGCCACGGCGGAGTGGTCTCGGAATTCTCCTGTTTGCCAGACATCGGTCCTGTTCATGGAAGCTCTGTCCCGCACGTTTGATCACTCCAATCCTGGCCGAGAGGCTTCACAGAACCTGGTCTCCATGAAACAAGGTAATCGCTCTGTTATGGATTTTGCTATTGACTTTCGAACTGTTGCTGCTAAGGGTGGATGGAATGAGGCTGCTTTGTTGGATGCTTTTCGCAATGGATTGTCTGAAGCTATCAAAGATCAATTGGCTCCTCTAACCCTGCCTTCCGACGTCGAGTCTATGATTTCCCTGGCTATCCAAATTGACGCTAGGCTCAGAGAAAGAGATCGAGAGAGGAGATCGGCTGCAGTTCGGTCCTCCTCCCAGCAGTGGTGGCAGCATCGCCCTTCACCTTCCAGTCGGGACTTCTTCCCTCTCGGCCGGTCCAGTCAGCCTACAGCGCCACCTGCATCTTCGGAGGAGCCCATGCAGGTGGGACGAGCCAAACTCAGCCCGGAGGAATGGCAGCGCCGCCTAAGGGAGGGGAGGTGTGTTTACTGTGGTGAACTGGGACATTTGTTGAACAGCTGTTCAGTAAAAGACAAAACTCACCAATGAAAGAGAGGACATTGGTGAGTTGTACCACTCCTATGAGCCGTTCCTCTCGTCCATTGTCGACGGTACAATTGTTGGTGCATTCCCAGTGGCACTCCCTGCAGGCTTTGGTTGATTCTGGGGCAGATGAGAACTTCATGGACATTCGCTTGGCTGATGAATTGAAGCTGGAACGTGAACAGCTTCAAGATCCTATGGAGGCTAGTGCACTGGATGGGCGTCTACTGTACAGGGTAATTCACCGAACTCAACCTGTTCAACTCATCGTGGCAGGTAATCACCTTGAGACCATCAGTTTTCATCTCCTCGACTGTCCTCTTCATCCTCTGGTTTTGGGGCTCCCTTGGCTGTCTTACCATAATCCTCACATGAACTGGGGTACTGGGGAAGTAATTTCTTGGGGGAATAACTGTAAACTCATCTATCTGCATGATTCTTCTCCTGAGTCTATGAAGGATCCGTCAAGGAGCAGTTTGCTGGGATCTTCCAGGACCACCCTCCGGCAGCCTCCCCGTTCAAGGGAGGAGGGTTTTCCAGATCTCACCAAGGTTCCCTCATATTATCTAGACCTAAAGGAGGTGTTCAACAAGGCCAAGGCCACATCTCTTCCGCCGCATAGACCGTACGACTGCTGCATCAACCTTCTGCCAGGTACAGCGCCTCCTAAGGGCCATCTCTACTCCTTGTCTTCACCTGAGCGGCTCGCCATGGAAAAGTACATTGACGATGCCCTTGCTGCTGGGATCATCAGACCTTCTTCTTCACCTGCAGGAGCTGGATTCTTCTTTGTGGATAAGAAGGATGGAACACTTCGGCCCTGCATTGACTACAGAGGACTCAATGACATTACTGTTAAGAACAGATACCCTCTTCCTCTTATCTCCTCTGCATTTGAACTGTTAAAAGACGCTGCAGTATTCACTAAGTTAGATCTTAGAAATGCGTATCATCTGGTGAGGATAAGGGACGGGGATGAATGGAAAACTGCGTTTAACACACCCAGTGGTCATTATGAATATCTGGTCATGCCGTTTGGTCTTACTAATGCTCCAGCAGTTTTTCAAGGCATGGTTAATGATGTATTACGGGACATGCTGAACCGATTTGTGTTTGTGTACCTTGATGACATTTTGATTTTTTCTCCAGACGAGACTTCCCATGTGCAACATGTACACCAGGTGCTAGAACGTTTGCTCCTGAATGATCTGTTTGTGAAAGCTGAGAAATGTGAATTTCATGTTAACACTGTTCAATTCCTTGGTTATGTTGTATCACCTGCTGGTATACAGATGGACCCGAGCAAGGTCAGTGCTGTGGCCACCTGGCCTACACCCTCCAGTCGTATGCGACTTCAGGGGTTCCTTGGGTTTGCTAATTTTTATAGGAAGTTTATCCGGAACTTTAGTGTCATTGCTGCACCACTCCATGCTCTTACCTCACCCCACGTGCCTTTCTCTTGGTCCTCTCAAGCAGAAACTGCATTTATGAGACTCGAGGAGCTTCTCCTCAGCCCCCATCCTGGTTCACCCTGACCCATCACTCCAGTTCGTGGTTGAGGTGGACGCCTCGGGTGTGGGCATCGGGGCCGTACTCTCACAGAAATCCCCCACAGATGGTCGATTACATCCCTGCGCTTTCCTCTCAAAGAAGCTTTCTCCTGCTGAGAGAAATTACGATGTGGGTAACCATGAACTGTTAGCGGTTAAAACAGCCTTGGAGGAATGGAGACATTGGTTGGAGGGTACCAAGCAGCCGTTTCTAGTTTGGACAGACCACAAAAACCTGGAATACATCAAGTCAGCCAAACGCCTCAACTCGCGCCAAGCAAGGTGGGCTCTCTTCTTTAATCGATTTGATTTTGTTCTGTCTTACCGCCCTGGTGCCAAGAATGGCAAACCTGATGCTCTCTCCAGACAGTTTGATCCTGACCCATCCCCTAAGGTTTCAACTCCCATTCTGCCTGCTTCCTGTTTTGTTGGGGCGGTTACTTGGGAGATTGAGAAGAGAGTTTCCGAGGCAACTGCTGGTGTTCAGTCTCCGCTAGGGTGTCCTTCTAATCGTCTGTTTGTTCCCGAGTCTCTTCGTTCACAGGTGATTCACTGGGCTCATACGTCTCGGATCTCCTGTCATCCCGGTGTCCGCCGAACCCTGTTTGTGGCCAAACAGCGGTTTTGGTGGCCTTCCATGGAGAGGGGGATTAAGGAGTACGTCGCCGCCTGCAGTATTTGTGCTCAGAACAAGACCTCCCGTCAAGCCGCCTTTGGCCTCCTGAATCCGCTGCCTGTCCCCTCACGCCCCTGGTCAGACATCTCCATGGACTTTGTAACGGGCTTGCCCTCTTCTGAAGGTAACACCTCAGTCATGACTGTAGTGGACAGATTTTCTAAGATGGTCCATTTCATTGCGTTGCACAAGCTTCCCTCCACCAAGAAGACGGCAGAGGTCATGCTGTCTCATGTTTTTCGCATTCATGGATTTCCCAGAGACATTGTGTCTGACCGGGGGCCTCAGTTCGTGTCCAGGTTTTGGAAGGAGTTTTGTTCTCTGTTGGACGCCACGGTCAGCCTTACATCTGGTTATCACCCGGAATCAAATGGACAGACTGAACGCCTTAACCAGGAATTGGAGACAGGACTGCGGTGCTTGGTGGCACAGAACCCTTCAACTTGGAGCAAACACCTTATTTGGGTGGAGTATGCACACAACACACTTCCTTGCTCATCCTCTGGTCTCTCTCCATTCCAGTGTGCCTATGGTTATCAACCGCCATTGTTCCCTGCTGTGGAGAAGGAGTCCAGTGTGCCCTCCGCTCAGGCTCTCGTCCGTCGCTGTCGCAAGGTTTGGAATGGGGCTCGTCAGATGCTGTTGCGCAGTTCTGACGTTACAAGAGGATGGCTGACCGTGGAAGAACGCCGGCTCCAGTATACTCGCCTGGTCAAAGGGTGTGGCTCTCCACTCGAGACTTACTGCTGAGGGTGGAATCCCGGAAGCTGGCTCCTCGTTTTGTTGGTCCTTTCCCCATATCGAAGGTCATCAATCCTGTGGCGGTTCGTCTCAAACTCCCCCGTGCCATGAGGGTCCACCCTACTTTCCATGTCTCCCGTCTGAAGCCATTTAAGGAGAGTCCTCTGGTCCCTGCCTCCACACCCCCTCCGCCCCCCCGGTTCCTTGATGGGGGTCCAGTGTTTACGGTCAGCCGGTTGCTGGGGATGCGCCGGCGTGGTCGTGGTTGTCAGTATCTTGTGGATTGGGAGGGGTATGGACCTGAGGAGCGGTCTTGGGTGCCAGCTCGCAACATATGCGACCCGGAACTTATCAGGGACTATCGGCGCCAACATCCTGAAGATCCTGGGCCGTCAGGAGCCGGCCGTGGAGGGGGGGGTACTGTCAGGTCTCGCGTTTGATCTAGTTTCTGTTTCTTATTGGTTTTTAGTATTAGAGTTTGCATTCTTGTTTTATTTTGGTGTCTCGCATCTCCTCTTGTTTCAGGTCCCATTTCCTGTCAGGTCGTTTACCCTCATGTGAATGTTGGCCACGCCCTGATGTGTTTCACCTGTGTCTCGTTATCCCCTGCTAGTCTGTATTTAAGCCTTTTGTGTTTTAGTTCCCATTGCCAGTTCGTGGTGTATGCTACTTGGTATCACCTTGTTCCAGCTCTCGAAATCTTGTGACCTTGTGATCTCGACCTTTGCCTGTATTTTCGACCACTGATTCTTGCCTGCTCCTATATGGTACTGTTGCTTCTGTTTTGCCTACCTGTGTACTGACTTGGACCGATTAAACGCCGAAGACTGATCTGCCCTGTGTCTGAGCCTGCATTTGTGTCCTCCTCCTCGTTCTGTTCTGACAAAATTCCCTCATCCATTCCTCCGCCCACCTGGCCAAATGATCCAGATGCTGCTCCAATCGTTCACAACCTTCTTCACTATCTGCAAAACCACTAACTTTTGTATCATCAGCAAACTTGCTAATCTTGCCCTGTATGTTCTCATCCAAATCATCGATGTCGATGGCAAACAGTAACGGGTCCAGCATCGAACCTTGTGGCACACCACTAGTCACAGGCCTCCATTCTGAGAAGCAACCTTCCACCATCACCCTCTGCTTCCTTCCATGGAGCCAATTTGCTATCCATTCAGCTATCTCCTTGAATCCCATGAGATCTAACCTTCCAGAGCAGCACCTTGTTGAACGCCTTACTAAAGTCCATGTACACAACATTTACAGCTCTGCCCTCTTCAACCTTTTTGTTCATCTTAATAAAAAATCAATCAGATTTGTGAGAAACAACCTCCCACGTACAAAACCGTGCTGTCTGCCCCGAATCAGCCCTTGCCCATTCAAATGCCAGTATCGCCTATTCTTCTGAAATCTCTCCAGTAACTTACCAACGACAGACGTTAAGCTGTAGTTCCTATTGTTCCCAGCATTTTCCCTGCTGCCATTCTTGAAAAGAGGCACAACATTTACCACCCTCCAATCCTCTGGCACCTCACCTGGATTTAAGGATGACTCATAAATTGCAACCAAGGTTCAGACGGGTTCCTAGAACAGTATGTCACCGAACCGACAAGGGGGGAGGCAATCTTGGATCTGGTCCTGTGTAATGAAGCAGGATTAATTAAAAATGTCATAGTTAGGGACTCGTTGGGAACAAGTGACCACAATATGGTCGAATTCCATATTCAAATAGAAGGGGAGCAGGTTGAAACTCAGGCTAGGGTGCTTAGTCTAAATAAGGGGGATTATGAAGGTATGAGGACTGAGCTGATCAAAGTTGACTGGGATAGCAGACTCAAGAATAAGACGGTACATGAGCAGTGGTGTACGTTTAAGGGTATACTGTATAACCTTCAAGAAAAATTTATTCCTATGAAGAAAAAAAGGGGTAAGGGTAAGAACAGTCAGCCATGGCTCAGTAAAACTATAAAGGATAGTATTCGGCTGAAGGCAAGGGCATATAAGGTAGCCAGAGATAGTGGGAGGGTAGAGGATTGGGAAGCATTTAAAGGTCAGCAAAAAATAACTAAGAGATTAATTAAGACGGGGAAAATAGACTATGAAAGGAATTTAGCGAACAACATAAAAACTAATAGTAAGAGTTTTTATAGCTATATAAAAAGAAAAAGGGTGGCTAAGGTGAACGTTGGTCCATTGGAGGGTGAGACTGGAGAGTTGTTGGTGGGGAACATGGAAATGGCAAAGGCATTAAACGAGTATTTTGTATCAGTCTTCACCATAGAAGACACAAAAAATATTCCAACGCTGGATAAACAGGGGGCGGTAGGAATGGAGGAGCTAAATACTATTAAGATCACCAAGGAGGTGGTATTAGGGAAATTAATGAGACTGAAGGAGGATAAATCCCCTGGGCCTGATGGATTACATCCAAGGGTCTTGAGGGAGATAGCGGTGGGGATTGTGGATGCATTGGTGATAATTTTCCAAAACTCCCTGGAGGCAGGAACGGTCCCAGTGGATTGGAAAATGGCCAATGTAACACCTATATTTAAAAAAGGAAGTAAACAGAAGGCGGGTAACTATAGACCGGTTAGTCTAACATCGGTGGTGGGTAAAATGTTAGAGACAATTATTAAAGAAACACTAACGGGGCACTTGGATAAACATGACTTCATCGGACAGAACCAGCATGGTTTTGTGAAGGGGAAGTCCTGTTTAACGAATCTGCTCGAATTCTTTGAGGAAGTAACAACCCGGGTGGATAAAGGGGAACCGGTGGATGTGGTATACTTGGACTTCCAAAAGGCTTTTGACAAGGTGCCACATAAGAGACTATTGCTAAAAATAAAAAATTATGGGATTGGGGGTAATATATTAGCATGGGTAGAGGATTGGCTAACAAATAGGAAGCAGAGAGTGGGGATAAATGGTTCATACTCGGGATGGCAACCGGTAACTAGCGGGGTTCCGCAAGGGTCGGTGCTGGGACCCCAGTTGTTCACAATTTATATAAATGATTTGGAGGAGGGAACCAAGTGTAATATATCAAAATTTGCGGACGATACAAAAATGGGAGGAAAAGTAGGGGATGAGGAGGATAGGAAGAGTCTGCAAAAGGATATAGATAAGCTAGGTGAGTGGGCAACAACTTGGCAGATGAAATTTAATACTAATAAATGTGAAGTCATTCACTTTGGGGAAAAAAAATGATAGGGCAAGTTATTTTCTAAATGAGGAGGAGCTGCGTTGTAATGCAACGCAAAGGGATCTAGGGGTATTAGTACATGAATCACTAAAAGTTAGTATGCAGGTGCAGCAAGCAATCAGGAAGGCCAATGGAGTTTTGGCCTTTATTGCTAGGGGGATTGAGTATAAAAACACGGAGGTCTTGCTGCAGCTGTACACAGTATTAGTGAGACCACATTTGGAATACTGTGTACAGTTCTGGGGTCCATACTTAAGAAAGGATGTACTAGCCCTGGAGGCAGTGCAGCGAAGGTTTACAAGATTAATTCCTGCAATGAGGGGATTGACATATGAGGAAAGGTTAAGTAGGCTGGAACTCTACTCTTTGGAGTTTAGAAGAATGAGAGGCGATCTCATTGAAACATATAAGATCGTGAGGGGCCTTGATCGGGTGGATGCACCGAGGATGTTCCCAATGATCGGGGAAACTAGAACTAGGGGACATAGTTGCAGAATAAGGGGGGGCTCTTTTAAAACTGAGATGAGGAAGAACTTCTTCACCCAGAGGGTGGTTAATTTATGGAATTCACTGCCCCAGGGAGCAGTGGAAGCAGAAACTTTCAATATATTTAAGACTAAAATAGATGGTTTTTTAGCTGCCAAGGGGATAAGGGGCTACGGGGAGAGGGCAGGGATATGGACCTAGGTATGGTTAGTATAGTAAGACCTGAGTGATCTCCTGGACAAGTGTCGATCGCCTGGATTGGGGTCGGAGAGGAATTTCCCGGATTTTTTTCCCGAATTGGACCTGGGTTTTTATCCGGTTTTTTGCCTCCCCCAGGAGATCGCGAGGTTCTTGGGGTGGAGAGGGGTGATAGCGGTATAAAGGGGAGGGTAGTGTCTTGTGTTCTGTGTCTTGTGTCTACTGTTTGTGGGTAAGTGTGTCTGTTTAGTGTTCAGCCATGAGCGAATGGCGGTGCGGGCTCGACGGACCTGGTGGTCTACTCTCGCACCTACTTTCTATGTTTCTATGTAAGGCTCCCGCAATTTCCTCTCTAGTTTCCCGCAATGTCCTCGGATATATCTGATCAGTCCCCAGAGATTTGTCTACCTTCAGGACTTCCTCGACGGTAACCCTGACTGCTCTCCAGTGACTGCTCCAGTTTTCTCTGTCCTACTGTCTTTCTCCTCGGTAAATACAGAGGAGAAATACTCATTGAGGACCTTGCCCGTCTCCTGTGGCTCCACATAGAGGTGACCGCTTTGATTCCTGAGAAGTCCCATTCATTCTCTAGTTACCATTTTCCCCCTTATGTATTTATAAAATCTTTTGTCCTTAATGTTACCTGCCAGAGCTATCTCCTGGCCCCTTTTTGCCCTTCAGATCTCCTTTTTTAGTTTGCTCTTTAGTTACCGATACTCCTCCAGGGATACACTTGATCCCAGCTGCGTCTACCAGTCCCATGCATCCTTCTTGTTTTTGACCAACGTCTCAATTTCCCTCGTCAACCAAGCTTCCTTACATTTGCCTGCTTTGCCTTCACTATAACAGGGACGTACACATCCTAAGCTCTCTTCAGTACACTTTTAAAAACATCCCACTTAGTCGATGTTCCTTTTCCCTCAAATAACAATAATCAATAGACAACAGACAATAGGTACAGGAGTAGGCCATTCAGCCCTTCGGGCCAGCACCACCATTCAATGTGATCATGGCTGATCTTCCCCAATCAGTACCCCGTTCCTGCCTTCTCCCCATATCCCCTGACTCCGCTGTCTTCAAGAGCCCTATCTAGCTCTTTCTTGAAAGCATTCCGAGAACCTGCCTCCACCGCCCTCTGAGGCAGAGAATACCACAGAATCACAACTCTCTGTGACAAAAAGTGTTTCCTCGTCTCCGTTCTAAATGGCTTACCCCTTATTCTTAAACTGTGGCCCCTGGTTCTGGACTCCCCCAACATCGGGAACATGTTTCCTGCCTCTAGTGTGTCCAAACCCTTAATAATCTTATATGTTTCAATAAGATAGCCTCTCATCCTTCCAATCTCCAGAGTATACAAGCCCAGCCGCTCCATTCTCTCAGCATATGACAGTCCCGCCATCCCGGGAATTAACCTTGTAAACCTACGCTGTATTCCCTCAATAGCAAGAATGTCCTTCCTCAAATTAATGGACCAAAACTGTACACAATACTCCAGGTGTGGTCTCACTAGGGCCCTGTACAACTGCAGAAGAGCCTCTTTGCTCCTATACTCAACTCCTCCTGTTATAAAGGCCAACATGCCATTCGCTTTCTTCACTGCCTGCTGTACCTGCATGCTTACTTTCATTGACTGATGAACAAGGACCCCCAGATCCCGTTGTACCTCTAATGTTCCCAACTTGGCACCATTTAGATAGTAATCTGCCTTCCTGTTTTTGCTACCAAAGTGGATAACCTCACATTTATCCACATTAAACCGCATCTACCATGCATCTGTCCACTCACCCAACCTGTCCAAGTCACCCTGCATTCACATAGCACCCTCCTCACAGTTCACACTGCCACCCAGCTTTGTGTCATCTGCAATTTTTCTAATGTTACATTGAATCCCTTCATCTAAATCGTTGATGTACATTGTAAATAGTTGCGGTCCCAGCAACAAGCCTTGCGGTACCCCACTAGTCACTGCCTGCCATTCTGAAAGGGACCCGTTAATCCCTACTCTTTGTTTCCTGTCTGCCAACCAATTTTTTATCCATGTGAGCACTTTACCCTCAATACCCTGTGCCCTAATTTTGTCCACTAATCTCGTATGTGGGACCTTATCAAATGCTTTCTGAAAGTCCAGGTACACTACATCCACTGGCTCTCCCTTGTCCATTTTCCTCGTTACATCCTCCAAAAATTCCAGAAGATTAGTCGAGCATGATTTCCCCTTCGTAAATCCATGCTGACTCGGACCGATCCTGTTACTGCTATCCAAATGTGCCGCTATTCCAACTTTTATAATTGACTCCAGCATCTTCCCCACCACCGATATCAAGCTAACTGGTCTATAATTCCCCGTTTTCTCTCTCCCGCCTTTCTTAAAAAGTGGGATAACATTATCTAACCTCCAATCCACAGCAACTGATCCTGAACATGCTCCAGTCAACTTGAGTGAGCCCTTCTCTCATACCCTCAAAGTTGGCCTTACCCCAGTTGAGCATTTTAGCACGTGGACCCTCTCCGTCCCCATAACTATCTTAAACCTAATCGAACTGCGGTCACTTGTCCCAAAAGGCTCCTCCACTTCATTAACTTGGGTTAATCCTGGGTACAGAAGGTTGGGGAACGAACTGATTGAGGAGCTGATAAAGCTGGTGTGAAGGCTGCAGCTCCTTCCTCTGGTGGACAATCAGGAATGAGGAAGGTCATCTCAAAAGCCAAGATGTGCCATTCTCCCCAACTCGCAAAGCCTTTTAGGAATGCAACCGGAAGTGCCAATCATCCCAATCAAATTGAGTAGTGAGTAACCTCAAAGCACTGAACGGCCTTTTCCTGTTCTCAGTCTTGCAGCGTTCAAAACTACGTTCATATTGCACATAGTGTTTGCCTGCGATAGATGGAGATGTGTGTGGATTTCCATGTGATTTCCTGCTCCAAGTGGATGAGGTCCTCAGACTGTGGGGGCAAGACAGTCAGGCACTGGCAATGAAGTTGATGACATTAAAAAAAGAGTTTATTTAAGAGCTGTGGAAATCAAGTAGTAGAATACAGTTGAGGTCAACATTCAGGTCAACCAAGGTGAACAATGGCTGAGGGTTTGGGGGTATTCTGGTTCCCTCATGCTCTTATTTCTAACGTGGTTAGAAGTGAAAGATATTTTGGAAAGGCATTTCAATAAGTTAGGAGTACATAAACGTCCGGGGATCTACTATGGTCCCATAGACAAGGGTTTTGTCGTGTGTAATGTGGCTTGGCAATGGTGAAGAACTTGCAATTTTGGACATTACGCCATGAGAGAAAGTGCTGGGGATCAGATAGCAACTCAACATCTCAGGTTGCTGTTCTCGTCACACTAAATGCGAACACCTAATCACTGAGGTTGGGAATTCTTGTGATGCCAAGGTTGTCTGTCACGCCATCACTGTGATTCAGCATCTGAAGTCTTTCATTGGTCATGAAGTGCTTTGGACCTGCTGAGATTGTGAAGTGTTGGAGCTGAAGCTCTCAGGCAGCCCTGGATGGAGACAGGCACGGAGAGTGCACCATTTATCCCCACGGCAACTTCAGTCTCCCCATCCGAGATGTTCCCTTTGCTCTTTCCATCCTGCCTCCCCCCCTCTCCGCAACTTAAAATTAACTAGTTTTTCCCTCTTTTCCATTTCTGTCGAAGTTTTCTCAACTTGAAACGTTAACTCTGATTCACGTTCCGCAGGTTCCACCTGACCTGCCGATTGGTTGCACCATTTTTTGGTTTTGTTTCAGATTTCCAGCCACTGTTTTTAGTTTTATTTACTGACAGATAAAAGCCTTCCTGTGTCTGGTCTGCAATAGCAAATAACTAGAGAAGCAAGATATCAGATGCTATGCTAAAGTGATCTGCCTAATTGTCAGTGAAATGAAGGGAGGGATCAGCTTAGCACCTCAGCACTGTGTTCAGGCTAATTGGATGCAACACCACCTGAATATTAATTTCAGCAAACATTTAGATCATTTTACGATCTGAAGGCATTTCACTATTACAATCAGCAGATACCTCTTTGCAGCTTTTGAAAGACACAATGGTATAACATTTAAAATCAACATTGGTTTAACTTTGGAATAGATTTTCTCATAATGAACCTAGTAAACTGTGTTTAGAACAAGGGTGAGGTCAGCTGTAGAGGATTGATAGTTCTGGATGGACAAATTAAATGTTAGTCCTTTTAACTTTTAGCAATACAGTATTGAGCATCAAAAGGGGCATTGATTTAGGGTGAAAGGAAGGAGGTAGGTTTTTTTACAGAGAGGTTAATACTTGTAATGTGTTGTCTTAGGAGGTGGTCTAATCAAATACAAATATGTTTAAGAGAGACACCTAAATAGAAAAGGTATAGAAAATAACGCTCTTAATACAGGCAAAGGGGTTTAGTCTAGATGGGAGAACATAGTGGGTCAAAGGGACCGTTTCTTGTGTTGTGCTGTATATGTTGTACGACACTTTGACAAACAATGGTAAATCTGCAGCCTATGTCCTTTGTGTTACTAACCCAGTAACCAGACTACTGTGTCACCACTGTATTGAAACCTACTTACTTACTATGTATGAGACACAAGAAGACCATTGGATTCATACCAGCTCCTAGCAGAGCAATCCTGTCAATCTAATTCACACTCCACTATTCTCTGCATCCCTCAATGCATTTTTCCACCCACCTACACTGGGGGCAATTCACAGTCACTAACTAACCTGCCTGCTTATCTTTGGGATGTGGGTCACAGGGAGAATATGCAAACTCCACACGGAAGGCCCCTGAAATCAGAAATTAATCCGGGTCACTGAACCTGCTCTAGCTGCTGAACCACCGTGCTGCCTAAACCATCCCATCAAATGCTCAGAGGCCACAGGGAGTTCTGGTTAGATACAGACAAAATCATTGTTCTGTCAAATTCATTTAGAGCTGGCACCACTTGAATTAAATACAGGTCAAAGCTTCACTCAGCCTGTCCCTTCAAGCAAAATCAGACAGTCTTGCGTACACAGCCTTGAGAAGATAGTGTTAACGAACTTACAAAATAAAAATGATTATAACATTCTTAAGTAAATGCATATTTGAGACACTTAATGAATTCACAGCTGGAATTCACAAATTTCAAACCTGTCAGATCTGATTAGTATTTGCACCTCTCTGCAGTTCCATCCGTTTATGCGTTGCATTCTGCGTGGCTTTCACATGTGCTTGCCTGTCGGTATTCATCAACAAATGTCGCTGGATGTCTTGTTCATGTGCGTTGCATTGCATTCTGGCTGGAGGGAGGGGACCCTTCCACAAGCTCCTCAATGCATCCCTGTGATATCCCCACAGCCCAATGTCAGGGGTTGAGATGAGAACAAAATATCTTTATCCTGAGATAGTGAATTTTTGTAATACTCTGAGTGTGGACACTGAATATATTCAATACATCTTATGATATAAGGAGAGCAAGGGATAAGTGATTAGTGCAGGAAATTGGGGCAGAAATGGAAGATCAGCCAGGATAGTATTGAATGGTGAGGCAGGCATGAGGGTGTGAATGGCTTACACCTGCTTCTTTTTAATGTCTGGAGCTACAGCATGGAAACAGGCACTTTGGCCTACCGACTGTTCCCGACTAGTTGAAGGTGGTTGCTGGAGGTTGCAGGTAAGACCTTCCACTACCTTCAACTAGCATCACAACCGGCTTCGACTAAAAAATGACCGATTTTTAAAACGACAACCTATTTTTAGTCGCGGACAGTTTTGAATTTTTTGAAATAATCGCCGGATCATAGAAGAAGTGGAAACCACTTTCGACCATTAGGGAGACTGACAAAAACCTCCGGGAACCGCACGGAAACCTTGGGTGGGGCGCAAAGTCTCCAGAGGTTTCCGTTCAGGTTTCCTAAGTGGGACAGGGGCATTAGACTGGTAGGGGATGGGACAACTGTTTGAGCACATGAAGGAGAAGAGAGGGTTGTGTGCAACATGAATGGACCTTCCTGGCTGGACAAGCCTGGGAATGGTCTATGCAAGTCCACGTAGAGCAAAGAGTCAAAGCGTTGGTCACTGCCATCAGCCAAGCAAGCAGCATGCAATGGCTCCACCATGTCCAAATTGATACATGCCATCTTGGACATCAGGAAGCTGTTCAATCTTCGAGGGAATTTAGTGAAGCAAATCTATATGTATAGATAAAATAGAATGCAGATGTTGGAATGTTGAGCGAAAAGCAATCTACTGGAGGAACTCAACGGGTCAGGTAGCATCTGTGGAGGGAAATGGACATTCAATGTTTTGGGTGCAGAGGAAGGGTCTCGACCTGAAACACCGAATGCCCATTTCCCTCCACTGAAGTTGCCTGACCCACTGAGTTCCTCAAACAGTCTATGCGTGTGCTTTGCGTCCATAAGTGTATTGGATAGTGATCAGCAGTGTCTCCTTGCGTTTCAGTATATCCTTGCCTCTCTTTCTCTCCTCCACCTCTAACTTAGGGGCATCGAGACCACCATCAGGTTCATTCGTCCAGTCCATATCGGAGCAGACCAGGATTTACATTTGAAAGCTGTGTAGCACAAACATCCCATTTTCCCCTGACCAACAAAAGCTGAGGTGAGCTGCAGCAGAAATCTGGGTTAGTGCGATTTCATAAAGCCTAAATATAGCTGATTGGGTTAGAGGGTTAATGATCATTGAGAAGAATCCCCATTGTTCATTGTTATCTAAATATAACACACAAGAAATTGGCAAATGTTCAAAGGGCCAATCTAATCTTTTTATAAACTTTTGCTAAACATCAGATGTTCAGAGGCAGTATGAACATCATCGCAGGCTTATAAAACACTTTATCACAACTTACAATACACTGTGATTTCACCTTCATCAATGAATTATACAATTGACTAAAATAAAGTTCTAATGTTCACACTTCAACATCTGGATAGAAGCCCTCATTCGGAGTTCAAACCAAGTGTGGGAAGACCATGACCAATCTGGCTACAGCTAAAGACTATTCCAATAGCAGTAAGGTTAATATGTTTAGGGAAAATATTCCAAGAACTGATAATGGAATAGTTTGCAAGTCTAGAAATACATTGCAAAACATGCAAGGCCTCCGCTGCTGCAAGCTAAAGAACCATTTGGAATGAAAAAGATAGTCTGGAAGCAAACTAGATAATCGAAGGCTCAAAATTAACAATCCCAAGCCCTAAATTGGTCCTAATATTTCGGGACTATATGCAAAAGTGGGACAACATAAAATTAGCGTAAATGGATGATCGATGGTTGGCATGAACTTGGTGGGTTGAAGGGCCTGTTTCCATGCTGTATCTTTCAATCAATCAAAATACTCAATCCCGGGATTAGAGTTATCAGTGCAGTGCTGAGGCAGAGGTGCATTTTCAAAGCTGCCGCAATTTCAATGAAATGTTGATCTGGGCCCTCTTCATCCCTCATAGGATGCCAGAGCAATATGTTTGGGAAAGCGGGGGAGATCTCCCCAACATCTCAGTCAATAACCAAATCCACTAAAATAGACAATATTTACATTTACCGCAATTAAATTTGTGGTACCTTGATGTGCATAAATCGGACTACATTGCTTTGCATTAGAAGAGCAACTACACTTCAAAAATGCCTTAAATGCAACAAAAAAAAACTGCAGACACCGAAAATCTTAAATAAAACAAAGTCACAGAAATCATCGGCAAGTCAGCATCCGCGCAAAGAGAAACTGAGGCAACTGGTTAGACCAGCAACCTCCCATAGCTACGGGAAGATATGTGCCTGCGGAAGTTTTGAACAACATCTTATCAAAAAGCAAGAGGAGAAACAGAAACATTTGAACATTGTGAAGGGTAGCTAATGTTATCCTACTTTTTAAGAAAGGCGGGAGAGAAAAAACAGAATTATAGGCCAGTTAGCCTGACATCAGTGGTGGGGAAAATGCTGGAGTCAATCATAAGAGATGAAATAGCAGCACATTTGGATAGCAGTAACAGGATTGGTCCGAGTCAACATGGATTTATGAAGGGGAAATCATGCTTGACTCATCTGGAATTTTTTGAGGATGTAACTAGGAAAATGGACAAGGGAGAGTCAGTCAATGTAGTGCACCTGGACTTTCAGAAAGCATTTGATAAGGTCCCACATAAGAGATTAGTGGACAAAATTAGGGCACATGGTATTGAGGGTAGAGTGCTGACATGGATAGAAAATTGGTTGGCAGACAGGAAACAAAGAGTAGGGATTAACAGGTCCCTTTCAGAATGGCAGGCTAGTGACTAGTGGGGAACCACAAGGCTCGGTGCTGAGACCGCAGCTATTTACAATATACATCAATGATTTAGATGAAGGGATTCAAAGTAACATTAGCAAATTTGCAGATGACACAAAGCTGGGTGGCAGTGTGAACTGTGAGGAGGATGTTATGAGAATGCAAGGTGACTTGGACAGGTTGGGTGAGTGGGCAGATGCATGGTAGATGCTGTTTAATGTGAATAAATGTGAGGTTATCCACTTTTGTAGCAAAAACAGGAAGGCAGATTGTTATCTAAATGGTGTCAAGGGTAAAGGGGATCTGGGGGTCCTTGTTCATCAGTCAATGAAAGTAAGCATGCAGGTACAGCAGGCAGTGAAGAAAGCGAATGGCATGTTGGCCTTCATAACAAGAAAGGTTAAGTATAGGAGCAAAGAGGTCCTTCTGCAGTTTTACAGGGCCGTAGTGAGACCATACCTGGAGTATTGTGTGCCGTTTTGGTCCCCTTATTTGAAGAAGGACATTCTTGCTATTGAGGGAGTGCAGCGTAGGTTTACAAGGTTAATTCCCTGGATGGTGGGACTGTCATATGCTGAGAGAATGGAGCGGCTGGGCTTGTATACTCTGGAGTTTAGAAGGATGCGAGGGTATCTCATTGAAACAAATAAGATTATTAAGGGTTTGGTCACGCTGGAGGCAGGAAACATGTTCCCGATGTTGGGGGAGTCCAGAGCCAGGGGCCACAGTTTAAAAATAAGGGGTAAGCCATTTAGAACGGAGATAAGGAAACACTTTTTCACACAGAGAGTTGTGAGTCTGTGGAATTCTCTGCCTCAGAGGGCGGTGGAGGCCGGTTCTCTGGATACTTTCAAGAGAGAGCTCGATACGGCTCTTAAAGTTAGTCAGGGGATATGGGGAGAACGCAGGAATGGGGTACTGATTGGGGATGATCAGCCATGATCACATTAAATGGCGGTGCTGGCTTGAAGGGCCGAATGGCCTACTCCTGCACCTATTGTCTATTGTCTGTTGACCAGCAAGAATCCTCTTCGAGACTGAAAATAAAAATAAATTCTAAAGTCAAAGATGAAAAATCACCAATCTGAAATATTAACTCTGTTTCTCCCTCCATGGATGCTGCCAGATATTCGAGGGTGCTAGGTTGGCTCAAAGGCACTTTGGGATGTCTGTCCAGCAGTATCAAGCATGTGGGGCCAAACTTTGGATATTAGGCTTAAAGTGTGCTCAGCAATGACCCATATAAACACGGGCAAATTCCTCCATACGATGCTTCCACGTTGCTAAGAGTGTCAATAATTGTGCTACTCTTTTCAAGAAGCAAAAAGGACTTGATTCTGGCTACAATTTCAATATTTTGCTGTGGGAATAGTCTTGATTCAGTGGAGGGAGCAAGACCCTGACCGAGACTAATTACTGATATAATTAATAATTATCCTGGCTGCCTGGGGCTCTCACAGTACGTGCTTTCGTCAGTGAAGCTCATGGAGGCAGCAGGATAGACACAAACTGCCCAGTTTGCCAACCGAGTTGTGCAGTGCTGAAAAATGATCCCGTGTATTGAATAAAACTTTCCATAAAGCCCGCTTCAGCAACATGCTGCCACCACCCTAACCTGCGGACTCCACCGCCAGGGTAATGGGCAGTTGGGCTCTCCACTGCTGCCAAATGACCCTCTCACATGTCAGCGTCCCTTCCCGGCAGCTGGGTCTGAATCCTCGACCCCCTCCATGAATTCACTGTAGAGATGTCCCAGCTACACTGGTTCCACCTGCCTGCGCTTAATCCATATCCCTCCAAACTTATCCTATCCATGTACCATGTATCTATGTTCCTTAAACGTTGGGATAGGCCCAGCCTCAACTATCTCCTCTTAGGTTGTTCCATGCACCCACCACCCTTTGTGTGAAATAGTTACCCCTCAAATTCCTATTAAATCAGTTCCCCTTAACCTTGAACCTATGTCCCCTGGTCTTTGATTCCCCTACTCTGGGCAAAAGATTCTGTGCATTCTGTGATCTTTCAAAACAACCAGTAGTGCCCACCCCAGAGTCCTGGGGTCTCCACCAAACACTTTAAGCTCTGGTTCAAAGTGCCTTGGCAGCCATAAGCAAAGCAGATGATGGTCAGCAGTCCCAATGACACCAACAGTCCACAATGGCTCTAAGCCTGTACTCTAGGCCTGCTGTTACTCGTGGGCGGAGCACCAAGGCAAATTCCTTGTATGTGAATACTTGGCCAATAAACGTACTTACTTACTTACTTACTCGCTGGCGTTTAGTAGTATGAGGGGGGATCACATAGAAACCTACTGAATAATGAATGGCCTAGATGGAGCAGATGTGGAGCAGATGTTTTCAGTGGTGGGAGAGGCTAGGACCAGAGGGCACAACCTGAGAATAAAAGGGCATACCATTAGAATGGAGTTGCAGAGTAGTTTCTTTAGCCAGAGGGTGGTGAATATGTGGAATTCATTACCACAAACTGCAGTGGAGGCCAAGTCTTTGGGGATTTTTAAAGCGGTGATTAATAGGTTTTTTTATTAGTAAGGGCGTCAAACGATAAGGGGAGAAGGCAGAATGGGTTTGGGAGTGAAAAATAGATCAGCGATGATCGAATGGCACAGCAGGCTCGATGAGCCGAGTGGTCTAATTTTGCTCCTACTATTATGTCGTATGGTATCACCACTGACAGATAACATGTCAGCAAAAGAGTTATAGGCCTAACGGCACAATTAGCTCAATAATTATATCTGCTCTCTTCCTACGTCACTTGCCGGAGTAAGTTTGTCAGTTCCCAAGGCTAGGATCTGCAGCAGACTCTCTACTGCTTCATTTTGAGTTCTTGAAAATTCCACATGAAAAAGTTCAAGGCGGATTCCATGGGTAGTCTGCACCAGATTAGAAACTGTTGCAAAACCAGGAGCGGTGCCAATACCTCTCCGTCTTGCAGCCCAAACCACTTGGTTAGATGTAGGGAGTTGGAAAGGAGATGCACAGAACAATGTTCCTGCTCCTTTCCACTTGACGTTCCCAGTGTAAACATTTAATTTTGTGTCACAGATGTGAGTCTGGCAAGAAACAACTTCCTGACACGTATTACCTGCCATTAAAGTATTAAAGTAAACAACTTCCTGGAAAGATTGTCTGAAGAAGGATCCCGACCTGAAATGTCGTTTGTCCATTCGCTCCACAGAGGATCAGTCTGAAGAAGGGTCTCGACCCGAAACATCACTCATTCCTTCTCTCCAGAGATGCTGCCTGTCCTGCAGAGTTACTCCATCATTTTGTGTCTATCTTCGATTTAAACCAGCATTTGCAGTTCTTTCCTACACACTCGACAGAGGTTGCCTGATTCCTCCAGCACTTGGGTTTTGCTCAAAATTCCAGCATCTACAGTTCCTGTGTCTCCAGTATTACCTGCTCTTTGGCAGGCAGGCACTGTTAAAAGGTTTGTCTTCATGCAGAGCAAGTATTGAATCAATGAGCTAGATCTAATCTTTATCGAGCCAGATCATCTATGGAACGCAGAGACGGTGCTGGTGTGTGGACAGGGGTTTCAATGCTCTCCTGCTGGGACTTCTCTTGCCAGGGTTTGAGTCTGCTCCAGGAAGGTTCACAGGTCACCAAGCAGAGAAGTGGAATCTTCATTAAGAATCCATGGAAGGAGATGTCGGGGTGGGGGGAGGGGGGGCTGATCTTCATATCATCTATCCATCTTTGTCATGTTGGGGTCTTGGGGACGGGGGGAAATTGGCCACCACTGTTAACTCCCTGGTTTGATTGCCCAATCGTGGTTGGTGTCAGTTTCATATTAAAGGGCCAGGTGGACACCCCCAAGGTATTAGTTATGATGAAGCTACACTAATCCGGAATCTCGCAGAGGTGCTGCCTGACCCACAATATTGCATCTTTTTTTTCAGACATCCAGCTTCTTTTGACTTATATTGTCATGCATATTTTCTCCTCAGTGAAAATACCTTCAGAAACTTTAATAAACCCTCTGTATTATTGAGGAAAGTCATTGTGTCATAGAGCACAGACCAGGCCCTTCGGCCCAATATGTCCATGCCAACCAAGATATTATACAAACTAGTCTCATTTGCCCGTGTCTGGCCCATATCCCTCTAAACCTTTCCTATTCATGTACTTGGCCAAATATCTTAAATGTTGTTATTGCACCTGCCTCAACTACTTCATCTAGCAAATCGTTCCATATCACCCTCCATGTAAAAAAGTTGTCCCTCAGGTTCCTATTAAATCTCACCTTAAAAGCCCTGTCCCACTGTACGAGTTCATTCAAGAGCTCTCCCGAGTTTAAAAAAAAATCAAACTCGTGGAAGCACGTAGAATGTACGTAGCCGGTACGTCGGAGCTCGGGGACGTCTCTTAGCGGCTCGTAACGCTAACAGCAGAAACGCGGTAAGAACGGAAAGACTCATGAAGATTTTTCAACATGTTGAAAAATGTCCACGAGAGCCCCGAGTACCTACGAGCGGCCATTACCGTAAATCTCCGAGTTCGAATCAGGGCAAACTCGGGAGAACACTTGAATGAACTCGTACAGTGGGACAGGGCTTTAAACCTGTACCCTTTAGTTTGTGGGGAAAAAACTCTGTGCATCACCATATCTATGCTTCTCATGATTTTATATACCTCTATAAGATCACCCCTCAGTTTCCTACTTCGCTCCAAGGAATAAAATCCCAGCCTGCCCAACTTCACCATATAGCTCAGGCTTTCGAGTCCTGGCAACATCCCCGTAACTCTTTCCATCTTAATGGCATCTTTCCTATAGGGGTATGACCAAAACTGAACACAACTTTCCAAGTTCGGCCTCACTAACGTCTTATACAACTGTTACATAGCATTCCAACTTCTATACTCACTGTACCCTGAAGAAAGATACAAAAAGCTGGAGTAACACAGGCAGTATCTCTGGAGAGATGGAATGGGTGACATTTCAGGTCGAGACCCTTCGTCAGACTGGTTAGGGATGTGAAACAGGAGATATCGACGGTGATGCGGAGAGATAAAGACCAATGAATGAAAGATATGTGTCTTTTTACAATACTGCACACAAAAATGTGACAAAAAGAGGGTCATATTTCAAAGTCCTTCACAAAAGTTGACAAGCACTTGATTGGGTTCATGACTAACATAGTCATAACAAAATATAAGAAAAGATAGCATATTGATGGCAAGTTTCCGAAAATGCCCTCAGTCTGAAGAAGGGTCTCGACCAGCAACGTTGCCTATTCCTTCCCTCCATAGATGCCGCCTCACCCACTGAGTTTCTCCAGCTTTTTTGTATACCTCGGAATACATAAATACATTTTGTGTAATGGACGTCCACCAGTGATCAGGTTGGCACAGTAAGTGCACGTATTTCTTATTCCTTTCTATGTTTATGAATACCACATGGAACAATAAAATTGCAATCACCGTTTCCACTTCATTCACCTGATCATGTAGTAGAATACTGCATCCATCTGAGTGGACACCGCAACGTGCGTTACACATCATACACACAAAAGTACGTTGCGGTGGACACTAAAAGGTTTGGTGTCCCTGAAAATGAACATTACATTATTAGCAGGAACCAAGCATTTTCACCAATGTGATCTAAAAGGTACATTACCTTAGACCCTAAGAAAACTGCAGCCATCAACGAAATGCCTGCCCCTGCCGACGTACATAGCCTTCAACGCTTTCTGGGTATGGTCAACTATCTAGGAAAGTTTATATCCAATCTCAGCGAACTCATCTCGCCACTGAGACAGCTCACCCACAAGGACACTGACTGGAGCTGGTACCAGCAACACCAACAGGTGTTTGACTCTTTAAAACTCCAGCTGGCCAGCGCTCCTACCCTGACATACTTCGACCTGATGCGACCAGTCACGATTACCTGTGATGCCTCACAATACGGGTTGGGCGCAGCCTGCCTTCAAACATCTGCCGACGGCACAGTGCTGCCTGTATCGTACGCCTCTCGCACCATGACGGACACCGAACAACGCTATGCACAAATCGAAAAGGAGCTGCTAGCTGTTGTCTTCGCATGCTCCAAATTTCAAGATTTCATCTTTGGGAAAACGTTCACAATTGAAACTGACCATCAACCACTAGTGACCATCCTGAACAAACCGATTCACGCAGCGCCTGCACGTTTGCAGCGCATGATGATGCAGCTCCAGCGATTTAATTTCAAGATCGTTTACAAAAAAGGCAAAGACATGCTCATCGCCGACACTCTCTCTCTCTCGAGCAACACGTGTGTCCAGTGAACGGCACCCTTATGAATGTGATGAGCTCACAGTTCTCAAGGTTAACTTCATTCCCACGGAACGCCTACGCCGCCTGGCGGAACTCTACAGCTGCTTTCCTCCATTATCAAAAGAGACAATTGCCCGAAAGACAATCCAGCACACCACTGGAGGTACAGCCATTCTTCCTAGTCCATGATGAATTGGTAATACAGGACAGTATCATCGTCAAAGGTCACAAAGTCATGATCCCATCATCCTTGCAAGACGATTACTATAAAAAGGTACACAACAGCCACCCAGGCACCGAGGCCATGCTTACCCATGCACAGAGCATGTTCTATTGGTCTGGGATGTCCAAGTACATATGAGACAGAACGGCATCCTGCCCCATCTGCAACAGTTTGGCACCCCACCCACAGAAACAGCCTCTACTGCAACAACCCGCTCCAGCACTGCCTTGGACATCTCTTGCAGCGGACATTTTTGAATGGCACGTTAAACACTACCTAGTCCTAGTCGACTCATACTCCAACTGGTTCGAACTTGACTTGTTGCCCACCATCACATCCGACATGGTTATACAAAAGCTTCCGAGACATTTTTCTGTATTCGGCACACCAGTTTGTCTGCAAACTGACAACAGAAGACAATTCACCAGCCAAGCATTTAAACACTTTGCCAGACGATGGAACTTCCACTATGTCACAAGCAGCCCTGAATACCCCCAATCCATCGGCCTCGCTGAACGTGCCATCAGGCGCGCAAAACAACTAGTGGAACATTCTCATCTTGCCAAGTCTGATGTCTACCTCGACCTCCTGAACCTGAGAAACATTTCCAGGGACGGGGTCCTGGGTTCACCCGCTCAACGGCTGATGTCTCGTACAACACGGCCTCTACGACCCGTTGCCCAGCAACAGCTGAAGCCACAGGTGCTCAAACCCACTGCGGTCCAGAAGCACATTCAGGAGAGACACGATATTCAGAAGCGCTCCTATGACAAGTCCAGCAAATCACTAAAACCGCTAATGCAAGGTCAAGTGGTCCGTTTGCAGACTGCTGTGGGACATACCCGTCTGGGTCTCGTTGTATACCCATCCAAGGAACCTCGTTCCTACCTTGTCAACGCCGATGGTGTTCAGTACCGGCACAGCCGTCAACATCTCCTGCTTGTGAACGAACCTCGACCAGCTCCTACCGGTCCATATGCACCGCCTCTGCTGTTTAAACCCTCTGCTGCCCCTGTCCTCCCTAGTCCCATCGTGCACTCTCCGCCTCGGTCGGTTACGCCACCCACCCACGTTAACATTCCCGCATGCTCACCCCGCCGGTCTCTTCAAGTGTCCCCGGCTGCACTCTCTTTTTCGGGATCCCCACCTCCCAGCCCCACTAACATTTCTGGTACGGAGGGCGAGGGGTTTGGTCGTGCGCGTTCGGGTCACATTAGTAGACCACCTGACAGGTACGGTGAGTATGTTTAACTGCATGTGTTTAACATTTGTCTAACAAATTTTCACTCTACGGGGAAGGATGTAGATTGGTTATTGCATGTGAACTAATCAGAGTAGTGTAGCATCATTCACTCCACCTTACTGTACACTTTATATTAACACCTATATCCTACACTACATGGTTATACTAGCAGTAGCGATGAACTAACAACCTACTGTACTGCTCTACTATACCTTATGATTAAAGATGATTTAAACTCCAGACCTGTGTCTGTTCAGTCATTTACAGTTTTAAGAAGAACAATTTTTGTAGAAGGCTTGTCTTCTAATTCCTATCCATGTCTATTTTCTGTTATCTTCAGAATCTCTTCTTATTTTTATACATATTGCTATTACTAGCACTTCCCTGTAATTCTCAATCAACCTTGTGCTCAGTACCGCAACCTGACCTTCAAGTCAAGGGTTTGTAAGTTCAACCCCAGTGCCAGTTTTTAAACACACAAACTACACTGACACCGCTGTGCAGTATGGATAAACTGCTTCCTTTTCAGAGGTTATATCTTTCTAAAAGACTTGCGCTCTATTTCCTTATTCAGACCAATATGAGTTTATTTATTTTAGAGTTATACAATTTAGCACAGATGGGCTCACAATTTTATACACCATTTAATCCCTGCTTTCCCCCCACAGGCAGTTTCAACTGTTCACATGGATCATTGAGTTTCATCTGTTCACAATATTTATCAATAATTTGGTGAGGCAATATTGGGCATCCTTGTACACCACTCAAAGACTTTAGACTTTAGAAATACAACATGGAAACAGGCCTTTCTGCACACCGAGTCTGCACCAACCAGGGATCATCCCATACACTAGCACTATCCTACACAGTAGGGACAATTTAGCAATTTTTTTACCAAAGCCAATTAATCCACAAATCTGTACGTCTTTGGAGTGTGAGAGGAAACCGGAGCTCCCGGAGAAAAAACCCAGTCATAGGGAGAACGTTCAAACTCCATACAGACAGCCCCCGTAGTCAGGTTTGAACCTGGGTCTCTGTTGCTGTAAGGCAGCAACTCTACAGCTGCGCTTCTGTGCCGTCCTGCAAATAATTGCACTGCTTTCTCCCCTACCTTACTAAGTGTGTCGGCTTCTTTAAATCCCATTGTTGCCACTTTCTGCATTTGCTTTCTCCGCTGCTCAAAGCAAACATGCAGATGTAGTGAGCTGTTAAGGATGTAAATGGTATATATAATATATGGAAAATGGTTCTGATTTTAGGAGCAAGTATGTCTTACTATTATTCAGGGACTTGATGAGATCACACCAGCAATGACACATGCAGTCTTGGTCTCCTTACCAAAGAAAAAATATACTTACAGAGAGAGTGTGGAGCAAAGGTTTACCAGACTGATTCCCGGGACAGAAGAACTGTCATATAAGGAGGAATTAAATTGACCAGTTTTGCATCCCGACGTGCTTGAAAAATAAGAGGGGGCCTCATCGAAAAATACAACATCGAAAAAGCGAGACAAATTGGATGAATGAAGGATGTTTTCTGTGGTTGGAGGATTGAGAACAAAGGATCCCACTCTCAGGTTACAGCGGAAGAGATTTAGGACAAAATTAATAATTTATTCAATTAGCGGATGGTGAAGATGTGGGTTTCTTTGCCACACAGGGCTGAGATGCTGAATATTTTTAACAAAGAGATCGATGAAGTTCTAGATACAAAAAGCATCAATGGTTTGGGGAGAGAGTGGAATTTTGGTGTTGATACTGAGGATTATTGATGATCTTATTGGTTTTAGTTTAGTTTCCAGACCCAACATGGAAACAGGTCCTTCAGTCCACCCAATCCATGCTGACCATTGGTCACCCATTCACACTAGTTCTATGTTGTCCCATGTTCTCATCCACTCCTTACATACTATGGGTAATTTTACAGAGGCTAATTAACCTACATAACATGCATCCTTGGGATGTGGAAGGAAACTGGAGCACCCAGCTGAAACCCACACAGTCACAGGGAGAACATGCAAACTCCACACAGACAGCATCTAAGGTCAGGATCAAACCCGGGACTGGCACTGCGAGGCATCAGATTTAACTCCTGCAGCAGTCTGAGTATTGAACAGACTACTTAAGCTGCCCTTTTCAATATTATTCTGTTTCATTGATGGAGTGAATGAAGATAAACATCTTGCCATTCTTGAGGACGTTTCGCCAAGCCTCAAAAGGCACAACATTAAATTTAAGTTGAGTATTTGTTCCTTTTGTGATAAAAGACTCTCTATCCCAGCAATGAGATAGAAATTAGTGTGCCAAGCCCTACCAAATGTGCCAACAACAATGCTTACTGAGCATACTGCAACATTATTGTAGTTCTCTCAAGCCGTTGCTACAAAATTGACACTGCCTCATTGACCTTGAAGAAAAATGGATGCTGGATATTGAAACAAATCAGTGTCAACCTGGTAGACAACTTGGTAAGTAATATTCTTCAACTGTAACCCCCGGTTCTGGACTCCCCCAACATCGGGAACATTTTTCCTGCATCTAGCCTGTCCAATCCAGTAAGAATTTTATGTGTTTCTATAAGATCCCCTCCCATTCTAAATGCCCATTAGACCCATTCTTTCATCATATGTCAGTCCAGGAATTAACCTGGTGAACTTACGCTGCACTCCCTCAATAGCAATAATGTCCTTCCTCAAACTAGAAGGCCAAAATTGCACACAATACTTCAGGTGCGGTCTCGCCAGGGCCCTGTACAACTGCAGTAGGAACTCCTTGCTTCTAAACCCAAATCCTCTCGCAATGAAGGCCAACATGCCATTAGCTTTCTTCACTGCCTGCTGTGGTCAAGTGTTGTGCTTAGTTCAGTTTACTGTAGAGATACAGTGTGGAAACAGGCCCTTTGGCCCACCGATTCCACACCGACCAGCAATCCCCGTACACTAGTACTTTACCAACGCCAATTAACCTAAAAACCTGTACTTCTTTGGATTGTGGGAGGAAACTGGAGCACCCGGGGAAATCACGGGGAGATTAATTGATAATAACAATATCAATGAATAACCAAACTCCAATTATCCCTAAACCAGATTCCACAAGTCTATTCCAAATCTCAAAATTTAAAGTCCCTACAATTCATTACCACACAATTTCGAGACCGAATCCAAAATTTATAAATTTATTTCTAATAACCATAATTTAGACGCAAATTAGGTATTTTACTCCAAACCACAGAGGAATGTTTTTTTATTCGATCAGTCCTTTAAAGTGGGTCTTGTCCCTAAAACAGTTATACGTCGCCAATGTTGTTTCTTTCAAAGATGATTAGAGTGTCCTTTACTCTCCTTTCTTTTATTTCTCCAATAACTAGGTAATATTAAAGTTGGGCACTAGGGCAGGTCTTCTTCTCGGTATGTCTGTCTTTTTGCTTTTTTCTTATTTTTAGTGTGTTTTAAAAAGTTTGTGTTCATGTTCTCTGGTTTGTTTTATGTGGGGGTGAGGGTGGGGGAAGGAGTTGGTGGATTTTTTTTTCAACCTCTTACCTTGCCGTTTTCCAGATCGTATCTCTGGTCGCTCTGCGGCTTAACATCATGGAGTTGGCGGCCTTGCTCAAGACTTACATTGAAGCCCACCGCGGGGCCATGGACTTACCATCAGAGCCTGTGATCCCTTGCCTGGGATTGTCGCTCCAACCACGGCCTACGGATTTCACCATTGAGGCGCTTTTCAGTCTCAGGTAGAGACTGATGTCAGGAAGCTCCAGTCCCAGGAAGTTCGACTATCCCCGACCCGGGGTCCGATCGCCTGGTGCGGGGGAGCTGAGATTCCTCCCAAAAAGGGAGCTTGATCGTCCCGACGGGGAGGGCCCGACCGCCGGCTACGGCAGCCAAGATCATCCCGTCAACGGAAGGCTCGAGGTTCCCGACCGCGGGAGAACAAAGAAGGGAAGATTTAACTTTTTTTTTGCCTTCCATCACAGTGAGGAATGTGGAGGAGTCACTGTGGTGGATGTTTATGTTAAAATGTATTTTGTGTGTCTTGTTGCTTTTTATTGGTATGCCTGTATGGCGAATCAAATTCCTCGTATGTTGCAAAACATACTTGGCTAATATAGTATGATTATGATTATGATTATGATCACTCCTTCCATATTCTGACCAACAACTCTGGTCCCACCCCTTTGCCTCTCGAGTTTAGACCCTCTGAGAAATGAATCCAAAACTGTGCATCAGTTAACAGATTCCTGATGAGGGTCACTTGATTAAACTCTTGATGGCACCTTCCATCAGTTGCTGATGATTGAGAGTAGAGCTAGGGTATGATTAGTCATTTTGTTAACAAAACATTACCAGTAGATGCCAGTAGTGTAATCGGTCTGGAACAACTTGGTGAGTGGTGCTGTTCGTTCTGGAGTGCAGCTCTTCAGTACTCTAGCTGGGATGTTGTGTGATCCCAGCGGCATTCCTTGTTCAGTCCTCTCAGCCCTTCCTGGATATCATGGGGAGTAAATCAAATTATCACGTTGCTGCATGTGAGAGCTTACTTTTGCCAAATTATCTGCCCTTTTTCCAGCACTGCAGAACTGACTGGATCACTCAGTGTAGAAGGTCAAGCCAAGATTATCGAGAGATTTGTAAGGCGCTGTGGAATTCTGTCCTGTATCCTGTATATATCATCGTCTGAAGGGTAAGCAGTGATTGGCAATATGTGCTGGTCGTACCAGGAACACCAATATCCCAAATAATGAACAAATAAGTTTTAAAACTAACTACATTCTTTCCAACCATGGCAAATGTTTACATAAACACTAATTTCCTATTCGGGAGTCGAGCTTCTTCTAATCCATTATATAAAAAGAGAATCTGCCTAATTAAAGTAGTTTATCCTTCACCTCAAAGTGATGCAGAAATTACACCACACCTTCACAAATTAAGAATTCCACCTCAGATGTCACAGCTGAGTTACTTGCTAGATGATATATTGAACAACACATTATAATTACATGCCCTGCATTGGCCAGGTGATATTTGATTTATTCATTTCTTGTCTCAACATATCTATAATTTACTTTATATACAGCATAGTTCAAAGTTTTTAGTACATTCTTTCCATATTTTTAAGCTACTGAAACACCAGCTTAGATAATTACTTGCAAAGACATTTTGCAAGGTTACAATTGGCACTATTATGTTCAAAATCATTTTATGTACATTCATCAAAAACTAACCATTGAAGATGCTTGGGAGGAATGATAATGAACTATCTTCATTATGTTTTTCAATAATCGATCTTGTTGTATTCTTACCATCTATTTCTGGAAAAAAATACATAAGCTTTCTGAACTAATTAAACAAGTGGAGAGTGTCTTTGCTGTTGACTCCATTTGCAGGTCCCTCTCTAGAGAGAAAGTTTAGTTTAGAGATACAGCGTAGAAACATCCTTTCGGCCCGCTGAGTCTGCGCCGACCAGCGATCCCCGCACACATTAACACCATCCAGCACACATTAGGGACAATTTACACATACACCAAGCCAATTAACCTACATACCTGTCTTTGGAGTGTGAAAAGAAACCGAAGATCTTGGAGAAAAACCATGCGGTCACGGGGAGAACATATAAACTATGTGCAGACAGACACCCATGGTCGATCAAACCCGGGTCTCTAGCGCTGCAAGCGCTGTAAGACAGCAACTCTACCATTGCGCCACCGTGCCATCCTAATTTGAGGAAGGACATCCTTGTGATTGAGGCAGTGCAGCGTAGGTTCACGAGATTGATCCCTGGGATGGCGGGACTGTCATATGAGGAAAGATTGAAAAGACTAGGCTTGTATTCACTGGAGTTTAGAAGGATGAGGGGGTTCTTATAGAAGCATATAAAATTATAAAAGGACTGGACAAGCTAGATGCAGGAAAAATGTTCCCAATGTTGGGCGAGTCCAGAACCAGGGGCCACAGTCTTAGAATAAAGGGGAGGTCATTTAAGACTGAGGTGAGAAAAAACTTTTTCACCCAGAGAGTTGTGAATTTATGTAATTCCCTGCCACAGAGGGCAATGGAGGCCAAGTCACTGGATGGATTTAAGAGAGAGTTAGATAGAGTTCTAGGGGCTAGTGGAGTCAAGGGATATGGGGAGAAGGCAGGCACGGGGATAGGGGACGATCAGCCATGATCACAATGAATGTCGGTGCTGGCTCGAAGGGCCGAATGGCCTCCTCCTGCACCTTTTTTCTGTTTCTATGTTTCTAAATGATCAGGAAAGTTGTTTGTGTAGTCTTGTTCAGCACTCTAGAATTACTGCACTATTAAAGACTCTCAAGTCAGACTTTAAAGCAAGATCTGTTTGCTTTTGAGGTGGATAGTAAAAATCCCATGGACTGGAATGAGAATAAATATGACAGTAAAAATCCCGTGGACTGGAAGTTTTCCCAGTGCCCTGGCTAACATTTATTCCTGAAGAAACATGACTCTCGAAGGAACACTTACATTAATCTAGTGCCATTCATCATTGTGCTAATGTACAGTATGAAAAATAAGTTTTCGTGCTTAGCAAGTTCCGGTGAGTGGCTATGGGATATTAACTGAATTATCTGTGTTTTAATGATGGTGATTAAGAATACACATGTGTCAGAGTCACTGGGGAAAATTCCCAAATATTCTTCCAAAAGTCGATGACATCTTTCACCTGAAACAGCAAGTTAGCTTAATATCTAATGTGTGGGGAAGATACCTTAATGTGGTCGCACACCCTCAACACAAAACCTAGTCAACCCAGATTTTTGAACACCTCTGATACCACAAAAATTGATGTTTTGGAGACACAAGAAACTGTAGATGCTGGAACCTTGAGCAAAACACAAAGGGCTGGAGGAACTCAGCAGGTAATGCAGCACCTGTGAAAGGAATGGGCAGATGACCGTTTGGGTTGGAGCCCTTCTTCAGTCTGATAGTAGCTGGGAGGAGAAAGCTGGAAAAGAGAAGTGGGGGGCAGGGCAAAGCCTGCCAAGTGCTGAGTGGATACAACTGAATGGGGGGGGTGGGGGGTGGGTGGGGGGAGAGGGGGGGGGAGAAGAGTGAAGTAAGTGAAAATAGTGGATGCTTTGATCACTATCAGTTGTTTGTGACGCCTATTGTCTGGAAAGTGACTTTTGTGTTTCTTATAGTATTGTTCACACTGGATGTTAAACGGTTCAGAATGTCCAAATATTGTGGAAGAAGCAAATTAAATGTCATAAATACAATCAGAATACAGCCATGGCGTCATAGTCATTGGGACGACAGATGGCACAATGGGCTAAATGTTCGGCTGGCGACCAGAAGGTAGCCGGTTCGAATCCCGCTTGGAGTGCATACTGTCGTTGTGTCCTTGGGCAAGACACTTCACCCACCTTTGCCTGTGTGTGAATGTGTGTGAGTGATTGGTGGTGGTCGGAGGGGCCGTAGGCGCAGAATGGCAGCCACGCTTCCGTCAGTCTGCCCCAGGGCAGCTGTGGCTACAGAAGTAGCTTACCACCACCGAGTGTGACTGAGGAGTGAATTAATAATGCGATGTAAAGCGCCTTGAGTATTAGAAACGCGCTATATAAATCCCATCCATTATTATTATTATAGTCATAGAGTCATAGAGTGATACCATGTGGAAACAGGCCCCTCAACCCAACTTGCCCACACTGGCCAACATGCCCCATCTACACTAGTCCTACCTGCCTGTTTTTAATCCATATCCCTCCAAGCCTGCCCTATCCATGTACCTCTCTAACTGTTTCTTAAAAGTTGGGATAGTCCCTGCCTCAACTACCTCCACTGCCAGCTTGTTCCATACACCCACCTCCCTTTGTGTGAAAAGGTTATCCCTCAGATTTGTATTAAATCTTTTCCCCTTCACCTTAAACCTAAGTCCTCTGGTGTTCGAATCACCTACTCTGCCCAAGACACTGTGCGTCTACCCGATCTATTCCTCTCTTGATTTTATCCACTTCAATAAGATCACCCCTCTTCATCTGGGCTCCAAGCCAATCTGACTGTTATCCAAACTTCATGTTCCAACATGCCAACAATAACCTTAGGCTTATAAAGACTCTACCTGCTGTATCTCTGGCTTTGAAATACACATATAGGCTCTACTTCAGTACCTTTTCTGTAGAAGAGTAATAAAGACTTAAGAGGTTTGTTCCTGCTAATTTGGGCGTACATCAATAAAATGTCACCTCCTTCTATCTAAATGGGCTACAAATGATTCTTACACATGGACCCCTAGTTCTATATTCCCCCAGATAAAAAAAATCCTCTCTACATCCATCCTGTCTGGCCCTTCGGTTGATACAGGTTTCTTTAAAGTTCACTCTGACTTTTCTAAACTACAAACATTTACAATCCTAGCCTGTCCAGACCTTCCTCATAAAATAACCTATGACTTCTAGTGGACCTGCATGGAGAGATTAGACAAACTTGGAACGCTGGTGGTTAAAGGGGAGACCTCCAAGAAGTATATACAATTATGAGGTATAAATAGGGTAGAAAGCCAGAACCTTTCTCCCAGGAGGAAATGTCAATGACTGGAAGGCTTTGTATTTAAGGTGAGAGGGGTAAAGTTTAAAGGAGAGGTTCGGGGCAAGTTTTGTTATACAGAGTAGTGGGTGCCTGGAACATGCTGCAAGGGGTGGCAGTGGAGACATACAATAGTGATATTTAAGAGGCTTTTAGTTCGGCACATGAATACTAATGGAGGGATATGGATCATGTACAGGTAGATGACATTATTTCATGTTGGTTTCGTGTTCGGCACAGATGTTATGGGCCGAAGGGCCTGTTCTTGTGATATTGTAATCTACTGTATGTTCTCTGTTCTGTGATCTAATCTGAACTGCTTCCAATGCATTAATTTCTTCCTGAGTTAAAAGGTCTAATATTGTGCACAATACTCCCGATGATCTCAGTAATGACCTATATAACTGACTCATAATCTCCCAACATATATTCAATTCTCTTCTCAATAAACAGTAACCTGTTAGCTCTCCTAATTACTTAATGTACCTGCATACTAGCTTTTTGCAGAGCATGCACCATGTCATGCTATCCCTGCTGTACCTCAGGGCCCGGTTATCTCTAATTATTTTAATTATCCATATTTTATATTTTTCCTGTCAAATTGGACAATTACGTCTTTTCTTAAACTGTTTGGCGCAGTTTCAGGGTTGTCTTCTGTTTTACCATTTGTATGGATGGCCATTCAACTGTGTAAAATGACAGAGAGTAGCAACGTATTTGTTTAATTTGATTCTTCCCCCCTCCCACCGCACCTGGCTGTTGAGAGGCATGTGCACACCCCATGTTATAGCCCTACACTACACAATATCTTGCTAATTCAACCTTAATCGAACTGCATCTCATAGATGATTGGCAAAGGCAAGACCAAACTTCTCTGCTATTGGAATGAGAAAGGGTAAATTAGATAGCACGCTTGGATTTATCTCACTGCATAGATAACAGGTAGGAATTGAATTTAATTCAATGCCAGGTTGGTTTCTTTAAACAACTTGTACTGCCAAGTTTTATGAGAGTGTTTAGGATTTTAAATGAAGATTCAACACTGCTGAAGAACATAAACAGACAGAAGAGGTAAAATCAGTTGTTCATTTGCAAAATATAAATTGCATGGCTTTTCCTTTCCCTCTTCATTTTATGTGCGCATTGGCCTGTTTGCCAGTTATATGGCTTTATTTCCTAGTGTCTTAGATAAACTCCCGCTTGATTAATATTGTGAAGGAAATTGGGGTGTATGATGAGAAACAGTCCACTGGTGTGGAATGGAGGGGAATTGGTTTGTTGCTGATACATCAGCAAGCATTCAGGTCTGTCACAAGACCTGCCTCCCTTGCTAGTGATTTACTGGAGGTGCGGAGTTGGCCACAAGGTCCACCTTCAAAACTCGCTCAGGAGAGTTTCAGTTTTAGATTATTATCACGTGTACCGAGGTACAGTGAAAAGCTTTAGTTGCGTGCTAACCAGACAGCGGAAAGATAACACAAATTACAATCGAGCCATTCACAGTGTACAGATATATGATGAGGGAATAACGTTTATTATAAGATAAAGCCAGTGAATCAGTGAATGGCGCCCCTAGTAGGAAGATGGTGGATGGAGGTCTCCTTCCACACTCCATCCCACTAAGTCAAGCAGCACACACAGATCAGCAGCTTTCACCATGAATTTCCCTCTTTGCAAAAGTTATTTTACATTATGTCACCATCCCATCACTAGAGGGAGTTGATCACAACAAAATCACAACATCTCTGAAGGGAACATCTCTCAGCATGGATTAGCACACAGTTCATTCATCAGCTGCCAAAACCCTGGCCTCCACCTTCTGACCATCAGACATGGTGAGGAACTTGGCTTGGTTAGAGAATTGTGTGCTGGGTGCAATCTTTATCTGTCTCAAGAATCTGTAGTTGTGTGATCACCAGAGGAGATCAGACCAGTAGTGAGGAAAGATGCAGATCTCCTTTCTAAACAATAACTGTGTACCTGAAAGGGTGGGTGGCCCAAAATATTGGAGTAACTCAGCAGGACAGGCAACAAAGCTGGAGATCTCTGGAGCGGTGCCGGCTCTGATTTGTTCTATACCTTTAGTTTCCCTCTCCCCTGACTCTCTGTTTGAAGAAGGGTCTCAAAATGTCACCTATTCCTTTTCTCCGGAGATGCCGCCTGACCCGCTGAGTTACTCCAGCATTTTGTGCCTGCCTCTGAAGAAAACGGATAGATGTTTCTGGTCAGGACCTTTCTTCAGGGATGTTGTAGTTCTTCACTGAGGCTTTGAGCATGTTCTTAAATCTGGAGAAGGGCCCCAACCTAAAGCATGGCCCATCCATTCCCCCCACAGATGCTGGCAGACCCGCCGAGTTATCCAGCACTTGGTATTTTACTCAAGATTCCAGCATCTGCAGTGACTTGTGTCGCCTTGATTTTTTTCCTCTGTCCACCACTCTCTTCTCATGACTGAGGCAGGAATACAATTTCGATTTGGGGTATCTGGTGCAAATAATGAAGATGCAGCTCAAAACTGCTTGGTCAAGAAGCTGACTGGGACAAGGGTCTATGAGGAATTCTGGCGGTGGGGCATCTGCAGTGAGAATGGGGCCGGAGCGGATGTGAACAGCAAATTGCAAAGCCAGAAACAAATGAAATAAAGTGGATTTTATTAAAGACCAAATATAAACATTTTGTAGCCTTGAAGAATTGTCAGATAAAGGGAACAAGGTGGGGATTCACACAGGGATAAGGGCAACCAAGAAGCCTGCAAAGAGGGGAATGGACAATGTCACCCAGGTCCCAGGGGTTCCTTAGACCAGGGGTTGTGAACTGTATCAACTATGGGCTGTTGTTGAGCATAGAATTTTGTATTTAATAAGCTTCATTTTTGACACAAACCATTGATTTCTGCTCATTTTATCTTGCCCTCGAGCCATTCCAGTCCTGTCCACATCGTCCCAGTGATCGGCCAAAATCCTCTCCTGGATAAGCAAAGACTCAATTCTAAATCCTCATCTTTATTTTCAATCCTTTCACATAGCACCTACCCAGGTCATAGAGCCTCCCCATCAGGGGCCGGGCCCGAGCTAGGCTGTGGCCAGCGTGGACCAGAGCGAGGCCTGGAGCGATCTGAGGAGGGTGAAAAGCAGCGGAGGGCCGGCCGATCGTGGCTTCCGCGAGGGTAAGCACACCCACCAGCGTGTCAGACGATCGGGCGGGGGAGACGGAGGGGAGGTCGTCCCCTTGTTGTCCCAGCCCAAGCACTAAGTACATTGATAAAGCACTGTGAGCAGTGTTAATAGCGTTATAACTTAGACGCTTCTCAAAAAACAAAACTGGAAGAAATTCCAAACATCAGCTACTTCTGCCTTAAAGTAGTTCAGTTGTGCTTTAAAAATAGCTCACATGTGTCTCTTCACAACCCTTTTCCATACAACCATGCAGTGATAAATGTACGAGTGTTAGGTTGAACTAACCACTGCTCGTGTCTGTGAGCAGATATAGCAGCTTCTTTCAGCAGACCTATTTACAATGGTTGAATAGGCCAATTTGGCGCTACTATAATTCATGTTGTTGAATAGGCCTATTTGGCCTCGACTTGAATTATCTTTGGAGGCATCTTCCGATATTTATACCCTGTGCATGCCTCCAATATTCCGTTTCTTTCTTTCTTTGGGTAGGGTCACAGACAAATCTGCAGAGTTTATGACTAAACCTAGATATGTAATAAATGTTGTCGCCTCCAGTATGGACTTTCCTGGATGAATAACAAACCCTAGATATTCTAGGAGTGCCTTTGTTGCTGAAACAACTAACTCTGTGACACCTGATCGCCTCCCTACAATGAGCATGTCATCTAAAAAAACCCCACAATATGCCCTTTAGATCTGAGGAGGGCAACATTGGCTTTAGAGTCTTTGTAAATAGCCTAGGGCTGAACTCAAGGTAGAGCCTAAAATTGCCACAACTGGCCAGTTGTGGCAATTTTAGGCTCTACCTTGAGTTCAGATATCGTGTGGTTCTCATGTATTGGTACTGAATAGTATACATCTTCAAGATTGATTGGGGCCATAACGCAATCCTCTATAATCAACTTTTTGCTGTCTAATAGCCATCTAAGAATGGGTATATTCCAAGCATGTGTTCAGACTAGCTAAATCCTAGAAAGTTTCAGTATCCTCCAATATTCTTCAACCTTGAGAAGATATTAGAAATATCCCCTCTTGTTTATGGGCAGACTGCTCAATCACACCCTATTTGTGTAGTTTCTCTATTTAAACTTGGATAGCCATAGTTCCCTCTTTAGACCGTATATACGGGAGTCTTGGCTTTCCTTGCCGCGAAGGAAATTAATCAGCTAGAAACTCAATCTTATAACCATTTGTGATTAGTAAGCTGAAAGTATTTGCATACCTCAATGGCCCCCACCTCTTGGTCGCTTTGCTGTCCATGACGAGACATACGGTGGCTGTAGGTGTGATCAAGGCAGTTTCTAAGAAAGAGCTTGCTATAAAAACCAACAAGGCTGCTAATAAAATAATAGGCAAGAGGTGATTATCACCACCAGCCACCAAGATCCAGCAACCCCTGAGACTGACAACACCAAAATGGCCTTAGGCAGTTGATCAATCGAGTCAACTGACCCAAGATTATGCTCTGTCCCTTTGTCTCTGGCATCGTAGCCTGCTGGGGAACGATACTGAGTATGTGGAGTGCGCTGCCTCCATTGTGGGCGCTGTGAACCTGCTCATAAAAAAAGCCTCTGTCTTGGTATTAATTGTGTAGGCCTGATGCTCCAACCAGCCTCAGTGTAGCCGTATGTGCCGCTAGCTTGGTAGTGATGACATGCACGCCGGTAGCCGGGAGTCTTACCCACAAAGGGTGCCTTACCACACCCACCGCAGCCTTGAATTTTACTTGTTTGCCCAAATCTTCTCCAAAGAGATACTTGCAGACTGCATATTACTTGCCTTGCACAAATCCTTTGCAACACAATTGAGCTCAAACTGTGCATTACACAGAAGTGCTAAGGCGTCTACTGCAAATCAGACAGCTGAGTTCCCTCCACCGACCTTGCAAAGGCTGAATCCCTCTAGTGAGAATCTCTGAACTCACTGGAATTTTAAGTCTTTTGCATTTGTTTTGCCATTCAGATAGCCCCAAATGGTGGCATTAACCGTCAGAATCTCCAGTGTCTGGCAGTTATCAGGACTAGCATACTTTCCAGCAGTGCCCTGCATGTTCTTCTCATTCAGCTGATGAGAAGTCAAGTAACCAATACTACTCAAACAAGAGGACATGACTTCAGAATTAAGGGACAGAAGTTTAGGGGTAACATGAGGGGGAACTTCTTTACTCAGAGAGTGGTAGCGGTGTGGAATGAGCTTCCAGTGGAAGTGGTGGCGGCAGGTTCGTTGGTATCATTTAAAAATAAATTGGATAGGCATATGGATGAGAAGGGAATGGAGGGTTATGGTATGAGTGCAGGCAGGTGGGACTAAGGGAAAAAAGTTGTTCGGCACGGACTTGTAGGGCCGAGATGGCCTGTTTCCGTGCTGTAATTGTTATATGGTTATATGGTTACTTGCCAGTACTTCCTCTAACGGTTCTCCTATCCCCGAGAGGATGGCAAATTTACTTACAAATGCCGGCAGCTCCTTTTTAGACTTGAATTGAAGCATATCATCCACTTAGTGAGGGAATTCGAGTTCGCTGTTGACTTCCCCACAGTCAGAGTCTACCATGTAATACTCCTCAAAACACCCCTCCTCTGAGCGAAAGATATCATAATGCAACCCTGAACCAGGTATTGCTGCCACAGACATCTGACTGGAACTACCTGTATCGCTCGCCAGTGTTCGGAGCACTTTCCCTTCGATCAACCTCTCAATCAGGTATTCCAGTCTTGAGAGCTGACAGATGATATTCTTAATGGATGATGAGGCAGTACCTGCCTGCCCAGAATTGTCCTTTTAGACATATTTTGCCGTTTTGGCCTTGCCCTTCCCCATAGTCGGGTCGCCAAACTACTCCCTTTCAGAGCTTTTGCTTCTTATTTATTTATTCATTTATTTATTTTTTACAACACGAACCTGTAGTCAGGTAATAATGCTACTTGCCAGTTCAGCCTTTGATGCTTTGCCTATCCCTGAGAGGATTGCAAATTAAGTTCCAGAGTGCTGGCAGCTCTATTTTAGCCGTGAACTGAAAGTATTTTGCATGTGTTGAGGGAATCCTCAAACTCCCTGCCTGCAGGAGATATCCTCAAATATCTGAATTTAACTGCCTGTATCAGTGCAGTGCACTCACTCAGTTATCCTCACTCTTGTGAACAGCCAGATAACCTCAATCTTTGATGTTGAGGCAGAGTTTCCCTGGCCAATATGGTCCTTTTGAACAGCCAGTTCCGAGTTGGTCTTCCGTGAACTGGGGTCGACAAGCTGCTCCTTTTTGGAGCTTTAACAGGTTGCTGTGCAGGCCACCCTGCCAGCGTCCCTGAGCCCGGGTCGCCAACCTGCTCTTTTTCAGAGCTGGCGGAGGTTACTGTACAACCTATGTTGCCAGTGTCTCCGAGCCCGGTACCCCAAGCTGCTCCATTTTGGAGCTTCCACAGAGGTTTAAAAGCCGACCTTACCTGTCTTCTTCGGCCCAACGCTCCCAAACTGCTCCATTTCGGAGCTTGAGACGGAGGTTGCTGTGCAGGTCCTGCCTGCCAGCGTCTCCGATCCCGGTGAGGCAGGCTGCTCCATATCGGAGCCTTGGTGGATTACTGTGCAGGTCGCGCCTGCCAGTTAATCCGAGGCCGGGCCACCTGCTCCCTTCCGGAGCTTTAATGCTGGTTGTTGTACAGGTCGCACCTGTCAGCATCTCCGAGCCCGCTGCACCGTTCCTGCAAGGAAAAATCACCTTACCTGATGGAGCATTTCCGAATGCATCCGTATCTCGCGCCATGCATCGACGTATTGATACGCATGCGGGCTGGTGGGTTCTTCACGTCGTCTCATCACGAGACTTTGATATCAAATACCATTTACCATATAACACATATACAATAAGTTCATAAGTTCTAGGAGCAGAATTAGGCCATTTGGCCTATCAAATCTACTCCGCCATTCAATGATAGCTGATCTATCTTTCCCTCTCAACCCCATTCTCCTGCCTTCATCCTATAACCCGTGACATCCTTACTAATCAAGAATTTGTCAATCTCCATCTTAAAATAATCCATTGACTTGGCATCCACAGCCTCCAATAGCCATGAATTCCACAGTTTCACCACCCACAGACTAAAGAAATTCCTTATCTCCTTCCTAAAGGTATGTCCTTTTATTCTGAGGCTATGCCCTCTGGTCCTAGACTCTCCCACTAGTGGAAGCATCCTCTCCACATTCACTCTACCAAAGCCTTTCACTATTCGGTAAGTTTCAATAAAGAGACCCCTCATCCTTCTAAACTCCAGTGAGTAGAGGCCTAGTGCCGTCAAATGCTCATTTTATTTTAACCCAATGATCCCAGGGATCATTCTAGTAAACCTCCTCGGGGCCCCCTCCAACACCAGCACACCCTTCCTTAGAAATTGAGCCCAAAGCTGCTCACCATACTTCAAATGTGGTTTGACCCAGTGCCTTATCAAACCTCCACATTACATCCTTGTTTTTAGTATTCTAGCCCTCTCAAAATAAATGCTGGCATTGCATTTGTGTTCCTTACTAACGATTTGACTTGCAAATTAACTTTTTAGGAATCCTGCACCAGCACTCTGAAGTCCTTTTGCACCTCTAATTTTTGAATTCTCTCACTATTTAGGAAATAGTCTACACCTTTAATCCTATTACCAAAATGTATGACTCCACACTTTGCTACACTGTATTCCATCTGCCATTTCTCAGCCCACTCTCCCAACCTGTTCACGTACCTCTGCAGAGTCCCTGCTTTCTCTACACGTCCTGCCCCTCCACTTTCATATCGTCTGCAAATTTGGCCACAAAGCCTTCAATCCCATCATCCAAATCATTAATAAACAACGTGAAGAGTAGCGGCCCCAGGACCGACCCTTATGGAACACCACTTGTCACCGGCAGCCAACCAGAAAAGCCCCCTTTATTGCCACTCTCTTCCTTCTGCCCTCCAGTCAACCTGCAATCCATGCTAATATCTTCCCTCTGATACTCATCTTCATTAGCAGCCTCATGTGTGGCATGAGCCCTTCTAAATCCAGGTAAACCATATCCACTGACTATCCTGCTATTTACTTCCTCAAAGAATTCCAACAGGTTTGTCAGAGAAGATCCCCCTTTCACAAAATCATGTTTATCGTGTGTTTATAGATGTACCCAAACAGAACGATGAAATCCTTACTTACAGCAGCACAACAGGTTTATACACACAGTAATCAATTGATAATAATATAAGCACATTTTAAAAAGTTCAATACATAAAAAGGCAATAGAGTGCAAAACATGACAAAGCCAATTGAATAAACTTGGAAAAGGCAACTGGACATCCATGAGATGCGTCAGTAACAGCAGAAATGTTCACCAGCACAGACTAGCTCATCGTCTGGCATATCCCTCTGTATTTACAGTCAAGCCAAGGGAACAGCCTTGGTTCAATTAGGAGGGCACAGAGGTAGCGAGATGCCAGCCTAATGAAGCTGCAAACACGTGCATCAATGTGGAAAGGAGGGCATGAGGCAGTGAGCAGAGCACAACATGCAAGGGAGGCTGCTCTGAGCTCTCGAGTCAGCAGCAGAGGTGGAGGGAGGTGGAATTACCTGTGAGAGTTTATCACCCCTTGGGGACTAGCAGCAAAGACAAAGACAGAGGCAAGGGACATTTATTGTCACATACACCAATTGGTGCAGTGAAATTTAAGTTACCATGTAGCACACAAATAAGATAAACATAACACTATAGAATATAACATAAAACACAAAAACACCCCCCCCCCCACCCCCCACCCCCCACCCCCCACCCCCCCCCCCCCCCCCCCACACACTCTCAGCGGCTTGGAGTTCCGAATCGGCCACTTCTTCCGGGGACCACGGCTTCCGAAGTCCACAAGCCGAGCTGGGCAGAGCTTCAACGCTGGCGATCCTCGGCGAAAGATCCCAGGCCTCCGCGATGTTTAAAGTCAGTGCCGCCCGCGGCTGGAAGCTCCGCAGACCACAGACCACAGCTCCACGGTGTTAAAGTCGGCATGCCCAACACTCCGGAGCACCAACACGGCGATCCCGGTAAGGCATCGCCCGCTCCGCGATGGTAACTCAGTGCTGCGCCAACGCTGAAGCTCTGGCCGGTCTCCGGCAGGAAAGGCCGCGCCGATCCAGGTGGATGGCCGCGAGGAGGTGCGAAGATGCGGCTCGGAGGAAAGACGCATCCTCGACCAGGTAGTGACTGAGAAAAACGGTTCCCCTCCCCCCACCCCACACATAAAAAAGACTAAAAGACCTCTGAAAACAAACTTTTGACAGACTAAAAATAACAAAAAGGTGAAAGGACAGACAGCTGCTGGCAAGGCTGCCACACTCAATGGTGCCACCACTCGAGGTCAGAGTTGGTCTTGATGTCACAAGTCAGAAAAAGATACCAGGTGGGGGATGCAGCTGATTGAAAAGTTGGACCAGCAGCATTTGACCAAGTGAATCTGGTCAATAGATATCAAAGCAAAGCATTCGGGTGCTGGAGCCATACCTTGCATGTTGTTGAGGTTATCCAAGATCAACAATCCTAGGTCCAGGACATTACTCAGGGTCCAATCATCGTAAGCCCAGAAGTGGGGGTGTTTGTTAGTGACCGCACCATGTTCAATTGCATTTGCAACTCTTCAGCTGGTGAAATATGCAGCAAGCACAGACATCATTCAGACAAGGGCAGATAAATGAGTGCTACTACTCAGATACTACTGAGCTGAGAGGGTAGATTCACACCTCGCTCTAGAGTCTGACATGACTGAGGGAATGTCTAAAAAAGGACCAGCAGATGCTGGTTTACACAAAATGACACTAAGTGCTGGAATAACTCAGCAGGTCTGGCAGCATCTCTGGAGAACATGGATAGGTGAAGTTTTGTGTTGGGACCCTTCTTCAGTCTGAGGGAACACTGTACTGTTGGACGTGCCATCTTTTATATGGCAAAAAATGTCCGGGTACAAATGAGATTCCTCAATGAATCTCGTTTAAGTGTTTCCTCTGCACCTTTTCGGCATCAATGAACATGAATAAATTTACACATTTCCTGCACAGCACTACAACACCATGAATATATGATTGATAGCAAAGTGCTTCGTGATGTCTGGAGGTTGTGGAAGCTGCTATATAAACTTGCTGCAAGTTTTCATGCATTAAGAATTCTTCATTTGCCTTTGGGGGCAGGAAAGAGTTAATTTTTTCACAATCATTATGCATAGCTTTTGACATCTTAATAACATTGGTCTTTGATGTTTAAGGCCTTGATCTCTGTTCCTTTGCCTTAATCACATTAGCGAGTTAACAAGAAGATGGAGAATAGAGGCCTGGCAGGAAGACCCCTGCCGTGCTCTCCTTCTGTCAGGAGTGTAATGAGTATCAGACCTGGAGGTCAACTGTAGTTTGTCTAATGGTTGGTATTTCACTGCTGAGTAATGCTGTAGGGAGAGCTAGCATCTTCTCAACTGCCTCCTCCTCCTCCCCCCTCTCAAAATCTCTTGGTATCAATTACTGAGGAGGAAATATCTGCATCCTGTGAATGGCTGATCTGTGGGGGTTGTGAACCCCATCATGGACACAATCCTCGGATGGCGTCAGAAGCACCACCAACAAAACCTGCACAAAACCTTCACCAGGTTTAGTTACGCTGAGTAGCTGGGCTTCTTCCCCATTTAATATGAAATACCAGGGCTGCATGATAGGAATGTCAACGAGATGGCCATGCCTTTAGCTGCCTGGACTCTCAGCTGTGGAATTCTCTGCCCAAACATCTCCCTCTCTCTCCCCTCTTCCTTCATTTCAGGTGCACCTTTACTATCTGTTCTTTAACCTAGTTTTTGTCATCTGACCAGAACTATATTTGGCTTGATGTCAAAGTTAGCTCAATAAACCGTTAAGTGGATCGCAGATTACAATGTTTAAGGTGCCCTACAAGTGAACGTTTCGATATAAAGTTGAGCCCAGATTGACACTTTGTTCCTTGGGGAATATGGAACCTGGACTTACACAATCCCTTCAATTGATAGCCGGAACTGCTTCTAGTAGATGTAAAGAATGCAACGGGTACAGAGGGAGATAACTGTTTACTTCTTCTTTCAGGATTCAGGTGAGATTCTGGACTGTGCCCAGTCATCCACACGAATGGATCATATTTTTTTCCATCGGCCTGTTTCTTTTTGCCGCGCACGTCACTGCATGGCTCTGAGTGATGGGGGTCTGAACCATGATAACTGTGTGGGACAGCACAGAGGTTCAAAGGTTCTTTATTAGTCACATACACCAATTGGTGTAGTGAAATGCGGATTCCCATTGCAGCACATAAAAAATAATACAACATAACAATAATAAAGAAATTTACACATAAAAAACAACCTCGATTCTTAAAAATGTTTCTGTTTATATCTCTCTTCTAACTTAATTGCTCCTTGCCATGACAATCCAAGGGGGCATTCCTTAGAATCCAATCTTTTTGAGGACCACGACCAACATATATAAAACTACTAGACCAGGTGCGGACACGTTGGGCCTGTCCCCCAAGGCAATATTCCACCACTGCCCCACAGCCCCCAACTGCGCAGGTGCGGCTGAGGGGTTCCCGTTGTGATGTCAGATATCCCCGTTGTGGCGCGAGTCACGGCAACCCTCCGCCCAACTGCGCCTCGCCATCCCTCTTCCCACCTCTAACCTCCTCCATTCCCCCTCATCCTCCAGCACTCCCTTCCCATCCTCTTCACCCTCCCTCTTCTTTCCCCTCTCCTCCTCCCCTCCCCACACCCCCTCCCTCACCTCTCCCTCTCCTTTCCCCTACCCACAGTCACTCCCAACCTCCCCTACATAACCCCCTTCTCCCCCTGCTCCACCACTCCTCACCTCTCCACTATCCCACCCCCCACTCTCCCTCCTCACCTCCCCCACTGCCCTCCTCTCCCTCTACCCCCAACTCCCTACGTCCCCCACTCCCCCGCTCCTCTCCCTCTATCACCCTCCTCCCACACTCTCCCTCCTCCCTCCTCACCTCTCACACTATCCCCTCCCAACCCCCCTCCTCTCCCTCTATCCCCCTGCTCCCCCACTCCTCACTTCCAAAATCCCATTTTTTTTAAATGAACCATCCCCCCTATCCCCCCCCACCCCCCCCCCCCCCCCCGCCCCCCCCAATGAAAATCGCCGTTTTTTTAATGGAATTCTCTATGAAAATTGTTTTATTTCCTTAAAATAACCTAAACACAATGAAAACGGAAGAATTTGATTAAAACAGAATTTTTTTTTAGAATCATGTTTTTTTTAATGTAAATGAGATTTGGGATCCCATTGTGACATCATTGTATAGCAACTGACGGGCAGGGCAAGTGGAAAAGTGTTTTTTGTAAAGTTTAAAGTTTAAATGTCATTAACCTATAAAATATAACATAAATCTGAACGAAATTGTTTTAATTACATCACAGGACAATGGTGAATAAGGTGGGTCAAAAATTGTAGTGCTATCATGTATCGTTTTGGCGTAGTTTCAGGTACACACCCACATGTACGCATACAAACAAACAAGATGAGATTTTTAGTAATATAAAGATAGATGGTTTAGGCTGCATTTGGAGTATTTTGACCAATTCTGGTCACCCCATTAGGTGTAGGTAGAGTAGATAGTCTGAAACATTTTCCCAAGGGGGAAATGGTAGACGAGTTGAAAAGGTACTTTGGATCTGTCTTCACTAAGGAAGACACAAACAATCTCACAGATGTACTAGTGGCCAGAGGACCTAGGGTGGCAGAGGAACTGAAGGAAATTCACATTAGGCAGGAAATGGTGTTGGGTAGACTGATGGGATCCCCAGGGTCTGATGGTCTGCATTCAAGGGTACTTAAGGAAGTGGCTCTAGAAATCGTGGATGTATTAGTGATCATTTTCCAATGTTCTATAGATTCAGGATCAGTTCCTGTGGATTGGAGGGTAGCTTATGTTATCCCACTTTTTAAGAAAGGAAGGAGAGAGAGAAAACAGGGAATTGGGAGAAAACTGAGAGAAGACCAGTCAGCCTGACATCGGTGGTAGTGAAGATGCTGGAGTCAATTATAAAAGATAAATAGCGGCACATTTGGATAGCAGTATCAGGATCGGTCTGAGTCAGCATGGATTTACGAAGGGGAAATCATGCTTGACTAACCTTCTGGAATATTATGATGTAAGTAGGAAAATGGACAAGGGAGAGCCAGAAAGCCTTTGATAAGGTCCCACATAGGAGATTATTGGGCAAAATTAGAGCACCTGGTATTGGGGATAGGATACTGACATGGATGGCAGACAGGAAACAAAAAGTAGAGATTAATGGGTCCCTTTCATAATGGCAGGCAGTGACAAATGGGGTACCGCAAGGCTCGGTGCTGGGACCGCAGCTATTTACAATATACAGTAATGATTTAGATGAAGGGTTAAGAGTAACATTAACAAATTTGCAGATGACGCAAAGCAGGGTGGCAGTGTGAACTGTGAGGAGGATGCTATGAGGATCCAGGGTCACTTGGACAGATTGGGTGAGTGGGCAGATGCATGGCAGATGCAGTTTAATGTGGATAAATGTGAGGTTATCCGCTTTGGTTGCAAGAACAGGAAGGCAGGTTATTATCTGAATGGTGTCACGTTAGCCTCGCCAACAGTCTGTATCGTCTTTTTCCTTCTTTGTGTTTTTAGTTTGTTATAGAATGTATGTTTTAGTTTATCTTTAATTTTGTATTATGTGGGGTGTGGTGGGGGGTGGGGGAAACGGAGATGCAACTTTTTCTGTGTAGTATCTCCGTCTGCACTGCGGCCTAACATCGTGGAGCTGGCGACCTCTTGCTGGGACCTTGGGAGCTCCAACCGCGGGAGCCTGTGGACTTTAACAATGTGGAGCTCGCGGTCCCTGGTTAGAGACCGACTTCAGGAGCTCCAAGCTTCAGGAGCTTCGACCGCCCTGATGCGGGAGCTTTGATCGCCGGCTGCAGGAGCTTCAATCGCCCCAACTGTGGATGGTTCGACTCCCCCGACTGAGTGAATAAAGGAGGAAAGAAGATAAGACTTTATTGCCTTCCAACACAGTGGGGAATGGGGAGGAGCTGCTGTGGTGGATGTTTGTGTCATATTTTGTGTAGTTGTGTGTCTTGGTGCTTTTTTGGTATGACTGTATGGCAAACCGAATTCCTCGTATGTTGCAAAACATACTTGGCTAATAAATTACAATTATGATTATGATTTGAGAACTTGAACCTGTCCGAAGATGCTAAGGGAGATTAATGGGGGCCTTGACAGAGATCTTTAGCCACAGGGTGAGGTATCAGATGACTGCAGAAGAGCAAATGTAATTTTTGTTCAAAAAAAGCAACAGAGGCTATTCAAGAAATTTTAGACCGGTAGGTAAATTACTGGAGAAAAGTCTTAACGACAAGATTTTCATGCATTTGGACAAGCATGGACATATTAGGGAGAGTCAGCATGGCTTTGTGTGAGGGAGGTCATGTTGAGTTCTTTGAAGGAGTGATGAAGGTGATTGAGGCTAGTGCTATGATGTTGTCAACATGGGCATCAGTAATACATTGGACAAGGTCCTTCTTGGAAGCTGGTCCAGAAGATAAGTCACAGGAGATCCATTGTGAGATGGTAAGTTGGATCCAAAATTGGCTTGCTTGTAGAAGTCAGAAGGGTGTTTTACTTACAGGGAGACTGTGATCCACAAATATCAGTGATGAGATAACTGATTCTGATACAGATTACTGTTACGGATGGTCAGGTGGTCTGCAGTAAGTTTACAGATGACCCAAAAATTGTTGAAGAAGTGGAGAGTGAAGAAGATGGTCAAAGGATACAACAGGATATGGATCAGTTGGAAAATTTGCGGGAAAAATGGCAGATGGAGTTTAATTCGGACAAATGTGCGGTGGAGATCAACGTGTCCAACCAAAACCAGAGGAAAATAATCAGTATAACGCCTTAGTAGTGAGAGGTTGGGACTGGAATAAGAGATTTCAGTTTCTCAGAACAAGTTACTCAAGACTGGTGCACTGATGCAAACCACAATCAACAAGGTGCATTCTATTGCATTGGATTAAACAGGAGGAAGTTCTGCATTGGTTCTACAAAGACCTGGCCTGACCCCTGCACTGAGTCTTGTACATCAAAGATCCTATAACAAGCAAGATAGATCACTCGACGAAAAAAGACGTAGTACGGTCATGGGCAGATTTATGGGTAATTTTCGGCCCCATTTCCGTAACCGGCTTCCGTCTCCGCACCAAAGATCCTATAGCGGAGCAAAGATACTAGTGTGGAGACGGAAGCCGGTTACGAAAACATCCTCGTAAAAATGAAAGTTATTTGGTAAAAATCTTCTCCTCGTTTTCAGAATTATAATTTATTAACACAAACTGTTCCCCCGCAACGTTGATTACACTGCGAGTCGGGTCGAGTTACTGAAATGGATGAAAAAAAGGCCCACGTTCCGCTCCGTTGCGTACTGCACGTCAGCCCATTGCATTTAGAAGGAGTGGTCTATCTTGCTCCGCTATAGGATCTTTGTTGTACACTATGCCTCGGTTTTGAACAGGTGCAACAATATCAACAGCACCCCAGGCAGTAAAGGGTTAAATCATAAGGGGAAATCCCATCAGCTTGACTTGCGTTCCCAGTGAAGATGGATGATGGGTGATTTTGCTACGATACTTAGCATGGAGAATAAGTCACACAGAGAAATATTTTGACTGGCAGGGGAACTTAGAGCAGTTGTGGGCTTCAGGGGATCTGGATGGGGTTGGGTGGGGATTGCAGGTTGTAATGGAACCTTAGCTTTAGCCAGACACAAAAAGCTGGAGCATCTCAGCGGGACAGGCACCATCTCTGGAGAGAAGGAATGGGTGACGTTTCGGGTCGAGACCCTTCTTCAGGATAGTTAGGGAAAGGGAAACGAGAGATATAGACGACGGTGTAGAGAGATAAAGAACAATGAATGAAGGAAATGCAGAAAAAACAACGATGATATAGGAAGCAGGTCATTGTTAGCTGCTTGTTGGGTGAAAACGAGAAGCTGGTGCGACTTGGGTGGGGGAGGGATGGAGAGAGAGGGAATGCCGGGGTTGCTTGAAGTTAGAGTAATTATAACACTGCAAGCTGCCCAAACGAAAGATGAGATGTTGTTCCTCCAATTTGCGTCTAGTCTCACTCTGACAATGGACACTAGCTGGGTACTATTTCCACAAGGATAGTGAAATGCTGGAGCCTATCTCTGCTATTTCACCCTGCCTATCTCACACCCTCCTGCTAAAGCATTGATGTTGGGAGGTACAGTGAAGTCTATGAGGCCAGTGTATATTTCTGGAGAGGACAGGATGAAGGCGGGTGAGTGGGTGGGTGGATGGAGATTTGTGCAGATAGAGAAGGAGGGTAAGGGAGGAGAGAGGGTGAGATACGGGGAGGGACGGGGGATAATTATGAGGAAAGGAGAAGAAGCCGCGGGGAAGGGATAACGGGAGGGAAGGGAGTAAGGAAAAGGTGGAGGGCTGAGAAGAGGGAAGGAAGAGAAGGGGGAGAATAATCATAGAGGAGCATAGAGAGGATGAGGATGAAAGAGATAGAGGGAGGAGTAATGGAGTACAAACTTGGGTAGGAAGGGGAGGGGGAGATGAGAATAATGAGGAGGAGAGGAATCTGTGCAAGAAAGTTAACACCCGCAAGAAGAGTCAAAACAGCAAAACTAAACCAACACAAGTGGTCATTGAAGCTAAATTAAATACACAATGGGGATTATTGTAGGTTACTGAGATTCACACATGCCCTCTTAGGTGAAAATACAAGTTCCCATTGCATTCTTTGAATGGAGAGCAGGGGACATTTTTAAAAATTCACCCCTCAGCCTTACAAGGTCATTTTGTGCTGCAGTTTGTGGCTGCCACAATCCTTATTTCAAGGCCCAAGGTCAAGCCAAGGTGATGTAAATTGCAGCCTGGTCATCTCCCAGAATGACAGCTGAACCAGTGGTCATGAGTGACTCTGTAACATAAAGTGACATTGATAACTGGGCATAGTTTATTTGGCCTGAGGCAAACAAATATTTTGCTGGTTTTAGAGAGAGCGAATAGTGTCAGAAGGAATCTGATCAAAGTGCAGCAGCAGCAGACTTGGTCTCCAGGAGAGCTATAAGCAGGCTCTGGTATTTGTGGGCTGGAGGGCCTGAGCCCGCTGTCTGCCCACAGCGACTCTGCCTCAGGGGCTGTCACAGCCAGACTACACTGCTTCACCAGCTTTGATCTGACTCCTGTCATTTCTCGTTTATCTACAGGTGGGGGGAAAGGGAGGGAGGGGGGGGGAGGGGAGAGAGAGGAGAAGAGAGCTTAGAGAGAGAGAGAGAGAGAGACCGAGAGAAGCGAGGAGAGAGAGAGAGAGAGAGATGAGGGAGAGAGATGAGAGAGAGACGAGGATGAAAGAGGAGAGGCCGAGAGAGAGGGAGAGAGAGAGGGGCGAGAGAGGAGAGAGGAGAAGGGGACGAGAGATGAGGAGGAGAGAGAGAGGAGAGAGAGAGACGAGAAGAGAGAGAAAAAGAAATAAGAGAGAAGAGACAAAAGAGCAAAAAAAGAGAAAAAAGGAGGAAAAACGAGTAGAGCCAAGTAGGAAAAGAGAGAACATAAGAGAGCAAGTAATATACCAAGCGAGAAACTATCTCACCGCTTCTAACCTCTCCCCTCTCTCCCCTCTCTCTTTATTTCTATCTCTATCTCTATCTCTTGCTCTCTCTCTCCATATATATATATATAATTTCCACACCTTAGCCTTCCATATCAATAGACTCCCTCTCTCCTGATTCTCCATGTGAAGAAGGGTCTCGACCCGATACGTCACCCATTCCTTCTCTCTCGATATGCTGCATGTCCTGCTGTTATTCCAGCATTTTGTGTCTATCTTCTTTATAAATATATGTGTGTGTGTGTGTGTGTGTGTGTGTGTGTGTGTGTGTGTGTGTGTGTGTGTGTGTGTGTGTGTGTGTGTGTGTGTGTGTGTGTGTGTGTGTGTGTGTATACCTCTTTCTATCTCTTAATCTCTCTATTTCTCTATCTCTCTCTCTCTCTCTTTAACTATTTCTATCTCTATTCCTCTCTCAAAAGAATTGCTCATGGGTTTTTAGCATTCCTGTGGTAATCTCTGATTTTCATGTTGGTTTATCTGCAGTGATGGTGTTAGTTTACCCGCAGTTCCCTTCGGATGGTATTTCTTTACAGCCAGTGAAGCCTGGTGATGGATTTAGTTTATTTGCTGCCGTTAGTTTTCATGTCGAGGACCCTTGTGATCATCTCTCTTTATCTGCAGCCACATTGTTTTCTTCTTGTTTTATCTGTAGAGATTTCTTGTGAGTGCTTTTATGTTAATAGTTAGTATGTTAGTTAGACCATGTTAATACTTTTTGCTCTGAACTCTTGGTCTGGTCTGGTTTGAAGTTAGCACTTAGTTTTACTCTATCTGCAATAAACTAATCTGCACGATCGGCTTGTTTTGGATTTGTTTTATCATCATCTCATGTTACTTTATCTTCAGTGAACCTCATGAAGCTTTCAGCATTTCTGCCATGATACCTTGGCAATGGGTGATCTGCCATGATCTCTTCCTTTGGTTTCAGTTGATCTGCAGTGCTCCCTTGTATTGGAGGTTGTTAATTCACAAATAAGCCCGGTGACAACTTTAACTTTATTGACTGTGATCTCCGACTGGCTTTTTTTGTTCTCCTGCATGGTCGTGTCAGTTTAGCTGCACAGATTCCTTGTGAAGGTTTGAGTGCACTTGTAGTGAACAACAAAGATTGTTTTACTATCTACAGACTAATAATCCTTTTTGTTGGTGTTAGCTAATCTGCAGAGTTCCTGGTGTCTGGTGTTACTTTCAGTTTATCTGCATTTAGATTATCTTTGTGAAAGTTTTGAATTATCTGACTGGGTTTCCCTTGGGCACCGGTTTTCTCCCAAATCCCAAAGACTTACTGGTAGGATAACTGGTTGCTTTAAATGACACTGTAGTGTGCATAAGTGATACAAGAATCAATGGCAAATTATGGGCAGAGGAGAGAGAATGTTATTGGGGACAGGACAGTAAAGAGAATGAATGGGCCTGATGGTTTGTATTATTGGGAGTCAGTGTGAACCCAAAGGGCTGAATGGGTTATTGTGTTATTATGTTTATTAGCTTAATGTTAGTTTTAGTTTATTTACAAGCAGGAACCATTAGCATTGTTTTTGTTTATCACATACAGTAAGTCAGGAGCATGATTATATAATCTGCCCTTGGTCTGCAGACGGGTCTCGACCCAAAACATCACCCATTCCTTCTATCCAGAGATGCTGCCTGTCCCGCTGAGATACTCCAGCATTTTGTGTCAATCTTCCCTTGCTTGGCTGAATGCAGCTCCATCAACCTGCAAGAGTTGTGGATGCAGCCAAGACCATCACACAGAGCTACCTCCCTTCCATTGACTCCATTTAGACCACACCCGGCCTCGGCAAGGCTAGCAACATAATCAAGGATGAGCCACTCCCTCTTCTCCCCTCTCCCATTGGGCAAAAGGTATAGAGATGTGAAAACGCACTCCTCCAGATTTAGGGACAGTTTCTTCCCAGCTGTTATCAGGCAACTGAATCATCCTACTGCAACTAGGGAACAGTGCTGAACTACTATCTACCTCATCAGTAAACCTCAGATTATTTTTGTTCGGACTTTACTGCCTTTACCTAAATGTTATTCCCTTATCATGTATCTATACACTGTAAATGGCTCGTTTGTAATCATCTATTGTCTTTCTGCTGACTGGTTAGCACGCTACAAAAGCTTTTCTCTGTATCTTGGTATTAGTGACAATAAACTAAACTGAAATAACTCCAACCAGGGCAAAACAACCTGCATGCTCTGTACCCCGTCAACTGCCCTAAACATTCTTTCCCTCCACACTGGCGCGCTTTGGATGCAGTGTCTACCTTCCACTAAATCACAATCACAATAATATTTTATTTGCCAAGTATGTTTTGCAACTTACGAGGAATTTCATTTGCCAAGTCAGTCATACAAATAAAAAGCAACAGATCACACAAAACACATTTTAACATAAAGGTCCAGCACAGTGACTCCTCCACGTTCCTCAATGTGATGGAAGGCAAATAAAATTCCATCTCTTCTCTTTGCTCTCCCCGCGGTCAAGGGCCTCGAGCCGTCTGTTGACGGGACGATCTTGACTCCCGTAGCTGGCGGCGTTTTGGGCCCTCCACGTCAGGGTGATCCAGCTCCTGCATCAGGGAATGTCAGTTCCCCCGCGTCGGGGCTGGTCGAGCCTCTGCGTTTGTCGGAGCTCCTGACTAGCCTCTGCCAACTGCGAGCTCTGATGGTAAGTCCGCAGGCCGCAGCTGGAGGATCCCACGCAAGGGATCGGCTCCGATATTAAGTCTGCGCCTCGCGGTGGGGCCCAAGGTCAGTCCGAGGAGGCCTCCAGCTCCATCGATGGTCGGCTGCAGAGCGACCGGAGACGCAACCCGGAAACATTGCGTCTCCGGCAAGGTAAGAAGCTTAAAAAACGGTTCCCCTGACCCCCTCCCCCTCCCCCGACATAAAACAAACCAGAGAACATTTACACAGACTTATAAAACGCATTAAAACACATTTAAAAAGCTGAAAAAACAAACAGACTGTTGGCGGGGCTGCCAATTGTTCGGCGTCCCTGGTGATCAATTGCATTGGTCATTGCTTGCGCAGGCTACTTCATGGCATCTCTCAAACCCAAAAGGTTTGCTCCAAGTCAGACATCTTCCTGATCTGGTAATATATCGCCAGTCCTTCGTCATCATTGGATCTAGAGCCAGGAACATCCTCCTAGCTACAGAGACACTGTTGCAGTTCTGGAAACCAGCTCACCACCTTATCAAGAACAGTTGGGGATGTGTGATGTACGCCAGCCTTGCTAGTGATGCCCAAATGCCACAAATAAACTTTAAAAAAGCAGGCAAAATGTGTAGGAAGGAACTGAAGATGCTAGTTTACACTGAAGGTGGACACAAAATACTGGAGTAATTCAGTGGGACAGGCAGCATCTCTGGAGAGAAGGAATGGGTGACGTTTCGGGTCGAGACCCTTCTTCAGACTGAAAGTTAGGGGAGAAAAAAGCAGGAATTTTTAGTTGGCTTTAGTTTCTCAGCAGCAGTTAGTAGTCTTTAGCTTATCAGCAGGTTTTAGGAGTTGTAAGGTTGAGTTTACCAGCAGTAGTTGAAGTTTATCAGGTTCATCAGTACAGTTTTATCAGAAGTATCAGGTTCAATTTATCAGCAGGGGTTAGGGGCGTTTAGCTTATCAGGAGGAGTTAGTCATGTTAGGTGTAGTTTACCAGCAGGAGGTCATAATGTTATGTTTAGTTTACCAGCAGGAGTTAGTAGTGTTAAAGGTTCGTTTATCAGCAGGTGTTATGAGTTGTAAGGTTTACAAGATCAGCAGGAGTTAAAGATGTTTAGTTTATCAGCAGCAGTTAGTATTGTTAGGTTTAATTTATCAGCAGAAGTTAGTAGTGCTTGGTTCAATTTATCAGCAGGGATTAGAAGTGTTTAGCTTATCAGGAGGAGTTAGATTTAGTTTAGCAGCAGGAGGTGGTGATGTTATGTATAGTTTACCAGCACGAGTTAGTAGTGCTAGGTTTAATATAGTTCAAGTTCAAGTGAGTTTATTGTCATGTGTCCCTGATAGGACAATGAAATTCTTGCTTTGCTTCAGCACACAGAACATAGTAGGCATTTACTACAAAACAGATCAGTGTGTCCATATACCATTATATAAATATATACACACATGAATAAATAAACTGATAAAGTGCAAATAACAGATAATGGGTTATTAATAATCAGAGTTTTGTCCGAGCCAGGTTTAATAGCCTGATGGCTGTGGGGAAGTAGCTGTTCCTGAACCTGGTTGTTGCAGTCTTCAGGCTCCTGTACCTTCTACCTGATGTTAGCAGGGAGATGAGTGTGTGGCCAGGATGGTGTGGGTCTTTGATGATACTCAGATCAGATTCAGATTCAACTTTATTGTCATTGTCAGTGTACAGTACAGAGACAACGAAATACAGTTAGCATCTCCCTAGAAGAGCGACATAAATATCAGCAATAAATAAATCTATTTACATGCGTACAGTCATAGTATTTTTTTCCTGGTGGGAGGAGTGTCCGGGGGGGGGGGGGGGGGGGGGTACAGTGTTGAGTAGTGTAACAGCCGCAGGGAAGAAGCTGTTCCTGGACCTGCTGGTCCGGCAAAGGAGAGACCTGTAGTGCCTCCCGGATGGTAGGAGTGTAAACAGTCTGTGGTTGGGGTGAGAGCAGTCCTTGGCGATGCTGAGCACCCTTCACAGACAACGCTTGCTTTGGACAGACTCAATGGAGGGGAGTGAGGAACTGGTGATGCGTTGGGCAATTTTCACCACCCTCTGTAGTGCTTTCCGGTCGGAGACAGAGCAGTTGCCATACCACACTGTGATACAGTTGGTAAGGATTCTCTCGATGGTGCAGCCATAGAAGTTCACCAGAATCTGAGGAGACAGATGGACCTTCTTTAGTCTCCTCAGGAAGAAGCCTTTTTGAGGCAGCGACTGCGATAAATCCCCTCGATGGAAGGAAGGTCAGAGCCGATGATCGACTGGGCAGTGTTTACTACTTTTTGCAGTCTTTTCCTCTCCAGGGCGCTCAAGTTGCCAAACCAAGCCACGATGCAACCGGTCAGCATGCACCTGTAGAAGTTAGAGAGAGTCCTCCTTGACAAACCGACTCTCCGTAATCTTCTCAGGAAGTAGAGGCGCTGATGAGCTTTCTTGATAATTGCATTAGTGTTCTCAGACCAGGAAACGTCTTCAGAGATGTGCACGCCCAGGAATTTGAAGCTCTTGACCCCTTCAACCATTGACCCGTTGGTATAAACGGGGCTGTGGGTCCCCATCCTACTCCTTCAAAAGTCCACAATCAGTTCCTTGGTTTTGCTGGTGTTGAGTGCCAGGTTATTGCGCTGGCGCCATATGGACAGTTGCTCGATCTCTCTTCTATATTCCGACTCATCCCCTTCAGTGATACGTCCCACAACAGTGGTGTCATCAGCGAACTTGATGATGGAGTTCGCACTGTGACCAGCTACGCAGTCATGAGTATAGAGTGAGTACAGCAGGGGGCTGAGCACGCAGCCTTGAGGTGCTCCCGTGCTGATTGTTATCGAGGCTGACACATTTCCACCAATACGAACAGACTGTGGTCTGTGAATGAGGAAGTCGAGGATCCAATTGCAGAGGATTTACCAGCAGGAGTTAGTAGTGCTGTTTAGATTATCAGCAGGAGCTAGTATTGTTAGGTTTAGTTTACAATTTAGTTTAGTTAGGTTCAGGAGTTAATAATGCCTGGTTTAGTTTATCGGCACGAGTTAGAAGTTAGAGGTGTTTATTTTACCAGCAGGAGTCGGTGGTGTTGGATTTAGTTTATCAATGAGAGTTAATAGCTTGAGATTTAGTTTATCCGCAGCGGTCAGTAGTGTCAGATTTAATTTATCAGCAGGAATTCTCATTTATGATTTTAATTTATTTATCAGCAAGAATGCTTGCTATTGGTTTTAGTTTGTCAGCTGGAGTCCTGGGCATTTTAATTCATCAACAGGAATCCTTGGGTTAATTTGGTTTATCAGTAGGAGATCTTTGCCTTGATTTTAATTCATTGCCAGTGATCTTTTATGTTGTTTTAGTCGATCAAGGGGAATTCTTTATTTAACAGCAGGAATTTTGATGTTGGCTTTAATTTATTTGCCAATAGGAATCCTCATTGACTGATATTGTTTATTTTTCAGGAGAAATCCTCAACATTGGTTTATTTTATTCATCAGCAGGGGTCAGTAGCATTTGTTTAGTTTACAATCAGGAGAACCAAGCTTGCATTTTAGTTTATCACAGGGAATCCATAGTTTGATTTTAGTTTGCCAACAAGAATCATTTTGTTTGGTTTTAGTTTCTTTATCAACAAAAGTCCTTTGTATTAGTTAGCGATCTATAGGAGACACTGCATCAAAAAGCCATCAAAGATCCACATCGTTCTGACCAGGCTTTCATTATGCTCTTACCTTTGGGAAGAAGGCTCAGAAGTCTGAAAATTGTGACCACCAGTTTCAAGAATAGCTTCTTCCCAATTATCATCAAGCTCTGAATACTACACAACCCTAACGTCAGCAACTATTAATTTCCATGAACTGACTTTGATTGCACAAAAGACTTTGGTATTTGCGCTAGTATTGTGCAGTTATTAATTTATTGAATGTATATGTTTATATATAAATGAATTTATATTGCATTTATTAATTTATTGAATTTATATATTCAATAAATTAATAACTGCAATACGTGCAAATACCAAAGTTCTTTGTACAACCAATATCCATAGAAATAGATATATACACACTCAAAGCTGGAGTAACTCAGCGGGTCAGACACAGATTGGCATTCAACAATATCATCTCCTCCAAACTCATCACCGAGCTTTAAGCGGCCTCTGTAGCTCGCTTGGAACTGGACCCTTGACTGGCTCATCACTAGACCTCAATCAGCACAGATGGGTAAAAACATCTCCTCTTCATTGACCATCACACAGATGCACCTCAAGGCTGAGTGCCTAGCCCACTGTTCTACTCTCTTTGTGTCTGTGTGCCTCAGCACAGCTCCTATGGCATCTATAAATTCATCAAGGACACCTCTGTTGTTGGCTGAATCACCGGTGATGATGAGTCAGTGTAGAGGATAGAAATCAAACGCCTAGTTGAGTGGTGCTGCAACAACAATCTCTCGCTCAAAGTCAATTAAATCGTGGAACTAATCACGAGGGGAAGTGGGGCGAAGAGGTGCCAGTTTTCATTGATGAGTCAGTGGAGGAAAGAGTTAGCAGCTTCAAATTCTTTTGCATTAACATCTCTGATGACCTGTCCTGCATCCAGCACATGGATGTAATCATGAAGAAGGCACACTAATGCTGCTACTTTCTTCAAAGGTTAAAGAGATTCAGCATGCCACTGAATGCTCTAACAATCTTCAATAGATGTATTGTACAAAGTATGCTGGCGGGTTGCATCATGGCCTGATACAACAATTCCTATGCACGGGAACACAAAAGGTTGCAGTGAGCTGGATTCAGCCTGGTCCATAATAAGCACAGCCCTTCCTTCAATCTAAAGCATCTGCATGAGGCGCTGTCTCAAAGAGGCAGCATCGAACATTAAGGATCCTCACCCGTAGGGTAATACTCCTTCTCACTGCAACCATTGGGCAGGAGTTACAGAAGTCTGAAGTCCCACACCACTAGGTTCAGGACCTGCTACTTTCCTACAACGATCATGTTCCTGAACTGACCTACCCTACTCATCCCTAATCCTACAGCAACCACGTACACTGCAGACTCCCACTTGCACTACCATGGAGTTGTTTCTCTAATCCAATTTGAGTTTCTTGTGAAATGAACATGCACGGTGAGGTATAGATACAATAAAAATCTTGCTTGCAGCGGCATCATAGGCACACACTCAGAGAAACACACAATAAGGACTTGACAAGCATAGGCTTCTTCCTATCCCTTTTCGAACGAGTCTAATGTGTATTATGTTGAAATTGGCTTTTGATTTTTTAATTTATGTATGTACATATATGTTATGTATATGTGTATATGTGTATATGTATGTATGTATATATGTACATGTATATGTATGTATGTGTGTATGTATATATATATGTATACTAGACCAAGTGCAGACCCGTTGGGTCTGTTCCCCCAACGTGCGGTTGTGGGGGGGGAGGGGGGAGGCGGCATGCAGCGTCACACAATAACTATTACCCCCCCCCCCCCGCACTCACGCTAATTACCCCCCTTGATATTATATTAATATTATTAATTTGCTCCTTTTACCCCATAACCACCCTATCTACTGGCGCATAGCCCCAAACTTGCAGTCACATCTAGAGAGGGGGGGAGCAGGGAGGGGAGGGAGGGTGGAGGGAAGGGGGTAGGGGTGTGTGGAGGGGAGAGGGGTTTAGGGGAGGGGATGGAGGGGAGGAAAAAGAGGGGAGAGAGAGGGGGTGGAGGGGGGAGAGATGAGTGGGGGGTGAGTGGGGGGTGAGTGGGGGGGGAGCGTGGGGGGGGAGAGGAGAGGGGGAGAGGAGGGGGGGGAAGAGGAGGGGGGAGAGGAGAGAGGGGGGGAGAGGAGGGGTAAGAGAGGAGGGAGGGGAGAGAGAGGAGGGGGGGAGAGAGGAGGGGGGAGAGAGGAGGAGGGGGGAGAGAGGAGGTGGGGGGAGAGAGGAGGAGGGGGGGAGAGGAGGGAGGGAAGAGGAGGGGGAGAGAGAAGAGGAGGGGGGAAGAGGAGGAGGGGGAAGAGAGGAGGGGGAGAGAGGAGGGGGAGAGAGGAGGGGGGAGAGAGGAGGGGGGAGAGAGGAGGGGGGAGAGAGGAGGGGGGAGAGAGGAGGGGGGAGAGAGGAGAGGGGGGGAGAGAGGAGAGAGGGGGAGAGAGGAGGGGAGAGTGAGAGAGAAAGGGAGAGAGACAGGGGGGAGAGAGAGAGAAAGAGAGAGGGATAGAGAGAGAGAGGTGGGGGGACAGAGAGGAGGGGGGAGAGAGAGAGAGAGAGAGAGAGTGCCTTTTTACTTCAACCCAAACCCAAACAACCATTTGCAGGCAGTGCTTTTTTACTTCCAACTAACCATATATTCTTTTCAAACCACATTATGGGTGCTCACAGCTGTGGAGACATTTGTTCAGTGTCATTCAGAGCTCTGATTGAGGCACACCATTTGCAGAGACTGATTGAGGCACACTACTTCCTGGTTTTATAGTCCCTCCCACTACCTCCAGCGGGGGGCAGCAGAGAGAATGGGGAATTTTGTAAAAGCATTAATATCTCTGTCATATTTCATCGATGGGAAAAATCCTCGGCACACATGCGGCGGAGGGGGGCTCTGAGCAAGGTGGCCAAAAATGACGGCCGTAGGTGGCGGCGTTCTCTCGGAAATTGCAGCACAGATCGCCAAAAACCGGTCAAGAACAGAGTTTTAGTAATATAGATAGATAGATATATAATTTTCCTTTTATTTATTCATTTTCAACTTTTCTTTTTTTTTAATCGTTCGAAATAAAGATATCATTCATTCATTCATAACGTACATAATGAATAAATAATGTGTAAAATTCTGCAATATAGTAAAAGGAAAAAGGGCTACAATTAAAAATGAGATCTGTACTGTGTATTGTGTATTTTTACAGACATCTTTTTTTTGCAAGTTTTCACTGTCTTGCAGAATTTATATATAATTTATATATAATTTACGTTTTTTATGTTCTCTGGTCTATGAATCTATGATTTTGCTGCAAGCAAGATTTACGTTGTACTTGTGACAATAAACTCAACAATAAATAATAAAGATAATAAACATTTATCTGCTGGATATCCTCGCTGTTTGAGTGTAGTTATCATGGCAATCCTTAGCATTGAATCTAATTAACTTATTCTTTTTTATTATTATTTTTTTTTTAATTAGAAGTACGGTAAGTTACAATACTACACAACACATATGTCTTAATACATTTTTTGTACCGCTTCATTTTTTGAGCTTTAAGAAAAAGATAGAAGTAAAGGAAGTAAGCAAAGTGCGCAAGAGTCGTGAAGGTGCAAGAGAGTGTTGAGAAAAGAAAGCCCCTTAGAAAAGAAGTTAGAGAAGGAAGTAAAGAAAGAAAGTAGACCCTAGAAAAGAAGGAAAAAGAAAGGAGAAATAATCGCTCTATTATAACATTAAACTCCGCAGAAAGGGGACTACCAACCAAGTCTGTTTTTGTTGTTTTACCTCCCGTTGCCAGATCCTGGTACCATTTATTTATTTATTTATTTATTTATGTATAAAATTACTATTGCACCTCATGCTTGTAATAGTTCCAAAAACGTAGACCACGTCTTTTGGAATTGGTCTGCTATGCCTGCTAAGAGGAGTCTCATCTCTTCCAGATGTAGTGTTTCAAACATATTTGATATCCACATTTTTATTGTTGGTGTGGGCGCTAATTAACTTATTAACTTCAGCATTGCTTTTGGATAAATTCCAGAAGGGCCTGGCTTGTGTTGATTTTTGTTTATTTGTGGAAAGATTTCTTCACATTGGTTTTAGATTTTTCACCTGTAAAGTCACTAGTGTTGGTTACATCTATCAGCAGGGAAGCATGGTTTGTTTTAGATCATGAGCAGATATAATTGCCGTTAATTAATTTAATTTATTCAAATAAACCTGGGCATTGATGTTTCTTTCTCAACTGGAATCATCAACAACTTCTGTGATCAAGAAGGACATGGGTGGCAGGCGCATGAGAACACCACCACTGGTAGGTTCCCTCCAAGTGGCACACTGCCCTAACGTAGAATTGCTGCTTCTTCAATACTACTGGGCCAATCCTTACTATAATTGGCACCTTCTTACTATCTTGATTGGGGGCAGGGATAAAAACTTCTTTGGGGTCATCAGGTGGGCACCCTCCTTCCTTGGTATTTTGTTGATAGGCCCACAACACCTCCAGAGGGCTCAATAGCAACTCCTGGTGTCCCAGGTGCGCTCCCCTCCGTTTTACCCCTCTTGCTGGTCATTTTGCAGCCCAGTTGGAGTCCTTCCTCTTCAGCCACAGCCAGTTGCTGCTTCGCTCGGCAGTCTCTTTCACCAGTCTCGACCTGATGGTTTGCCGGAAGGCCTGTTCTCAATCTCCCATTCCCTTCAGGAGTCTGGTTGTTCACATGTCTACAAACCCTCTACAACCAACCTCTACAGGGAGCACCTGGGTACGCCAGGCATGTTGTTCTGCCTCGGCTGCTAAGCCTGAACACTTCAGGTGGATAATAAACTCTGGTCTTGGCAAAGTAGGAGTATATAGTTCAGTTATCAACATGAAAACAACATTGATTTTAGTTTAATTAGTAGCAGGTGCCCTGAGCATTGGCTTTCTGTTTTTATCAGCTGATACCTTTGTGCTAATTTGAGTTCAGTCACAGCAGGTGACGGTACTATTGGTTTACTCTATTTATCAGCAGGAAAACCTAGCTTTAGTTTAAGTTTATTAGGGAGTTTTCAGTGTTGGTTGCAGTTCATCAGGTGAAATCAATTCTTTGAGTTTATTAGCATTTTTTCTTTGTGTTTGAGTTTATTTATCTGTAGGTCTCGTGAGCAGAGGTTTTAGGTTATCAGAAGAAACCTCAACATTAGTTTAGGTTGTTTATCTGCATGGGTCCTTTGCAATGGTTTTTGTGCAACAGCCATAAATCTTAGCTTTTGTTCTGGATAAATTCCAGAAGGGCCTTGTGTTGAAGGTAGACAAAAATGCTGGAGAAACTCAGCGGGCGAGGCAGCATCTATGGAGCGAAGGAAATAGGCAACGTTTCGGGTCGAGACCCTTCTTCAGACTTGTGTTGATTTTTGTTTATTTGTGCAAATAATTCTTCACATTGGTTTTAGGTTTTTCACCTGTAAAGTCACTAGTGTTGGTTACAATAATCAGCATGGAAGCATGGTTCATTTTAGATCATGAGCAGATATCATTGGCATTATATAAGTTATTCAAATAAATCTGGACATTGATGTTTAATTCCCAGCAGGAATCATCAACAACTTCTGTGATCAAGAAGGACATGGGCGGTGAACAAAGTACAGATGGTGATGAGTCAGAGTATAGAAGTGAGATCGACCGACTGACCAAATGGTGCCAGCACAACAACCTGGCTCTCAATATCAGCAAAACCAAAGAACCAAAGTGGACTTTGGTAGAGGAAAGTTGAGGGAGGACCCACAATCCTGTTGGAGAGAGAGAGTCAAAAACTTCAAATTCCTGGGAGTGCATATTTCCGACGATCTTTCCAGCACACTGATGCAATCATAAAGAAAGCACATCAGCGTCTCTACTTCCTGAGAAGTTTACGGAGATTCGGTATGTCAAAGAGGATTCTCTTGAACTTCTGCAGGTACACAATAGGCCATGCATACTGACTGGTTGCATCGTGGCCCGGTTCGGCAACTTGAATGTCCCGGAACGGAAAAAGTTGTGACCACTGTCCAGTCCATCACTGGTTCTGACCTCCCCACCATCGAAGGGCACTATCGTAATCGCTGCCTCAAAAAGGCAGCCAACATCATCAAAGACCCACACCATCCTGGCCACACATTCATCTCACATCTGCCATCGGGAAGAAGGTACAGGGGCATGAGGACTGTAACGTCCAGGTTCAGGAACAGCTTCTTCCCTACAGCCATCAGTACAAACACTGTAGTGCTAAACACTACCTCATAGGTTATGAACTACAATAGACTATTATTATTATTACACTTTTTTGGTTCTTTTTTTTCTGAGTTTTTGTTATTATTTATTATGATTACATATTCTGTTGCGCTGCAGCAAGTAAGAATTTCATTGTTCTGTCTGGGACATATGACACTAAAACACTCTTGAGTTAATTAAGTAGGAGTCATCATTATGATTTCTCTATATTAACGTCTCTGCATTTGTTCTATATCACTGTCTATATCTCTCGTTTCCCTTTCCCCTGACTCGTAGTCTGATGAAGGGTCCTGACCCAACGTCACCTATTCCTTTTCTCCAGAGATGTTGCCCTGCCTGCTGAGTTACTCCAGCTTTTTATGTCTATCTTAGGAGTCGTCATTGTCAGTTTCTGTTTATCTGCAGGATCTCTAGATGTTAGTTTTTAGTTTACTTGTCAACAGGTTCTTTCATGCCGACATTTCAGTGGGAACGTTTTGTAATTGTTTGTTAGTGGAATTTTGAGTATTAGCTTAGTTTCAGCGGCAATCTTTGGCTTTGGTTAATGTATATTTATCATCAGCAAACATTAGTCTTGCTTTTGGATTATTTATCAGAGAACATTGTTTGTTTATCTACAGGGATCATCAGCATTAATAACAATGATTAATGTTCCTTTTCAACGGAACGCCCTGGTTTTGATTTATTTACCGTAGGGAATTTTTGGTGCTGGTTTTAAATTATCAATGGGGGGCACAACTGCCGGTGTTGGTTAATTCATGGGCAGAAATCCTTGGTGTAGTTTTAGTTAATGAGCTGGAATCATTATGCCTGAATTTGTTTCTCCACAGGAAGCCTCAGGATTAGTTTTGGTTTATCAGCAGGAACCCTTAATGTGTGCTTTAATTTACTTATCAGTCCTCAATATTGGTATTAGTTCATGTACCTAAAGTAATCCTTAAGATTAGTTTAATATAGCTGCAGGAATCCATAGGGTTGGATTAATTTATCTACAGGAAACTTTCGAATCAATTTAAGAGTCATTATCAGTGCTTTCTTTATCCACATGAATCCTTATCTTTTTTTTTGGTTTAATTATTAGCAGGAATCACTAACATTTAAGATAGACACAAAATGCTGGAGTAGCTCAGCGGGACAGGCAACATCTCTGGATAGAAGGAATGGGCGATGTTTCGGGTCGAGACCCTTCTTCCAACATTTATTCTGTGTGATACAATCAGCGGAATTACTGAGTGATAAACACAAAGTGCTGGAGTAACTCAGCAGGTCGGGCAGCATATCTGGAGAAAAAGGATGGGTGACGTCAAACTGCAGTCTGAAGAAGGGTCCCGACGTGAAACATCACCCATCCTTTCTCCCCACGAGATGCTGCCTGACCCGCTGAGTTCCTCCAGCACGTTGTGCCTATCTTCGGTATGAACGTGCATCTGCAGTTTCTTTCTGCACATAATTGCTGAGTGCTTTTGTCTATTGGTATGAACCATCCGTCATTTTTAGTTTATGGATTTAGTTAATCAGCAGGAATCCTTAGCATTGTTTATAGTTAATTTATCACCAAGAATCATCATGGTTAGCTTTAGTTTTTCGGTGGGAACCCTTAGCAAGGTTTTAGTGGTATCTGCAGGGATCATGAAAGTAGATAACATTACATTTATCTGCAGGAATCCTTAACACTGGTTTCACTTTTGTAAACGCAATCTTTTATGTCAGTTTAAGTTTATTTATTTTCATATTTTTAGATCATTATCAAAAAAAACATTAGCTTTGATTTTGATTTGTTTCCAAGAGGGAATAGTCAATCTTAGTTTTAAGAGAGTGCAACACTGGAAAGGGAGTCGGCAGAGAGTGCAGAAATCTTCCTTGGACATTCCTTCCGAAACAAGCATACCCTTTTAAATAATGTGCAGGAAGGAACTGCAGATGCTGGTTTAAGCTGAAGATAGACACAAAATTGCTGGAGTAACTCAGCGGGACAGGCAGCATCTCTGGAGAGAAGGAATGGGTGACGTTTTGGGGTTGAGACCCTCTTTAGACCCTTTTACATAATGTTGTGGGGGGAGCCGGGGGGAGGGGGTCTATAGTATATAGATCTATATACTTTGTACCTCTCCAATCTCACCTCAATGAGTTCCAGGCCTGTCATGACATAAAGCTTTTCGTCCACCATGTCTGTGCCTTGAACACACTGGATGCCTAAAACATTGTTTGTTCATTATCATCCACAGATGCTACCTGATCTGCCGAGTTCCTCCACAGTTTAATTTTTTCGCAACTATTTTAATTTACCTCATTCGTGCAGAGTCAGGGTAATATTTGTCGAACATGTTTCTATCTTACTGTACTGGGAAGGTCCTACTAATCTCATCTTGGACAATGAAATCAAAGCCACATTCACTGCATCTCAAGCACGGCTAAGATCTTGCTGACTAGTTCAATTCTGTCAAGTGACCCAGGGTTCATGCCTAACCATTTCACAAGACCCCGACATTAAAAGGTGGCGATGAGTGAAGTGGGATTAGGGATAGTGAGCCCCTCCTGCCCCTCATATGAATCAAAAATGAATAAAAGGATAATAAAACCCTAAATCCAATCTCTCATCGCTCTTTCTGGCATGTTGATATTGCTTTGAAATTAACTTGAATTTTATGAAAGGTTGAAGAGATTATCATCGGTTGGGTGAAATTAAATTGTTTCTGTCGAATACTTTCACATTTCCTGTCATAAAGCATGAGCAACTTAAATGCCACTAGGTGTGGATCTGAAACAGTTCAACTTCTTGCCCAGTTGTTGCAGGTCGACATTCCTCAGACATTTCAAGGCTTCCAAAATCAAAACTTCAATCATTTAAAGGAGCAATACTTTTGGAATTAGCAAATGAAAGAAGTTATGTTATGCATAGTATCTCACCCATGTGGGAGTGCAGGCATGAATGTCCCTGGTTTACAAACAATTCACTTAAGAAGGGTCTCAACCTGAAATGTCACCCATTCCTTCCCTCCAGAGATGCTGCCTGTCCCGCTGAGTTACTCCAGCTTTTTGTGTCTATCTAACTTATAAGACTTACTATATACATATATATATATATATATATGCGTGCTCCCTTCATATTATTACATTTAAAAGCCTGACGTACGTACCTACGCTTGCTCCTATGAATGGCTAGTTTCCTCTCCCTCTCCACATAGTAAATGTTATTTCGAATTAGTCTTGTGTGCTTTTGATGCCATTCATTCCAATACTGTGGAGGAAAGGTAACCTTATTGAGTGATTTTTGGGTATTTTCTGACTAAAATACGGTCGGTAAAAATGAAACCGGTTGCTGAGCCTGCATCTGTGTGGGAGACGTGTTATAATGATGCGAGTCAACATGACAGGCCAATGGCACTGAGTTCTTCAAAGGCTTTCCCGAAATAGTGAGGCTCCCTTTGCTAAAAAGAATGAAGTCGACAAGCAGCAACGGTTCAGGCAAACTATCATTGGGTTTGGCAGGGAAGGGCAGAGGTGTGGGTAGGAGGAGATGGGAAAATAGTAAGATTAAACGAGAACTTACCAGTTTGAAGTTTGATCGTTATTTTATGAGGAGTAATTTTGAGGGAATACGTGAAGAACCCCGCCAGCACGCATGCGTGTCATTCTTCAAAGCAGCGGTGTGAAATCACAGATAACTGTAATGACTAAACATAGTAAGATTAGAGAAGAGATACCAGTTGAGTATATGATCAAGGGTGGGAGCGGAGGGCCCTTTGTGCCGTGACCAAGGCCATCAGCATGACTGTTTTCATAGTCAGTTTCTGTAGGGACAGAGCTGTAGCTGGAGACCAGTTTCTTAACATGGTCAGTACAATGCTCACATCCCATATTTGGGAGTACCTGGTTCTTGGGGATTAACATTAAAATGCCCCTCATGAGTTTGATTACCAGGGTGTGTCCCAACAGAATGCCGCTCTGTTCCCTGCCACAGGTATGTTGACAGAGCACTTCTGGCACAGTTGATGGCACTATGACTGAGCCTCTCATCGTAATGGAGGCTTGCCAGGAATTCCAGAACAGACGAGATGTTCATAGATCTGTGGGTGATGTTTATTGTTGTGACAGTACTTCCCATTTCTTGAAGACACCAAGTACTGTTTTTTGGTGGACTGTTTGTGGGCCGCTGAAATAATATCCACTGTTCGGTCCGTCAGTCCCAGGTGTAGTAGAGGTGCTTTCAACTCTATAAATTAATAGGTTTATATAATTATGACATTGGTAACTACCTCTTGTTGCGGGAAGAACCAGTAAATTAGGTCTATGATGGATGGTGATGCATGGTTCTAAAACCATGTCGTGTATCACCGGGACCCATGGTTGAGTAGGCCAATCGGGTACTATCAAAATATCAGACGCGGAGTCTACTGTATATTCCTAAATACCCGACTGATGAGGCAGAAGGAGGGAATGCATAAATAAATAATCCCACAATGCAGCGAAAATGCATCTGTAGCCACTGCCCCAGGTTCTGGTTCCCATGAACATAATTTGATAACTGGTGAGAGCATGGATGCAAATAGGTCGATATCTGGTGTTCCATACCGTGCTGTAATTTCAGCAATACATTTTTTATCCAACATCCATTCAGAGTTTTTCATATAATTAGCGTGACCTGTTGTCTGCCACTAAATTCAGTTTACCTGGTAAGTAGGTAGCTGATATCCAAATATCTCTCTGGATACACTATTGCCAAATTGTGTTGGCCAGATTGTCACATGATAGATAGATAGATATAATTTAATTGCCACTCAACCAAGGTCGGTGGAATTTGGGTTGCCAGCAGCGGTACAATAATAAAGAACACAACCACAATAAAACATTTACACAAACATCCACCACAGCATTCATCACTGTGGTGGAAGGCACAGAGCTTGGCCAGTCCTCCTCCATTTTCCCCCGTGGTCAGGACCTCCACCCTCCACAGCCGTTGCTGCGGGCATCCAGATGGTAAGGGACAAAGTCAAAGTCAAGGTGAGTCCAGGATCGGCTCTGCCCAACCAGAGACCGCGGCTTCAGGCTGGTGTAGGCCGCAGGCCGGCGGTCAAAGTTTTAAAGTACCTGCCGTGCCGCAGCCGGAAGCACCGCAGTCTGCAGGGCCGGCGGTCGAAGCTCCCCTCCAGGGGAGATGATAAGTCCATGCCGCACCCGCGGTAGAAGACGGCCGCGGGCCGGCGGTGGAAGCTTCTTCTTCCCCCCGGGTCCTCCACGAGGGATCCCGGGCTGTAGACGCCGCACCAGCTGGAGCTGTGCAGACCGCGGCTTCAGGCTGCCGGCTGCCGGCTGCCGCGGGCCAGCGTGACGGAGCGCTCCCCTCCAGCGAGGTCTCACCCGCTCCGCGCCGAGAGTCCACGCTGCGCCCGCCGCTGAAGCTCCGGGCGCGTCTCCGGGAAAGTCCGCGCCGATCCTTGCTGTTAGGCCACGGGGGAGGCGACCTGAAAAAATCGCCTCTCCATGGAGGCGGCCGAAACGGTTTCCCCCTTACCCCCCCACACCACCCCCCACGCATAACACACAAAGAAACATTAAAAACAGACTTTTAAACATACTAAAAAAAATTAAAAAGTTGGGAAAAAAACGGACACGCTGCCGACAGGCTGCTGCCAGTGCAGCGCCCCCTACAATTTGTTTCCACCCATATAGTTGATATATGCTACCACGGTGGTGTTGTCAATTTGTAGTCTAACATGCTGGTGATATAACCCAGAACAATATGACTTAAAGCCATGGAATGCACTCAACATTCCCAGGTAGTTTATGCCCAGTGTTTGTAATAATGATGCCTCCTGTGCATTCCATCTCCGCCACAGCTGGAGATGGAATTGGTAGCATCCCATCCAAGTGCACTGGCATCAGTATGTAGTTCCATAGACGGGTAGCTGATAATGTTTGGATCGGAACAATGCCTAATGTTATGTTTCCACCATTTTAGTTCCATTGTGGCCTCTGTTGGTAGCTTCATTGGTCTGTCAGAATGACCCCCATAATTTTTGAGTGCACGAATGTTTGCCCTCTGTAATTTTTGATAATGTAAAGGTTCGATTTGTGTGGCTGGAAACGCAGCCACTATAATGCCAATTATTCTTGCTACCAGTCTGATGGATGGTTTTGTTTTGCTGCAAGCCTCCATTAAGGCTGTAACCTTTTCTTTCGGCAAAGTCACTGACATGTGAATTGTGTTAAGGGTGAACCGCAGATGATCCATTGTGTTAAATAACATCTGTGGTCACCTCTAATGGGTACTGTATAGTAAGCATTTTTTAATACGATGCTTGCCATGTAGTAACCTAGGAATCAATTGCTTAGCAGTAACAAAGGTTCCCATCTAGTAATGAATATAAAGTATGAAGGTATTCAAATTAGTCAAATCTATGATGATGTGGCAACCACCATCTATTTTATGATAAAGATTTTGGACACAAATTCCTGTGATTCGTGTTGGATATCCTCCATTACTCCTTTTTTATATGGGCACTGTAGTTCAGTATGCGCTTTTGATTTTTTCTTTGCCTGTAAGCACGAACATTCGGTTTGGTACATGCTGAACTGGAGGATTATGTTTTGTATAAATTCTATGGTATAACCCTATACTTCTGAAAATATAAGTGTCGGTAGTTAATTTATTCCATGCATCCAGATAGAATTGTAATCTCCCACCAACCTCGTAAGGAACCAGACCCACCTTCCTCCATGGTTACTATTAGTAGGTTTGTTACTTTTTCGGCATCCTCCGTGGACGTTGAGGTGCCGGTGTCTGGATCTGTAGTTGGGTCGGTGTTGAGGATTAGCGCATTCCCCAGGAAGTAGTTTTTAGACGTTGCTTTAATGAGCCCCAGGGTTTTCCCTCTTTGTCAAGTTCTTTTACCTGTTTTGATAAGTTGCCTCCAAATAGTAATATTGGTGGTTTGGAGGTTCCAGGTTTGCATAGGCCTGCAAATTAGGGTCTAAAGCCGGTTGGATGGCACTTCTTCCTAATGCTGTTTACTCGTATTGGTAGTTGCAAAATAAAGCCAGTGCATCCTGGTGATCTTGTGTCATGTCTTTTTTGTTTATTGTGCGGGCGAAACCCGTAATTCCCGCTGTTAGGGCTTTCAGAACTTTCTGTTGTTTCAAGTCCCTGGCCCTGCCATGTTTTCAAATACACTGGTTAATACTGGGAACATTCAGTGTTTTGCAGTTCCCTGATGGTAAATGTCTTCCAATAGGTTTTCTTGCACCCCATGTGCACAAGGGGTATGTTCTGCACCCCTCTTCAGGTTCAGCCCAGAATTGACCCCCTATACTCCCCTCTGATGAGGGAGAAACACTGTGCAGCCCTACAAGAGGTACTGCTGTAGGACTTACTAGCTGCCCCCTGTGACTAGTCTCCATCTCCCGGAGCCTGCCACTTACCTGCTCCAACAGCCGCTCCAGCTGGCTCCGATGCTCTCGGGCACTGACCACCTCATGGTCACTGGCCGGCGCGGCTGCTCCTGAAGCCGCTACTCCTGAAGCCGCTCCTGCTCCAGTTCCTGCAGCCACTCCACCCGGCTCCAATGCTCACGGGCACTGGCCGTCGCGGCTGCTCCTGAAGCCGCTCCTGCTCCAGCTCCTGCAGTCAGCCCAGGATTGACCCTCCGTGCTCCCCTCTGATGAGGGAGAACACTGTGCAGCCCCACAAGAGGTACTGCTGTGGGGCTTACTAACTGCCCACTGTGGCTAGCCTCCATCTCCCGGAGCCTGCCACTTTGGAGTATTTCCTCCAGCAGCCGCTCCAACTGGCTCCAATGCTCACGGGCACTGGCCGTCGCGGCTGCTTGAAGCTGTTCCTCCTGCAGCCGCTCCAACCGGCTCCAATGCTCACGGGCACTGGCCGTCGCGGCTGCTTTGTTCCCCGCTCCCAGCCGCTCCAACCGGCTCCAATGCGCACAGGCACTAGCCGCTCGCGGCTGCTCCCAGCCGCTCCAACCAGCTCCAATGCGCACGGGCACTGGCCGTCGCGGCTATTCAGAGTCGGACTCATCGGAGTCAACGACTCTGTTAGTTTTTTGCTTCGCTCTACCGCCCGGCCGTGGCCGGTGCGGGAGCGAAGCCGGGCACAGCTGTTCCCATTACGGGAGATTGGCGTGCCGTTGGCTGCTGCTGCCGGCTGCCCGCAACTCCACGGTTCTTCCCCGCCAGCTTTTCCACAGCCTTCGTGGATCTGGTCCATGTCTCCACCTGTAAGGTAAGTGGAAGGAACGCAGAGTCTCCTTACCTGCTGTTCCCGGCTTTCAATTTTTGCCGCTAAGGGGAACGTCGTTCCCCCTGCTGTGACTCGTTGCAATGCGTGTAGCGATATGACACGCATGCGTCCTGGCGGGGTTCTTCACGTAGTCACTCACGTGACTCCGAAGTAAAATAGAACCCCTTCAATACAATCTCCTGTCACATTTTACTTGTCTAACGTGGGACTTGCTCACGTGTATGGTTTAGTGCAAATGCAATTCACTGAGTGTTATAATGGGTGTCCAATCCATCTCTTACAGTGGATCATCTATCATACCTAATTATCTCCTAATGCTGGCAGATCTAAAGCACATACTTTCATCATCAAGTCTTGATGCCATGATACTGCACTTGCCTTGATATCCCGTCATATTTTTGCTAGTCATTCTTGGCGTCTCGCCATCACAAGGATTTATTGGCCATCACTATGATGGTGGTGAAACATGTTCTTGAATCACTGCAATTTTTCTGGGTTGGGGTTTGGGCCCAGCAACAATGAGGGATGATTATATATTTTCAAGAAATAATGTTGTATGACTTGCATAGAAACATAGAAAATAGGTGCAGGAGGAGGTCATTTGGTCATGACTGATCATCCACAATCAGTAACCCGTGCCTGCCTTCTCCCTATATCCCTTGATTCCGCTAGCTCCAAGAGCTCTATCTAACTTTCTTTGATATTCATCCAGTGAATTGACCTCTACTGCCTTCTGCAGCAGATAATTCCACAAATTCACAACTCTCTGAGTGAAAAAGCTTTTTCTCATCTCAGTTTTAAATGGCCTTCCCTTTATTCTTAGACTGTGGCCCCTGGTTCTGGACCCCTAACATTGGGAACATTTATCCTGCATCCAGCTTGTCCAGCCCTTTTATAATTTTATATGTTTCTATAAGATCCACTCTCATCCTTCTAAATTCCAGTGAATACAAGCCCTGTCTTTCCAATCTTTCCTCATATGGCAGTCCCGCCATCCCGGGGATTAACCTCGTGAACTGCACTGCCTCAATAGGATGTCCTTCCTCAAATTAGGAGACCAAAACTGCACACAATATTCCAGATGTGGTCTCACAAGGGACCTGTACAAATGCAGAATTACTTCTTTACTCCTATACTCAAATCCTCTTGTTATGAAGGCCAACATGCCATTAGCTTTCTTCACAGCCTGCGGTACCTGCATATTTACTTTCAGTGACAGGTGTACAAGGACACCCAGGTCTCGTTGCACTTCCCTTTTTCCTAATCTGACACCATTGAGGTAATAATCTGCCTCCTTGGTCTTGCCACCAAAGTGGATAATCTCACATTTATCTACATTATACTGCATCTGCACACTCACTCAACCTGTCCAAGTCACCCTGCATCCTCCTCGCATCCTCTTCACAGTTCACACTGCCACCCAGCTTTGTGTCATCTGAAAATTTGTTAGTGTTACTTTTAATCCCATCATCTAAATCATTAATATATATCGTAAATAGTGGCAGCCCCAGCACCGAGCCTTGTGACACTCCACTAGTCACTGCCTGCCTTTCTGACAGGGACAGGTTTATTCCTACTCTTTGTTTCTTGTCTGCCAACCAATTCTCTATCCATGTCAATACCCTAACCGCAATACCATGTGCTCTAATTTTTCCCACTAATCTCCTGTGTGGGACCTTATCAAAGGCGTTCTGAAAGTCCAAATACACTACATCCACTGGCTCTCCTTCATTCATTTTACTTGTCATATCCTCAAAAAATTCCAGATTAGTAAAGCAGGATTTCCCCTTCATAAATCCATGCTGACTTGAACCAATCCTTTTACTGCTATCCAAATGCGCCGTTATTACTTCTTTAATAATTGACTCCAGCATCTTCCCCACCACCGATGTCAGGCTAACTGGTCTATAATTCAGTTTTTTCTCTCGCTCCTTTCTTGAAAAGTAGGATAACATTAGCTATCCTTCAATCCCCAGGAACTGATCCTGAATCTATAGAACATTAGAAAATTATGACCAATGTGTCCAAGATTTCTAGAGCCAACTCCTTGAGTACCCTGGGATACAGATCATCAGGCCCTGGGGATTTATCAGCCTTCAGTCCCATCAGTCTACCCAATACTATTTCTCGCCTAATGCAAATTTCTTTCAATTCTTCTATCTCCCTAGCTCCTCTGCCTCTAGTACATCTGTGAGATTGCTGTGTCTTCCTTAGTGAAGACAGAACAAAAATACCTGTTCAGGTCTGAAGAAGGGTTTCGGCCCGAAATGTTGCCTATTTCCTTCGCTCCATAGATGCTGCTGCACCCGCTGAGTTTTTCCAGTATTTTTGTGTACCTGTTCAACTCTTCTACCATTTCCTTGTTCCCCATAATAATTTCACCAGTTTCTGCCTTCAAGGGACCACATTTGTCTTTAGTAATCTTTTTCTCTTAACATACCTAAAGAAGCTTTTACTATCTTTTACATTCCTGGCCAGCTTACCCTCGTACTTTATCTTTTCACCCTGTATTGCCATTTTTGTCACCTTCGTTGTACTTTGAAAGTTTCCCAATCCTCTGGCTTCCCGCTACTCTTTGCTATGTTACACTTGGTGGGGAACCTGCAGGTGGCGGTGTTCCCATGCATTTGCTGCCCTTGGTCTTTGTGGTAAAGGTGGAGGGTTCAAAGATGTAGTGGGAATGACATGGCTGGGGAACTGCCATGTATTTTATGGATGGCACATGATGCTACACAATGTGCTGCTCTGCTGGTGGACCAGTTACATGTTCAGGGTAGTGGATGGGGAGTTGGCCAGGGAGACTGCTTTGTCCTTGATGGTACTACATTTCTTGAGAGTTGTTGAAAGTGCACTCGGCCAGACAAGTGGGGAGTATTCTACCACACACCTAACTTGTGACTTGTCTTATGGAAAAGCTTTAGGTGTCAGGTGAGTCCCACCACAGGATAAACAATCTTCAACTTGTCCTGTAACCATGGTTTCCATCGGGTTGGTCCAGGTGAGTTACTGGACAGTTCTGATTGATTCATTAAAAGATATAGCATGGAAATGGGCTCTTCGGCCCAGCAAGGCCATGCCAACCATCGATCACACATTACCACTAGGTCTACAGTGCCCTCCATAATGTTTGGGACAAAAACCCATCATTTATTCATTTGCCTTTGTGTTTAAAGTGCACATTGTCAGATTTTAATAAAGGTCATTTTTATACATTTTGGTTTCGCCATGTAGAAATTACAACAGTGTTTATACATAGTCTCTCCGATTTCAGGGCACCATAATGTTTGGGACACAGCGATGTCATGTATATGAAAGTAGTCATGTTTAATATTTTGTTGCATATCCTTTGCATGCAATGACTGCTTGAAGTCTGCGATTCATGGACATCACTAGTTGCTGGGTGTCTTCTCTGGTGATGTTCTGCCAGGCCTGTATTGCAGCCATCTTTAGCTTATGCTTGTTTTGGGGGCTAGTCCCCTTCAGTTTTCTCTCCAGCATAACAAAGGCATGCTCAATTGGGCTCAGATCGGGTGATTAACATGGCCACTCAAGAATTGACCATTTTTTAGCTTTGAAAAACATATCTGTTGCATAAGCAGTATGTTTGGGATCATTGTCTTGCTGTAGAATGAACCACCGGCCAATGAGTTTTGAGGCATTTGTTTGAACTTGAGCAGATAGGATGTATCTATACACTTCAAAATTCATTATGCTTCTGCCATCAGCAGTTGTATCATCAATAAAGATAAGTGAGCCAGTACCTTCAGCAGCCATACATGCCCAGGCCATAATACCCCCACAACCGTGTTTCACAGATGTGGTGGTATGCTTTGGATCTTGGGAAGTTCCTTCTCTCCTCCATACTTTGCTCTTGCCATCACTCTGATATGTTAATCTTCATCTCATCTGTCCACAAGACCTTTTTCCAGAACTGTTGTTGCTCTTTTAAGTACTTCTTGGCAAACTGTAACCCGGCCAACTTATTTTTTGCGGCTAACCAGTGATTTGCATCTTGCAGTGTAGCCTCTGTATATCTGTTCATTAAGTCTTCTGCGGACAGTGGTCATTGACAAATCCACACCCTAAGCGTGTTTCTGATCTGTCAGACGGGTGTTTGGGGGATTTTTCTTTATTATAGAGAGAATTCTTCTGTCATTAGCTGTGGAGGTCTTCCTTGGCCTGCCAGTCCCTTTACGATTAGTAAGTTCACCAGTGCTCTCTTCTTCTTAATCATGTTCCAAATATAATCATACCCTCCCTCTCTCCCCCCCCCCCCCCCTCTCACCCCCCCCCCCCCCCCTCTCCCCCCCCCCCCTCTCTCCCCCCCCCCCCCCTCTCTCCCCCACCCTCTCCCTCTCCCTCTCTCTCTCCCTCTCCCTCTCTCTCTCTCTCTCTCTGCCCCGGGGAGGGGGTAGAGTGGGAGGGGGTAGAGGCAGCACCTACCCAGGTCGTAGAGCAGGCCTCCCCACCAGGCGCCGGGCCCGAGCTAGGCTGCGGCCGGCATGGACCAGAGAGAGGCCTGGAGCGATCTGAGGACGGTGAAAAGCTGCAGAGGGCCGGCCGAGCGTGGCTTCCGTGAGGGTAAGCACACCCACCAGCCTGACAGACGATCGGGCGGGGGAGACAGAGAGGAGGTCATCCCCTGTGACGGCTGCCACAGAATTCAAGATGATGTTTAAGACTGAGATATATAGTTTTCTAATCAATAAAGAAGAATCTGCAGATTCTGGTTTACAAAAAAAGACACCAACTGCTGGAGTAACTCAGCAGGTCAGGCAGCATCCCTGGAGAACATGAATAGGTGACATTTTGGGTCGGGACCCTTCTTCAGACATGAGAAATTTCTCCTCACTCTCGACTGAAATGGCGACCTCCTCATGCTGAGACTGTGCCATCTGGTATTGAAATTGAGGGTTATGGGGATGTAGGCGAGGAATGTCAGATAAGCCACAATCCCAGCAAAAGGTGAGCAGATGCTGTCTAACAGTGGTTAAAAGGTGAGAGCATCAATTTAAGCTTAGGAGTCATACCGGGTGCAAAATTAATACAAGCACAGATTAATCTTGATCCCAGGTCCTATAAACTAACTATTCCTCCCATTGCCCATCCCCACAACTGTGGAGAACTTTGGAAAGATGCATGCATGCTCATAAGTCCACCATGTCCATATGGAATCAGCAGTGCCTGACGCCACAACTCAAGGCTGATCCCCAGCATAGAAACCGAAGGTCAGAGTAGCAGGAGAATAAATGATATCATATGTATGACCAGCGTCAGTGAAGATGTCATCAGATCTCATCACTCGACAGCTATACACATCAACTTCACATATCAGGAAATACTAGAAGTACTCGCAGCATTGCCTGCCTTGCAGTGGGTTCCGAAACTAACTGCCCATCTGTATTCAGTATTGAGTCTTTAGAGCTGAAGTATTCCATGTTGGAAAATGGGATGCTCTTCCTTGCACAGGTATTCAATGGATCAGTGGGCGAAGCGAGAGCAGTCAGAGAGGATATTGGATGGAGTGTTAAAGTGACAGGCAATGGAAGCTGAGGTTCACCCTTGTGGACTGAATAGGCGTGTTCTGAAAACAGGCACCGTCTATGCTTGGTGTCGCCAATGTAGAGAGTGTATTTTGATTACGGACTACAGATGCTCCCCAGTTTACAATGCTTCGACTTACGATATTTCGACTTTACGATGGTGCAAACGTTCGGCAACGGCAGCGACCCGCTCATCACTTCCAGTCACGTGATCAAATTATATTAAATGCGTTTTCGACTTGCAATATTTTCGATTTACGATTGGTTTAGCGGAACCTAACCCCATCATAGGTCGAGGAGCAGCTGTAGTGTATTAAGTTGGACGATGTGTAAGTGAATTGCTGCTCCACCTGAAAGGCCCATTGGGTCTCTCAATGGCGGGAAGGAAAAAGAAAGAGAAAAGGTGTTGCCACCCCTATTGTTGCCGGGGAGGTGCCGTATGAAACAGGGGTGGGGTTGGTTTGATAACAAACAAGGGATTTGCAGAGGGAATTGGTTCTATGGACTGCTGATCGGGGAGGGGATGAGAAAGTGTACTGGAAGTTGTACTGCGAGGTGGAATCACATTCAAGATGGCAAAACTGTTGGAGATCTGTGAAGGTTAGTGGTGGGTCAGGTTGGGGGGAGTTCCCCCCCGCCACGGGTACCATGAAATCCCGTGCTAGCTGCTCCATGGTCAGATAGTCAGTGACTAACCCATCTCCCCACGTGGTTTGCAGGTGAGGAGGGGGCTGTGGACCCCCAGCAGGACCAAAAACAATACATGTCAAAGGGCGGATGAGCTCCTAGCGAGCCAACGGCCATCCACACTTCAGTAGAAGTTGCGATCACTGTCGTACATGGCATTGTAAGACACCGTGCCCATTGGTGTTTTCAACGTTGATGATGATAGTGGGTGGAAGGTGAGGACAAGGGGAATCCTGTCATTTTTCTGGATAGGAGGTCTCAGGGGCTGAGAGCAAAAATGTGTGCAATAGAGGAGCGGAATGGTACCATTTGGAGCCGCCGTTTCGGCACCGCTGTTTCGCCACCTCCATTTTAGCGCCTCCGTTTTGGAGGCGCCGACCTTTTGCTAATTCATCTAATTCATATAAATGTTGGAAAGCTGTTATATACTTATCACCAAGGTACAGGATACTGAGTTGGATGATCAGCCATGATCATATTGAATGGTGGTGCAGGCTCGAAGGGCCGAATGGCCTACTCCTGCACCTATTTTCTATGTCTATGTTTCTACCTAGTTCTTCTTAATTTGTTGTTTAAATGATAATTGTTCCAGTTGTTCCAGTTTCTCACTTGGATAACTACATTGATGCATTATCGCAAGATTTGCCTGATGAACTTCAACCATTGTTTAATTGATTTGAAGATAATTACATTGGGAGACCACTGAGACGAGGCAACGGAAGGCGCTCTCCACTTTTTCCTACAGAAATGTGGAATCAGTACAATCAAACAATTGCTGGAGAGGACCGAACAAGCAATCATGCTGAAACAACACATAGAAAAATATATTCGGAATTAGGAGTTAACCACCCCATAATATGGAAATTCATTGATGGATTGAGGAAAATTCAGAAAGGCCGTGATGTATGTTATGAACACGTGGTTGCCGGCCATGCACCTAAACAAAACTCCTTAAATACAAGAGAGCTGATGAGCGCACTTTAAATATTGTACAACAGTTTGGTACAAGGGATCGACTAGAATACTTGCGTGGTTTATCCCATAACTATGAAATACATTAAGTTATTGAATTTATTTTATACTAACTTTTTTTAACCAATTTTTAATTCACCTATTCTTTATTTAATAAAGGCTCCCAAAACTATTGAAAACTATAGGAATTAACATAAGTATATAACAGCTTTCCAAAATTTAGATGAATTAAGATGAACTAGGTGATAAGCATTAACTATGGGCGGCGCCAAAACAGAGGCGCCGAAACAGCAGCGCCAGAACGGCAACGCCGAAAAGTACCCGACCCATGGAGGAGATGGAGTTGTAAGCCCTGTCACCATGGTAAAGGGGAAGTCACAGACAAGGAGAATTGAAGAGGTGTGTGTAAAGTCCCACCATCAGTGGGGGTGTGGTCACACCTCTCCTTGGGAAGTAGATAATGAAGGCGGGAAAGTGAGAGGAAGAGTCAGATCCTCGTACACTTCGCCACGGCACAGTGAGTGGCACAGTGGCACAGTGGTATAGAGTTGCTGCCTTACAGCGCCAGAGACCCAGATTTGATCCTGACTACAGGTGGTGTCTGTACAGAGTTTGTACGTTCTCCCTGTGACCACATGGGTTTTCTCTGAGCAGTCTGGTTTCCTCCCACGCAAGATGTACAGGTTTGTAGGTTAATTATATTCTGTAAATTGTCCCTCATGTGTAGGATAGTGTGAGTGTTTGGGGGTGATCGCTGGTCGGCATGGAGTCGGAGGCTAAAGAACCTCTTTACATGCTGTATTCCTAAAGTCATAAAATGCACCCATATCTCTCATTAGCAGCACCCAATATCAATCAGGACTCACACTAAGTTCCCTCCACTCCCTCACACACTGAACGATAGTCTGGCACCTACATACACACCCAACCATCAGGGAGAAAGTGGACCAGAACTGCGGGGAGTAGGGAGTGAGCTGGTGCCTGAGGTGGGGGCTCCCACATCAGCAAACAGACGGAGCTTGGCTCGTATCTCTTGGGTCTTCCCAGCTTTCTTTTCCACATCCCTAAGCCGCTGAATTATCTGCTGAATATTTCCTGCTTTTCTGACATTCTGTAGTAACACTTTACAACTATTCTGCATTCCTTTTTCCTTCCTTGTCTTATTTTCACCTCCTTTTGCCTTCTCCCAATCATCTCTCTTGATTAGGATCAGAGAGTCATTGAGAGAAACGTCCCAAAAACAAGCCCTTTGGGCCACCGAGTCTACGCCAGTCATCAAACACCAATTTTTATGCTAATCCCCAAACTCATATTCCCCTCTTTATCACCAACTCACTCCAGATTCTACACACATTTATATATTGGGGGCAATTTACAATTAATGGCCATATAATGAATCAACCACTCTCTCCCCCCTCCTCCCCCAATCCTGCCTTTTACCCTAACATGGACCCTGCATCTGTGTCCTCCCCTTTTTAGTTTAATTTAGAGGTACAGCCTGGAAACGGCCCTTCATCCCACTGAGCGAGCGCCGATCAGCCGTCACCCATACCCCTAGTTCTCTCATACACACTATGGACAATTTACAGAAGCCAATTAACTTACAAACCTGCACGTCCTTGGAATGTCAGAGGACACTGGAACACCCAGAGAAAACCCACGTGGTCATAGGCAGAACATGCAAACTCCATGCAGACAACACCCTTAGGCAGGATCCAACCCGGGTCTCTAGCGCTGTAAGGCAGCAACTCTAACGCTGCACCACAGTACCGTATTTTTTTCCTTGGCTCTGTGCCTGTCGAAAAGCTACAGCCTTAGAATTCTTGTGCAAGGTCATCGACCACACATGTTAACCACATGTCTCTGTCCGCAGATGCCGCCTGACCTACGGAGTATATTGTCTTTTACTGGGATTCCTGGGGTTGCCTGGAATGGGCCAGATTTGGAGCGAATGTGAAAGGTACACTTAGGAATTCACACATGCAAAACAAAATCTTGGTCAATCTTTCCGATGCTCATTTGATTTGCATGAGAACCAAATGCAGTTCAGGTTGTGAAACAGTAGCTCAGTGCTTCTTAAACTGGTGAATGGTTCACCCATGAGTGAATGAAATTATTTGTATATAGCAATTTACATACTCCATGTTCTTTTGAGCTTGTTTTTTCCAAGCAAAAAAACTGCAGTAATCAAAGCCCGAAAGGGTAGGATGGGGCTGAAACCCAGTGTTTAGACGTTGGAATGTTTTTTTTCATTCTAATAGAATGATTTTCCAACTCCAGTTGTAATTAAACTTTTTTTTTCACTCCTAGTTTTCTTATATTTTTAGGATGTTCAAAAAGTTGAATAAAATAGACACAAGAAATGTTAATTTATGTTTTTTGCTCATGTGACAAAATAAATGACATATAAAATTATACACGCGGGAGAATAAGACGAAAATTACCATAAAACAAGAACATTTAGTCAAGGGAGAATGACATTTTGTGATAAAGTCTCAAGGGTGAATGACACTGAAATAGTTTAAGATCACTGCAGTAACTTATCACATTTGGAATCCAACTAAACCGGTTAGGACCAAAAGAACTTGCAAACATATTACACTTGCCAACATAATACATATACCTTTCCTTATTTAGACACAGACAAAGCCATTCAGCCCATGCTGGCTTCCAGGGTAACTATCCCACTAGTCCCATTTCTTCATTGTACTCCTACTCTAAACTCTCTCTCATGCTCACCAACTCTCCTTTGGGTTCTTATGCTGAGGGGTAATTAGCAGTAATCTATGTGTCAGTAGGTCATGTCTTTGGGATGTGGGAGGAAACAGCAGCACTTGGAAAGACCACATTGTGAACATGCAAACTCCACATAGACAGAACTGAAGGTCGGGATTGAACCCGGGTTACTGGAGTTGTCAGGTAGCAGCACCAGCAGCTGCATCCATGTGCCACCCTTATTACTTTTACAGGTAATTAAGGAGTTTTGAATTGTATCACAGTAATATTAGAAATGCTGCCTATCCTGCAGAGTTACTCCAGCATTTTGTGTCTGTCTCAGTGTCTGTCTCATCATCTGCAGTTCCTTCCTTCACACCCTTTACATCCTTCTAGTTTCCCTCCCCCCTAACTCTCCCACTGAGCTACTGCGGCAGATGGCCCTCGGCCGACGGGGAGCCCGAGGGTCGGAGCCTGGGTCAGGGGGACCCGTGGCCGGGGCCTGGGTCGGCACCACGGAGACGTCCGGGTAGGACCTGGCAGCGCTAGTGGAGAGGCCGGTGCGGCGGTCGATGATGGCGTCGACTGCCGGACAAGGACGGATCACAACATGAGCCGCCTTTCCGAGATGCCCAGCGTACCGTTCTGTGACGCGGAGAGGCGCGTACTGTACAGGCTGCTCCTGCACACTCTCCACTTCCTCGCCCTCGTCTTTCATCCAGACACACCCTGGCGGTCCGTGTTACCACCTGACGAGGGGAACGGTCCCCAGTGGAGGTCTATCTACAAGGGAGTCCTCCCCCTTTACATCAGGGACCTGGGGTGGAGAGTATTGCACAAAGCCGTGGCCTGTAATAGATATTTGAGCCGGTTCACGGACTCTTCCCCTGCTTGTCATTTCTGCGGTGAGGAAGAGACCGTGTTCCATGTGTACATAGTGTGAGAGGTTGCAGCCACTGTTCGAATATCTGAAAGGGCTGCTCCTCAAGTTTTGGCTACATTTTAGTCCAACACTATTAATTTATGGGCACCCGGTGCAGAGGGGGGAAGGATGGGAGGGAGGAGTGGGCCTCCCTGTCGGTCTGCTCCTGGGCCTGGCCAGGATGGCCATTCGCGGGTCCAGGCAGCGGGCAGTCGATGGCCGCACACCGGTTGCCTGCCTGCCCCTTTTCCGGGGTTACGTCCGAGCTCGCGTGTCCCTAGAAAAGGAACACGCGGTTTCCATGGGGACTGTGGAGGCCTTCTGTGCATGCTGGTCACCACAGGAGGTTGAATATATTATCGATAAGAATGTTAATATTTTAATTTGATAATTTTGTTTAAGTGTTAAGAGGGAACACGTGGTGTCCATGGGGACTTTGGAGGCTTTCCATGAATACTGGTCGCCGTTGAAGGTCGAGTGTTTTGTTGATAAACGGAACACTCGACCTTCAACGGCCATTCGTGGGTCCAGTTGACGTTATTAATTTGACGATCATTTGTTTGTAAACTGTCAGCATAGGCAGTCTTTGATTGTGTTAATACTCTATGTTTATTTTTATTTTTTGAATAAAAGTAGTTTCATAATAAAAAAGAGTGAGGAGGCCACTGCCGGGGGGAGGAACAATGGACGACCCGGCTTGGGGAGACCGCCCTGAGGGGTGAGGGAGGGGAGGAGAACAATGGGGGGCCTGGCGCGGGGGAGGGTGGGGGGAGAACAAGGGGGACATAGTGCGGATACTTTGTAACTTTGTAAGTGCCCTTCATGGGCGACTATTTGCATGCCTTGGGTATGCAAGCAGAGAATTCCACTGTGACTTGTCACATGTGACACAATATTTATTCATTCATTCGGTCACTCAGTCTGAAGGGTTTCAATGTGAAACGTCACCTATTCCTTTTCTCCAAACATGCTGCCTGACCTCCTGAGTTACTCCAGCATTTTGTGTCTATACCTGGTGTTTAAGATATAACACCTCCACCAAGACAACAAGACCTCAGCACCGCACCATTGTACCCACTGTGATTATGTGCTTAAGCCTTTTAAATGGGACTTTATAGCTTACAAGCGCTTTCACTGATTTGCGGCCGACTGATAGATTGGAGACTACAGCTCTGGCTGTGAACTGGCCTCAGCCTCCTGCTTTATCAATCAGTTCACACTCACACCACTTGTCACAAAGTGGAATTATCAACAGATTCTGCAGTGTAAGTACTCTCAAAGTTCTTAAACTACTATGTGGAGAGATGATTTGACATGAGGTGTGACAGACACACAGCAATACTGTTGTGTTGCTAAATCCCCTTCACTGCACAGGCACGGTGAACTAGTTTACAGCTAACAGCACGATTTTATGGGTCATGGGTTTGTTCTCAATAAGCCTGGTGACAGCATGGAATGTAAATGTATCTGAAGAATGTGTTTGGTTCTGCTCCATAATGCTCCATGTTAGCAGTTTACTAACATGCCCTTCAGTTCAGGGCCTTGTACCTAGAATTAATGATAGCAGCCCACCCAATGATTCTGTACTGGTTCATAGTTCCCAGTGCTTCAGCTGGTATTGCAGATAACTCTCTCTTGCCCCCATCCTCCAAAGTGCTGTCCGTCATCATTCCCTTCCCACAACAGTCTGAAGATTTGTCCCGACCAGAAACGTTGCCTGTCCATTCCCTCCACAGATGCTGCCTAACCCGCTGAGTAGAGACTCAGCACTCTGTGTTTTAAACAACAGTCACAGTTGACCATCAAAGATAGACACAAAGTGTTGGAGTAACTCAGCGGGTCAGGCATCACCTCTGCAGAAAAAGGATGGGTGACATTTTGGGTTGGTCAAGAAGGGTCCCGACCCGAAATGTCACCCATCCTTTTTCTCCAGAGATGCTGCCAAACCCATTGTGTTACTCCAGCACTTTGTGTCTATCTTCACTACACCAGCATCTGCAGTTCCTTTCTACACACTGTTGACCACCAGCTCCATTGGAGTTCCTTCATTACAAACAACCTTCTCCAAGACATTTGGTTGCTTTCATCTGTTGAATTATTGTGGAGACTATGGTGTTTTATGTTCATTGAGCTTGTCGGGACAAGGATCTGTATTATATTTGTCCGATGCAAGCCTCCGAGAGGAGTCCAACGATATGGGAACGGTCCGCGTAGGTCAACGAGGAGCCAAGATATCGGCCCACACAGTCGGCCTCAGAAGTCGGCTATGGGAATGGCTGGGCCAGAGTTCCAGAGCCCTGGCCATGGGGGGCAAATTCAACCCGCTGGTTGGCGTGGAAGTGCCGATGAGGTCGAGATCGGTTGCCTCGGCGTCGCATTTTCGGTAGACTCCCGGCGGAGATTTCATGTGCGCTCTCTTGATTTTGTCTGGATTAGATGAGGGGCCGGACCACCAGTTGTCAGAAAATCAGTGTTCCACCTGTACTAGGCTTCTCATGGCTGCCGTCTGTGATCTGGCACATCACTGTCACAACTCCACACTTGAAATCATCTTTGGCAGGTTTTAATGTACACCCAGGATCATAATGCCAAGACTTTTCTTGCACAGATCGTAGACATCTTTGCTTACCTATTTCCCACTGCCAATACGTGTCTTTATTTAACATTTGGCAGAAGAGAATCAACATTAGCAACTGTGAATTACTCTGAGTGTGGGTGAGTGGTAAGAGAATCAGAGGAGGAGGGCAAATGGGGAGTTGAACGAGCATGTGTGAGAGAAGATACATTAAAAATATCTTGTGGAATGGGAATGCTCCAAGTCCAGGCATAGAAATAGTTGTGAGAAATATAACACAAACTAATGTTTATATTTTAAGCCTTTCTCCATCCTTTCTATCAATCTGGATCCCCCGAGGGGTTTCGTATAACTCAGCATCTCATTAAATTTCTCCCATCTCTCCCATAAATGCCAACTATCCTTTGAATTTGACACAGATCCTGATTTCGGTGACGAGTTTCATTAATTCATCTATGGTTTTCCAAATGGTGACCTTCCGTCCTACCACGGATAATAGCTAGCTGGTCTTGTTTTCATGCCGTTATCCACCTTCCATCCCTCTTCTAATCAGAGCTGTAACATCAGTCTCAGATCTGAAGAGGATGGGATTATAGTGCCCTGTCCTTTTTATAGAATGAATTCATGGGAAAAGAGTATCAGTAGCAAACCTTGCCCTAATCACACCTGAGAGATGCAATCGCTGCAGTATCTAAAGAGGTAGAGATCCTTTCATCTTCAGCCACTAATTACAGTATCTCATCTTTCCTAGGTGGCTACTAATTTTGAGGCACTTCCTATTTACCATTTCCTTCCATTATATTTCCTCCCACCTCCTCTATATTGACGGCATTGACAGCATTCTCTTTATTAGCTGCGTGGGGAAGGTAATAATGTCATGATTTTCCACAGGGTGTGTGACAATTTTAGGACTCATTAAAATGTACCACAACTAGCAAAACAGTCCTGAAAATTCATCAACATTGCTATAGCAAAGAATAGTAATATTAAACGAGAGCTTACCAGTTTGAAGTTTGATCTTTATTTTATGAGGAGTAACGTTGAGGGAATACGTGAAGAACCCCGCCAGGACGCATGCATGTCATTCTTCAGTGCAGCGGTGTGAAATCACAGATAACTGTAATGACTAAACATAGTAAGATTAGACAAGAGATACCAGTTCAGGATATGATCAAGGGTGGGAGCGGAGGGCACGTATTCCCTCAACGTTACTCCTCATAAAATAAAGATCAAACTTCAAACTGGTAAGTTCTCGTTTAATATTACTATTTTACTTCGGAGTCACGTGAGTGACTACGTGAAGATTTTAAAGCTCTGTGATTTCATGCCGTGGAACGAGTCCATGCATCACATCTGCCTTGATTTTGGGGAGAATAGAGTTAACATCATTAGACATCAATACGATATTGAAACCCAACGGTAAAAATATTAACACCAATTATTGCCCCTATTTATGGGGTAAATTATATTACAGAACTTAAATTGTTTCTGCAAATGTTCCAGGTTCAATGACTGGATTGTTATAAAGTCGTAGGAATGTTTCCTCTGTTGACCATCCTGCTGTCTTGAGGATTTGGTCCATAGGAACGTCCAACTTCATAGCTGCCGATGTAGCTGCAGCCCTGGTGGAGTGAGATTTAAAATGCTAGTGTCTACTCCAGCCTTTATTAGGACCTGTTTTAGCCATCTAGAGATGGTCTGGACTGTCACTGTTTTGAGTGGCTGTTTGTAGCTGATTAAAGTGACATTTCTTTCCCTCTGATGATCTTAGTATACTCCATATATAATAGTAAGTGTGTTACAATACAGAGACGACCATCTGTCGGGTAGGCCCTGAATTCTGTTTTTAGGCCTGCTGACCCCTGTCTGTTCTGTTTGACTATTTCATTGATGTGAAAAGTTAAATTTCCAGATGAAATAATCATGTTGTCCAACCTTTGTTTCTGTAGTGACTGGACCCTTTGTGCCGTAACCAAGGCCATCAGCATGACTGTTTTCATAGTCAGTTTCTGTAGGGACAGAGCTGTAGCTGGAGACCAGTTTCTTAACATGGTCAGTACAATGCTCACATCCCATATTTGGGAGTACCTGGTTCTTGGGGGATTAATATTAAAATGCCCCTCATGTGTTTGGTTACCAGAGTGTGTCCCAACAGAATGCCGCTCTGTTCCTTGTGCCAGATATGTTGACAGAGCACTTCTGGCGCAGTTGATGGCACTATGACTGAGCCTCTCATCGTAATGGAGGCTTGCCATGAATTCCAGAACAGACGGGATGTTCATAGATCTGTGGGTGATGTTTATTGTTGTGACAGTACTTCCCATTTCTTGATGACACCAAGTACTGATTTTTTGGTGGACTGTCTGTGGCCCGCTGAAATAATTCCACTGTTCGGTCCGTCAGTCCCAGGTGTAGTAGAGGTGCTTTCAACTCTATAAATTAATAGGTTTATATAATTATGACATGGGTAACTCCCCTTGTTGCGGGAAGAACCAGTAAATTAGGTCTATGATGGATGGTGATGCATGGTTCTAAAACCATGTCGATATCACCGGGACCGATGGTTGAGTAGGCCAATCGGGTACTATCAAAATACCAGACGCGGAGTCTACTGTTTATTCCTAAATACCCGACTGATGAGGCAGAAGGAGGGAATGCATAAATAATCCCCCAATGCAGCGAAAATGCATGTGTAGCCACTGCCCCAGGTTCTGGTTCCCAAGAACCTAATTCGATAACTGGTGAGAGCATGGATGTGAATAGATCGTTATCTGGTGTTCCATACCGTGCTGTAATTCCAGCAATACATATTTTATCCAACATCCATACAGTGTTTTCATAGACTTAGCGTGACCTGTTGTCTGCCACTAAATTCAGTTTACCTAGTAAGTTGGTAGCTGATATCCTAATATCTTTCTGGATACACTATTGCCAAATTGTGTTGGCCAGATAATCACATGATGTCGATATGTTTCCACCCATATGGTTGACATATGCTACCACGGTGGTGTAGTCAATTAGTAGTTTAACATACTGGTGATATAACCCAGAACAATACGACTTAAAGCCATAGAATGCACTCAACTTTCCCAGGTATTTATGCCCAGCGTATGTAATGATGCCTCCTGTGCATTCCATCTCCCCCACAGCTGGAGATTGAATTGGTAGCATCCCATCCAAGTGCCCATCAGTATGTAGTTCCATAGACGGGTAGCTGTTAATGTTTGGATAGGAACAATGCCTAATGTTATGTTTCTACCATTTTTAGTACCATTTTTAGTACCATTGTGGCCTCTGTTGGTAGCTTCTTAGGTCTGTCAGAATGACCCTCATAATTTTTGAGTGCACGCATGTTTGCGCTCAGTAATTTGATAATGTAAAGGTCCAATTTATGTGGCTGGATCACAGCCACTATAATGCCAATTATTCTACTACCAGTCTGATGGATGGTTTAGTTTACTGCAAGCCTCCATTAAGGCTGTAACCTTTTCTTACGACAAAGTCACTGACATGTGAGCTAAGTTAAGAGTGAAACCGCAGATGATCCATTGTGTTAAATACATCTGTGGTCACCTCTAATGGGTACTGTGTAGTAAGCATTTTTTAATACGATGCTTGCCATGTAGTAACCTAGGATCAATACCTTTGCAGTAACAAAGGTTCCCATCTAGTAATGAATATAAAGTACGAAAGTATTCAAATTAGTCAAATCTATGATGACGTGGCAACCACCATCTATTTTATGATAAAGATTTTTGGACACGAATTCCTGTGATTCGTGTTGGATGTCCTCCATTACTCCTTTTTTATTTGGGCACTGTAGTTCAGTATGCGCTTTTGATTATTTCTTTGCCTGTAAGCATGAACATTCAGTTCGGTACATGCTGAACTGGAGGATTATGTTTTGAATAATTCTATGGTATAACCCTATACTTCTTCCTCCATGGTTACTATTAGTAGATTTGTTACTTTTTCGGCATCCTCCGTGGACGTTGAGGTGCCGGTGTCTGGATCTGTAGTTGGGTCTGTGTTGAGGGTTAGCGCATTCCCCAGGAAGTAGTTTTTAGACGTTGCTTTAATGAGCCCCAGGGTTTCCCTCTATGTCAAGGTCTTTACCTGATTAGATAAGTTGCCTCCAAATTTTAATATTGGTGGTATGGAGGTTCCAGGTTTGCAGAGGCCTGCAATTAGGGTCTAAAGCCGGTTGGATGGTAATTCTTCCTAATGCTGTTTACTCGTATTGGTAGTTAGCAAAATAAGGCCAGTGCATCCTGGTGATCTAGTGTCATGTCTTTTTTGTTTATTGTGCGGGCGAAACCCGTAATACCCGCTGTTAGGACTTTTGGAACTTTCTTTCGTTTCAAGTCCCTGCCCTGCCATGTTTTCAAATACACTGGTTGATACTGGGAACATTCAGTGTTTTGCAGTTCCCTGATGGTAAGTGTCTTCCAATAGGTTTTCTGCACCCCATGTGCACTAGGGGTATGTTCTGCACCCCTGTTCAGGTTCAGACCAGAATGGACCCCCTATTCTCCCCTCTGATGAGGGAGAAACACTGTGCAGCCCTACAAGAGGTACTGCTGTAGGACTTACTAGCTGCCCCCTGTGACTAGTCTCCATCTCCCGGAGCCTGCCACTTACCTGCTCCAACTGCCGCTCCAGCTGGCTCCGATGCTCTCGGGCACCCAACCGGCTCCAATGCACATGGTCACTGGCCGTCGCGGCTGCTCCTGAAGCCGCTACTCCTGAGGCCGCTCCTGCTCCAGTTCCTGCAGCCACTCCACCCGGCTCCAATGCTCACGGGCACTGGCCGTCGCGGCTGCTCCTGAAGCCTCTCCTGCTCCAGCTCCTGCAGCCAGCCCAGGATTGACCCTCGGTGTTCCCCTCTGATGAGGGAGAAACACTGTGCAGCCCTACAAGAGGTACTGCTGTGGGGCTTACTAACTGCCCACTGTGGCTAGCCTCCATCTCCTGCCACTTTGGGGTATTTCCTCCAGCAGCCGATCCAACTGGCTCTTATGCTCTCGGGCATAGGCTACTCCCGGCTGCTGTTGACCCATCCTGCAGCCGCTCCAACCGGCTCCCGTGCTCACGGGCACTGGCCGCTCGCGGCTGCTTTGTTTCTCCTGCAGCCGCTCCAACCGGCTCCCGTGAGCACGGGCACTGGTCGCTCGCGGCTGCTTTGTTCCCCGCTCCCAGCCGCTCAAACCGGTCCCCATGCACACGGGCACTGGTTGCTCGCGGCTATTCAGAGTCGGACTCCTCGGAGTCAACGACTCTGTTAGTTGCTTACCTCTCCCGACCGGCCGGGGCCGGCGCGGGAGCGAAGTCGGGAGCGAAGTCGGGCACAGCTGTTCCCATTACGGGAGATTAGCATGCCTTTGGCTGCTGCTGCCGGCTGCCCCCAATTCCGCGATTCTCCCCCGCCAGCTTTCCCGCAGCCTTCGTGGATCCGGTCCATGTCTCCACCTAAAAGGTAAGTGGAAGGAACGCAGAGTCTCCTTACCTGCTGTTCCCGGCTTTCAAATTTTGCCGCTAAGGGAACGTCGTTCCCCCTGCTGTGACTCGTTGAAATGCGTGTAGCGATATGACACGCATGTGTCCTGGCGGGGTTCTTCACGTAGTCACTCACGTGTAAAATTGGCATGCAAAGCACACATCACTCGACGGACAAGATAATCTTATTTTAACAATGTACCTTACTGTACTTGTGCATAGGTCAATAATTATGACTTGACTTGGTTCCTGTTTCCTGGTGTATGTGTGTCTAGTGATGGAGGGAATCATAACTCTATGAGAGGGCAAAACAAATAATTGTTTTTCCACCCACTTACATGTCCTGGCTTATGAAATGATTCAGAAGAAAAAAAATCAGTACTGTGGTTTTGCAGGACTGGAAATGTAAGACATTTCTCACAATGTATATAACAAAAATGGAACAGTCTTCCATGAAAAAAATGTAATCTCATCTCCATTAAAGATCTGGAACGGTTATTTGGTGAAGAACAAGCGGATAAGCGTGGAGAAATGCACCTGGGAGAGGAGGTCAGGAGAAAAAGCTCAAGGACGTTTTCAAAAAATGCTAGTCAGTAACAGCAACATAATAAGTAGATTGGGCGGCACGGTGGCATAGCAGTAGACCTACTGCCTTACAGTGCCAGAGACTCGCATTCGATCCTGACTACGGGTGCTTATCTGTATGGAGTTTGTAGGTTCTCCCCGTGACCTGCGTGGGTTTTCTCCGAGATCTTCAGTTTCCTCCCACAATCCAAAGACATGCAGGTTTGTAGGTTAATTGGCTTAGGTATAAATGTAAAATTGTCCCTAGTATGTGTAGGATAGTGATAATGTGTATGGGATCGCTGGTCGGTGCGGTCTCAATGGGCTGAAGGGCCTGTTTCCGCACTGTATCTCTAAGCTGCATAGAACTGTTTAAATTGTGAAGCAGGATTTTTACAAACCTATGATGAAATGCTGATAGCAAACTCTCTGACTGCTGATAAATCTTCCAGTTAGTGCCTTAATAATAATTTAATGTACATTTTCTTGCCAAAGACTTAAACTACCAGCCAGAATTAACTTCAATTTTATAAAATGGCAACACAGTGACACAGCTAGTAGAACCTCTGCCTCACAGCTCCAGAGATCCTGATTCAATCCTGACCTTAGATGCTGTCTGTGTGGAGTTTTCACAGTCCCTTGGGTGCTGCAGTTTCACATGCTCCCATGTCTCAAAGTTGTGTAGGTAGGTAAAATGGCTGCTATGAATAGGTGAGTGGTAGAATCTGGGGCAAGTTGATGAGAATGTGGGAAGACATACTCAAAGTAGGTTAACTGGGTGCTATAAAATGGTCATAGTTTAAGTGGGTTTAGTTTAGTTTAGCGATACTGTGCAGAAACAGGCCCTTTGGCCCACCAGGCCTGCACCGACCAGCAATCCCCACACATTAACACTATCCTACACACCTGTACGTCTTTGGAGTATGGGAGGAAACTGAAGATCTCGGAGAAACCCCACGCAGTCACGGGGAGAATGTACAATCTCTGTACAGACAGCACCCATCAGGATTGAACCCGGATCTCCGGCGCTGTAAGGTAGCAACTCTACCGCTGCACCACTGTGTAGGAGAATCAAGTGGGAATGTAAAAAAAGAAGAAATAATAGGAAAATAAGTGGGAGAATGGGACTGATGCGGTAGCTCCTAGAGCTGGCATAAACCTGATGGGTTGAATGGCCTCCATTAAAAGCTGTGAGAAATACGAGGCAACCTTTCACCTTCCCTCCTGAATTGTTCTGCAGTAGGGCGCAAACACATCAATTTGAGGAGTTATTCCCTATTCCAGGCATCTTTATACACTACAGCACCCAGGGGAATGTGCAAACTCCACGAAGACAGCACCCAAGGTCAGGATTGAACCGGGGTCTTTGGAGTTGGGAGGCAGAAGCTCTGCTAGCTGTGTCACTGTATTGCCCTTATGTAACATGTAGTGAATTCTCTCTGATAGTTTAAGTTTTTGGCAGCAACATATGGTAGAAATGTTTCGGTACCGCTCCCCCTATGTTTTTCATTGAGTCCAATCTACAGTAATCTACTTACTGCAATATTCGATGTACAATATTCACGATTACATCCGAGGGGTTTGCACTGGGAATTCAGGTAAAACTGGAAGGTTTTATTCTGAATGGAAGCTTGGTGTGAGGGCCCCTGTATAAGATCACAGTTTACATCTATAAATAAAGGATAGTGATAAATCTGCCTTACTAAGTCCTGTGCGTGTCATCATATACATAATGAGCCAGCATGTTCTCCTCTCCAGCTACTTCACTGGGGCTCCTGCAAGCTTTGACTTTTTGCTAACTCTGATGTTGCAATAATATGTGAGTGGCTGATGGAGATCAGGGATGGGCTGAGCTGAGCTGGGAACGTCTGCATGTTTCAACACGGGCCGAAGCCTACCCGCAGTATTATAACTTCAATTATACACGGTGTGAATGTCACTGCTTTCAGTTACTCAAAATCTTTTGGCAGAGTTATTGGGCAACTCCAGAAAACATGCAAACATTGGTTTTAAAAGCATTGCAGGTGGAGATAGGATGTTAAAAGTGGCTTTTCCAGTTCCTGCGCACTTTAATTTATGCGAACACTTCTCACTACCAATGCAAATAGGGGCAAGGCCTCCAGCAGAATCTCTATTATAAGTAAATGCACAGTGGATACCCAGGTTAGGGAATCCAGAAGCAAGGGACATTGTTTTAAAGTGAGGGGGAAAGATTTAATAGGAACCAGAAGGATTCCTATTAAAACCTTCAGGTTTTTTAATACACAAAGGGTTATAGGTACATGCAACAAGCTGCTAGAGGAGGTAGTTGAGGCAGGTAGTATCATAATGTTAAAAAAACATTTAGACAGGTACATGGATAGGATAGGTTGAGAGTGATATGGGCCAAACGCATGTGCGATTAGTGTAGATGGGGCATGTTGTTCAGCGTGGGCAAGTTGAGCTGAAGGGCCTCAAATAACTCCTAATGCCCCTGTCCCACTTAGGAAACCTGAACGGAAACCTCTGGAGATTTTGCGCCCCACCCAAGGTTTCCGTGCGGTTCCCGGAGGTTGCAGGTGGTTGCCGGAAGTTGCAGGTAGTTGACGCAGGTAGGGAGACTGACAAAAACCTCCGGGAACCGCACGGAAACCTTGGGTGGGGCACAAAGTCTCCAGAGGTTTCCGTTCAGGTTTCCTAAGTGGGACAGGGCATTACCGAACACTATCTCTGGAGGACAGGACTACTGTTCACTGGTCTAGGAAGAGAATCAATGCTTTCAGGCATGTTTAATTGCATAGGGACAAAGAATAGTTTAAAGATGTGGTTGGTCATTTGGCACTATGTTTATCAATGTGTATAAATCTTAAGAAAACACAAAGTGCTGGAGTAGCTCAGTGGTTCGGGCAGCATCTCTGGGAAACGTGATTGTTTTGGGCCGGGAAATGTCCAAACCTGAAAAACATCTATCTGTGTCCTCCAGAGTTGCTGTCTGGCCAGCAGAGCTCCTCCAGCACTTTGTGCTGCTATTGTAAACCAGCATCTGCAGTTCCTCGTTTCCATATAAATCTTAATTTGAGTGGGGTTATTCAGCAAAGAATGTTGTGAAACCACATGGTTTATGTACATAACAGTGCTGCAGCCACTGAGTTACCATTATTCTACCAATAAATCTACCATTCCGATCATTAGCCTGAGCCTGTGGATGCCTTATAGCCATTGGAAAGAGACTGCATTCAGTTTGTATCCCATTCTAATTGGTAACTATGTTCTATCACATAGTGCAAAAGATTTAAATAAATTCACTCAACCTTTATCAAGTAAGTTAAGGTTTTATTGCATATTAGGCCATGCTTATGATTTTCCCCATCATTATTTAATACCTGTGGTTTCAACTCCCATAGCACCTGGCTACATTCAGGTTGGGATCCGACTGTCAGATAAGGTGAAGAACCCTATGGCCCTGCAACAACTTAAGCCCAGGACGTCCCAAACTATTTCGCAATTATTAGTCATATTGGAGTGAGGAGACAAGGTGGGAGGAATCTAGGGACACAAAAAGCCTTGTGTATTTTTAAGGCTGGGAAGATCTCTTCCTAACCCAGAGAAGACATCAGAAAATAATAATGTTGCACTTACCTTGATTTCCCATCATAGAAATTGGAGTTGAAATCACATTGAGGTCCAAATGACAGCTAACATTTAAATGTCAACCAGCTTGCACCACCTTGCTTCTCCACAAAGGCCAGAGATTAGACAAAGGCCAGAGATTAAACATTGAGAAGGTGTGAGACATAAAGATTATTTATTAATTACGAATTACGAATTAATTAAGAATGATGAATTGTGACGGTAGAGGAATGAGTGAGTGAGTGAGTGAATGAATGAATGAATAAGTTTATTGGCCAAGTATTTACATATAAGGAATTTGCCTTGGTGCTCCGCACGCAAGTGACAACATGACAGCTAGGAATGACACATAAAACATTAAACATTAATAATAAAACATTATTGATTAAACATGTGAATTAAATAATGTAAGTGTAAGGGGAGGGGGGAGAGAAATAGGTGTAAGTCCAGGTGGGGCATGGTGGAGAGGGGGCACAAAAAGAAAGGGGTAGTTTCATTGTTTAGTTAAGTTTAGTTTAGATTGGTATAGTTTCGATATATTGCATGGAAAAAAAGCCCTTCTGCCCACTGAGTCTGTGCTGACCAACAATCACCCATTTACTAGTTCCATGTCATCCCAATTTTGCATCCTACACACTGGGGCCAATTCACAGAAGCCAATTAACCTACAAACCTGCACGTCTTTAGAATGTGGGAGGAAACCGGAACACCAGGAGAAAACCCATGCAGTGACAGGGAGAACGTCCAAACTCCATATAGACAGCAGGATCAGAACACAGGGTCTCTGGCACTGTGAGGCAGCAGCTCTACCACTGCACCACTGTGCTGCCTATATTCCTTCCTTTAGCTTCACAATTTGTAACTCTATACATCAGTGCAAGTCAAATTAAAAGCTACACTACAGAGATTTGGTGAAGGATGTATTGATAGCCTTTGTAACTCTTTCTCTGCCCAACACACCGCTCTGGATAGGTCAGTACATTAGACTGGTAAACGGGAGCAACCCGACAAGGTCAGTCCACATCGTGTCCAGATTGCTGCACACTTGGCAAAATGTGGGCATCAGACCAGGCCACGAGCAAGGCCTGCACAGGAAAACAATTTACTCCACCTGTTATTTTCCTTCCAAAGCCCACAATAACTGCTCTTGGCAACCACACATATTTTTCTATTTACCAATCACAGAAACCCATGTGATCTTTCAAAACAAAGTTTAGTTCATTTTAGATCTACAGTGCAGACAAAGCCCCCCCCCCCCCCCCCCCCCCCCCCCCCCCGCGCCTACCTCACATGTATCAACCTATTACTTACCAGGTTTGGTCCTGTACCTCCTCTCTTCCAGCTTTCTCCACCCCCTTCAAACCTCCAACCACAATCAGTCTGAAGAAGGGTCTTGACCTGAAACATCACATATGAGTTACTCCAGCACTTTGTGTCCTTCTTGTAAACCAGCGTCCGCAGTTCCTTGCATCTACGTCTAACTAAAGTCTTGTTTCCCTGGAGTTAATTGAGCAGACTTGGTCATGTACTCTCTGCCTCCATTTTTGTCCAGTTTCCAAACACTTTTCTGAACACTTTTGGGAAGTGAGACGAGGGAAGGATTTTCATGGTGTTCAGTAGGGCCTGGGGGAGTGTTTCAGAACAGAGAGACCTAGGAGTACAAAAAACTTAGTAAGTGGCATCACAAGTAGACAGAGTGGTGAAGTAGGGTTTTGACATGAGCAATGAGTATAGAAGTTAGGACATTACAATGCATTTGTACTAGACGTAGCTGAGGCCACACTTGTGATCAATTTGGTCACTCTGTGATAGAAAAGATGCCGAGAAGCTGGAAAAGCAGAACAGATTTACAAGGATACAGCCAGAACTTAAGGGCCTGAGATATAGGGTTGGGCATATTAAGGCTTGATTCCTTGCAACGTAAGAGACTGAGGGGCAATCTCAAAGAATGTATAAAAACCATGAGGGGTGTTGATAAAGTGAATGAACACATTCTTTTTCCCCAGCGTTGAGGAATCAAGATTGAGAGGGAATAGGTTAAATGTGAAAGGGAAAAGATTTAACGGAAACCTGAGGGGTCATTTTTCACATAAAAGATGGTACGTATATGAAATGTTGCCAGAGGTAGAATAAAAACAATATTTAAAATACATTTGGACAGGCACACAGATAAGAAAGGTTTAGAGATATACGGGTCAAACTGTTTATTTCTGTCCATTTCAGAAGGACACAGAAGATGCTGAACATGAAATGAAGAATTTTTCACACAGAGGGTGGTGGGTTTATGGAACGAGCTGCCGGAGGAGGTAGTTGAGGCAGGGACTATCGCAATGTTTAAGAAACATTTAGACAGGTACATGGAAAGGACTGGTTTAGAGGGATACAGGCCAAACACAGGGAGGTGGGACTAGTGTAGGTGGGACATGTTGGTTAGTGTGGGCAATTTGGGCCGAAGGGCCTATTTCCACACTGTATGATTCTATGACTCTGATTCTATGAATTGTTAAATCTCAGCATTGGTGTATGAGAGACTATAAATGAGTGAACAGGAGTTGGTCTGAGCTAGATTCTGGACTGGTCCTTTTGGAATATCTCCTAATGCCCCTGTCCCACTTAGGAAACCTGAACAGAAACCTCTGGAGACTTTGCTCCCCACCCAAGGTTTCCGTGCGGTTCCCGGAGGTTTTTGTCAGTCTCCCTACCTGCTTCCACTACCTGCAAACTCCGGCAATCACCTGCAACCTCCGAGAACCGCACGGAAACCTCGATTGGGGCGCAAAGTCTCCAGAGGTTTCCGTTCAGGTTTCCTAAGTGGGACAGGGGCATAAATTGATCTGTTTTCTAGTGACTTCAGACCTCAACAAGCCACGCAGTTCAAGGGTAATTGTGGGGTGGAGGGGAGGCAATAAATGCTGATATCGTCACTGACTCCTAGATCCCAGCTAGTGAATAAAGAAAATTCTCCTCTACTCCATTTCCCTGTCAGAAGTCAAGATGCATTGGAAACTGGTCAATGATGAATAGCCATTCCTGTGGACACTCTGCTAAAATGTTCAGGGCGCTGGTCAGCTCTACAATACAATTATTGCTTGTGCTCATTTGTGGCTCTAACGAGTCTCACTCTCTCACCCCAAGTTACAACTCCCCAAACATTTCTTAAAGAAAGCCAACAAATGATTTAGTCCATTGATTTTCTTCCGATGGTCACTTAAAAAAAAGATAGGCTCATCCTGGCTGACAGTGAGGGGGGTGGGTTGTCTTCTTTCATTCCACTCTTGGCAATGGTCTGACCTTGGAGGAGATGTTTGTCAGAGCTCTGTGCCATGCCCATTGCCATCTTTATGGACGTATAATCGTATTTGCAGTTGTGCCCCAAGGGTGCTGTGTCCCAAGGGTGCTGTGTCCCAAGGGTGCTGTGGCCCAAGGGTGCTGTGCCCCAAGGGTGCTGTGGCCCAAGGGTGCTGTGCCCCAAGGGTGCTGTGTCCCAAGGGTGCTGTGGCCCAAGGGTGCTGTGTCCCAAGGGTGCTGTGTCCCAAGGGTGCTGTGCCCCAAGGGTGCTGTGTCCCAAGCTGTGCCCCAAGGGTGCTGTGTCCCAAGGGTGCTGTGCCCCAAGGGTGCTGTGTCCCAAGGGTGCTGTGTCCCAAGGGTGCTGTGTCCCAAGGGTGCTGTGCCCCAAGGGTGCTGTGTCCCAAGGGTGCTGTGCCCCAAGGGTGCTGTGTCCCAAGGGTGCTGTGTCCCAAGGGTGCTGTGTCCCAAGGGTGCTGTGTCCCAAGGGTGCTGTGCCCCAAGCTGTGCCCCAAGGGTGCTGTGGCCCAAGGGTGCTGTGGCCCAAGGGTGCTGTGGCCCAAGGGTGCTGTGCCCCAAGCTGTGCCCCAAGGGTGCTGTGCATTTAAATGGAAGGTTTGTACCAAGCATTTAAAGTGGCACGTCCTCAATTATTTCAATCAAAGCCAAAACTGGGCAAGTTGAAAAACAGGTGATTGTTTTGCTAATGTGCAGATCAGAGCCCCCGACCAAAGTTTTGCTCACAGGGCACAGGTGTGCTTGAAAGGGAGGATTTTCAGTGCAGTGGAAAAGGAGTGGTATTAAGGGCTGTTATGAAGTATCTTCAAATTGCCCGTGCAGGTTGAAAGGCATAATGAGATTCCATGAGATGACCACACACCAGACCCAGAGTGCGATGCTGTAGTACATTAATCTAGCTTGTATGCAGTCAGCTGCAATCTCGTGAGTTAGAATCTGAAGGCATTAGAGCCACTTTGAAGATCTGGGAAAAAATTTTTGGCTGACAATGCAGACAAGCGAGTGCAGATCTGTTGGAGGTGACATCATTTGGAAGGTGAAGCAAAGCTTTTCAGAACATGAAAGATCCAATGATGCTCCCTGACAGAGTATAAGAGAGCTGCCTCTCTGCCAACATGTAATAATTCAATCATACTAAACAAATTATTAATTTGGTGTTTGTGGGATCTTGCAGTGTTCAAATTGGCAGCAGTGTTTCTTGAAGTACAACTACAACTTCACCTCACTTCGGCCTTTGAAAGGCTTTGGGCCACTGAGAGGTTGAGTAAATGTCTGAATAAAATAATTGCTTTCTTTCCTCAGAGTTTTCCTAACTCGCGGTGCTGTGGGAACTTGTTCAGTCTCCTTGGGAAGTGTTGGAGAGCAGCACCTGTCATTGCCACAACAGATAGTCCTTTGCACCATTGACAATGGTCACTAACACACCATCCAGAGTGCAGCCAGGTCATAGTCTTGCTCCATCTTTGGTCTATGGATGTTTGCATCCACATCAGACTCATCTTGGAGTTCAGAAGTTCCACTTTTCCCTTTTCCAGCAGTGTGAAGTTGTCCATTTCATTCACAGCTACCACAGCCACCAGATGGGGCTCTGGGCTGCTTTCTTGCAGTGGACCTCCATCATGCAAGTCAGGGGTGAGTGATGGGAGAGGACTAGTAGCTATTTCACTTCTTGTTATAGTCATTTAGAGAAGCTTAATGTAATCAAACCAAGTCAACATGGTTTACTGAATGGGAAATGATGTTTGACAAATTTGCTGAAGTTCTTCGAGGATATAACAAGCGGTGTCAATACAGGGCAACATGTCGATGTAGTTACTTGAATTTTCAGAAGGCATTTGGTAAGGTAGCACATAATAAGCTGGTAACCATGAAAGGGATCACATTATTGAGGAAAATGTGTTAACATGGATTGAGGCCTGGTTATCACGTGACATGACATGACCAAAATAAATGGGACTTTGTCTGACTGACTCCAACCGCTTTGACACTACGCCCAACAGCCCACACCAATATCTACTTCCCAGAAGGCTAAGAACATTTGGCACATTTCCAATGACTCCAATTTCTCCAGATGTTGACCACCAGATGCAACATCACCTTTCCCTTATCAGGCTATTGAATGAACCTCATATGCTAAGGATGGATTTTTGATCCCCCAATCTACCAGATTGTGGCCATTCCACTTTTTTTAATGAGTGTTTTCTTTACAGTTGCACCATATTCTGCATTCTGTTTTTCTTTCTCTTTTGCATGAGCTGATGTAATCATGTACGGTATAATTTGCCTGGATGGCAATCAAATGGAGTTGTTCACTGTATCTTAGTCCATGTGACAATAACAATAAAGCGATCAATTATTTCAAATAATAACATGCTTTACATGTCACATCACAGCTCCCTGGCAATCACAATGGACGCCACAACAGAGCTTCCATTTATTTAGCACCTCTTTCAATGTAAGTGTCTAGATGATTTGTGAGTGAGACAGCAGAACAGGTTTTATGAAGACTGTAATGAGAATTTATGGCTTTCCTGGTACAATTGCTCAATGGTTTCATACAAAGCTTGCTCCTTTAAATCAATAAACTTCACCTGCCCGCCATAATGTGTAAAATACTATTTATTTTATGCTGTATTAACTACCTGATGCCTATCTCCATCATCTAACTGACATTCAAGATCGAATAGAGGCTAGTCTGGACTGGCTGTTTTGAGAAGCACCTGGTCCACACACCTGGTCAATGACTAATGCCTCAAATAGTTGATATATTTCTCATAGGTCATATATTTAGGTATGAAAATGCATCCTTAGGTGACAATCAAGACTGCACACGGTCAATGATGCAATGATCAAGCACATTGTAATCGTCCAATATGCACGACCAGTATACAAACCCATAGACTGGGACTGAAAGTTTTGAATTGTCTGAAGAAGGTGCTCGACCCGAAACGTCACCCATTCCTTCTCTCCAGAGATGTTGCCTGTCAGATGATGCTGAGTTACTCCAGCTTTTTGTGTCTAACTTTGAATCATACATCTCTTGGTGTCGATTTGGATTCATATCTTGAGACTGAAGGCAGCTGATTTATCCACTGGTCAGAGAATACTGGGTTAAAAGCATTGTAGTTTTTTCAGATCATGCCTCTTAAGGAAGCCTGGCATGAACTTTAATGGAATGTAAAAATCCTGCAGATGTGTGTGAAAGAGAGAAAATATTTATTCTTGAATCAATGATCCTCACTTAATGATATTGCATTTTCAAACATCCTGCACCCTCAAAATCAAGAGGCTAACAGAACCAGTCATATAAATAGCATGATTACAAGAATATATATGAAGCTGGATATCGTTTGGTGATGATTTGAAACACTGTCACAAGACAAAAATGTGATGAAACACTTAACACCTGCCTAGTACAGCTCTAACTACACTGAAGAAACTCAAGATCATCTAGGCTAAAGCAGCTGTTTGAACAGCAACCCATCCATCGCCCAAAATGCACAATACCGCACACCAATGCACCATGATCGCAATGTTTATCATCTCCAAGTTGCGTTGCTGAAACTTCACAAGCCATCTTCAACTAATGGATGGGTGCCACACTACTTGCAAGGTCCCCCTCAAAGTGCTGACTTAAAAAAATATTGTTATTCCAACAATGGTGCAAAATTAAAATCTTGACTATTTCATAGTACCATGAGAGTAACATCACCTCATTGGGACAAAAACCTCACCCACAACTGGGAATGGATATTGAATACTGTTCTGGCCACTGATAGCCCGTTGCATGAATAGATAATTTAATCTGGTGCATTGGTGTTTGGGTTCTTGCTGTGTTCAGATTGGGTCTCACATAACAACAGCACCCAACACAAACAAAAGCTAATGGTGCATTGGTAGAGTTGCTGCCTTACAGAGCCAGAGACTCAGGTTTAATCCTGGCTACAGGTGCTGTCTGTACAGAGTTTGTTCTGTACATTCTCTATGTGACTGCATGGGTTTTCCCCAGGTGCTCCGGTTTCCTTCCACACTCCAAAGACATACCGGTTTGTAGGTTAAATGGCTTCGTTAAAATTGTAAAATGTCCTTATAGTGTATAGGATAATGCTAGTGTTCGGGGATTGTTGGTCGGCATGGACTCGGTGGGGCGAAGGGCCTGTTTCCAAGTTTTATCTCTAATGCTTAAAGTCTAAAAATAATTGTTTGTTGATGAAGCACCTTGGGATGATCAAATTAAGGCACTTTCTCAATAAATACAATCGTCTCAATTTGTTTGATGTATGGTTTGGGTTCTGGGCTGGATATTCCTTTAGGCTCTACGTGCAGAAAGGATAATCTCTCCACAGTGACAAGCGCAAACTCAGCACAGCTTTGGCCACTGGGCATGAAGGAAGCTCTAACCAAATATAATCTGGCAATTCTGCTTCACTCACTTCATGTCACCTCAAACAGGCTGCCCGACAGATACTGGAAAAAGAAAGTGTATGAAAGCTTGCATTAAAGTGAATGTGATGGCGCTGTGGTGGAGACTGGCAGGACATGTATGAGGCCATAACAGAGGCCTAGGACAAAACCTGCCAGATCCAGAGTGCTGGCAGTGAGACCCAGCACAGACAGTGAACTGCCTCCCAGTCTATAGCTATGAACTGATCTGCAAACGGATTGAGCAGTGACAATGTGGCTACAGTATGGCATGCACTGCAGGCAGAACCAAAGAAACAGAACCAGGAGATGGCCATTCAGCCCCTCTTGAATGTTGACTAGCTCCTTTGTTTAGCGGACACTGAGAGAGAAGTTGTTGTCTTGTTACCGTGTTATTAAACTCTCTATCTCCTTCCTGTTCTCTATCTCATCAATGTTTGACATCTGGCCCACTACAGTGTTGTCATCTGCAAACTTGTAAATGGAGCTAGAGAAGAATTTGGCTGCACAGCCATGAAAATGTGGGTGGAGGATTGCTAACTCCTCAAACAGGACACAAAACAGACTGGTTACAGCACAAACGGACCATCACATTTATGAGCAATCTAGCTAAACCCACTCCTTCCAACTTCCTAATGCCCTGTAATTTGTTTCTCCTTCATGTACATTTTTGGTCCCTTTCTGAACAATCTCTCCACAATTTATACTGGTCCAGCATTAATGTAAACATTTGAATCTTTTGGGTAAGATTCACTTTGGTGCAATTACAAGCGGAAAGATTTAATATAAACTGTGAGCTTTATTTATTACAGGTAGTTGCATTTGTATCTATTGCAGGTGCTGAGCCAATGAGCCTGTGAAAAAAACTGGTTTGGCCCTTTGCATGAAGAAGTAAAGAAAATATTGTCCCACTCATTATACATTCCTCAGCCAAACCTGCAGAATGCAGATGCTATTTAAAGGATCCTGCAGCGTAGAAAGCACCCACCATCATTCCGCAAACATTTTACAATGGTTGTTCAGAACTTGGCATTTCTGAATTTATGAAAAACAATTATGACATTTCTGGTCAGCTTCTTCAGATTTAGTGTCTATCTTCGGTATAACATCACCCATCCTTTTTCTCCAGAGATGCTGCCTGACCCGTTGACTGACTCCAGCACGTTGTGTCTGTCTCAGGCAGAGAAGGTTGATATTGGTTAACAGTAATAATAGCAGCAGTCAAGATGACAGGCTCTGCCCCTGTGGCTTGTGTGGGGGCAGCTCCACATGGATAATTACATTCAATAAAGATAACCACAGATAAATGGGCTCTCTGTCTGATCTGCACACTCCTGGCATTGCTCATAGGCTGGCTGCCATCCACTCTGGGCACAAATTGCTATCAAATGTTCACTATTTTCAAACCCAACATCACATTCCTTGTCTCAAGGCAAGCTATGCCTGAGTGGGTTTAACGTTCCATTATCTATGTAATCCTCTTGGACATGAACTACTCCAAGGGGATTTGTCCAATCGACTATGAAGAGATCGGATTGAAGATTTTCCTGACAGTTCAAGTTCAAGTTCAAGTTCAAGTGAGTTTATTGTCATGTGTCCTTGTATGGACAATGAAATTCTTGCTTTGCTTAAGCACACAGAAAATAGTAGGCATTTACTACAAAACAGATAAATGTGTCCATATACCATGATATAAATATATACACACATGAATAAATAAACTGATAAAGTGCAAATAGCAGAAAGTGGTTATTAATAATTTGTCCGAGCCAGGTTTAATAGCCTGATGGCTGTGGGGAAGTAGCTATTCCTGAACCTGGTTGTTGCAGTCGTGTTATGTAATCCCACTTTTGCATCTGCTCCCTACACACTAGGGGAATTTACTGTAGCCAATTTACCTACAACCCGCATGTCTTTGAGATGAGGGAGAAAACCGGAGCACCCGGAGGAAACCCAGGCGCTCACAGGGAGAAAGTTCAATCTCCACACAGACAGCACCCGAGGTCAGGATCGAACCCGGGTTTTCTGGTACTGTGATGTAGCAGCACTACCAGCTGTGCCACTGTGTCACCCCTACTGCCCTTGTGCTGGTGATCCTGCAAACCCTCACCCACCACCTACTTTTGCTGGATCTCCAACAGACTAATAACCTAACCAGTGCAGATTATCTTCTTAGAGTCAGCCAGCCCAACCAAGAATGCACACATATAAACCATAGGTAACCATCACAGGTTTTCATTCATCCATGGGCATCAATGGCAGACCAAGCCTTCTGGCCACTGCTGATTTGTAACCGATTTAAGGAGGCTTCTGCCGATCAGCTGAGGCAGACATGAAGCCTTTTGAGCATGTTGTTGAAAAATCTTTGGAAAAATTAATCGCACTCATTGGGAAGACTGCAATTTCATGTCCAAGCAGAGGTACAACTGAGTATGGACACAAACAGCTTGAGTAACTCAGCGGGTCAGCCAGCATCTCCGGGTGACGTTTCTGGTCGAGACCCTTCTTCAGACTGAGAGTCAGTGGAGAGGGAAGCTAGAGGTTTGAAAAGGTGCTGAACAAATCAGCAGGCACCGTGACTGAGGAAAGGTGGAGCACAGAATGGTCTATTGTTGGCTGTAGATTCGAAAACTGAGTAGATTGCTAAATAGAGTCACAACCAGGCCAGATGCCTGGTTTCCTTTCCTTGATAATCTAAAATCAACCAGGTGGATCTTTTTGACATTGATCATTTCATGGTCACTTTTTCTCTCGCCAGCTTTTTAGTTCAAGAAATTTTTAACTGATTCAACTTTTTGCCTCTCTGCACCAGTGAGTCAGGTTTAATCCTGACCTCCCATGCTGTCTGCGTGAAGTTTGCCCATTCTCCTTGGTTTCCTCTGAGTGAACCCGGTTTAAACCGAAGATAGACATAAAAAGCTGGAGTAACTCAGCGGGATAGACAGCATAAAAGCTAACAATGGCCTGTATCATCGTTACTTTTTTGCATATCTTTCGTTCATTGTTCTTTATCTCTGTACATCATCATCTATTATATTTATCATTTCCCTTATCCCTAATCAGTCTAAAGAAGGGTTTCAACCCTAAACGTCACCCATTCCTGCTCTCCAGAGATGCTGCCTGTCCCGCTGAGTTACTCCAGCTTTTTGTATCTATCTTCAGAAATGTAAGCAACAGGTTGGAAGGGGTTAACTTGCGAACATGGAGTTTGTACATAATGCCATTCCACCCGAGGCCAGGCCTTTAATTTAATCTGCCAAAAAGCATAAGATGTCAGTTTTAACTTTGGAATGGTTCCTGACAGAGGGAGAGGGGGAAATGAAATCCTTTTATAACTAAACTGCAATAAACAAATAGTGAGAAGCCGAATGGCAGGTGAGACTGCTTTCTTTCAATTGATCAGGACGGTGATCTGAAGTGAACATGTTTCTGCAAATGAGCTGGGAGCGTAAAGCCAGCTTGTAAAAGCATTTCTCCAAGATAAAATCTGTCCAAATTCATTCACTCTACATGTTACAAATATCACATCCCATCAGAACGTTATACATGGAAAGACTGTCAGAGAAAGTAGTAGTGCAACTGAGATAATATCAAGGCTCTGAGCCAACCTTCTCAAGTATGTCATAGAACATAGAACAGCAGAGCTCAGGAACAGCCCTTCAGCCCACCAAACCTGCATTGACCATGATGGCAATCTAACTAAACCCATCTGCCTGCACATGGTCCCTATACCTCTAATCCTTGCCTGGTCATGTGATTAAATGCCTCTTAAGTGTTGCTATCATATCTTATTCCACCAGCTACCCCGACTGAGCACTCCAGGCATCCACCACTCAGTGTAAAAACATGCCTCGCACATCTCGTTTAAACTTCTCCCTTCTGACTTTAAAGCTGTGCCCTCTGGTATTTGACATCTCCATCTTAACTCTGACTGACTACCTAAAATACTCTCACTGACAACCATGTCTGCCTATGTCTGTCATAATTGTATATACTTCCATCAGTTTGCCCCTCGGCCTACAAAGATTCAGAGAAAACAGTTCAAGTTTGTCTATTTCTACTTCCAGCTGCTACACATCATTCCAGGTAACATACATTTTTTCCACTGTCTCCAAAGTCTCCACATCCTACCTCTGGTGTGGCAATCAGCACTACACTCACCACTCCAAACGTGACCTAAATAAAGTTTTATACAGCTACAACATAATTTCCTAACTTTTATACTGAGTGAGCTAACCGACGAAGGTGAGTATGTGTACACCTTCTTTGCCACCCCATCCACATGTATTGCCACTTTTAGGGAGCTATGGACATACACCCTAAGATCCATCTGCACACCATTGAATGGAGGGGTCTTGGAGGTTGTGTCCATATAAACGTTAAATAAAATAGGACAATAGGTGGTTTGAAAGACGTTAGAATGGTTCTAGGTTCGAATGCATTCCTTTATTTGCGAAGGCAAAGAATATAGAGCAGGGAGACAAAAGGAACTGTAGATGCAGGAATCTTGAACAGAACTGGAGGTACTCATATGGGTCAGGCAGTATCTGTGGAGGGAATGGGCAGATGAAGTTTCAGGTTGGAACCTTTTTTCAGACTGATTGGAGTTGGGGGAAGTAAACTGAAATGGACAAAGGATAAACAATAGTTGTTAGATCATATTTGAAAACCATGTCCAGTTCCAGTCACCACGTTACAGTAAAGATGGAATCACATTGGAAAAGGTGCGGAGAAGCTTTTTGAGGATGTTACCAGGACTAGAGAATTTTAGCTACGATTATTATTCAGTGGAGTTAGGATTAACAACAAGGGTACTATGGGGTCTTGATGAAATAAAGAGGAAAGACTTATTTATTTTGTGTGGGGTGGGAGGGTTAAAATCCAGGGGAGAAGAATGAAAGTAATTGGTAGAAGCATTAGAGGGAAGATGTGGATGGTAGGATCTGGAACTCACTGCCTGGGCAGTACAGTGTCGTAGATGGTTGAGTTGCTGACTCACAGCACCAGAGACGCAGGTTCGATCCTGACCTCAGGTGCCATTTGTGCGGAGTGTGCACGTTCTCCCTGTGATCACATGATTTCCACCAGGAGCTCTGGTTTTCTCCCACATCCCAGCCTCTGTAAATTGCTCGTGGTATGTGCGGAGTGGATATGAATGTTATACGGATAACATAGAATTAGTGTGAACGGGTGTTCGGTAGTCAGCATGGATTTGGTGTGCAGAGGGACCTGTGAGCTGCATGGCTAATGATCCAGTGCTGGAAGGAGAAATTAGGCTAGAAAGCAATGATCAGCCATGATCATATTGAATGGCGGTGCAGGCTCGAAGGGCTGAATGGCCTACTCCTGCACCTATTTTCTATGTTTCTATGAGCACATATAAAGTACAAAATGGTCCCTTGATATGTCATAAATATTCCATGATTTCATGTTGGAATAAAATGGAGTAAACTGGGATGCAGATTATTATATCCCAGTATATACCAGTGCATTCCAGTGTTCAGTTGTAACCAGGACTTCCCAGTACAGACCAATGTACCCCAGGTGATCCCAGTGTGGATGTGTACATCCCAGTATGGACCAGCACTGACCTGTGCAGCCCATCGCAGTGCAGTTCAGATCAGTCCGCATTTGCATGAGCCTGTGAAGGTAACTGCATACAGTGTAGATTTGTAGAGACTAATGCACAGCAACATAGCCTAAGACAGACCAGTCTACCATCGTACTGCACAGAAAGAGCAGTGCATCCCGATATAATCCAGTCTATACCAGTGCACCTGATGTCAGCCATTATAATCTATTGAACTCCAATGCAGCCAGCAACCTCTCAAGGGCAATTGGGACTGGACAATAAATGCTGGCCTTGGTACTGATGCTTACACCCTGTGGAAGAATATAAGTTATTATATTTTGAATGAAGGCAGTCTAATTTGCTGGAATCGACACTACACTCCCCGATCTCCTGAAGGAGTTATTCTGCAGATTAACCTCCTGTCCCACAAACCTCGCGCTCATCTCGCTTCACCCCTATAAACTCAGTTTTGTAACCTGTTTTAATTTCAAATGCTTGGGTTTGCATGGTGAGAGAGCGGTTAACATTAGTGAACTTTGTGGTGTGTTAAGGAGGCAAAATTACAATGTTTAAAAGACATTTGGGCAAGTACATGGGTGAAAAACATTTGGAGGGTTAAGGGTCAAATACAGTCAAATATGACTAGTTTAGGTAGTTAATTTGGTCGGCATGGGCAAGTTAGGCTGATGGGCCTGTTTCCATGCTGCATTATTCTGACTTCTAGGATTCCTGGATTAACCACATGTTGCCCTTGGATGGCCTACATTATTATTTAAATATATTATCAGGTGGCTTCTTCTTCTTCTTGCCTATGGCAATTTGTTCTATTTGATCTTATTTGTGCATGCCAGGTTGATTGCATTCGTCGAAACAGGGTGGACCACGTAAAGGTTGCAATCGCCCACCCCATCAGGTGGCTGCATCTCTGGGTTACAAACAGTACTCCGGAACAGAATCCCATGTTAACCTGGGGAGGACCTGCAGCTCCAAAGCTTCCATACACCAGTTATATCACTGTCTGATGGAGAGTTCTACATTCACCCTCGTGCTCTTCTATTTGATCTGTCAGTGATTACTGGAGATTGCAACCTCTGTGCTTCACATTATTAGCCCAAGTCTCTGGATTACTGCTACTTCAAGTTAAAGCGTGTGTTGTTCCACACTGCATTCAGAGGATTGGGACCTAGACTCCAGTCAACCCTATTCTCCTTGTGCAGGAGGGTAATAAAGGGACTGATTAACACTGCTTTTAGCCCCTTGTCAGGTTTCTGTACGTGTTTTATTTTAATCCTTGCATTTGTGGATTAGCCGTGCCTTCACTTGTCTTTCAAACAGATCAGCAGGGGACAAAGTTAGTGCCAGCACTCATGTCTTTTGACATTTATTTACAACCGTCTCCTGTTACAATCTTGTCATCTGGTGCCTTGCCAATTGCTTGCTGGTTACACCCATGGTTTGTGTCACAACAGTGTAGATCAGTGTTGTTATGGTTTCACCACAAGTTAGCAATTTAGTGTTACAAAGAAATCCATTAGATGGAATCTATTATTTTTATCCCCAGTACTCTGCACAAATGCTCCTTGTGTCTTTCCTCACTCCCTAGACATGCTGGGCAAGAAGGCATCTTGACATTTAATAACTCTTTATCCTTTCTGATTGAAGCTTGAGGCTCAGCAGAGATAAGCATTACATGTTGTGTTAAAATATAAATGTAATTAAAGCTCTTAAAGATTTTGTGGGATTCTAGTGATCAAATGTTGTTTGAAGGCTGTCTTCACAGTCACTAAAATGGACGTTCCAGCACATCTATATAATTAAAAGTCACATCTTGACCAGTTCCTATCTGCGCTGTATATTGATTTTAGAAAAAACGCTACCATATATCGCTATGATTTTTGGCCATCTTACTCACAGTCCTCCTTTGCTGAGACAGCCCCGAGGATGTTTCTGATCGATTAAAAATAAAAATGTTATGAGTGTTTAAATAATCTTGAGATCAGCTGATTGGTTTTCTCGCCTGTCAATCACCATGATGAAGTTAATGCCCCTTCCAGGGGCAGGGCATGTATATAAAACCAAGGATGCCTGGTCGTGAGTCAGTCACTCTGAAAGATCGTGAGGGAGAGGCCACAACTCTGATTCTGCTGTGAGTCTACTGAACTGTGAGTCTCCCCTTTATGTGTTTTATGTGGTTTATGTGGTTATGTGCTTTATGTGGCTATGTGCTTTATGTGGTTAACCATTTATGTGCTTGCAATAAATGATTTGTTAGCCAGCAATGTGCTTGCAATGAATGATGATTTGTTAACCCTTAATGTGCCTGCAATAAATGATTTGTTAGCCAGCAATGTGCTTACAATGAATGATGATTTGTTAACCCTTAATGTGCTTGCAATAAATGATTTGTTAGCCCTTAATAAAATGAAATGAGTTGTTTGGCCTGCCCTCTGCTTTTGCTTTTGCTTTTGCTTTGCTTTGCTTGAGCTCACCTGAAATGAATGCAAATGGATTGTATTGTTGGCTGGCCCCGCCTGCTCTGTGCTTGAAATGGATTGACTTGACATGAAATGGATTGTTGGCCCTGCACTCACTGTGCTTGACTTGGCTTGACCCACAACACCCATGCTAACTCTCCAGAACTGGCCACCAAATTGGACTCGGTGGGGAAGTGGAATATTGCGTTGGGTGACCAGCCCTCCCGTGTGAACCTGAGACCTGATGGGTCCCACTTAGTCTAGTTTATTTAAAATAGATTAATGTCTTCAGAACAGAGAAAACTTTGTATGGATTGCTACGAAAGACTTGGAAGGTCTGGTACTACCTGTGGTCAATTGAACGGAGTAAACATTTAGGATTGGACAGGCAAGATTTTGAGAAGAAGATTCTTCAGTCTGAAGAATGGTCCCACCCAAAACGTCGCCTGTCCATTCCCTCCCCATCCACTGCCTAACCCATTGAGATTCAGCACGCCAACAAATACTCTCTTGAACTTCTACCGTGTACTGTAGAGAGCATATTAACTGGTTGCATCACAGCCTGGTTCGGCACCTCGAACGCCGAGGATCGAAGTAGATTGTAAAAGCAGTGTACACTGCCCAGTCCATCACGGGTACTGACCTCCCCACCATCGAAGGGAACTACAGGAGTCACTGCCTCAAAAAGGCAGCCAGCATCATCAGAGACCCACACCACCCTGGCCACACACTCATTTTACTGCTGCCCAAAGGAAAAATGTACAGGAGTTAGGTTCAAGAACAGCATCTTCCTTAAAACCATCAGGCTTTTAAACACTACAATCTCCAAATAAGCTCCGGACTACAGAGACTTGGAGGCTTTGTTTTTACACTATTATCATTTGTTTGTGGCGCCACCCAGTGGTTAGGCCACTTACTAGGCGAACCCTCGGCAGTCGGGGGTAGGGTCACGTGACTGCGGGCAGGAGTAGTCACGAGATATAGGGGTGTGCCCTAGTATATATAATGAACCCTGGGTCAAACTACCCCCATTCGGTGTGTGTTGTTCTCATTGCTTTGACAAGAAAGATATGAAAACTTTTGCAAGCCACTATATATATATATATATATATATATATATATATACACACTGAACTCTTGTGTTTATTAAGGTGTTCACAGCATACTATGTTTACATATCTGTTGTGCAGCTGTAAGTTAAGGGCCTGTCCCACTTGGGCGAGTGTCGTACAACTTGACGGTTTTTAGGGCGTCTACGGGCATCAGTCACTGATGTTTGCAGTCGCCGAAAAAAATCGCAAAGTGGGACAGGCCCTTAAGAATTTAATTGTTCCGTTTTGGGCCATTTGACAATAAAACACTCTTGACACTTGACTTTAGACTCTTTGACTTGACAGTACTTTGTGTCTTGCTCATGATTCCAGCATTTGCAGTTGCTCATGTCTCTAACCTATTGGTCTGTCCTTCAGGCCATGTGCAGAAGTTTGCATTTCACCCACAAATTCCATGGCCCAGTAAAGTTAATACACTCTCACTTCACAGATAAATAAGCAAAGTAATCATAAATAAAATACGTACCGTGGAAAGTCACTGCCAGTGAAGCCGCGGAACCTCCAAATTCACTAAAGTGCAATGATGAGCTGAGGACGTCTACATGTTTAACGTACCCGGACACGATCTGGCAACGTTACGCAATTCCATTTTGCGCGGGCGTTGGCATAATGAACGTATACATATGCAGCCTATGGGATACGGCGTATGGGAGCTCTATGACAACCGTTTTACTTCGGATCGATAGATGCTTATGCATATTAATAGTGTGCGTTGGGCATAAGCCAATCAAATTGCTCGTTCTTTACGGAAAACCCGCCGACAGAAAACTATTCTCATTGGTGAGTCACTCAGAGTGCGGACTAGATCTGTAAGCGTGAGAAATTCTGTGATCAGCGTGAGAGCGTGAGAATCGCGTGAAATGCGTGAGTCTCATGCTCAATGCGTGAGAGTTGGCAGCACTGCATCTGGGTCACTTAAGGAATGTGTCTCAGACCTAAATGCTCTTAGGTCTGAGTGAAGCTTCTAGGTCAATGCATATTCCAGCATTTTTTGTTTTTATCCCAGCCCAGTCAATCTGGAAAACTCTCTATGAAACTTCCGCAGTGCTTGTGCATCCGTCCCTTGATATGAAAACCAGAAACCATGTGCAGCACTCCAGCTGTGGTTTAATCAAGGTCCAATGCAACCTTCATCTTATTTCTTCAGCTCTTTCACTCTGCTAATGAACTCCAGGGGTCTAGTTTGCTTTTAAATTGTGTTCCTTTCTTCATGAGTTTACTTATTTTTATTTTTAGATATTTTTGTACGGTGTTTGCAAACCCCACCATTTCTTCATTAATTTAAGTTTGTATATTCCAGGAGTATGTGCCTCTTTATTCCCGTGTTGAAAATGCATCATCACAAACTTACCTACGTGGAGAATTGTTTGACAGTTGTGTTCATTTGGCCAGTTTATTTCCTATGCTTTATCACAATCCATCTCAGTATTAACAGCACTCCCACAATTTTGGTGTGTATGTATAAGTTTATATGTCACGCTCTGATTTCCCCACAAAATATGTTTACAAAAATGCACACAATACCCTGAAATAAATGACACACTGTCTATGGCACAGATCCCTGTTGTACATTTTCAGACAATCTGAGTTATAACTCTGCATCTTATCACACAACTCTGTGAGTCTGTGAAAAAAGTGTTTCCTCATCTCCGTTCTAAATGCCTCACCCCTTATTCTTAAACTGTGGCCCCTGGTTCTGGACTCCCCCAACATCAGGAACATGTTTCCTGCCTCTAGCGTGTCCAAACCATTAACAATCTGATATGTTTCAATAAGATTCCCTCTCATCCTTCTAAATTCCAGAGTATACAAGCCCAGCCGCTCCATTCTCTCAGCATATGACAGTCCTGCCATCCCAGGAATTAACCTTGTGAACCTACGCTGCACTACCTCAATAGCAAGAATGTCCTTCCTCAAATAAGGGGACCAAAACTGCACACAATACTCCAGGTGTGGTCTCACTAGTGTCCCGTACAACTGCAGAAGGACCTCTTTGCTCCTATACTCAACTCCTCTTGTTATGAAGGCCAACATGTCATTCGCTTTCTTCACAGCCTGCTGTACCTGCATGCTTACTTTCATTGATTGATACAAGGACCCCCAGATCCCGTAGTACTTCCCCATTTTCAAACTTGACACCATTTAGATAATAATCTGCCTTCCTGTTTTTGCTACCAAAGTGGATAACCTCACATTTCTCCACATTAAACTGCATCTGCCATGCATCTGCCCACTCACCCAAACTGTCCAAGTCACCCTGCATTCTCATAGCATCCTCCTCACAGTTCACACTGCCACCCAGCTTTGTGTCATCTGCAAATTTGCTAATGTTACTTTGAATCCCTTCATCTAAATCATTGATGGTACCCCACTAGTCACTGCCTGCCAATCTGAAAGGGACCCGTTAATCCCTACTCTCTGTTTCCTGTCTGCCAACCAATTTTCTATCCATGTCAGCACTCTACCTCCAATACCATGTGCCCTAATTTTGCCCAATAATCTCCTATGTGGAACCTATTCAAATGCTTTCTGATAGTCCAGGTACACTACATCCACTGGCTCTCCCTTGTCCATTTTCTTAGTTACATCCTTAAAAAATTCCAGAAGATTAGACAAGCATGATTTCCCCTTCGTAAACCTACTCTGAATCTATAGAACATTGGAAAATGAACACCAATGCGTCCACGATTTCTAGAGCCACAGTACCCTGGGATGCGGACCATCAGGCCCTGGGGATTTATCAGCCTTCAGCCCCTTCAGTCTACCCAACACCATCTCCTGCCTAATGTGGATTTCCTTCAGTTCCTCCATCACCCCAGATCCTCTGGCCACTAGTACATCAGGAAGATTGTTTGTGTCCTCCTTAGTGAAGACGGATCCAATGTACCTGTTCGACTCATTTCCTTGTTCCCCATAATAAATTCACCTTTTTCAGCCTTCAAGAGTCCAACTTTGGTCTTAACTAATTTTTTCCTCTTCGCATACCTAAAGAAGCTTTTACTATCTTCCTTTATATTCTTGGCTAGCTTATCTTCGTACCTCATCTTTTCTCCCCGTATTGCCTTTTTAGTTATCTTCTGTTGCTCTTTAAACATTACCCAATCCTCTTGCTTCCCGCTCATCTTTGCTATGTTGTACTTCTTCGCTTTTATTTTTATACTGTCCCTCACATCCCATGTCAGTCACGGTCTCCCCTTACTCCCCTTGGAATCTTTCTTCCTCTTTGGAATGAACTGATCCTGCACCTTCTGTATTATTCCCAGAAATACCTGCCATTGTTGTTCCACTGTCATCCCTGCTAGGGTATCTTTCCAGTCAACTTTGGCCAGCTCCTCCCTCATGGCTCCATAATCCCCTTTGTTGAACTGTAACACGGACATCTCCGATTTACCCTTCTCCTCCTCCAATTGTAGATTAAACTTGACCATATTATGGTCACTGCCTCCTAATGGCTCCTTAACCTCAAGTTCCTTTATCAAATCGTGTTCATTACATAACATTAAATCCAGAATTGCCTTCTTCCTGGTAGGCTCCAATACAAGCTGCTCTAAGAATCCATTACGGAGGCACTCCACAAACTCCCTTTCTTGGGGTCCAGTACCAAGCTGATTTTCCCAGTCTACCTGCATGTTGAAATCCCCCATAGCAACCGTAGCATTACCCTTACGACATGCCAATTTTAACTCTTGATTCAACTTGCAATATATGTCCAGGTTACTGTTTGGGGGCCTGTAGATAAGTCCCATTAGGGTATTTTTACCCTTACAATTCCTTAGTTCTACCCATACTGACTTCCACTTCTCCTGTTTCAATGTCACACCTTGCAAGGGACTGAATTTAATTCCTCACCAACTGAGCTACCCCAACCACTATGCCCACCGGTCTGTTTTTTCAATAGGAGGTATACCCTTGAATATTCAGTTCCCAGCCCTGGCCCTCTTGCAGAGGCCCAGGAGTCGTTACAGAGGGAGGAGCGACCTTCGTGCGGTGAGTTAAAAAAACCATCGCAGGGCTTGTCTCAACAGAGGCCCAGGAGCCGTTACAGAGGGAGGAACCAAAATCTGCAACGTTCCATTCGCAGATCACACTTCAAAATAAGGGGGCTGGTGGAAGTCTCTGATTGGTCGAACGGACTAGAGGAAGCAGCCGTTACAGGACTAGAGGAAGCAGCTGATTGGCTTGTATCCCGGGTAAGGCTTTATTGTATTCGGTTAAGGGGGAGAATGAGGGCCAGGGCAGTTTACTGTTCTGGATGTCAGATGTGGGAGGTCATGGAGTCTGAGTGCCCTCCAGGCGTCCACATCTGCGCCAGGTGCATCGAGATGGGGCTCCTAAGGGACCGTGTTAGGAACCTGGAACAGCAACTCGATAACCTCTGTCTGCTCAGGGAGAGCGAGGAGGTCATAGATAGGAGTTACAGGGAGGTGGTCACTCCAAGACCACGGGAGACAGAAAACTGGGTCACAGTTAGGAAGGGCAACGGGCAGAGGCAGGGACTGGTGAGTACCCCGGTGGCTGTACACCTTGAAAATAAGCACTCATGTTTGAGTAAGGGTGGGGGAGACAGCCTACCTGGGGGCAGCGACAGCGGCCGGGCCTCTGGCATAAAGACCGGTCCTGTTGCTCAGAAGGGTAAGGAAAAGAAGAGGAGGGCAATTGTAATAGGGGACTCTATAGTCAGGGGGTCGGATAGGCGATTCGGTGGACGCAGACAAGAGACCCGGATGGTAGTTTGCCTCGCTGGTGCCAGGGTCAGGGATGTGTCTGAACGGGTCCAAGAAATCCTGAAATGGGAGGGAGAGGAGCCTGAAGTTGTGGTACATATAGGTACCAATGACATAGGTAAAAAAAGAGAAGAGGTCCTGAAAGAAGAATTTAGGGAGTTAGGTAGAGAGTTAAGGAGAAGGACTGCAAAGTTAACAATCTCAGGATTAGTGCCTGTGCCACGCGACAGTGAGAGTAGGAATGGAGCGAGGTGGAGGACAAATGAGTGGATGAGGGACTGGTGCAGTGGGTATGGATTCAAGTTTCTGGATCATTGGGACCTCTTTTGGGGAAGGTGCGACCTGTACAGAAAGGACGGGTTGCACTTGAACTCGAGGGGGACCAATATCCTGGTGGGGAGATTTGCAAAGGCTACTGGGGAGACTTTAAACTAGTATGGTTGGGGGGAGGGACTCAAATTGGGAAAGCTAGCAGTCAGTGTGTGAGGCAGGAGGCAGAGAATGGTAGCACTCTGACCCAAAATGTAGGGGAGAGAGAAGAAAAAGACAATAAACAGAGAACAAGAGAGGGTGGGTTTCTTAAATGTGTATATTTTAATTGTATTGTATTGTATTGTATTCAAATTTATTGTCATTGTCTCAGTTAGAGACAACGAAATGAATTTCCCTTACAGGCAGTATCATAAAAATAAAAATAAATAAATAATAATAAATAATAAAACATATTAAAAATAAAATAGAATTTAAAAAAAGCACAAACACTGAAAGTCCACGACACAACATAACACAGTGGCACCAAGGTGAGGAAGGCACCATAGTCCAGCCAGCCTCCACTCCGTTCTTCCCAGATTTTCATTCGTGGTCGAGGCCTTCCTAGCACCCGCAGTCGCCGCCCTGGGTGGCCCGATGTTCAGGCCCTCACGCCGGGCTGGTGGAACGCCGACGCCGAACCCCGACGGTGAACATCCTCCTCCTCAGCGGCCCGGACCTCCCGATCAGCCGCCTCCCGCAGCCGTAGTCCGCAGCTCCCGAGTCCGCAGCTCCCGAGCCCGCAGCTCCCGTGTCCGTAGCAGCTCCCGAGTCCGCAGCGCCGAGCTGGGCAGAGTCACAGGACCCCGCGCTGTCCATCCGCGCCGCCCGCGTTGGGAGCTCCGCAAACCTCAGCTCCAGGATGTCGGTGCAGCAGGTCCAGCACTCCGGGCTCCAGACGGCGACCCCCGGTAAGGCATCGCCAGCCTCGCGATGTATCAGCGCTGTCCCGCCGCTGCTGGAGCTCTGGTCGCAGGGAAGTCCACGCCAATCCAGTAGGTAGGCCGCTGGTGGTGGGGGGGGGGGGGGGGGGGGCGAGGACGCGACTCGAATAAAAGTCGCGTCTTCACCAGGAAGCGGCTGAAGGACGGTATCCCCCGCACCGTGCCCTCTTCCCCCACATCAAAACACACAAAAAAACACAAAAAAACACACTTTTACATAACTAAATAAACAAAAAAACAAAAAGATACCGGGCTGTAGGTGGAGGCAGCTGACGCCAGCGCCACCGGAAGTACAACACTTTAATGCTAGGAGCATTGTAAGAAAGGTGGATGAACTTAGAGCCTGGATTGACACCTGGAAGTATGATGTTGTGGTGATCAGTGAAACATGGTTGCAGGAGGGCTGTGATTGGAAACTAAATATTCCAGGATTTCGTTGCTTCAGGTGTGATAGAATTGGAGGGGCAAGAGGTGGAGGTGTTGCATTGCTTATCAGGGAAGATATTACAGCAGTGCTTTGGCAGGATAGATTAGAGGGCTCGTCTAGGGAGGCTATTTGGGTGGAACTGAGAAATGGGAAAGGGGTAGCAACACTTATAGGGGTGTATTATAGACCGCCAAATGGGGAGCGAGAATTGGAAGAGCAAATATGTAAGGAGATTGCAGATATTAGTAGTAAGCACAAGGTAGTGATTGTGGGAGATTTCAATTTTCCACACGTAGACTGGGAAACACATTCTGTAAATGGGCTGGATGGGTTGGAGTTTGTAAAATGTGTGCAGGATAGTTTTTTGCAGCAATACATAGAAGTACCTACTAGAGAAGGGGTGGTGCTGGACCTCCTGTTAGGAAATGAGATGGGTCAGGTGGCAGAGGTATGCGTTGGGGAACAGTTCGGGACCAGTGATCACAATACCATTAGTTTCAATATAATTATGGAGAGGGTCAGAACTGGACCTAGGGTTGAGATTTTTGATTGGAGAAAGGCTAACTTTGATGAGATGCGAGATGATTTAAAAGGAGTGGACTGGGACATTTTGTTTTATGGGAAAGATGTGGAAGAGAAATGGAGTACATTTAAAGGTGAAATTTTAAGCGTACAGAATCTTTATGTCCCTGTTCGGTTGAAAGGAAATAGTAAAAATCGGAAAGAGCCATGGTTTTCAAGGGAAATTGGACACGGTTCGGAAAAAGAGGAAGATCTACAATAATTATAGGCAGCATGGAGTAAATGAGGTGCTTGAGGAGTATAAAGAATGTAAAAAGAATCTTAAGAAAGAAATTAGAAAAGCTAAAAGAAGATATGAGGTTGCTTTGGCAAGTAAGGTGAAAGTAAACCCAAAGGGTTTCTACAGCTATATTAATAGCAAAAGGATAATGAGGGATAAAATTGGTCCATTAGAGAGTCAGAGTGGACAGCTATCTGCAGAGCCAAAAGAGATGGGGGAGATATTGAACAATTTCTTTTCTTCGGTATTCACCAAGGAGAAGGATATTGAATTATGTGAGGTAAGGGAAACAAGTAGAGTAGCTATGGAAACTATGTGATTCAAAGAAGAGGAAGTACTGACACTTTTGAGAAATATAAAAGTGGATAAGTCTCCAGGTCCGGACAGGATATTCCCTAGGACATTGAGGGAAGTTAGTGTAGAAATAGCAGGGGCTATGACAGAAATATTTCAAATGTCATTAGAAACGGGAATAGTGCCGGAGGATTGGCGTACTGCGCATGTTGTTCCATTGTTTAAAAAGGGGTCTAAGAGTAAACCTAGCAATTATAGACCTGTTAGTTTGACGTCAGTGGTGGGCAAATTAATGGAAAGGATACTTAGAGATAATATATATAAGCATCTGGATAAACAGGGTCTGATTAGGAACAGTCAACATGGATTTGTGCCTGGAAGGTCATGTTTGACTAATGTTCTTGAATTTTTTGAAGAGGTTACTCGGGAAATTGATGAGGGTAAAGCAGTGGATGTTGTATATATGGACTTCAGTAAGGCCTTTGACAAGGTTCCTCATGGAAGGTTGGTTAAGAAGGTTCAATGGTTGGGTATTAATGGTGGAGTAGCAAGATGGATTCAACAGTGGCTGAATGGGAGATGCCAGAGAGTAATGGTGGATGGTTGTTTGTCAGGTTGGAGGCCAGTGACTAGTGGGGTGCCACAGGGATCTGTGTTGGGTCCACTGTTGTTTGTCATGTACATCAATGATCTGGATGATGGTGTGGTAAATTGGATTAGTAAGTATGCAGATGATACTAAGATAAGTGGGGTTGTGGATAATGAAGTAGATTTTCAAAGTCTACAGAGAGATTTATGCCAGTTGGAAGTGTGGACTGAAAGATGGCAGATGGAGTTTAATGCTGATAAGTGTGAGGTGCTACATCTTGGCAGGACAAATCAAAATAGGACGTACATGGTAAATGGTAGGGAATTGAAGAATGCAGGTGAACAGAGGGATCTGGGAATAACTGTGCACAATTCCCTGAAAGTGGAATCTCATGTAGATAGGGTGGTAAAGAAAGCTTTTGGTGTGCTGGCCTTTATAAATCAGAGCATTGAGTATAGAAGTTGGGATGTAATGTTAAAATTGTACAAGGCATTGGTGAGGCCAATTCTGGAGTATGGGGTACAATTTTGGTCGCCTAATTATAGGAAGGATGTCAACAAAATAGAGAGAGTACAGAGGAGATTTACTAGAATGTTGCCTGGGTTTCAGCAACTAAGTTACAGAGAAAGGTTGAACAAGTTAGGGCTTTATTCTTTGGAGCGCAGAAGGTTAAGGGGGGACTTGATAGAGGTCTTTAAAATGATGAGAGGGATAGACAGAGTTGACGTGGGTAAGCTTTTCCCACTGAGAGTAGGGAAGATTCAAACAAGGGGACATGACTTGAGAATTAAGGGACAGAAGTTTAGGGGTAACATGGGGGGGGAACTTCTTTACTCAGAGAGTGGTGGCTGTGTGGAATGAGCTTCCAGTGAAGGTGGTGGAGGCAGGTTCGTTTTTATCATTTAAAAATAAATTGGATAGTTATATGGACGGGAAAGGAATGGAGGGTTAAGGCATGAGCGCAGGTATATGGGACTAGGGGAGAATACGTGTTCGGCACGAACTAGAAAGGTTGAGATGGCCTGTTTCCGTGCTGTAATTGTTATATGGTTATATGGTTATATGTCTCTGCAATACCCTCCCACTGCACTGTGAGAAGGCCCAGCAAGTTGCTCCCTTTCTTGTTGCCAGGACAATATTTACAGCCTTTCCCAAATCTAACAGATAATTGCATATGTTTCTGATTGTATTCACAATCCCTGCTCGACAGATAAATTAAAAAATGACAGCAATTTAATTGCAGGATGGCGTGTTCAGAGATAAATGAAAACCGCCATTTCCTGATGAAATAACACCCAGAGATTAAGAGCTTGGTGGATGAAATCATTTCTATATTTGATACAATTCAACTGCGAAAGTAAATCAAAGCTTTTAATAGTAATTTCACTGTGGAGCAGGAACCAGAATATCCACATTGACAGAGATCAAAGGTGCCGGAGAAACCGCAAGGTCTTCCCAAAATAAATCCCCCTGCATAATAATCACAAAGCATAACTTCCCGCAGTTGATCTGTTCAGGAGTTTGGGGGCAACAGAAAAGTTACTGCGAAGGACACAGAAGAGGTGTTTGGTTTTTAAATAAGTTCACTTTCTCCACTCACGTCATTGCCTGTGGGGATATTAATGGACTAGGCTGTGAGCAGCAGTAGGTTGTGCACATACATTATAGCACAGAGACAGCCCCACCGCCACCACCCCCCCCCCCCCCCCCCCCCCCCCCCCCCCCCACCAATTCCATTCCTCCCATCCCAGGTTTCTATCTTTCCCCCTCACAGTGGGGTCAACTCACAGGATAGGATGTGCTGGGAATAGAGGGATATTGGTCATGTGTAGGCAGTTGAGATTAGTTCGTTTTGGCACTATGTTTGGCACAGACATTGTGGGCCGAAGGGCCTGTTCCTGTGCTGTACTTTTCTATGTTCTATGTACTACTGTCCTTCTGGCTTAGTGCTAACCCTGCCCTTATTTTAGCCTGAACACTGAGGCACAAACTCTCAGAAGGAAGCAGTCACCTAGCGCCCCACACACAGGTGAGCAGCAGAGGTAAGATAAGGGAAGATAAAATTATTCTGGGAATAGTTATACGGTATTAACCTCTGCTTGTTAAAAGTTGTGTCCCACCCAGCATGTTCCATACACTGGGACCTGGTCGGATGGGTCCCTTTAAATATCTCTGAGGAAGGCATAATCTTTGTCAAGGCCTGCTTCCGCATGAGTAGCTATTATCATCTGTAGACCACACACAAGCAAGTGAGTTTTGGAGAAGAGTGATCCAGATGTGGGTTTCATGCCTTTGATTCCACCACACTCTTCTAGGTCCCTCTGGTAATTATGTCAATTGAACTATGCAGACTCAGGAGAAAATCACCAACACTGCGACCTCTTCCATCAAGAAGGCCAAGTGCAGTGTGCCCATATGGACACCATCACCTGCAATCCACTTCCTTCACTGCTACTTCATTTCTGAATCTTGGCGTGGGGTTGCTTTCCCAACAGCATTCCAGGAGTACTTTCACCAGAAGGAAAGCAGCAGTTCAAGAAGGCAGCTCATCACCGCCTTCTCAAGGACAATTTGGGACGGGCTATAAATGCTGGTCTTGCGTTTGCCCACACTCGTCATGAATGTATGGCAAATATATGGAATAATCACAGTCAACGCCCAGCCATTTTCCCCAATCAGTTTTCTGCCCATGTAGACCGTGGTCATCCTCCATAAAAGGGAGCTTTGTTCTCCAATTCCCTGGTACATCGGGTGGCACGTTGGCGCAGCGGGAGAGTTTATGCCTTACAGTGCCAGGGATCCGGGACCGATCCTGACTATAGGTGCTTGTCTGTAGACAGAGTTTGTCCGTTCTCTCCGTGACCGATGTGGGTTTTCTCCGGGAAGCTCAGGTTTCCTCACACACTCCAAAGATGTACAGGTTTGTAGGCTAATTGGTTTAGTATAAATGCAAGTTGTCCCGAGTGTGTAGGATAGTGTTTGTGTGCGGGGAAAGCTGGGCGGCGTGGACTCAGTGGGCCGAAGGGCCTGTTTCCGCGCTGTATCTCCCCAAAAAAAAGTTGTCTTGCAGACAATGATGTCAAATGTGCAAACTTCCAGCCTGAAGGTTTTCAAATCGAGAAAAGTATGAAAGTTTATTGTTGTGGTAGTGCTCTGTTGGAGAGGTAGGATAATTTCAAGAACCTGATGGTTGTTGGAAAATTGCTGTTCTTGGACTTAGTTGTGTGAGACTTCAGGCTTCTGTACCTCAGGTCTGATGGTACTAGTGAGAAGATGCCCTGACCTGGATGGTGGAGATCCTTAATGGTAGATGTTGTCTATTTGACTCAGTGCCTCATGTAGATGCTTTCTATGGTGAGGAGGGCTGTGCCTGTGATGGACTGAGCTGACTCCACAACTCTCTGCAGCCTTTCATGTCCTCATGCGTTAGAATGGCTGTACCAGGCCACGATGCAACCTGTCAGCATACTTTCTACAGTGCGGGCGTAGATGTTTGTTAGAATATTCGGTGACAGGCTGAATCTCGTTAACCTTTTAAGAAAGTAGAGGCATGGGCCCACCTTTTTCATGATTACATTTATGTGCTGGGCCCAGGAGGAGATCCGAGATATTTAAAATAGCAGACTCCCTCCATCACCTATCCAACATTGAACACTGGTGCATGGTCTCCCTTCTTTCCTTTTCCAGACAACTATAAGTTTCAAGCTTTTGTCGTATTTCGGGCAGAGGTCGTCGTTGTTGCAGCATCACTGAACCAGCTGCTCGATCACTCTTGCGAATGCTGACCCATCACCACATGTGACTCGGCCAACAATAGCGGTATCATTGGCGAATGTACAGATCCCATTGGAGCTGTGCTCAGCCACACAGTCATGGGTGTGAAGAGAGTAGAGCAGGGGGGCTAAGCGCACGTGCTTGAGGTGCAGCTGGGTTGATGGTCAGTGAGGAGATGTTGTTACCACTCTGCAATGATTAAACTCTGCCAATGAGGAAGTCAAGGGTCCAGTTGGAAAGGTAGATACAGAGGCCCAGGTCTTGGTGATGAATTTGAAGTGTCTGATCGTAATGAGCACTGAGATGTAGTCGATGAACGTATGTGTTCCTGTTATCCAGATGGAGAATGGAGAGCCAGTGAGACAGCATCTCCAGCCTGCTGAGCCTGTCTTAGGTTAAGTAAAGGATGTATGGTGATCCCACAGATATTAGCGGAAGATGCATTTGCTGGCAAACAGAAGTGGGGGGGGGGGGGGGGGGGGGGGGGGGGGGTGTATTATTTGTTTAATTCCAATCATTACTTTAATTCTATTTAATTGCTTTTAAGGGTAAACTAGCATTTCTAATGCTCTGATATTTCAATTTTTAAAATAATTTCAATATTATCATCTTAATTATTTCCTGTGTGTTTCTGGGACATTTGTCAGCATCATCTGACCAAAGGCCCTGTTTCTGTGATGTGTGACACCCAGAGCTTGCACAGATACCGGGCCCTGATTGCTCCTGTTAATCATCAAGCACCCGGCTAGGACAGAGCCACATGTCGGCCAGACCAGGATTTCTTTGCTGCAGGACAACAGGTTTCCTACAACTTGCAGCCAGCTTCCGTTTTCAACTCTCAGATTTGTTTTGTTAATTAAACTTAAATTCTAAAGCTGCATAGTGGAGTTTGAACTCTCATCTCTGAATCACATATGCATAATACCAATTCTGCTTCTTATCCCAGTCATCACGGTACAAAATGGTTGTGCTTCACTGAAACCTCCAACATTTGTTACCAGTGCAATGTTGGGGCAGACCACGTTGCCACTTGCCATCAGAGCCTAGGGAACTTAGGGATCCGGGCTACAATAATAACAGAAAATGCTGCTGAACATGCAGCAAGTCAGGCAGCACCAGTGGAGAGAGAAACAGTTAATATCCGAGACCCTCCACCAGGATGGCACGGTGGCGCAGCAGTAGAGTTGCCGCCTTACAATGCTTGCTGCGCCGGAGACCCGGGTTCAATCCCGACTACGTGTGCTGTCCGTACGGAGTTTGTACGTTCTCCCCGTGACCGCTTGAGTTTTCTCCAAGATCTTCGGTTTCCTCCCACACTCCAAAGACGTACAGGTACGTAGGTTAATTGGCTTGGTATAAGTGTAAATTGTCTATAGTTTGTGCAGACTCGGTGGGCCGAAGGCCTTGTTTCCGCGCTGTATCTCTAAACACTAACTCTAAGCTACAAGAGGATCCGCACAATCGATTCCAGTCGATAGCCGACATCCATCTCCTGTCCATCGCCCTCACTCATTCAATGTGGCCCAAGCTGCAGTTCTAATCAAGCACAGCCGAGAGTCTCGGACATTTTATCCTCTGCTGGACCTGTCTCATCCTCTGCTCTTAAAACACCCCATACCCGGAGGAAACATCTCCAGTTCACGCTGTCAGGTTTTGCCATCTCTCTGGTGGCTCAGTGGGTGCCGGATTATTTTAAGAAGGTGATGCATGTACTCTCCTTCAGTTTATATTTTAATGTTTTGCAGCAAGATGATGGATGTTGTCATGTTATTCTTATAATAAGGCTCATACAACGACGTAATCGGAGTCTGTCTTTATTTAGCAACTCTGTACAGCAGCAGCAGCCTCGTGTGCAGGCCCGGGCCTCTCCTCAGCCCAACCTCCGGTTCCGCCCCACAGCGCCCTCTTCAGCCCGGATGCCGTCACTGCAGCCTGTCCTTACACTATTATTCCATAATGCCACATCTCCCTTTCTTTGAGAACAAAGGGTGGACTACCTTTGTCTCTGCAGGTCTTAAGGGGTTTATTCTGCCCTTTTGCTGGAAGACCTGTCCCTGATCTGTCCCTGTTTCAAGCATGCAAACTAGAAATAAAATAACTTACGCGTTACCATACTGTTAACTATTACTTTAGCAGGCTGTGTTCTTCAAAACTTAAACTCTCAGGTTTCATGTAAATGTAACAGGTTTAGCAGAACAATTTCACAATCACTTTTTCTTTACCGTAGAAAACAAATCAATAAATCACCAATCAAGTCTCTTCGGCTTTCTAACCTCTCTCCCACACCTGGTCCGCACAGTCTCTGTGGTGGGGCCCTCTCTGCTGGGTGATGTTGTCACTGGTGGAGCTGGCTCTGGTGTAGGTGAATCTTCTCCCACCGGTGGCTCATCCGCGTCGACTACCCCACTGTTGGTCTGCAGCGGCACCAAGTGATGCCGGGTCCTCCTCAGTGTGCCCTGAGGCACCTGGACGATATAAGAGCGAGGGGTATTGTGTGTAGATAGCACTGTGCCCTGGACTCGTGCATCGGTGATCCACACATCCTCCCCAGGTACGAGTGGCTCCAGATTTCTCGCTCCGTGCCTCTTGTCGAAGGATCTTGCGTCGTTCCTCCTCTTCTCCCTTTCTTTGGCCCCCAGCGCGTTGTAGTCAGGCAAAACTGGATTCAGCAGGGTTGGAAGGGCAGGAACTGTAGTGCAGAGGCGGCACCCCATCAACAGCTCGGCCGGGCTATAGCCGTTCTGTAGAGGGGTTGCTCTGTAGGCCAGCAATGCAAGATATGGGTCTGACGCCTTTGTTAGCAGGTTTTTCACGGTTTGTACAGCGCGTTCCGCCTCATTATTGCTCTGAGGAAACCTGGGGCTGCTCGTGATGTGCACAAAGCCATACTCTGCTGCAAAGGATTTAAAGTGGCTACCTGAGAACTGGGGCCCATTGTCACTTTTAAGAAACTCACAAATTCCATGACGAGAAAACATGGATTTCAGGTGCACCACCACATCTGTGGACCTTGTTGGTGACAGCAGCGCAACTTCCACATACCTTGAGAAATAATCTACTACTAGTAGATATGTCTTGTCTTTCAGCGTGAATAGGTCAGCTCCCAAGGTTTGCCAAGGCCTGTCTGGAATCTCCGTTGGCATCAGCGGCTCTTTGACGTTCCTTCTCTCTTGGATGCAGGTTCTACATTTCAGCACCATGTCATTCAGCTGGCTGCTGAGTCCTGGCCACCATACCGTCTGTTTGTCCCGGCCCCTGCACTTTGTCACCCCCAGGTGTCCCTCATGTAGTCTCTGCAGCACATCACCTTGTAAGGCTGATGGGATGACGAGCCTCGTGCCCCGCAGCAGCAGCCCATCGTGCACAGTCAGCACTGCTCTATCAGCCCAGTAATGTCTCAGCACTCCCTGCAGTTGGCTTTTGTCAGGCCAGCCGTCTGTGCAGTACTCCATCAGTGCAGAGCATGTGCTGTCTGCCTGCAGGTGCTCACATAGGCTGCTCAGATAATCTCCACTGACAGGAAAGTTGCTGATGACAGAGTCTACATAGATGTTGGTGTCCTCTAATAGGCTTGTGTCTGTGTGTGTTCTTGCGGCTCTCAGAGGAGCACGAGATAAGGTGTCGGCTGTCCGCAGGCTTTTGCCAGGGACATGATCGACTGTATAGTTGTACCTCATGAGTCTCATCCTAAATCTTTGGATTCTTGGTGGGAGGTCATCCAAAGCTTTCCCTCCCAGCAGATTCACCAACGGCTTATGGTCAGTTTCCAGCTCGAATGGTCTTCCCAGGATGAAACAGCTGAACCTTTCACATGCCCACGTTGCAGCCAATGCCTCCTTTTCTACTTGAGCATAGCGCTGCTCTGTTGGTGTCATTGACCTGGACGCATATGCCACAGGTGACCACATGGCATCGTTCTTCTGCAGCAGGACTGCCCCCAGGCCAAAGGAAGAGGCATCAGCAGAGATCTTTAGTGCACTGTTTGGGTTGTATAATGTGAGCACTGGTGTGGATGACAGCTCTGTTTTTAACTGATCAAAGGCGGCCTGCTGCTCTGTCACCCAGTACCAGTGGTTCTTCTTGGACAGCAGGTCTCGTAGCACTTTGTCTTTTTCAGCCTTGTTAGGCAAGAAGCGGCCCAGCTGATTGACCATGCCCAGAAAACTCCTGAGTTCGCTGACATTTTTGGGTGCATCCATCTCTTGTACTGCTCTCGTCTTCTCTGGATCTGGCTTCACTCCATCTGCTGAAATCACATGACCCAGGAATTTGACTGTGTGGCGTGTGAGCTCACATTTGTCCATGTTGAACGTAATGCCGGCCTTTTGTGCCTTCTCTAGCACCGCATGTAGCCGCACATCATGCTCCTCCTGCGTCTGTCCCCAGACCAGGATGTCGTCCATGTGACACAGTACCCCCTCCAGGCCACCGGTCACTTCTGTCATCATCATCCTTTGAAAGTGCTCGGGCGCTGATGCTATGCCAAAGGGTAGACGGTTAAAATAGTAGCGCCCAAAAGGCGTGATGAAGGTGGTGTATTTGGCAGACTCTTTTGTCAATGGTACTTGCCAAAAGCCCATGTTGGCATCTAATTTGTTGAATGCTGTTGCGCCAGCTAGCATGCCCAGAGTGTGCTCGACAGAAGGCAGGATAAACTTTTCTCTGCATACTGATTCATTCATCATTGTGAAGTCCACACAAATGCGAACATCACCTGCTTTTTTCGGCACCACCACCATCCCGGCACACCAATCAGTCGGCTCCTCAATCTTGGTGATTACGCCCATCTTCTCCATACGGTCTATCTCCTCCTTCACTTTTCCCATAAGCGGCAGAGGGACTCTGCGTGGCGTGTGGAGAGAGAAGGGCACAGCCTCTGGCTTCAATTTAATTGAGTATGGCCTTCGAACAAGACCCAAGCCGCTACACAGCTTCGGATATTGTTGTTTCACTGATTCCAAGGTGATGCCGTCAACCCTGCACACAAGCTGAAGCTGTTCTATGGCAGGCCTTCCCAACGGTGCAGTGTGCAGGTCTTTTACTACATAAATGTTCTCTATGGCTGTCTTTCTGCCTCTGCGCAGTGTTTCTCTGGCTACACCCAGGACAGAGAGTGCATTGCCCCCTGGCCCAAACAATGGGCGTGTCGACACTGCCAGGCGCTTCACATCATGCCCCCCGTAATGTCATGGTACACCTCGGCTGGCATGGCGGTGACATCAGCACCAGTCTCTATTTTAAAGCACACTTTTTTTTGTCTCACTTGTAGCTGCACCGTCCATGGGTCTTTTCCAGCATCCACGGCTCCCAGGAAAAAGCACTCTTCTTCCTCTGTAGTGACAGCATTGAGAGATTTTGCACTGTTTCTGCACACTTTGCCATAATGTCCCTTTTTGCCACAGTTGTGACACACAGCATCTTTAGCAGGGCATTCCAATATTCCATGCGAGGGCATTTTTCCACATCTATAACAGGCCTTTGAACCTGGCTGTGGCCGTGTATTAAGTTTATTTTTGCCTGGTGTTTGTGCTTGTGGCTGAGGCTTTGAGGGAAATTTGGGTTTTCTGTAGCTTTTTGCATGCACCGCATCAACATTAGAGCACTTGCTAGCACCGCTATTTTCTCCTCTTAAGTCAGACCGCTGTCGTCTAACTTCTTCAGACTGCCTTGTCTTTGTTATAGCAGTTCCAAGGGTTAGGTCTCTGTCTAGCTGTAGCTTTTCTGACAATGAGACGTTTCCCAGCCCGACGACTAACCTGTCGCGGATCAGCTCGTTCTGTAACTGTCCATAGTTGCAGTGTTCAGCTAATCCGTATAGAGCAGTGATGAAGGAATCCACCGTTTCTCCTGGCAGTTGCACACGCTGATTGAACTTGGCTCTTTCATAGATTACATTCTTTTTAGGCACAAAAAATGCATCAAAGCCCGCCTTGACATCCGTGTACATCTTCCTCTCATCTGCAGTTAGCGTTAGCCCCTTTAGCACATCTTCGGCTTCATCGCCCATGCAATACACTAACGTGTTCACCTGGTTCTCTGCCGACGTCGCGTTTAAGTTGCTTGCAAGCCGAAAGCGGTCGAATCTCCTGATCCAACGCTCCCATTCTTGAGGCTTGGTAAAATCGAATGGCTCTGGAGGTTGTATTGTGAAAGTAGCAGTTGGTGTAGGTTGCGCCATATCTGCCGGCTTGTCTCCCCTTTCCCGCCAAAACGATACACCCTCCTCTTCTTATTTTTTTTTTTTCTACTTACAAGTCTCCCAGTTCTGACACCATGTCATGTTATCCTTATAATAAGGCTCGTACAACGACGTAATTGGAGTCTGTCTTTATTTGGCAGTAAGTATTTATTATTATTATTATTATTTAGCAACTCTGTACAGCAGCAGCAGCCTCGTGTGCAGGCCCGGGCCTCTCCTCAGCCCAACCTCCGGTTCCGCCCCACAGCGCCCTCTTCAGCCCGGATGCCGTCACTGCAGCCTGTCCTTACACTATTATTCCATAATACCACAGATGTCATCTCTTGGAAATGGAATGTGCCCCCTCGCTGTTGTCACCATCAGGTGCTGCTGTCTGACTGCGTAGTGCTGTCAACACATTGCTCATCATCCACATCTGGAACACTGGTGAGCAAATTGTACCATGGATTAATACATAATAATTGTGGGATAGCCAGTGTTGAGCATCCCACTTTCCATGCAAACTTTAAACATGTTATGCATTTCTTGCTGAGAATTTCTTGTCAGTAATAAGCTCAGTATGATAGAGTATTTCATCATTATCTGTGCTTGTCCTTGAGTGTTATCAGTTCCTTCTGCAAAGCAGGGACTCTTCAGAAGGACTTGGACAGGTTGGGAGAGTGGGCAAAGATGTGGCAGATGGCATACAGCACAGCAGAGTGTGCAGTCATGCATTTTGGTGGAATAAAGATGTGGACTATTTTCGAAATGGGGAGGGGAATCAGAAATGAGAGGTGCAAAAAGACTTGGCAGACATGCTGCAGGATTCCCAAAAAGTTAATTTGCAAGTTGAATCAGTAGTAAGGTAAGCATTTATTTAGAGAGGACTAGAATAGAAAATCAGGGCTAACACTTTATAAGGTCACATTCGGATTATTGTGAGCAGTTTGGGGTCCCATATGTGAGGTAGGATGTGCTGTTTACGAGAATGATCCAGGGGATGACTGGATTATCATATGATGAGCGTTTGACGGCACTGGACCTGTACTCGCTGGAGTTTAGAATGATGAGGGACGACCTCATTGGGAGTTGCCTAATCTACGAGCTACCCTCTGAATCCTCAGTGAAAATCCTGGTGGACACCAAACCTAACGGTGGATTCAGTTGTTTCCACAGACAGGAGGGACCAAGGTTGTGGTGAGAGAGTGCAAGCTCTATTGAGACCACACGAGTGGGAGTTTCTTTCCTTACTTCCTACTGAGGAGCAGAGTCTCAGAAGGAACTTTTCCACAACTGGGAAGCCTTCCTCCTCCCTCATTTAAGAATGCTCAGACTGAAGAGGACTAGGCAAGCAGATGGTGAGAAGATAAGTGCAAAGAGCATCTCTCACCTTTCAAGACTGCAGGATTGTGGTACGGATGAGGATATAGGATGTAGGTGAGTGGGCAGAAAGCAAAGCAAGGTGGCTAAACTTGGCAATTCTTTGAACCATATCTGTGCATCACAACTTTCGAGGCACACAATGTTGGGTGAAGATGAGAGAATACATGGGATATTGTAAAGACAATATTTAGTTTTCTTACTAAGAGAAAGAGTGGACAGAAATCGACACCACAAGCTGATGAAAGAAGTCATGCCTTGATAATATTCCAGGTAGTGTTCCGACATTATAACGTGACTTCTGATAATTATCACCAAGTCTGGTGTTTATGTATGATCCCTGGCTGTGTGCGGGCGTTGGATTCTGTCTGTGTGAGGCCTGGCCTTTTATTTGGATGTCATCAAATGATGTAAGCAATCAGGATTGGATTTTACTGGCTTCTGTTGTTTTCAGACACATAGTTGTCTTTTATTATCTAATCCCCGGCACTTACTTGTTTCATCAAAATAACATTTTAAACCAAAGTTCTTAATCTCTGCTTTGGAAATATCAGAAGCAGCATTTCATGAGATAATGCCAGTCAATGGCTTCAGGCAGCAATATCAAGGCAAGGAAAATGAATGGTGAATATTTTTAATTTGTGATCTTTGTCTCATTATCTTCAAAGGATCTTGATAATATTGCTTCCAATTATATGAACTGAAATTATTTCAGGATCGTAAACAACACTGCAACCTGTGTTCTTTAAATCTAAAAGCCTCCAAACATTTATAACATGATGTACTTAAAAATTCTGGATTGGTCAATACTCAGTCAATATGTAATTTATTACATTTTCAGAATGTTTCCAGCCAATGTTCAAGCATCTGAACACAGATATTGGTTATTATTTCCAGGCAAAATTACACAAAATGGCACCAGACACTTGTGTGCACTAAAGCCCATTTCCCCATGCATTGCACAGCACAGAACTCCACAGGAGGTCAATTTTCCACACGGCTATCAAACTGTACAACTCCTACCTCTTCTGTCATGGGGTAGACTGACTTCCTTTCCCCCCCCCTCGCCTCCCCAATCTTTGCACATCCCCAATCCTGGACTTTCCACTCCTGGACTTTCCAATCTTTCCACTTCAATTTCATATTTCAAGTGTCTCGTGTTTTATGACTGTTGGCAGACCAATTTCCCTCCTGGGATAAATAATGTTCTATCATATCGTATCGTATCGTATTGTGCATGGGCATAACATCACCATTTCTCGCTGAAGAATTCCGCACATCTCAATACAAAACTGAACTCACTGTTCCCACACAAAGACCATCACGCAACAACCTCAGTAGAACTGAGTAATGTCTGAGGAACCCAAATGTCACCTATTTATGTTCTCCAAAGATGCTGCTTGACCCGCTGTGTTACTCCAGCACTTTGTGCCTTTATTTTGTAAACCAGCATCTGCAGTTCTTTGTATCCCCATGAGGGAAGAGTCTCTTTGTTGAGAAAAGGTGGATGAGGAGTGGGAAAAAAAAAAAGAGGTCTATTTTAACATTATAAAAGTTTTGGCAGCATGGATACAGAGGACAGTTTCACCGGTGGGGAAGCCCATCAGTGTGCGAAATTCACCAAGGAATCCAATAGAGAATTCAGAGCTCACTTCCAAGTGGTTGAGATGAATAGTATGGATACAATATGAGCCATTCTACAAATGGCAGCATCACAGTGGAAAATGGCACTGTGATGGCATTAAAAGGTGAGATTCCTGTGCTGCTTGAACGTGGGAGTGTCCAGCAGTGCACGCTAGCCATGTGAGGAGACATCGTTATTGTCTAGGAAGAAACTGCAGATGCTAGTTTGCACCAAAGATAAATATAAAATGTCTATATAAGACACCATCTATGGTATCGGTGGAATTAGTTCAACATCGAGTGCTCTACTGTAGTATTATGATTATTTTACCCCTCTCCCATCAGGCAAGAGGTACAGAAGTGTGAAAATGCATACCTCCAGATTCATTGACAGTTTCTTCACAGCTATTATCAGGCAACTGAACCATACTATCACCAACTAAACACTGGTCCTGATCTACCATCTACCTCATTAGAATCTCTCGGACTATCCTTAATCAGATTTACTGGATTTTATCTGGCACTAACCATTGTTCCCTTTATCTTGTACACTGTCGATGACTCGATTGTAATCAGGTACTGTATAATCTTCCCACTGACTGGATAGCACGCAACAAAAAGCTCTTCACTTAACCTCGATAGATGTGGCAATAAACTAAACTAAACCAAATTAAACTAAACTAAACTAAACTAAACTAAACTAATGGCACTGTGGCATCCATAATATTAACAACCTTTAGCAGGGCCTCCTGCACAGAGTTAAAAAGGGGATAATTAAAGTATTAGTTAAACAAAGAATCAGAGCTCTCAGAGAAATGATATATTAGAAGGATTAGCAAAGGAGTCTACATGGATTGATGTAAAAATGGTCCATGGGAGATAAATGAACAAATTTTGAAGTGAATTTCAGACAAACACAAAAGCAGTTGAGCAGTATGCTGGAGAAATTTCCCCACCTGAACATTAACTGGAATACTGTCGAACACAAAGTGCTGGAGTAACTGAATAGGTCAGGCAGTATCAAGGCACACAACTACATAAAAGTTAACATCAACATCCACCAAACCAGATTCCGCACATTCCTCACTGTGATGGAAGGCAATAAATTCCAGTCTTTTTCCTCCCTATTCTCCTGCGGTCGGGCAGTCGAACCATCCACAGTTGGGATGGTCGAAGCTTCCGCAGCCGGCGGTTGAAGCTCCCGCGTCGGGGCAGTCGAAGCTCCCACGGCTTGGAGCTCCCGAAGTCGATCTCTAACCAGGACTGCGAGCTCCACGATTTTAAAATCCGATCCCTGGCAAAGGGATCGCGATGGTAAGTCCCGCAGGCTCCCGCGGTTGGAGCTCCCGAAGTCGGTCTCCAGCAAAGGTCGCCAACTCCACGGTGTTAGGCCGCAGTGCGGACGGAGATACGAAACGGAAACAAATCGCAGCTCCATCAAGGTAAGAGATTAGAAAAAGTTTCCCTCACCCCCCCCCCCCACATAAAACAAACTAAAGAACACAAAAACATACATTTAACACATATTAAAAAAAGAAGGAAGGGACAGACAGACTATTGGCGAGGCAGCCATTGCTGGCGCCATCCGTCTCAACAATAAGGAGCTGCAGTTGCTGGCTTACAAAGTTCTGGAGTAAGTCAGCGGGCAAAAAGCATATCTGGAGAGTGTGGATTGGGCCGCAACCCTTCTTCAGGCTTATTGTGGAGGAGAGGGGGGGGGGGAGGGGCTGAAGAAAGCTGGAAGAGAGAAGGGGAAGGACAACACTTGGCCATTAGCAAGTTGATACAAAGTGAGGGCGTGGGGGCTGAAAGGCAGATTTTTGGACAAAGGCCAGATAGAAAAAGACAGAAAGTGTGAGCATAAGGATTGAAGATTTGTGAATTATGATGCTCAAGCAATGTAGGTGGAAAGGGAAGGGAGAAATAAGTTCAGCTCCAGACGTGGCACATGGGAGACAGGGAGTGGGGCAAAAGAAGGAAGGGGATGGTTGGATTTAGCTACAATTGGAAAATTCAATGTTCAAACCATTGGGTTGTGGGCAGAATCTGAGGTGCTATTCCTCTTGTTTGCTTGTGGCCTTACTCTGACAATGGAGAAGGCCCAGAACAGAAAGGTCATTATAGGAGTGGAAAGAGGAGTTAAAATTGTTAGCAAACAGGAGCTCCGGTAGGCCTTGGCGGGCCAAGTGTATGTATTTTGTGGAACCATCACCACATCGGCTGACATTTACTACAAAACTACCGGCCCCCACAGTTATATGGACTACATTTCCTCCCATTCTGCCTCTTGCAACATTCTATCCCCTACTCTCAATTTCTCCTTCTCCACTGAATTTGCTCACAGGATGTGGCATGCGAGATGTCTTCATTCTTTAGTAAATGTGGTGTGTCTGCTGCTGTCAAAGATGCATCCCTCAAATACATCTTCTCTGTCGCCAGACAGAACAAGGATAGAGTTCCCATGGTGCTCGCCTTTCACCGCACCAGCCTCCGCATCCAACACATCCTCCAACATATCCGTCACCTCTGGCATCCTCACCACCAGTCACATCTTCCTATCCCCACCCCTTTCTGTGTTCTGCAGATTCTTCTTCTTCCATAACTCCTTGGTTCACGCATCTCTTCCCACCCAAACCACCCCTCCTCAGGTACTTTCCCCAACAACCGTAGGACATGTAACACCTGTCACTATACCTTCTCCCTCACCTCCATTCAGGTACCCCAGCAGTCATTATAGGTGAGAAGGATGTTCAGGTATACCTCCTCTAACCTCATCTACTAAATCCCAATGCAGTATCCTGTACATCGGCAGGATCAAGCGTAGACTTGGCGACTGTTTCATCGAACACTTACGTTAGATCTGCCAAAGTGTTCCCTTATTAACCATTGCTCACCATTGCTAACCATTTTAACTCCTCTTCCCATTTCTATACTAACCTTTCTGCCATGGGCCTCTTCCATTGCCAGAGTGAGGCCACACAAACTGGGATAACAGCACCTCAATTTCAGCTTGGGTAGCTTATAATATAATTGTATGAACATTGTATTCTCAAATTTTAGATAACTACTGGACGAAGTGGGACCCGTTGGATCCCATGTTCACCCGGGAGGGCTGGTCCCCCGAAGCAACATTCCACCTCTCCACCAATTCCAATATTGGTGGCCAGTGGGGGGGCTTTCTGGAGTGCTGGTATGGGTTCTTGGGGTGGCAGCTCAGTCCCTCAAGCCTGATCTGCTGGCAGCTCACTCACGGCTGGTGGGCTGGCAGTTGACTCATGGCTATTCCTTGGAATTCCATTTCCAGCAGGATGCAAGGCCACCAAATTCAAATCCATGTTCCTACCATTTCAAGCAGGGTGCAAGGCCACCAAATTCAAATCCATGTTCCTACGATTTCAAGCAGGGTTCAAGGCCACCAAATTCAAGTGCAGTTTCTTACCACTATGAGCAGGGTGCAAGGCCACCGAATTCAAGTGCAGTTTCCAACCACTTCAAGCTGGATCCAAGGCCACCAAATTCAAGTGCAGTTTCATACCACTTTCAGCAGGGTGCAAGGCCACCAAATTCAGTGCAGTTTCATACCACTTCAAGCAGGATGCAAGGCCGCCAAATTCAAGTGCAGTTTCATTCCACTTCAAGCAGGGTGCAAGACCACCAAATTCAAGTGCAGTTTCATTCCACTTCAAGCAGGGTCCAAGGCCACCAAATTCAAATGCAGCTTCATACCATTTCATGCAGGGTGAAACCACCATAAAACCACACAAAACACCAAACTTACAGTTCAGTAGACATTCAGTGTGTTCAGTTGATTCACAGCTCAGACAGAGTCATGACCTCTCCCTCTCCCATCATGCAGAGACTGAGCCACACCCACACTTCCGGGTTTTATAACCCCTCCCCCTCCCACTGGAAAAGGTGCGGCTTTCATGGTGTGATTGACAGGAGAGAGATTCTCAACATTTTTTAAACACTAATAACACTTTTATTTTTAATTGATGGGATGAATTCTCTGCACCTGCTCAGCGGAGGGGAGACTAAGTTGGCCAAAAATCACAGCCGTAAGTGGTAGCGTTTTATCTAAATTCAATATACAGTGCAAACAGGAAGTAAGTGCATTTGCAGTAGTGCCTTTCAACTTCAAGCCAAAGCACCCAAGCCACCATTTGCAGTAAGTAGTGTCTTCAAATTCAAGCCAAAGCACCCAAGCCGCCATTTGCAGTATGTAGTGCCTTTCAACTTCATGCCACCATTTGCAGTAAGTAGTGCCTTTCAACTTCAACCCAAAGCACCCAAGCCACCATTTTCAGTAAGTAGTGCCTTTCAACATCATGCCACCATTTGCAGTAAGTAGTGCCTTTCAACTTCAAGCCAAAGCACCCAAGCCACCATTTGCAGTAAGTAGTGCCTTTCAACCTCAAGCCAAAGCACCCAAACAACCATTTGCAGGCAGTGCCTTTTTACTTCAAACAAACCATATTTTCATTTTCAAACCATATTAAGGGTACTCACAGTTGTGTAGACATTTGTTCAGTGTTATTCAGAGCTCAGAGAGACGTGATCCTTGGCTTCATCCATCTTGCAGAGACTGAGTGAGGCACACCACTTCCTGGTTTTATAGTCCCTCCCCCTCCCTCCAGCAGGGGCAGCAGAAAGAATGGTGATTTTTTAAAAAACATTAATATTTCTCTGATTTGTCATCGATGGGAAAAATCCTCCGCACCCGTAAGGTGGAGGGGGGCTCTGAGCGAGGTGGCCAAAAATGACGGCCGTAGGCCATAGGCGTTCTGTCGAAAATCGCAGCACAGTGGGCCAAAAGCGGTCAAGATCAAAGATTTAGTAATATAGATAAACCACTCTCTCTCCTTCTCTCACCCACCTCCCCATTTTTTCCCCTTCCCTACCCCCCTCTCTCCCATGTGCCAAAACCGGAACCTATTTCTCCGCTCCACATCTTCTGTTTTTCATCTCTGGTCTTTATCCAACCATCTCCTATCAAAATAAAACTTCATCTGTATCAACCTATTACCTGCCTGGCCCCCTCTCTTCCAGTTTTCTCCTACACATCCCCCCCCCCCCCCCCCCCCCCCCCACACACACTCCTCCACCACCACCACCACCCCTAGAATCAATCTTTAGGAAGGAAACATCACCTATCCATGTTCAACAGCGATGCTGCCTGACCCACTGAGTTAGACCAGCATTTTGTGCATATCTGGTATAAACCAGCATCTGCAGTTCTTTGTTATTTTATTTGGAGGAAGAGTAAATGGTTTGAATGGATGATAGTTCACTGGTGTGTTCACATGACAGCTGTACTATTACAAGAATTGACTGATAAATTGGAAGATGAGAATCTTGGTTAGGGAAGCTACAACTAAGCTGTTTAAATGTGCAGGATCTTGATCAGCTGGGCAAGTGGGCTGAAGAATGGCGAATGCAGTTTAATGCAGATAAGTACGAGGTCTTTTGCATTTTGGGAAGTCAAACCAGAGCAGGACCTTCACAATGAATGGCAGAGTCCTGGGAAATATGGTAAATCAGAGGATCTAGGAAAACAGGGAGATAGTTCCCTGAAAGTGGCATCACAGGTAAAAAGGTGAAAAAGGCATTTAGTACATTGACCTTTATCAGTTAGGCTATTGAGTATAGATGTTGGGACATTATATTACAGTAAAACAAAACTTTAGTGAGGCTATATCTATTATTTTTCTCCAGAGATACTGCCTGACCTGCTGATTTACTCCAGCTATTTGTGTCTGACTACATTTTGAGTACAGTGTTCAGTTTTGGTCTCCCTGCTGTAAGAAGAATGTCATTAAGTTGTAAAGAATGCAGAGAAGATTCACCTGTACGAGTATATTTCCAGGACTTGAAGGCCTAACCTGTAGGAAGAGGTTGGGCAAGTTAGGACTTTATTCCTTGGCATCCAGGAGGTTATAGAGTGGTCTTAGAGAGGTGTATAAAGTCATGAGGGGAATAGATTGGGTCAATGCACAAAGTCTTTTACCTAAGGTAAGGGAATCAAGTAGCAGATGACATAGGTTTAAGGCAAGAATTAATAGTATACTGAGGGGCTACTTTTTCACTCAGGGGGTGGATATATGGAACACATTTAAAAGATACTTGGACAAGTATATTGATAGGAAAGATTTCGAGGGACATGTATGTGGACTAAATGTTTAGGAAGGAACTGCAGATGCTGGTTTAAATCAAAGATAGACACAAAATGTTGGAGTAACTCAGCGGGACAGGCAGCATCTCTGGAGAGAAGGAACGGGTGACATTTCGCGTCAAGACCCTTCTTCAGTCTGAGGACCAGGTGGGCAAAGGACCTATTTCAGTGCTATATATTGTACGATTCCAGGACCCTAAAGGGCCTGTCCCACTTTGGCGATTTTTCAGCGGACTGCCGGCGACCGTCAAGTTCACGGCACTCGCCTGAAAAACCGGGAACTGGAACGGCAACTGTCAGAGTGGAACACACACACACACACACACGCACACGCACACGCACACACACACACACACACACACACACACACACACACACACACACACACACACACAGATACACACACACACACAGATACACAGCTGCGAAGTTTGGCGGACATGTAACATTACCGGTTGGTTATCCTAGATTCTGAAAACTCGTGCTTACGATTTTTTTGCCCCAATGAGCCAATGAAAATGCCCAGTCAGCAAAGGCGATTAACTAAAACTACCTCGACAACCCATAACTACATGGCGACCCCACTACAACTGCACCTACGACTACAGGATTATCGATTTTCTCCATGGCGACCAATTATTGGTTGCAGCAAATATTTCAACATGTTGAAAAATTTGCGGCGACCATACTGAGGCCGCGACTAGTTCCCAGAATGCGGGAACTCCTCGCGACCATGAAGGAGACTCACCAGAGACCACCAGCGAACATGTGGCGACCATATAGCGATCATGTGGCGAGCGCAGAGTCTCCTGCTCTCGCCTAAAAAGATGCCTAAGTGAGGCAGGCCCTTAAATCAGAGGTTTGTGTTTGGGTAGATGAGGCTGAGCAGGTTTGGGGGATTAATGAGATGACCACCAGAATTCCTATTCACCATTATTTTCAGTATTCCACCTTCTTATATGAAAACATTAAGAGTAGAGGAGATCAGCCGCACAGTCCATCTAGCATGCTCCCCATTCAATGCGATCATGGCTAATCTGATCAATACCCAATCCCCAAAGGAATCGATTTGCATAAAATATTTAAATTGATCTATCTCTGCCAAAAAAGTAATTAATCACTCAACCTCCAAGGTCTTGGGGGTTAAGAAATTGAAAGATTCATGACCGTCTGAAGGCAGAAATCCCTCTTCATCCCTATCTTTACCTCACATTACCTCACTCAGAAATTGCCTGCAGTTCTAAATTTTCCCATGAGGAGAAATGTCTTCTAAAATGTTATCTGATCAACTCCCTCAGGATTACATTAAACCCTCATTATAACGGACCACAGAGAGGGAATGGTATCCATTTTTGCTGATTGTCCACTATAACCGAGCAAGGAACCAAGTAATAAAAAACTACAGATGCTGGTTTGAAAGTGCTTTGGTAACTCAGCAGGTCAAGCAGCATCTCTGGCGAAAATGGATAGGTGACATCTCGGGTCGAGACCTTGTTCAGAGTCTCAGTCTGGAAATGGGCTTGGAATCCAGGTGAGTTGGCGGTGGGCAGAGAGACGAGGATCAGGGGCGTCACTGGCCGTGGCCCATTGGCGGCCGGAGTGTAGATAAGAGTCAACTGTACTGTAGGCGGCAGTAGGTCTGGTCTAGAAGTTGGAGGCTGGGGAGAGAGTGCAGGCCAGCGGTACTGTCGGCAGCATGGCCTTAAAGCGACCAGGGAGGTGGCGTGGGCCAAATTTGGCGTTGGCAGTCCGGCCTAGAAGTAGCCAGAGAGTAGGCGCGGGCCGGGGTGGTTTCAGCAGCAAGCGGTGAAACTTGCAGACTTCCCACAATAAAGTTAAATAAGTTTGTTAAATGCTCAGGGTCCTTTTGCAATTGTAGGGGAATCAAGAACTAGAGGGCATAGGTCCAAGGTGTGAGGGGAAATATTTAATGTGATGGGTATATAGAACGAGCTGCCAGGTGAAGTAGATGATGCAGGCACAATAACAAATATTTATTTTATAAAATTATGAGAGGCATGAATAGGGTAGACAGTCAGAACCTTTTCCCCAGGGTGTAAATGTCATGCTTTAGAGGGTACAGCTATAAACTCAGAGGAGGATAGTTTAGAAGAAATATGTGAGGCAAATCTAGGTGTAGAGGAATATGGGCCAGGTGTAGAAAAATGGATGGGGCATCTTGAACAGCATTGATGAGATGGGTTGAAGGGCCTGTTTCTGTGCTGTTGAACTTAATGGTTCTCTGACTCTAACTCAGTTAGTACCCTAGGTTCTGTCTTTGACTAAAGTTAAAACTAATGATCATGAAAAAATTGCCACTGTCGATCTAGATACCAGGCAATCGAGCTTAAGCCAAGAGGTCTGGGGAAAACTGTAAAACCCTCAGAAACTAGGTGGAAAATTTGATTGTGTGAAATAAGTAAGTTAAACATACAACGTAGAATAGTACAGCACAGGAACAGGTCCTTCAGCCCACGATGTCTGTGCTGAACATAATGGCCACTTAAAGTAATTCCTTCTACCTGTACGTGCAGCATATTCTCCATTCCCTGCATTTTCACGTGTCTTTCTAAAAACCCCAAATGCCACTATCATATCTGCGTTCACCACCACCCCTGGGATTATATATGTCAGGCACCCACCAACGCTGTGGAAAAAACTTACCCCACAAATTTCCTCTAAACTATCCTCCTCTGAGTTTATAGCTGTCCCCTCTAAAACATCACATTTACACCCTGGGAAAAAGGTTCTGACTGTCTACCCTATTCATGCCTCTCATGATTTTTTATTTTTTTTAATTAGAAGCAGTGTACAAAAATATAAGCAGCGGCATATGACATAATACAGTTATTGTGCAGCTTCAATTTTAATTATTAGCTAAAGATGAGAGAGAAGAAGAGAGAAACAGCAAGAGAGAGAAAAAGTGGATGTGCAGGGATAGAACCCCTAGACTACCAAATTGGTGTAGCCAAAGAGTGAGTAAGTAAAATAAATAAGAAAGACTTGGAGAAATAAAAAGACAAAAACAGAAAGAAAAACAAAAAGTGATGATATACCTGCCTCGCATCCCTCCCAACCCATCACCCAACCCGTAATAATATTTAACTCCAAAGTTGTGTTGCACCATACTATCCTTGTAATGTATCAATGAATGGTGTCCATGTCTTCGAAAAATACTCTAGTTTTTCTGCTAAGACAAGTCTCATATTTTCAAGATGTAGCGTCTCAGACATGTTTGTAATCCACATTTTGAGAGTAAGGGCAAATTTTCAAAATTTGAGTATTAGTTTTTTCGCCGTTATCAGACTATAATTGAGGAAACGTCTTTGAAATATTGAAAGCTCAGAGCAGGCTTCTGACGTTCCTAGAATAATCAGTTCCGTGTCGGGGTCCAGTTTTGAGAAAATTTCAAAAATTCCTCTCCAAAAGTCATGTAATTTTATGCAAGAGGCGAAGGAATGTGTTCTCTCATGATTTTATAAACATAAATATGAGTTTAAGAACCTCCTTTTGTCAGAAGACTGGGCAAAGAAATTTCCATTGGGACAAATGGAGAAATGGACAATTGGCTGACAATTTTCGACATGGGATTTTAAGTTTCAATGTTTGTCGTTCAAGAAAAGGTTGACACTGGAGTCTGGTGGAAGCAATGATAACTGGAAGGGAAGGGTTTGCAGACAGGAAGGAGATGGGTCTTCATGGCAGACTGTGGCAGGCATAGACTTACCCACTTGTGGCATCGCTGAGCTTGTACTAGGCTCAGTAAGCCGGAGTGCCAAAGATAAAGTTGCCTGCTTGTGTTCTCATAGGAAACCAAATCTCTGGAACAGGCTCCAACTTTGTAGCATATTTTGCATTGCTGACTGGGAATGAAGTTTAGCCATTGACATCTTTGTAAGTCTCTTATTTCAATAATTGGATTTGTTGCAGCTTTACAGTGTGATGGGTTAAGCTTGATAAAAGGTGTTGCTGCAGGCTGACTAAAATTTCCCTGGGAGTATTAAGCATCCACAGTTAAAGAGATTATCAACCAGCCTTCCAAGTTTATCCGGAAGCTGTCTGGATTACCACGGGTTTGAGGGAGTGCTGCCCGTTGTAATTGAGCAGGGAGTGCCGAACTTTGTGCAATACAGCGGAGTGCTGCAGATTGAGATGGTTTGCACGTGCAGAATACTTGGAAAACACAAAATCACAAAATCATGAAAGCTGAGGACCTGAGGCTTAAGGAAGGCACCAGCCTGTATGCGTCCACAGTACATGTCATATTCCAATTGGCACACGGGTCTCACAATCCACTGGTGAGCACAAGCCACAGGCAGGAGAATACCTCCAGCATAAACCTTGCTTGGTTATTGAGTAGATAGAGAGACATTGATGCCAGTAGGCAGGCAGTGTTTTCAAGAAATCCTTCCCGCTGAGGTTAATGGGAATCTGGTGCTCATCCTCCACCACACCCATCCCCCAAAAATAATTATTGAGTATGAAAGCTGATTGAATATTTTATGAGAGTTTAATAGCTTGGTGAGTCAAGTGAATGAAGAAATACTAAGGCAAGGACAGCAGTCGCATGGGAACACTCTCACCCTCAGGTTCCCTTATATCCGCACAACACTCGCATTTGGAAATATGTCCACATTCTTTCATTATTGTTGAGTCAAAATCCTGAAGTCTTTTCCCAACCACGGAAACACCTTCACCAGAACGACAACAGCAGCATCTCAGGAATGTGACTCAGCACCACACTCTCACGGACAACTAGCGGTGGGCAAAAAATGCTGGCTTTAGTTTTGGTTCTCGAGATACAGGCTGGAAATAGGCCCTTCAGCCCACCAAGTCCACACCGACCAATGACACACTAGGGATTATTTATAGAAGGCAATTAACCTACAAATCTGCACATTTTTGGAATTTTGGGAATTTGGGAGGAAACCGGAACACCTGGAGGAAACCCACATGGTCACAGGGAGACAGTACAAACTCCATACAGACAGCACCTGTAGTCAGAATCGAAACCGGGTCTCTGGTGCTGTAAGGCAGCAACTCAACCGCTGCGCCACTGTGCCATCCCACTAGTCTTGCCAGCAACACTTGGATTCTGAAAACTTAATGTAAAAATACACATTGTAGTTAGAAGTTAAGATCCACCTCTACCATTGTTTTACTATCATGTCCATTTCTGTTCCCATGTTTCTCAAATGTGATGTGATCAATTTCTGCATTCGACATGTATAACATTAGGCATCGTAGAAACATAGAAACACAGAAAATAGGTGCAGGAGTAGGCCATTCACCCTTCGAGCCAGCACTGCCATTCAATATAATCATGGCTGATCATTCAAAATCAATACCATGTTCCTGCTTTCTCCCCATATCTCCTGATTCCATTAGCTCTAAGAACCTCATCTAACTCTCTCTTAAATACATCCAGTGATTTGGCCTCCACTGCCTTCTGTGGCAGAGAATTCCACAGATTCACTACTGTCTGGATGAAAAAGTTTTTCCTCATCTCAGTCCTAAATGGCCTACACCTTATTCTTAAACTGTGACCCCCTAAATTCCAATGAATATACAGTAAGCCCAGTCGATCCATTATTTCATCATATGTCAGGCCCGCTTCTTCTTCTTCTTGTGTTTGAGGCAGCAGAAGTCTGCAACAGGGTGATGCCATCCGGTTCGATATCCGTAGGTGCCCGCCCTAAAAAGGGCGCATGGTCCTGTCTCTGTTTGTTCTTGTTTGCCTGACTGAGGTCAGTTGACAGGGCTCACCACGGGGTGGTCGACAACATGAGCCCTGCCACCCTAGGAATTAACCTGGTGAACCTACGCTGCATTCCCTCAATAGCGAGAATGTCCTTCGTTGGTCGTAGTTGAAAATTCACAGCTTCCTATTCAGCCTGGCTAGCTGTGATATTGTCAAAGCGCATCCTCCCTTACTTTGCCCAGTATGCACAGTGCTGGAAGTAGGTCTGACTAAAGATGTGCGGTGTACATGGACGGGTAGATGCCGGTAACCAGTCTCCAGCAAGGAAACACTGGAATCACTTAACAATCTATCTGTACCTGGGAAAGAGTAGAGACTAATAAGTATGCATCTGTAACCCTTGATCAGAAGAGTAACAGGTAACTCCTTGTGTTAGCGACTGGACAACCACTTCCCCCAGGATCTTATGTCTCTCTGTTGTTGCCCAATGTTGCATTACTGGGACCATCCTAAAACATTGACTCTTAGCTGTTACGTCTGAGCATTAAAAAAAAAGTTCAGATATGGGCCTGTATTTCTCAAGAACCCTTGAAACCAGACAGTGGAGGTAAGTAAACCGCGTGGGCTCACCGCACCTAGTTAATAGAATTGTGAAACAACCGCTGCTTTCCCTCCATATATTTTAATCGGCCTCCTAATTTTCAACAAGACATTTCTCAGTAATTTCTGAGTCTTTAATCAACTCCAAGATAATCCTAGGAATTGATGGTGGATGAAATTCCAGTGGGAGGATGGAAACCTGATCAAATGTGAAGGCAACTGAACCGCATGTAGTGGAAGTGAGGAAATGTCTCTTCACAGCTTCGTCCTTCTCCAGGTTTGTGGCGACGTCATTCTGCAAGCACTAATCAAGTTGACTGAGAGTATACTGCAAGCAGTCCAGGGTGATCCACTACTTGTCCACACTCTTCTCTCTTCTTTAGTTTTAGCTCTAATTTATTTTAGTTTATTGTCTCATGTACCAACATACAATGAAATGCTTTTGTTGCATGCTATCCAATCAAAGAAAAGACTATGCATAATTATGATCAGCTGTCCACAGTGTATAGATGAGGGATCAAGGGTACAACATTTATTGCAAGATAAAGACTGATTAAAGATAGTTCAAAGATCACCAAAGAGGTAAATGGGAGGTCAGGACCGCTTTCTGGTCGGTGAGAGGACGGTTCAGTTGCCTGATCACAGCTGGGAAGAAACTGTCCCTGAATCTGGAGGTATGTTTTTTCAAACTTCTGTACCTCTTGCCTGATGGGAGAGAGGACAAGAAGGAGTGACCAGGCTGAAACTCATCCTTGATGATGCTGGTGGCCTTGCCGAGGCAGTGTGGTGTATAGATGCAGTCATTAGAAGGGAGGTTGGTTTGCGGGATGACCCGAGCTACATCCACATGCAGGTGCAGGTGCAGCAGGCAGTGAAGAAAGCGAATGGTATGTTAGCTTTCATAGCAAAAGGATTTGAGTATAGGAGCAGGGAGGTTCTACTGCAGTTGTACAGGGTCTTGGTGAGACCACACCTGGAGTATTGCGTACAGTTTTGGTCTCCAAATCTGAGGAAGGACATTATTGCCATAGAGGGAGTGCAGAGAAGGTTCACCAGACTGATTCCTGGGATGTCAGGACTGTCTTATGAGGAAAGACTGGATAGACTTGGTTTATACTCTCTAGAATTTAGGAGATTGAGAGGGGATCTTATAGAAACTTACAAAATTCTTAAGGGGTTGGACAGGCTAGATGCAGGAAGATTGTTCCCGATGTTGGGGAAGTCCAGGACAAGGGGTCACAGCTTAAGGATAAGGGGGAAATCCTTTAAAACCGAGATGAGAAAAACTTTTTTCACACAGAGAGTGGTGAATCTCTGGAACTCTCTGCCACAGAGGGTAGTTGAGGCCAGTTCATTGGCTATATTTAAGAGGGAGTTAGATGTGGCCCTTGTGGCTAAGGGGATCAGAGGGTATGGAGAGAAGGCAGGTACGGGATACTGAGTTGGATGATCAACCATGATCATATTGAATGGCGGTGCAGGCTCGAAGGGCCGAATGGCCTACTCCTGCACCTAATTTCTATGTTTCTATGTTTCCACAACTCTCTGCAATTTCTTGCGGTCTTGGATGGAGCTGTGCCCAAACCAGGCTGTGACAAATCCCGATAAAATGCTTTCAACGGCGCAATTGTGGAAGTTAGTGAGAGTTGGTGAGGACATGCTGAATTTCCTAAGCCTTCTAAGAAACCTTAGAGCAACTGCGCCAACTCTTCAACTATTCTGGCTGAGATCAAATACATTAGGTCAGTAGTTGACCAAAGTCAGTCAAGTCAAGAGAATTTATTGTCATGTGAAATTCTTGCTTGCTGCAGCACAGCAGAATATTGTAAGCAAAAATACAGAACAGTTCAGTTCAATATACACATAAATAAGCAGATAAAGTGCAATAGGCTGTTACAGTTCAGAGTCTGTTTGTTGCTGTTCCTGAACCTGGATGTACCAGATTTCAGGCTCCTGTACCTTCTGCCCGATGGTAGCGGAGAGATGAGTGCGTGGCCAGGATGGTGTGGGTACTTGATGATGTTGGCTGCCTTTTTGAGGCAGCGACTGCGATAGATCCCTTCGATGGTGGGGAGGTCAGAGCCGATGATGGACCGGGCAGTGGTCACAACTTTCTGCATCCTTTTCCGCTCCTGGGCCCTCAAGTTGCCGAACCAAGCTACGATGCAACCAGTCAACACGCTCTCTACTGAGCACCTGTAGAGGTTTGAGAGAGACCTGTTTGACATACCGACTCAATGAGGACTCTCCCGAACTAAATAGAGCAGTTTATTTTCAATTTCATGTGTCTACCTGGTTAATATCTGTGCCTCAATCCCATCACTAAACCTGATTATCTAGATCTGAGCCCCATTTTGTTTGTGAGATTTTGCTTTTTACAAACTGATATCCAGTTTTATTGAGATATATCAGAAGTTAAACTCCACTGAGCAGTGCTTAATTCAAGAATTCTCACATATGAATGTTCCCCTTCGATTTTCCAGCATCTGCAGTTCTTTCTTAAACACTTTGTCTACTCCACAGCGAAATCTCCTCAATTATAGCTCCTCCTCCTCCTTTTTCATTTCTTCTGAAGAAGAGTTTTGGCCCGAAACGTTGCCTATTTCCTTCGCTCCATTGATGCTGCTGCACCCGCTGAGTTTCTCCAGCATTTTTGTGTACCTTTGAATGTTCCCCTTATCTGAAACTCTGGATACTGGGACTTGACTCATTGCCCTGGCACATCATATTGACCACAAAATGCTGAAGTAACTCAGCGGGACAGGCAGCATTTCTGGAGAGAAGGAGCAGGTGATGTTTTGGGTCGAGACCCATCTCGACCCAAAATGTTACCGATTGTGTCTATCCAGAGATGCTGCCTGTCCTGCTGAGTTACTCCAGTATTTTGGGTCTATCTTCGGTGTAAATCAGCATCTGCAGTTCATTCCAACACATCATTTTGTCTCTTTCCCTGTGGAGGGGAAAAGTGTTCATATTTAAAAAAACTAAGCTGCAGTTTTATTTGGAGATGGCCCTCTGCCAGTTGGGCATCGTTCCAAGATCTTTGTGGCAGATGCTGGAGCAGAATGCATTTGTCATCTTATGTCTCAGGCAGAGCCCAGCATGCTGACCTCCCCTTTGAGCAACCCATTTGTCAAACCAAACCTCAGCCACCACATGAAAAGATAGTTTGTTTTTTCTATTTAGCGCTTCCCTGGGGTTGAGGCAATAAATGCAGCACCCTCAGAAGTTCAGCTTGGCCTCAGAAGACCTCAGAAGTTCACCCATTCCTTCTATCCAGAGATACTGCCTGTCCCGCTGAGTTACTTCAACATTTTGTGTCTATAATGGTCAATTTGCCCCTTCCCTCTGGCTGTTCTGGTTCAGCTCTCGTTATATCTCCATTCCTTGGTCTTATCAGTAGCAAAACAGTTGTGATTCTTCCTGTCTTTTGGTTTTGTCTGCTTCCTCTCCAAAGAGTTAGGACAATTATGCACATCAACGGGCATTTGGTAACAAAGGTTATTGCAGTGGAATTTGTTTGGAGTAGTTGTGCCAAATATCGTGTGATAAAGGGACATGGGACAGAGAGCGTCTCAAGCCAATTTGAGACAGTCAGATATGTCCTCTTTGGATTAGATCTTTCAGAAATTGCTTATGGGGGTAGCATAGTGAAGACACACTTACAAACACTTGTGGATCACAGCCCAGTGACACGGGTTTGATCCTGACCTCCGACGATGTCTGTGCAGAGTTTACATAATCTCCCTGTAATCGCCTGGGTTACCTCCAAGTGCCCTGGTTTCCTTTCACATCCCAAATACTTGCAGGTTGGTAAATTATCCCCAGTGTGTAGGTGAATGATAGAATCTGGGGGGAGTCATTATAATATAGGCAGATTAAAATCGTATTAATATAAGGTTAGTGCAAAAGGGTCAGCAAGGACTGGATGGGCCGAATGGCCGGTCTCCATGTTCACTGACTCTGTAGTTCCAGATTTATCTAGGTTATATCTGCTGATATCTTGTACCTGCTCACCACCCTTGTTATAACTACAACATGTCATGATGGGCCATGTTTTAACCACAATCAGTGGAGCTGTTTGGAGAAAGGTTACACGTTTCATGAGTCCTTTGAAAGCTTCATGACATTAAAACAAAAATGATATTGCTGTCTGACAACACAGACTGTATCCAGTGACTAGGTCAACCAAGGAAGCAGCAGAAACTTACCACATCTGCTGGAAAGCTGAGAAAGTTTTGTAACAAGGATCAAAAGCAGGAAGAAATTAGATGGTCACCACCCAGATATTTTACAGCAGCTGCATTCAGCCATGGATTATCTCTGTAATTTATACACTGTAAACAGGAGGAAGTTACCAGAGACTAATATCGTGTCCCATTATACTGGGACGTGCCTACAAAGGGTGAGTGTCAGATCTGATCCTGTACGAGGAGGTGGAGCAGTGACCGTGGCACCCAGCACTCTACAGGTTCACGGTGTGTGCAGGATCTGCTGGGAGATCTCAGCGACTGGGCCCTCCTGCTCAGCCACTTGGTCAGAGCAGTTTCACCACGGAACGATGCACAAGCTGGGCTGGAATTCCATTTCACCTCTTTGCTTAAGAGCTTCTGTAAACCCACCCCTATTCAATTCTTGAGACTGAAGTGCATTACCCCAAAAATGGAGCCCACAGGAACTGGACAGAGTGGCCAAATGAAGGTTTACACCGAAGATGGACACAAAAGGCTGGAGTAAAGTTCCTTCCCACATGTTTTGAATGTTCCACTGCGAAATCTCCTGAAAGTATGCTTACTTTGAAGAAGTTCTCCTCTCTCCGACGAGGCAATCTGAAGAAGGGTCTCAACCAAAATGTCACCCATTCCTTCTATCCAGAGATGCCGCCTGGCCCGCTGAGTTATTCCAATATCCTGTGGCCAAAATGAATTTGTGTCCAGACCTCGTCCACTGTAAAGTCTTCCACACTCAGTCAGGCCTTGAGTAGGCAGATCTGAATTCAGCACCAATCTCCAAGATGGTCAGGGATTCTACACCTCCCAGTCTCACCACATTGACCACCAGGGGGCGCCGCACGATGGCTGCTTCACCAACGGTCTGCCTTCGTCTTTTTCATTCTTAGTGTTTTTAGTTTGTTGTAAAATGTATGTTTTAGCTTATCTTTAGTTTTAGCATTTGTGGGGGAACTTTTTTTATCTCTTTCCCCGACAGAGATGCAACTTTTTCCATGTCATATCTCCGTCCGCTCACTATAAGATCTTTGGTCCGCACTGCGGTCTAACATCGTGGAGTTGGTGGCCTCTTGTTTGGGACTTCTAGAGCCCCAACCTGCGGGAGCTACGGACTTTAACATCGTAAAGCTTGCAGTCCCTTGTTAGGGACCGATTTCGGGAATTCCAAGCCGCAGGAGTTTCAACCGTTCCGATGCGGGAGCTTAGACCGCCGCGACGTGGGAGCTTGATCGCCGGCTGCAGACGGTTCAACTCCCCTAACCGCGGGAGAAAAGGAGAAAAGAAGATAAGACTTTATTGCCTTCCGTCACGGTGGGGAATGTGGAGGAGCCACTGTGGTGGATGTTTACGTCAAATTTTTATGTAGTTGTGTGTCTTGTTGCTTTTTTGGTATGACTGTGTGACAAACCAAATTCCTCGTTTGTTGCAAAACATATGGCTAATAAAGTATGATTATGATTATGAATATGATCTGTGGTGAGCTGTAATGTCTCGTGCCTGCCGACAAGGACAAACATTGATGCAGCCTTCCTACCTGACTGGAAGAGCAGGCTGGGGAGGCTACAGGATCAATGGGTTTGTTTGCTTGCACATCCTTGCACAATGCACGGACATGCACTTCATCTGTGTGCTCTGTGAACAAGCATTGCCTGCTATTCAGTCACCAAGGAAGTAAGGCACTCATCAAAGAAAACACTCAGACAATATGCTCTCCATCTTAGTTTGCCAATAAATAGCAAAGAATAAAGTCTGCATGCTTCAGCTGCCCTGCTGGATCGTACCTTGAAGAGGTTGGGAGTTAAACACCAACGCAGGTTGAGAATTTGTCATTGCACAGAAAGTAGGTGGGGGAATAAGAGCATCCTTCTCTAGCAGCCAGGATATGAACTATAGAGCCCTCGTATCCATGATACACACCAACAACATGACTGAGTTTCTGTTGGCTGATGGTCTGAACTAGGTGGGATCGTAGGTACGGAAGAAGATTTTAAAAGCCTTTATGGGATATGGACAAGTACTGTGTGGGTGGATGAGATGTAATGTGAAAAAAATGGTGGACGAAATATAACGTGGAAAAATATTGTTATCCACTTTGACGCACTAACAATAAAGCAGAGTATCTTTTAAACGGTAGAGATGAGGTAATATTGCTGCCCACAGGGAACCCAGAAGTCCTTGTGCACAGGACATTGAAGGCCAGCGCAGAGTTAAAGGAAGTGACTAAGAAGCAAATGGTACATGGGCATTCATTACAAGCGGATTGAATACAAGGGCGGCACAGTGGTGCAGCGGTACAGTTGCTGCCTTACAGCACCGGGCATCTAGGTTCAATCCTGACTACAGGTGCTGACTGTATGGAGTTCGTATGTTCTCCCTGTGCCCACGTGGGTTTTCCCCAGGTGCTCCGGTTTCCTCCCATCATTCCAAAGATGTGCAGGTTTGTAGGTTAATTGGCTTCTGTAAATAGAGTGTGTAGGGTTTGTTTCCATGCTGTATCTCTAAACTAAACTAAACTAAACTAAGGTAAGACGTCTTACAGTAATTATAGTGGCCTTGGCGTTATTAGAAGTCACTCTCTACCCTTATTACCTGATCAGTGGGTTGCGTTTGTGCCTCACGTACGCAGGCATGGGGGGATGTAAATTCCAGTGAGAATAAAGGAGTTAAATTCCCTCGGAGAGTAGAAGGGTTTGCAGTTTGTAGTACCGTGTGCAGTTCTGGTCGCCCAACATAGGAAGGATGTTATTAAGTTGGAAAGAGCATAGAAGAAATTCACCAGGATGTTACCTGGACTTGCAGGCTTGTGTTATAGGCAGAGGCTGGATACGCTGGGACTTTTTTCATTGGAACGTTAGTGGCTGAGGGGTGACCTTAATACAGTGTGCAAAAGCACGAGGGGCATGGATAAAATGTACACTCACTGCCTTTTCCCAGAATAGATTTGAAAATTAGAGGCATCGGCTTAAGGTGAAAGACGGGGAGAGATTTAAGAGGGACCTCAGGAGTGACTTTTTCCATATCTGGAATCAGCTGCCAGAGGAGGCTACAAAAGCAGGTACAATTGAGAATTTCAAAGGACATTTGGAAAGATATATGGATAGGAAGTTTAGAACTCACCCAGAATGCCACCTTGGTCAGCACAGGCAAGTTTCTCTCTGCACAGACCAATGATTCTATGACCTTAATATACCCCAATATTACTACCATGCCCTATTATGTAGAAACATAGAAAACAGGTGCAGGAGGAGGCCATTCGGCCCTTCGAGCCAGCACCACATAATGTGGATATGTTCCAATATGTTGCTCTTCATTCTCTTAATTCCTTAACTTCCATAATCTTCTCCACGGTAAATGAGAAACATTCATTTAACACCTCACCCATCTCATCATGTCATGTCATAAGTTATAGGAGAACAATTAGGACATTCAGCCCATCAAGTCTACCCCACCATGCAATCATAACTGATCTATCTCTCCCTCCCTATGCCATTCTTCCGCCTTCTCCCCAAAACTCCTGACACCTGTACTAATCAAGAATCTATCTAGCTCTGCCTTAAAAATATCCGTTGACTTGGCCTCCACAGCCTTCTGTGGCAAAGAATAGTAAGATTAAATGAGAACTTACCAGTTTGAAGTTTGATCTGTATTTTATGAGGAGTTACGATGAGGGATTACGTGAAGAAGCCCGCCAGGCGCATGCGTGTCATTCTTCAAAGCAGCCATGTGGAATCACAGATAACTGTAATGACTAAACATAGTAAGATTAGAGAAGAGATACCAGTTAAGTATATGATCTGGGTGGGAGCGGAGGGCACGTAATCCCTCATCGTAACTCCTCATAAAATACAGATCAAACCTCAAACTGGTAAGTTCTCGTTTAATCTTACTATTTTACTTCGGAGTCACGTGAGTGACTACGTGAAGATTTTAAAGCTCTGTGATTTCATGCCGTGGAACAAGTCCATGCATCACGTCTGCCTTGACTGTTGGGAGGATTGTGTTAACATAATTTGGACATGAATTCGACATTGAAATCATAAAATTTTTAACACAAGTTTATAACCCCTTTATATGGGTTTAAATTAATTTACAGAACTTAAATTGTTTCTGCAAATGTTCCAGGTTTCATTACTGGTTTATTACAAATAATTGGAATGTTTTTCCCCTCCAGACCATCCTGCTGCCTTGAGGATTTGGTCCATTGGTACATCCAACTGTATCGCTGCCGATGTAACTGCAGCCCTGGTGGAAAGAGATTTTTTAAATTTTAGTATCCACCCCAGCCTGTGTTTAGCAACTGTTTCAGCCATCTTGAGATGGTCTGGACCGTCACTCTTGGTGTGGTTGCTAGTGGCTGATAAAAAACGTGCCTTTTCATTGCCTCTTAGGATAATCGTTTTCTCCATGTGTAACGACAGATGTTTTATTATACACAGACGGTCATCTGTTGGGTATGACCTAATTGTATATAGAGGCCTGCTGATCCCTTTTTCTGTTCTGCTTACTATCTCATAAATATGAAACGTAATATTTTCCGTTGAGAAAGTCATGTTGTCCAGTCTTGTTTTGCAGTGACTGTATCCTTTGTGCCGTGACCAATACCATTAGCATGACCGTTTTAATGTCAGTCTGTGTAAGGACAGAACTGTTGCTGGAGACCAATTCCTGAGCATCTTCAGGATTATACTCACATCCCATATATGGGAGTATCTGGTACTCCTCATAGGCTTTGTACCAGTGGGTCAGTCCCAACAGTGTAATGGTCTGTCCCCTGCCATAGGTAAGTCGATAGGGCACTTCTGGCGCAGTTGATGGCACTGTAACCGAGCCCCTCATCATAGTGGAGGCCTGCCAGATATTCCAGAACAGATGGGATGTTCATGTCTCTGATTCCATGTTTGATACCACTGGGAACCATGGTTGTGTAGGCCAATCGGGTACTACCAATTCCAGATGCAGAGTCTGTTGTATTTCCTTAATACCCGACTGATGAGGCAGGAAAGGAGGGAATGCGTAAATAAACAATTTCCCCTCCCCTCCAATGCAGCGAAAAATGCATCTGTCGCCGCTGCCCCAGGGTCTGGTTCCTGTGTAACATAACTTGATAACTGGGACCTGGTGTCTGCCACTGAATTTAGTCTTCCTGGTAGATAAGTGGTTGATATCCAAATATCTTTCTGGAGACACCATTGCCAATTTGTATGGCCAGATTGTCACATGGTGTCGATTTGTTTCCACCCTGTGGTTAATGTATGCTACCACGGTGGTATTGGTATTGGTGACTCCGCACCAATTGTACTGGCATCAGTTTGTAGTACCATGGAAAAGGTTACTGACAATGCTTGGATAGGAACAAGGCTAGAGTTATCTATCCACCATTTTAGTTCCATTTTAGCCTGATTGGTAGTTTCACAGATCTGTCAAAGTGACCTGCATAATTTAGAGTGCTTGTTTTTTGCTCTCTGTATGTTTTGGTAATGTAGAGGTCCAAATTGTGTGGCTGGAAAGGCAGCCATCATTATGCCAATTACTTTGGCTACCAATCTGATGGATGGTTTGCTGATGTCAGTGAGGTTTTTATAAGCCTCTATTAAATCTGTAGCCTTTCCCTTAGGCAGAGTCACCGACATGTGAACTGAGTCAATGGTGAAACCCCAGGTAGTCCATAGTAGTGGGAGACGTTAGTTTAGATTTAACTGGATGAAAAATGAATCCCAGTTCCCCAAATAACTTTTTTGTGGCTGTTACAGTTTGTTTTGCCAATTCCAAAGTTTCTGCACATAATGAGTATGTCATCTAAATATGCCATGACCATGTGTATACGTTTCCGTAGAAACGCTTGGGCTGGTTTCAAATTTTTTTGTGAACAGCCTGGGCTGATGATAACCCATTTGGCAGTGCTTTATACTGCTAGAGTTGTCCCATCCAGTTGAATTTAAGTAACATCTGTGGTCACCTCGTATAGGCACTGAATAGTAAGCATCTTTTAAAATGATGCTGGCCATTGAAGTAACCTTTGGAAATTAATTGTTAAGCAGTAACAAAGGTATCTATTTTGTTAGATCTATGATGATGCGATGACCATCATCTTTTTGTTTATATATTGGACATGAATTTTAATGGTTCGTGTTGAGTTTTCTCAATTACACATTTTATGTAAAGCCGCTTCAGTTCAGCTTGCGCTTTTGATTTCCTTTATCAGAAAGCACGAACATTTGGTTCAGTATATGTTGAACTGGAGGGCTGTACTTGTGTATAAACTCTGTTGTATATCCGTGGATACTGCTTAAGATGTAGATATCGGTTGTTATCATGCTCCATGCATTCAAAAGAGAGTGTTATCTCCACCCAATCTCCGTGCCCACTGTTTGTAGGGAACCAGACCCACCTACCTCCATAGTTACCAGTGGCAGGTTTACCTTTTTGTAGGTTCTTCGCTGTTGTAGCGCTGGGGTCTGGATTTACGGTTTGGTTGGCGTTGGAGGTCCCGCATCTTCCGAGAAGGCCGGTCTGGGCCATGGCCTAAAAGACTCATGTTTTTGAGTACCGGTCCTTCGAGCTTTCACCAGTTTTGCTGGTGGGTGTGTGGGGGTGCTAGGTTCCAGTAGGTTCTCTTGTTCCTGCACCCCTTGCACACTTTCTTCTGCGGACCCCTCTTCCAGGTCAGCCCAGAACTGACCCGCAGTGTTTCCCTCTGATGAGGTAGAAGCACTGTGCAGCCCTTAAAGAGGTACTGCTGTGGGTTATCATAGGGCCCACAGTGACCCGACTCCATGTCCCGGAGTCTGTCACGTTGGAGCAAAGCTCCATACACCGCTTCTTCCCGCTCCAGCGCTCTCGGGCGCTGGCCGCCGGTGGTGATTCAAAGTCGGACTCCTCTGAGTCCACGACCTTGTTTGTTTGTGTCTAGCCTTTCCGCCCGGCCGCATGGATCTGGCCGGTGCGGAGGCGATATCGGGCACAGCTGATCCCACTACGGGTGATCCAAGTGCCGCTGGCTGCTGCTGGCTGCCCGCTGCTCCACGGTCCTCCTCCCCAGCTTTGTCCTTACTGTCCTTCCGTGGAGTGGATATGGCCGGTGTGGAGGACATCTGTGCACAGCTGATTCCATCTAGCCCACCAGCTTTGTCGCAGCCCGTTGTTTCTGCACCTGCAATCAGCATAGAAATGCAAAAAAAAGACCGCAGCTCTTACCTGCAGGTCCATTGCTACGGGTGAGCGTCATTCTAACCCGTCTGCTGCCGTTAATGACTGGTCAAGTCAACGGCCCCATTTGAATGGTCTCCCGCCCGGCCGTGGTGTTCTGGCCCGCGCGGGACCAAATGTTGGCACTGCTCTCCTTATAACGGGAGATAAACGTGCCTTTGGCTGCTGCTGCCGGCTGCCTGTGACTCTGCTGTCTCCCCCAGCCAGCTTCACTAGCAGCACTGTGGACACTCCTTTGTCCAGCTTCCCCTCCTGTACAGACCTAGCGCGGGGAAACATTAGTTTTGCTCCCTCTCCCGCCCGGCCCGGTGCGGGAGCGAGTCGGGAGCGAAAGTCGGGCACAGCTATTCCCATTACGGGAGCCGACTCCGGCCGCAGCTGTAGTCCCCTGTTGCGCTTACTCCACCTGGCTTAGCCACGGCAGGAGCGCAATCTCCTTTTGTCCCCTAATATTAAAAAGGGGACAGAGCACAAATACAACCCACTGTCTTTGTGGGTTGTTTGCTCCGATTTCCTCCACCCGTTTGGGGTGAAGTTTGGCACTCCCTCCCGTTATGGGAGATGGTGGTGCCGACGTCCGTTGCTGGCTGCCTGCTGCTGTTCAGCGGCAGCTCGGGAGCCTTCCTGCAATCAAGAAAAAGGTAAGGAAATCTCTTACCTGTTGTTGCTGGTTCTCAACCTGCCGTTCGGGAGGAACGTCCTGCCTGCCGCTGTGATTTCCGCAGCCCACAGACCCCTGTAGCGTCAGTCCTTGGGGCTGTTGTCTGAGTTTGTCGGACTGACGGCTCCGGAGGCTCCCTTGTCGGCGTTCTCTACCGGAGCTGAATTCGCACGGACTCCCGCTAAGGGAGACTGTCGTGCCACCGGCCGTTGCTGGCTGCCTGCTGCTTGCAGACTCCTCCCCCGCCAGCTTTCACAGCCTTCTGTAGAAAAAAGGTAAGTATAGAACGATGTTCCCTTACCTTACTGTTGCAGGTTCGAAACCCTGCCGTTCGGGAGGAACGTCCTTCCTCCCGACAATGACGAGTTGCAATGCGTGTAGCGCAATGACACGCATGCGCCTGGCGGGCTTCTTCACATAGCCACTCACGTGACTCCGAAGTAAAATTCCACACCATCTCCTGTAGTTCCACATTGAAAACCACATTGATCCTTGAGGGAAAGAATTCTTTCCCTAGTTAATATTTTCACTCTTAATAAAAAATGTTCTCTTTTACCAAATCTGCCAGAGCTACCCCTGGTCCTCGTTTTGCCTTGTAGTGTGCAAAGAGCCTGGATCCTTCCCAATGCACTCGGAGACTTTATACAACATTGAATAATCAAAGGTCCTGTAATTGTATTAATTTAATTAAGAATATTGTCTCCTAACACAGACAAAAATGTGGCCATTGGTATATTTTAGTGTGGGTCAGATTAGCCCATCAGTCAGTTGTATTAACACATGGGAGATGAGGGAAATGTACAGCAATGGGTAACAGCTGTTTCCAAAGCAGTGTCAGATGGCCAGTACACCTGTGGGGAAATGTCTACAGCATAGGCCCTCAAGCATTGCTTTCTGCCCAATACTCAAAGCATCAGTCAGGTCCACTCATGGGACAACAAATATTTCATTTCATCTCTGGACAAACCCAGCGTAATCCCAAGCTTAACGGTCTAGAGAGACTGTCATTGGATGTTATGATGAGCTATTCAGAATAAGTAGACACTGAGGCAGTAACCAATTACGAACTCAATACGTATGTGGTTAATCTTGATATTAAATGTTAAATGGCAATGGGTTGCCTCTAAATTGTTATCAATTGGTCCAAAAAACTCTGAACCAATAAATTGCCTTTGAAGTTTCATTTAATTTAGATTTTGAGATACGCCGACCAGCGATCCCCGTACATTAGCATTATCCTACACAATGGGAATAATTTACAATCTTTACCAAAGCTAATTAACCTACAAACCTGTACGTCTTTGGAGTGTGGTAGAAAACCGGAGCACCCCGGAATAATCCCTCGCAGTCACAGGGAGATCGTACAAATTCCGTACAGACAGCACCCATAGTCAGGATCAAACCTGGCGTTGTGAGGCAGCAACTCTACCGCTGTGCCACTGTGCTGCCTGTGTGTTGTTGTTGTGGCTGCTGTCTGTTCTCATTGTTAGTGCGTTATTTGAGAAATGTGTGTGACTCAGCATCACTGATCCCTGTTTTTCCTGTCATACTTTGGCAGAGTGGAATGAAACAAAAACAATACTGAAGTAACTCTGTGCATGAAAATAAAGTTTAAAGGAAATGTGTGGGGCAAATTGTTTACGCAGAGGGTGGTGAGTGCCTCGAACCTGCTGCGAGGGGTGGTGCTTGAGGCACTTACAACAATGGCATTTAAAAGGCTTTTGGATAGGCACATCGATCCGCAGGGGAAGGGAGGAATGTGGATTATGTGTAGGCAGGTAAGATTTGGTCTTGGCATCATTTGGGCCAAAGGGCTTGTTCCTGTGCAGTACTATTCTATATTCTATGTTCTAGTTTCTGATCTTATTACTGAGCAAAAATCAAAGTCTGAAGAAGGGTCCCAACTCAAAACATCATCAGCTGCTTCCCTCCTCAGATGCTGCTTCCCTCCTCAGATGCTGCTTCCCTCCTCAGATGCTGCTTCCCTCCTCAGATGCTGCTTCCCTCCTCAGATGCTGCTTCCCTCCTCAGATGCTGCTTCCCTCCTCAGATGCTGCTTCCCTCCTCAGATGCTGCTTCCCTCCTCAGATGCTGCTTCCCTCCTCAGATGCTGCTTCCCTCCTCAGATGCTGCTTCCCTCCTCAGATGCTGCTTCCCTCCTCAGATGCTGCTTCCCTCCTCAGATGCTGCTTCCCTCCTCAGATGCTGCTTCCCTCCTCAGATGCTGCTTCCCTCCTCAGATGTAGATCTGTTGAGTTCCTCTTGCACTTTTTTTTTCCCTCATGATTCCAACATCTGCTGTCTTTTGTGTTTCCTGGTCTTATTCATGCCTGGTGTAACACAATTATCCTACTTTTATATTCCACCTCCTTTGCAATGATGGCCGACAAAACTTCCCTTTTATATGCAGTATCTCATGTTAATTTGCTGTGTCTAAGTTAGGAAGGCACCCAGTTCCCCCTGTGTTGCAGTGTTCTGCGTTCTCTCTCCACTGAAGCAACGTTCTTCTTATCAAGGTGGTGAACCTCAGTCAGGCCCTCTGTAGCCCCTTGATGGTGAGGTCCAGGCTGGGGTATGGAGAGGAAATGTGGTGGGGAAAAGGATTAACATTAGGGCCAATGTGCATGTACAGGATTATTCTCCAGATGAAACTGACTTGTTTCAGTTCGCCTCTGCCGCTGTAAATAGAAGAAATGTGGTTGGACCAGTTTTGTTTGCATTTGCTGAATCTGCAATATTTTTTCAGCTACGCGCCCCGCCTACAGCCACCTGCATAATATAATACATTTCATCTCCTCTGGATAACACAAGTATCTACTGTCTACGAAGGCTTTTGGAATGTAATCACTGTTTTAATGTCATTTTCTCACAGTAGGATGTGAGAAACATCAGCGTGGTAGCAACAAGATTACCAATGATGTCAAACGGATCATAATACATTGCCCAGACCACTATGATTAATTCCCCTGCTCTACCCCAAAATCTTTCGTCCTCGACTATTGAAATTCCTTCATTAGAAAGCATAATATGATGTCTTAATGGTAATGAATAGGCAAGATGATAGAAACTAGGTCATAGTGTCCATTTGTTTTAGGTGCTATAACTTAAAATCAGAAAATGTTGGATACACTCAGCAGGTCAGGTAGTATTGGTGGAAAAAAAAACAGAATTAATGATTCAGATCCGAGTTCCTTATTCAGGGAGAAATCAATTTAGTTTTAAGTTGAAGAGAAGGTGGGGGATGGAAGACAGAATAAAGGGAATGACGTTTATGGGCCAAATGGCCTACTCCTGCACCTATTTTCTATGTTTTCTATTTTCTATGTCTCTGGTAGGGCGAGACCAAATATGTCATTGTGGCAGAGAGAGGAAGATTATGGTTCTTTGCATCATGTATTGCCAGTATAGTTTTCTAAAACTCACCAGTCTCCTGTGGACTAAATTTTGTCCTCTTTAGCCTTGATAAATGAATGATTCAGCAAAAATGGTTTTGCTCCCTCCCATAGGAAAGCCTGGTCAACAGGGCATGTCCCACAGCCCTGCCATTAGCAATGCGCAACACAGACCAAGAAGCAGTCTTGGTTTAGTTTTAGTTTTAGATACAGTGTGGAAACAGGCTCTTCGGCCCACTGAGTCCATACTGACCAACGATCACCACTTACACTAGCACTATCCTACACACCAAGGACAATTTACAATCTTTACCAAAGCCAATAAACCTACAATTGATGTACTGCACATCTTTGGAGTGTGGGAGGAAACCAGAGCACCCGCGGAAAACCCACGCTGTCATGGGAAGAATGTACAAAGTCCGTACAGACAGCATCCGTAGTCAGCATCGAGCCCTGGTCCCTGTAAGGCTGCAACTCTACTGCTGTGCCATTGTGCTGCCCTGACTCTAGTAGTCCTGCCTCTAACTGAAACATTAAGCTCTTGGGTCTCACCCCATCAAAGATATTCCCTTTGTTCTACCCAACCCTCCCCACCATCTCCGCTACTGAAAACCACCTCGCTTTCCCTTTTCCCCAAAAGAATTCTCAGTGGTGACACCACTGGCCATTCTCTGTAACTGCAGGCTTCTGTCTGGCTGCTCAGAAAGGGTCAGGGACGTTAGAGAAGAGGACAATTACATGCCTCTCAGGTAAGGGCATGGACCTCTGATGAACAGGCTAAGGCTTTCCAGGGATTCATCACCAGGGCTACCAGCCTTCTTCAGCTAGCTGAGACGGGTTCAAGTCAGGAGGGTGAAGTGGAATTGGACAGAAATGGTGAGAGGTCGCTGGAATCACAGTGTGGCCAAGGTTGCCAGCATTTTACTTTAGGTTAGAGAATGTATCATCAAACCCTATCTCACAGCAACTGCTCTGGATAACAACCCGTAACACATCTCCCTCCCCTAACACAAGCTCAGCCAGTCATGTGGTTCAGTCATATGGCTTGCACACTGTTGCTGAAGCAGATAATTGAATTGCCCACTTTGGCATTATTGACCCACTGCTTGTGTCTCAACCAAGTTATCCGACTGCACAGTGGAAGGCTATGTTTGACTCTTGCCCAGACTCTTTCCAGGCCAAGTGGGAGACATATCACCAGTGTGACCAGCCGTGCAGCATTGTCTGAGTGTAGACACAAAGTGCTGGAGTAACTCAGCGGGTCAAGCAGCATCTCTGGAAAAAAAAAGTATGGGTGACGTTTCCCTCCTTCAGACTTCAGATTATTTGTTTTCTAGGTCAGTGCAAACCTTATTGCCTCCAGTTGTTTCAATCAACCTTTATAAACTCTACGCTGCAGGGACTGGGCAGGGCAGCACCGTGACACTCTGTTCTTGATGCTAAACCAGTTTTGCTGAACTAATGAGCTTGTATGTCATTCCTCTGCACAATATCTCAACAGAGGAATTCACTCGAACAAACCAATGTAATGACACCAGAGATGAGTAGCTTCAGCAGCTGAAAGGACAAGAGATACTTTTTCTCCCAGCCTAAGGGGAGACTTAACAGTAGTCTTCAACATTAGGAATAGTTTTAACAGAGATAAATAGGTTCCACTGAACAAAGGCCTGGTGAACACATTCACAGGTTGAAGATAATTAGCAAAAGAGGAAGGAAGCAATGAGGATGGGGTTTTCAATGCAATGGTCCAATTTTCTGAAAAGTAAAGTGGGTGCAGATTCAGTAAAAATGTTCAATACCAATTGAATAAACAGGGAGCATTTGTAAGGCTATGGGAAAAGAGAAAAATGCTGGAGTTATGGGGGAGTTCTGTTAGTGAACTGGGACAATGACTATAGGTCAAGTAACCAGCTTTGGCTCTTTGAAAACAATTGGTTTCTGAATTATCACTTCTTCTTCTTCTTGCGTATGGTGTGCACAGCCTAAAGTTGTTGGACAACTTGTTCTATTTGATCTTATTTGATTGTGCATTTGTTGAAACAGGGCGGATCACGTAAAGGTTGCAATCTCCCACCCCTTAAATTATCACATGCAGTGGCCTTGACACACCAGTAGGATAGAACCAGAGAGACTGCAGGGTTTTTCACATGTGTTCTTGGAAATTTATGGGCAATTCTTGCAGGAACCAAGGCTGCCTCTTTCATGAGCATGCTGCATATGCGTGAAGTATGTGGATAATCCAACTCAAGGGGAGACCGTGCTGGATGTTATATTGGGAAATGAGCCTGGCCCGCTGAAATGTGTTTCAATAAAAGAGCATTTTAGGAACCATGATCAAAGCTCCGTAAGGTTTAAGAGGGTTATGAATAAGGATAAGTCCGGACCTTGGGGGAAATTACTAAATTGGAGTAAGGCAAGACACAAGATGCAAGATACATTTATTTGTCACATGTGCCAGTTGGCACAGTGAAATGTGATCACCGTACAGCCATACAATAAAATAAAGAACACAACATAGCGTTAATAGAGTTCAACATAAAACATCCCCACACAGCAGAATCAGAAGTTCCCCACTGTGAGGGAAGGCACCAAAGTCAGATTGCAACATTATTGGGCAGGAATCAGAGAAATTAAAATGGGAGCAGTTGATATTGTGTGTCCACATTAGACATGTAGGAGTCATTTAAAGACCATCTGATCAGAGTTCGGGACCAACATGTTCCCATAAGGAGCAGGGATAGAATGGCAAGATAAGGGAATCTTCGATGATCAGAGAGGTTGTAAAGTTGGTCAAAAAGAAAAAGGAAGCATATGTGAGGTTTACAAAGATGAAACACTCTCTTGAACTTTGACAGGTGTACGATAGAGAGCATATTGACTGGTTGCATCACAGCCTGGTCCTGCAACTCGAATGCCCAGGAACAAAGGAGATTACAAAAGGTGGTGAACACTGCGTGGTCCATCATGGGTACTGACCTCCCCACCATCGAAAGGAACTATAGGAGACGCTGCCTCAAAACAGGCAGCCAGCATCACTAAGGAGCCACACCACCTTGGCCATGGTCTCATTTACACTTCTGCCATCGGGAAGAAGATATGGGAGTCTGAAAATTGTAATGCAGCTTCCAGAGCAGCTTCTTCCGAGCAACCATCAGGCTATTGAATATTACGACCTCTAATTAAACTTCAAACTATGAACTGTCTCGGTTGAACGACGGATTTCAGATTTTGTTTGGTTTTGCACTACATTGTTTATTTTAATTTATTGAACTTTATTTTCTTTGTTTATTATGTGATCTATTGAGTACTGTGTTTACAAGCCTGTTGTGCTGCTACAAGTCATTGTTCCATTCTGGTATATACTCTATATATGGCAGTTAAACACTCTTGAGGATTATAAAACATGCAGGAAAGAATTTAAGCAGGCACTTAGAAGCAAAGATCCTATAGCAAGCAAGATAGATCACTCGACGAAAAAGACATAGTACGGTCATGGGCAGATTCATGGGTAATTTTAGGCCCCATTTCCGTAACCGGCTTCCGTCTCCGCACCAAAGATCCCATAGCGGAGCAAAGATACTAGTGCAGTGACGGAAGCCGGTTACGGAAACATCGTCGTAAAAATAAAAGTTATTTGTTAAAATCTTCTCCACATTTTCAGAATTTAAAATTTATTAACACAAACTGTTGCCCCGCAACGTTGAGTGCGAGTCGGGCCGGGACAGGTTACTGAAATGGATGAAAAAAAGGCCCACGTTCCGCTCCGCTGCGTACTACACGTCAGCCCATTGCACTTAGCAGGAGTGATCTATCTATAGGATCTTTGCTTAGAAGGGCCAACAGGGGCAAGAAATATCATCGGCGTGTCAGATTAAAGACAATCCAGAGGGCTTTTTATATGTACATTATAAACAAGAGGGTAATGAGGAAGAAGGTACAACGACACAAGGATAAAGAAGGGAATTTATGATTGGGATCAGATGATGTAAATGAGGTACTAAGCGAGAACTTTGCATTTTTATTTACCAAGGAGGAGGACATTAAAGATAATAAGATTGGTGTGGGGCATACTAATGTGCTAAGGCAGCTTTTAAAACAGAAGTAGAGATATTCTAGGAAATTATAGTCCTGTGACCTTCATATTAGTGGTTGGGAAACTATGGGAGAGAATGATCCAGACTCATAAAGAAATTGAAGTACAACCTCCCAACGGACATTGGAAATGCAAAGAGACACTACTGGAGGCTGAGAAGTACCTGCAATGGATGATTGGTGGCTTCCTGCGAGACTGATTCTCAGACGTGTAATTACAACACAGTGTGTACCATTACAGTTTCCTGCCCTAAACTTTTACTATTGAAGGAGATCATCAATTAGTTGCATTTTTAGGGGGAGAGGTTGCAGCATTCTGGTGTTCTACCATATTTTCCAGATTCATGTACGAGAAGGGAGGATGTAACTTCTGTGTAAATGGTACATGGCTGTCTGGGCATTTATGTCAAGTTTTCTTTCCTAAAATCTTAATTGCAGTAACTGAGAATGATAAATCAGTTCTCCACAAATTATGCTCATACTGTTTTCTTCCTTTAATACTGCAAGCAACCACTAACAAAAGCTCCGTTTTATATAACATTTGCTGATTAAACATCGCAGTTTTAGGCAATTTATCCTGGACCACATGAGCTTTTATCCTTCAGCGGAGGTACTTAAAATGGAGGTAGATACGTTTTTCAATTATCGGGGAAATTATGGTTAAGGGGAACTGGCACAGAGTTTTGGTCTCCATGTTTTAGGAAAGGTGTTGTCAAGCTGGAGAGGTTGCAGTGATTTATGAGGATGTGGCCAGGACTCAATGGCCTAAGCTATGGGGAGAGGTTGAGAAAGCTAGGACTTTATTCTTTGGAGCGCAGGAAGATGAGGGGTGATCTAATAGAGGTGTACAAGATCATGAGAGGAAAATGTCGGGTAAATGCACAGTCTTTTTACCTGAGTTGGGGAATCGAGAACCAGAACACATAGGCTTAAGGTGAGGGGGAAAGATTTAATAGGAACCTGAGGGATAACTTCTCTATACAAAGACTGGTGGGTATATGGAACAAGCTGCCAAAGGAGGTAGATGAGGCAAGTACTATCATAACACTTAAGAGACATTTGGACAGGTACATGGATAGGATAAGCCTAGAAGGTTATGGCTCATGAGCCGGCATGCGGCATTAGTGTAGATGGGGCATGTTGGTCGGTATTGGCAAGTTGGGCCAAAAGGCCTGTTTCCATGCTATATGACTCAATGACTCTATGACTCTAGAAGGAGATGATGCCTGGGACAGATTGGCCATGATCATATTGAATGGCTTGAGGGACCGAATGGCCTACTCCTGCTCCTATTTTATTGTATTCATGTGCCTGCCAGATACTGATCTAGCAATTCACAATGTCATCAATAGCCTTGGGGGGAGCAGACCTGAGAGCGTCCTTGTCTCTGGGGCCAGTCCTCCACATGCCGATGCCAAAAGGCCAAGTCCACACGAGCATAGAAATACTCCAATACGAATTTGGAAACAAATAAAATTAACTCTTAAATTAAGAAACCTATCGCTTCTATCTCCTATAGCTAATAATCCGTCATTTAAACCATCTATTATCGACAAAACGTTTACTCACTAGGAAAGAATAGGAATTAAAACATTTGGAGATATGTATGAAATGGGAAACCTTTTATCATTCCAAAAATTACAACTCAAATACAATTTGAAAAGTAATAAATATTTTAGATACCTTCAAATTCGAGATTACTTGAAAAAACATACACAAGAATACCAAACTCTGACGTCAGATCTATTAGATGAAGGCATGAACAGAAAGGCGGAATTAAATAACTTAATATCATACTTGTATAATATCATTCTAAATATAGAGATATCATCGTCAGATGCAATTAGAAGAGAGTGGGAACAAGAACTATCTATAAAAATTTCTAAAGACAGATGAGATAAATATCTGCTATATGTACATAAATGCTCGAATAATGTAAGACATATCTTAATCCAATTTAAAATTTTATATACACTATATTACTCGAAAACCAAACTGAATAATTTTTTTCCAAATGTTTCCCCCATCTGTGATAAATGTTTATCTCAAGATGCAACTATAGCACACTCCTTCGTCTCCTGCATAAAACTCCATAAATTTTGGAAAGAAATCTTTGAAATCTTCACAAAATTATTTAAAATAAAATTGGACCCCAACGCAGAATTGATTATTTTCGGAACAATGGAAGCCTGCTCTGAGCTAACTTCATTTCAAAATTGTTTCCTTAACTATGGCTTGATAACGACAAAAAAACTTATACTCAAATTTTGGAAAAATGCACCCAACCCAACGCTTAAAATGTGTCTGAAACGTTACATCTCGAAGATATGAGATTCGTCCTAGCAGGAAAATCAGAGCAATTCTTAAAGTTATAGTCTCCTTTCATCGATTTATTACAAGTATAATATGGTGTAACATAACTCTGGAAATTAACCGTTTCAGAACTGGGTGAGGGGTGTGGAAAGATATGTAGGTATATTCCTTTTCTTTTTTTTTCTGTTTGTTTTTTTTTCCTTTCTTTTTTCCTCTTTTTTTATATCTTTATGGGTTCTTTCTCTCTATCCTTCCACAAACTATCAATTGTTAACTCCTGGAGTGGTACTCCAGGGGTTTACACATCACTACTTTCCTTAATCTTCTCTTTTCTCTCTTTTTCTTGCTTCTGGTATTTCTCTATTGTTAAATTTAAAACAAGAAGATGTACACGAAATGTATTATGTTATATGCCACAGTTTATACTACTGTACATTGCTTCTAATAAAAATATTATTTTAAAAAAAATACTCTCACAGTGGTCACATGAGCACCCACAGCAGAGAATGCCACAGACTGGAGCATCTGTCCCATCAGAACCCATATCGTGGAGGGCTTAACATTGTGCATGAAGCCTGGCCATGAGTGAAGGAGGTGCTGTCTTTAAATCACTGGCATGTGTTACCTATCTTCTTATGTGCACTGCACACAACAATATAAGAATCATTTATAGAGATATAATGAACTGCAGATGCTGGAATCTTGAGCAAAATACAAAGTGCTGGAGAAATTCAACAGATCTGGCAGCATCTGAGAGGAAATGGACAAGCAACATTTTGGGTCGGGACCCATTTTAGTCCAAGGCTGCTACAATATGCATTTTTTTCTTCATAGTAACGTTATTAAAAACAGCAAAACAAAATCAAAGCTTGCATTAAAATACTTCTCTCAGCATGCCATATCCAATCTAACCTTTCCATTTCCCACAACTTGAGTGCACCAAGGCTGGTGAACTCAGTGCACACAGGGAAACGTTCTGGAAAATTGACTCTTCCTTCTACCTATCAACAACAAGACTAGCTCTATAATTATAAAATTCCGATCTTGTGTGTGTGTGTGTGTGTGTGTGTGTGTGTGTGTGTGTGTGTGTGTGTGTGTGTGTGTGTGTGTGTGTGTGTGTGTGTGTGTGTGTGTGTGTGTGTGTGTGTGTGTGTGTGTGTGTGTGTGTGTATAATCACATCTTCTCGAAAAAACGACGCGCTAATGGTAACATTTTACATATTCCGGTAGCGATATATCTCGTGGAGTCCGAAATCACCTTATCTGAAAAATTCATGCTTTATTTCTCGAGTTATTAATGAAAATGTTCACAAATCTGAAAAAACGTTGGGGAAAAAAAGGGCGTCTTTTTCTGGTGACGTCATAATGGGTCTGCGCGCTGTGTTCTAAGCGCTGTGTTCCACGTGCTGCGAGTGAAGAACGAGCTCTCAGGTCCATCTCAGGTCGGGTTCGTCTTGGGTTGGGTCCGTCTTGGGTCAAGTCCTTCTCACCCCTCTTCCTCCTCTCCCCCCCCCCCCCCCCCTCCGCTATCCCCACCCCCTCCTCTCCCCCCCCACTCCTCTCCTCCCCCTCCTCTCCCCTCCCTTCCTCTCCCCTCCCATGGCCTCTCTCCCCTCCCTCTCTCCCCCCCACCTCTACCCCCTCTCTCTCCCCCCTCTCTTACCCCCTCTCTCCCCCCTCTCTGCCCCGCTCTCTGTCTCTGCCTCTCTCTCTCTCTCTGTTTGCCCCTCTCTCTCTGCCCCTCTCTCTCTCTCTGCCCCTCTCTCTCTGTCTGCCCCTCTCTCTCTGTCTCTGCCCCACTCTCTCTGTCTCTGCCCCTTCTCTCTCAGACTCTGCCCCCTCTCTCTCTGCCCCTCTCTCTACCCTCCCTCCCTCTCCCTCTCTAGACGTGCCTGCGAGTTGGGGGCTATGCATGAGTGGATAGGGTGGGGATGGGGTAAAAGGAGCAAATTAATAATATTAATATAATATCAAGGGGGTGGTTAGTGTGTGTGTGTGATGCTGCATGCTGCCCCCCCCCCCCCCCCCCTGCAACCATGCATAGAGGGGACGGGACCCAACAGGTCCTAATTGGTCTAGTTCCCTTTAAATCTATTGTTCACGTCCCTTCTTCAGTAAACCCTGCTGAGTATCCTGAGAGCTTTGAATGTGTGCGTGTGTGTGTTTATGTGTGTGTGTGTGGTGAGGCAGACATGGAGGAGCAGCAGCTCAGCCCTGCGAACACCTTGGAGGGATAACTAAGTCCAGCGGCAATGTCCACACCTGGCCCATCACTTTCTTCTGGGAGCAGAGCATGAAGGGGCAGCCAGCCAACAGACTGCATTGAGCAAGCTCACTGCTCCCTCGTTCCCTGACCAGAACACCTGAGGCCTTGCCACCACGGCAGAGCACGAGAGAATCTGCAAAACAGGGTCTGATGTATAATTGGTCTGTACCGCGGCCACACTGCCCTGGCTCATACCTTCCCCATCCTTCCTGCCAAGGCCAGCCGCCAGCAGAGGTCCTGCAGAACTTGAGCACCTCGTGCACAAGGCTTCAGTGACCACTAGGCATTGCCCACAATGTACCTCTCTTAGGAATTACAATCCAGGCAGACAACTTGCCCCTGGATGTGCCGGTGGTCTGACTAGCCTTTTGCCTCCTCACCAGCTCGATGACCCCTTTGACCTACTTCTTCCAGTGCCCTGGCTCCAGTGGCCTTTATCATCTGGGCGGATGAGGGCAGCACAGTGATGGAGCACTAGCGTTGTTGCCTTACAGTGGTGCCATAGACTCGGGTTCAATGCTGACTATGGGTGGTGTCTGTACGTAGTTTGAGCATTCTCCCTGTGATCGCATGAGTTGCTCTGTGTGCTCTGCTTTTGTGTGTGGGATGATTGCTGGCCGGCACGGACTCGGTGGGACGAAGACCCTGTTTCCGCTCTGTATCTCTGAAGTTTAAAGTCTAGAGTCTACAGGCTGATTTGGTCAATGAGACAACCAAGCAGTGCGAGAGTGACTCCACACTTATGCATTCTGTGGATATATATTTACAGGCAAGCTCATATGAGGTACATATGAATCGATAAAAACAGCTGACTTTCATCCTTTGAGGACATTTGGCTCTTCTGTCAGTCGTTTGGTCATTTTAACTTTCTCTACCCAGTATTTTTTAAACTAGATTTAAAATTCCAAGTGCAGGCTAGGATTTGAATATGTAACTAGCTTGCGTCTCTCTCTGGGAATGATGGGCCCACACACACCACTGAACATTGGTATTGAATCTGTATTGGTTTATTATGTACCAAGACACAGTGAAAACATTTGCTTGGGTGTTATCCAGTCAAAACATGCTACATGTGAGTACAACCAAGCCATGCACAGGTACAACAGGTAGCACAGGAGTGGGGGTGGGGGGGGGGGGGGGCGGGGGGGATGGTTAGTAGTGGGGGGGGAAGGGGGGAGGTGGAGATTGGTCTGTTTGATGAACTGGGCTACACCTACAACTCTGCAATGTTTTGCACTTGGGCAGAGTTGATGTCAAACCATGTTGCGATGCATCCAGATAGGATGTTTGCTACAGTGCACCTGTGGTAAGAGTCGTTGGACACATGCTGAACTTCCTTCATTACCTGAGAAAGTAGAGGTGTTGATGTGCTGTCTTGGGTGTAGCTTCAATGTGGTACTTGTCTAGCGCCTGGGGGCTTGAGCTTACATCGCAGGCCCAAGCAGAACATTGCATGTGGAAAACGAACAAAACTCCATCAGAGTGTCAACCTGGCAACATCCATTGCTGTGGCTGTGACCAGAACCCAGGTCACTCCCATAGGCTCTGTGTCCATCCTCCTCTGTGTCCTTCCTCCTCTGATGCAGACAGACAATGGGATAAAATACTTCCTAAGGCACTCAGCATTTTGTTGATCTAGCCCGAACATCAACGTAAATTTACTGTACATGGCGTTTAACTCCATCTACACATCGCGCTGCCTCAGAAGGCCGGCAGCATAATCAAGGACCAGTCTCACCCCGGTCACTCCCTCGTCTCCCATCTCCAATCAGACAAGAGGATACCTTCAGATCCAGGAATTGTTTCTTCTCAGCTGTTATCAAGCAACTGAATTGTCGCCTCATCAGCTAGAATGTAGCCCTGACCTCCCATCTAGCTCATTGGAGACCTTTGAACTATCTTTAATCAGACTTTATCAGATATCTATGTTATATCTTGCACTGAATGCTGTGCCCTTTATGCACAATGGACAGTTTGATGGTACTCATGAATAGTCTTTTAACTGTTTAGCATGCAAACTAAAACCTTTTGCTGTACCTCGGTACACATGACAATAATAAACTAAACTACTTCTCAGTCTCTTGATGTGGACATCATTTGCAACACTGCCATTTATTGTCCAGCCCTACTTATCCTGAACTGAAGAGGTACTTAAAGGTTAACCACATCGGGTCTGGAGTCACATCGTGACCAAGCTGGTTAAGGATGGCAAATGACAGTCCTTTCAGGTTGGGCAGAGGTTCACTTGCACCTCCCTCCAACCTCATCTACTATATCCGATGTTCATGATGTGTTTTTTACAGCAAAGCATCTGACAGTTAGAGTGATGCTGAATCCCTGTTAATCTTTCATCACAGACTATCCCATTCAAAACAAACTATTATGAAACACCTTCACCCAGTGACAACTCTTGGCACACTTTCATCCTGCATGTATATGGAAGTTCTAAGTGTATTTATCCCTGCAATGACAGAGCAATTGATAGCTAATTACAAATCCTGTGTATCTAACAAATAACCACGATCAGTTCAAACCCAATCATGGTTGTATGGAACTTAACATCTATTTAACAACACAAGAAATAAAAGCATATCAATCTGTAAAAATCCAATCGGCTTACTACTACCTTTCATGGAGGGAAGCAATTATTTTAACTGGACTGGTTTAAATGTTTAGTTTAGTTTAGTTTATTGTCACATGTACCGAGGTGCAGTGAAAAGCTTTTGTTGCGTGCTAACCAGTCAGTGGAAAGAAAATACACGATTACATTCGAGGCATCCACTGTGTACAGATACAGGACATAAGGAATAACGTTACTGCAAGATAAAGTCCAGTAAGTCCGATTAAAGACCGAGGGTCTCCAGTGAGGTAGATGGCAGCTCAGGGCAACTCTCTAGTTGTTGCTAGGATGATTCAGTTGCCTTATAATAGCTGGGTAGAAAATGGGCCTGAATCTAGACGTATGTGCTTTCACACTTCTGTACCTCTTTCTTGATAGAAGAGGGAGGAACATATGACTCTCGAGGAACAGTAGTCTATTCTGCCATTCAGTTAGAACCTGGCTGTTTTGCATTGTAACCCATCAACCTAGTGTTGTATAATAACACTTGCATAACAAAATTCTAGCAAGCTTTGTCCCAATTGTTTCTGGACGTCTTCCTGTATGATGGGGCTCTTTACCTTTTTACCTATTTACCTGGCTGCGGAGGCCACAAATAGGCCCCGGCCTCGGGTGATCACAGAGGAAGTGGACTGAACTTTCTAGTGCCTTTCCCCACAGTGGAAAATGTTGATTCTGCTGTGGGGGGACGTTCATGTTGAATTCTATAATGTGTTGTGTCATTTTTCTTTTTTTATAATTTTTCTATGGAAAGACGGAAGCTTAATCATTTATTTTATGTAAAGCACTTTAGTTTCAATGCAAGTTGATTTAAACGTGCTATATAAATAACATTTACTTACTTACTTACCTTAAATTTAAGGTGTGCTCTCCAAGAGGAAATGGTTCTCCGCATTTCCCTATTGGCACACATCATAACAGCACAACTGGATCACCTCTTTTGTACGACAAGGGATTCAAGTTGATCTGGTGCCACCTGCCCGATCTGTGCCTCACCAAGGACAAAATATCCTCCCTGAGGCAGAAATAAATACAAAAGTGTGGTCTAAACAATCATTTGTGGCGTACCGAGGCTTTCAGTGGAGGTGCAGTTCACCACTAGGCATAGAAGCCAATGGATCGAGTGCTGGTGAATGGAATTATAATAGTTGGGTACGATGGTTAACATGGACATGGTGGGCCGAAGGGCGTGTCTCAGAACTAACTTTATGACTCTATGACTTTCTTTATCCCCGTTTTCCTGATCTCTTGAGATGAAGCCCATTTAATTAGACATTTATCTATTGTTTATACCGTCCATTTGATTTTAATGACCCGTGTGTGCATGGCTTCCCAATCTCTTGGCTCATCAGAGCTTCTGTGGAAGAGTGAAATATTCTGACCGCTCTTTCCTGGTTACAAGGTGTCACATTTTCTGACCCATAATTCATCTGTCACTGAACTGCCCAATATGTTAATGTCCCCAACAACGTTCCCATCAGTTCCACTGACTCTGCCATGCAGCCCAGCGTCACCATGGAATGCAGTTTGTCAGCCTTTATTTCTTCACTCTTTATGAAAATGGTGGAACTCTGAGTCATCAAAGGACTCAATACTTCCTGCATTCTAACCTTTTGAGAATCATCACTAAGATACTAAGGTCTCGGTGCTCTTTCTCAACATTTAAATAATACGCTTCTTTGATTTTCATATTTTTCATATTACACTGCATTTGTCAGATCACTGCCCAACTATTTAACATAACTCCAGCCTTTTGCAGCCTCCTTATGTCCTCTTCATAACTTACTTTCCTATCTAACTTTGTATCATCGTCAGGTTTTACCAATGAAACTTTAGATTTTTATTTATTTTTTTTTTTAATTAGAAGCAATAGTACAAGGATAAAACGATCGACATCACAATTATACAATTATTGTACAGCTTCATTTTTAACATAACCTAAATTTAAAAAAAAGAAAAAAGAAAAAAAAAAGGAAAACAAGGAAAGAAGAAAATAAAAAAATGAAGAGATGAAGTAGCAAAGAACAAGAAAAAGGCCCCTAAGCTACCAAAGCAGTGCAGAGGAAAGAAAAGGAAATAAGAAAAGAAAAGATGGAGATATACCTTTCCCCCACCCCCCTCCCCACTCACCCATCATAGCATCGGTATGGATTTAAATTTGTGTTTCACCATTCTGTTGTAAGAATTCAGTAAAGGGTATCCATGTCTTAAGAAATTGATTTGTTTTTTCCGCCAAGACAAGCCTAATGTTTTCCAAGTGCAGGGTCTCGGACATATCTGTAATCCACATCTTCACTGTGGGGACTGTTGTCTGTTTCCAAAATGTAAGTATTATTTTTTTCACCATTATTAGGCCGTAATTGAAACTTTTGTTTTATCAATGAACCTCCCTCGCCATTTTCATGGCTGTGAAGTTTTGAGGCCCCGACACCATTCTCTGTGGCACACCACTTGGTCATCTTGTCAACCTGAAAAGAACCCTTGATAAATGATCTCTGCTTCCTGTGAGCCAGACAAAATCTTCTTTCCATGTCTAACCTTCTACACTGCGAACATTTATTTCCCACATTAATGTAACACCTTCTTAGGTGCTTTCTGAAAAAGTAGGTAGGGTACATTCATCAGTTACTCTTCAAACACTGCAAATGTTACTTCTTCAATTAATTACAGCAAACTGGTCAAACCTGATTTCCTTTCCACAATATCAAGCTGATTTTGTCTGATTACCCCACAGTTTTGAAGTGCCTTATTATAACATCTTTATTAATAGTTCCTAACATTTTCTAACTGGGCTGTAGTTTCCTGCTTTCTGCCTCAGTCTCTCTTTGAGTAAAGGAGTTGCATTTAGCTTTTTCCAAGCTAATGGAACATTTCCTGAATTTTAAAGCAATTCATCAACTACTGCATTAGCGGTTTGTTTTCAGATCCTGGGATGTGGTTCATTAGGATCCAAGGACTTGTCAGCCCACAGCTCCAGTGGTTTGTTCACACCACTTTGCTGGTGATTGTAATGTTCCTGAGTCCCCCCCCCCCCCCTCTTTTCCTATTCCCAATTTACAGCCACTTCTGGCATATGTCACTTGCATCCCCTATAGCGCAAACTATCTGTATCGTTCATCAGCCTCCTCCTCGTTTTCCATTATTAATTTCCCAACACTCACTTTGTTAACTCTGTTCATTTTAAGTATCCATCAAAACTCATACCTTTATGTTTTTAATATTTCTAGTTAGCTTTATCTTGTACTCTGATTTTCTTTCTTCATCATTTTTTTTGTCATTCTTTGCTAATATTTATGTCCCAGCAAAACAATTTGACACTTTTTGTGCTATAGCCTCCTTTTTAAAAGTTTATGTTATGTTTAGTTCACCAGGTGGTGGACCATTCACTTGGAATCTATTTTTCTTGGATTTTGTCATGCCTGTGCATTTGGGAAAATCCCCTTAAATGTCTACTATTGCATCTCTCCTCTCCAACGCTTTCATGTCCTCATTTAAATTGATAGTAAATGTCGGGGCCCATTTTTCTCTCTCTCAGACTAAATGACATATCCAATCTTATTATGGCCACCTTCATAATGATGTTATTACCAGGCTGGGTGTAGAGAGAATGTTTCCTCTTTTGAGACAAACTAGAACTAGGGGTCACTGTTTAAAGTTAGGGGTCAACCATTCAAGACAGAGATGAAAGGATTAATTTTCTCTCAGAGGGTTATGAGTCTTTAAAACTCTCTTCCTCAAAATACAATGGCAGAGTAGATGGATATTTTAAAACAGAAGTAGATTGATTCTTGATAAGTAAAGGTTACCAAGGGAGGGGATGTTGAGGTGTGGTTACAATCAGATCAACTGTGATCTTCTTGCGTGACAGAATGAGCTGGATCATTATTAAACCACAATCATTATTAAACCCACAATCATCATTAAACCACGATAGGGATGATACTGAGCTGGATGATTTGTACAGAAAGGGAAACTGTTTCCCTGAGGTCACACAGGGTCTGACCAGGGCACTTTACAACTAAAGTGGTTTCCTCAGCCTTTGTATCCCAGTCTTTAGACTTTAGAGTTTAGAGTCTGTGTTCACCAATGATCACCATACACACACTAACACTATCCCACACACTAGGAACAATTTACAATTTTACCGAAGCCAATTAACCTCCAAACCTGTACTTCTTTGGAGTGTGGGAAACTGGAGCACCCGGAGAAAACCCACGCATTCACAGGGAGAACGTACAGACTCCGTACAGACAGCACCCGTAGTCAGGATCAAATGCGGGTCTCTGGCGCTGTAAGTCAGCAGCTCTACCGCTGCGCCACCGTGCCACCCTACATAGATCAGCTGCAGCTGCCTGGAATAGTCTGGGGCTAGGACGCTGAGTGTGATGGTGTGGGGTGACATGAGCCTCCCACTCTGCCTGTGAGATGGTTGTCAGGTGAGCTTCCTTGCCACCGGTGCAGCCTCCTACTAAATCAGCCGAAAATCTGCAGAGAAATGCTCCTGCTGAGCCCCGGTAGTGGAAGGGTTAACGGAGCACATGGCTCCGATCCCTCAGATGGAGCCTGCTGGCACTTAGCCTGGAAATTCTCCTGCGATCTCCTTGTGTGGCATCACGGAGTCCGAGCTGTGGCTGAGTCTGGCTCCTCCTCCCTCCCCCTGGCCCAAGTGTGTGAACGCACGGCAGCTGCCACCTCCAGCCCTCTCAGCATTCCCTACACTGAACACATTTGTTCTCTCTCTGCCTCTGTGGTGGGCAAGGGCAGGCGGTGGTAGCACAGCCCCAGTCTGTGCAAATGAGGCCAGATTGGACAAGGCACACTCCTCCCTCTGCGTAAAACAGTTGCCCCACACATCTCCTTTAACCTTGGCCCCTCTCACCTTAAAGTTATGCACCTCCCTAGCATTGACATTTTCACCCTGAGAAAAAGATTCTGACAGTCTACCCTATCTATACATCTCATAAATTTATAGACATCTATCAGGTCTGCCCTCAACCTCTGACATTCCAGAGTAAACAATCCAAGTTTGTCCACCCTCTCACTGTAGCTAATACCCCAGTTGCATTGGACACAAAGTGCTGGAGTAACTCAGCGGGTCAGGCAGCATCTCTGGAGAACATAGATAGGTGATGTTTCGGGTTGGGCCCCTTCTTCAGTTTAAGTTTGGTAAAGATCCGGGTAAACCTCTTTTGAACCTTCTCCAAAGCCTCCACATCCTTCCTGTAATGAGGCGACCAGAACAGAATGCAAAAATGCAAATGTGGCCTAACCAAAGTCTTATAAAGTTGCATCCTGACTTCCTGTCTCAAATGCTGAATGCTCTGAGGAATGAAGGCAAGTATATCATACCTAGGAGTATTCTTCACTTGGCATTCTTCACCACTCTATCCACTTTCAGGGAGCTATGGACCTGGATGCCAAGATCACTCTGTACATAAGTGCTGTAAAGGGTCTAGTCATCAATCATGTACCTTCTCTTACATTTGACCTCCCAAAGTGCAACACATCACACCTGCTTGGATTAAACTCTATCTGCTATTTCTTCCCCTGTTTCTGTAGCTGATCTAGATCCTGCTGTATACTTTAACTGTCACCCTCGTTGTCTAGAACTTGAGCAAACTTAGTGTCATCTGTAAACTTACCAACCAACCCATCTACAAATATATCCAAGTCATTTTTATACATCACAAATAACTGAGGTCCCAGCATAGATCCCTGCGGCACATCACTAGACACAGACCAGTAGCGAGAATAACGTTCTTCCACCAAAACCTCTTCTATAAGTAATCCAGTTCTGAAGCCATTCAACCAAGTCACCGTGAATTGGGTGCATCTTAATTTTCTGGATCAGATACCCATGGGCAACTTTATCAAATGCATTACTAAAATCCATGTGGACAACATCTTGAAGAAGATTTCCAAAGATGGACACGAAATGTTGGAGTAACTCAGCGGGACAGGCAGCATCTCTGGAGAGAAGGAATGGGTGACATTTTGGGTCACGACCCTTCTTCAGACTGATGAAAGACTTTCCAAAGATGGGTTGGTTTCCAAATGATGGTTTAATCCTGGTATCCCACCTGTCTCCATTTTCTTTCCTCCCCATCAACAGCTCAAGATATAACACCTGAATTTCTCATCAAGACCATTGTCTGTTCTTCTGAAGGGTCCTTAAAACCTAACTCCACCTTCTTCCCTTCTTCAGGCTGAGCTGAGTCAGTCTGAAGAAGGGTCTCGACCTGAATCGTCACCCATTCCTTCTCGCCAGAGATGCTGGCTGTCCTGCTGAGTTACTCCAGCATCTTGTCTCCATCTTTGGTGTAAACCAGCATCTGCAGTTCCTTCCTATACATTCCACCTCAAATTTTGGACATCTTCCCTGGCCTTCTGCATCTCAGCACTGAACTCTATTTGCTGAGCAGGTTCTAGGACCACACTGGCATCATGTCTTGCAGCTTGAGAGATACTACAGCAAACATGAATGATCACTTTCAATAACAAGCAACTACAGATGCGGGTTTACAAAAGAAGACACAATGTGCTGAAGTAATTCATCAGGTCAGGCAACATCGTTGGAGAACATGGATAGGTGTCATTTAGGGTCAGGCCACTTCCCTGGGTCCTGGGTACCCGATCCCAACCCAAAACGTCACCAACCCATGTACTCCAGAGATGCTTCCTCACCCGCTGAGTTACTCCATAAATGTGCCTATAAATGTTCCCTTCAAAGGGAGAAGTTTGTGCAATCTGATGCTATTTCCAGTCTGGATAAGTGTGACTTGTGGAATCATCTGGAATTTTGGCCTTAGCTATGTCAGGTCTGGAACATTCCATATCGATTTCTAGCTCTCTAACAAGCTGACTGAATAGCAACAGGAATAGTCAGGTTCAGTAACTTGAATGACTGAGAATGAGAGAGGCTGAGGAAAGTGATGGACATTGCCCAGTCCATCATGTGTGTTGACCTCCCCACCATTAAAGGGATCTATAGGAAGCGCTGCCTCAGAGAGACAGTGGAGATCCACACCACCTTTGCCACACTCTCATCTCACTGATACCATCGGGAAGAAGACACAGGGGCTTGAGAACTGTAACCTCCAGGTTCAAGAGCAGCTTCTTCCTATCAACCATCAGGCTTTTGAATCCAAACACATTTGTTCTCTCTCTGCCTCTGTGGTGGGCAAGGGCAGGCGGTGGTAGCACAGCCCCAGTCTGTGGAAATGAGGCCAGATTGGACCAGGCACACTCCTCCCTCTGCATAAAACAGTTGCCCCACACATCTCCTTTAACCTTGGCCCCTCTCACCTAAAGCTATGCACCTCCCACAATCCAAACCACAATCTTACCTCAGCAACCGACTTTGTATAAGGTTAATCTACCTACTTTGGCTTGCACTATTCTGGTCTGGTTACTTTGTATAATAGATCATTTATTATACTATTGATGACTGCGTATTTATTTGTTGAGTTGTTAATGTGCCTGTAAAGCTGCAGCAAGTAAGAATTTCTTTGTTCCAGTTTGGTTGCATGTTAACTCAATTAAACTCTCTTGACTCTCTTGACTTGACTCTTGGTTGAGAATGCTTCAGACTTTTTCAGCTGAGCCCCATGATAGTTAAGGATGGGGATGGTCATTCCTATCATTGGATGTTAATTTAACGTGGCCACTCACAACCCTACGTGGCAGGACTGTGGAGGCTTCATCCTAACCACTGGTGATGAGGTTATGCAGCTCGGTCTATCATGTACTATCTCCAGCTTGCACGATGGCACAGTGGTAGAGCTGCTGCCTTACAGCATCAGAGACCCGGGTTCGATCCTGCCTACGGGCACTGTCTGTATGGAGCTTGTACGTTCTCCCCACGAACGCGTGGGTTTTCTCTGGGTGCTGCGGTTTCTTCCCACACTGCAAAGACGCACGGGTTTGTAGGTTAATTGGCTTCGGTAAGATTTGTAAATTGTCCCTAGTGTGTGTAGGATAGTGCTAGTGTATGGGAATCGTTGGTCGGCGCAGACTTGATGAGTGTTTCTGCTCTGTATCTCTAAACTAAACTGTAGTGTTATTATTATAGTGTTATCACTCCGTTGCTATCGCTACTGTAAATTCAAGATTTAAATCACAAGAGGCAGCTGATGATGTCATTATCATTTTTGCACTACCCATTTCAGGTATTAATAATATTTTTTCTACCAGGACATAACTAAACATGATAAAAAAAATCATTTGCAAACCTGTCCATTTTGCAAGTGACTGGCCTTATGGCACTTTCTTTAAATTGACGCAGTTTAGCTACTTCTCCAAATATTTAACATTGTCAGTCTTTCAGATAATTGAACAAATAATCAAATAAACTTCACGAAGATTAAAATCCTAAAACAACTTGACAGAAAGTCGTTCATTGCCAATACCCTCTTTTCTCAGCTCTGTCCAAGCCTTACCCCTGGAAGAAGTCACAGTCAGAGGAAACATTGGAATATACTGCTGGTAATTGGGAGATAACTCAGCATCAATTGCAAATGAATTGAAAGGGTCGCCTTCTGGAGCAAAAGTGTTGCACCATTCCAGCCTGAATCAGGGGCCCATTACCAATTCCAATTGGAAATGATTACTGTAAGTAATTTAAGCTGTGGGAAAATGCTTTCGGAGATGTCCCAGTCCCCTAACACTCAGCTCTGCACTCAGTCTGGCCCACACGATAAATCATTCTGAAAGTGCTGCAGTTGCTTTGGTGAGGGGGATGGGCTGATGCCGGAGCTGGGTGGTAGGGTGCACTCCGTGTGTTTTGGAATGAGTGGGGACCTTTCCCAAGCAGCGTCTTGACGAGCACGTGCACGGGCAGATTGGTGGTGGTGATAGCGTGCAGCTTTGTTAGAGAGGAGCTGCAATGAATCTGGAGCTGTGGCCTCCTTCTTACATCTGTTGGAGCTCCATGGCAGGTGATGGCCTGTGCAGACTTTAACAATCTTTACTGATTAAGGGTATGTAGGTAATGACAGGAACTGTGCATTCAAGGCACACAGTTAATCACAGAGAACTTCCCGTTTACACCTCCACTTCCACAGACAATTTGTTCCTCTGAATTAGCAACAACCCCCAGGCGCATTAATGCTGCGGTTAATCAAGCTGCTTTTCTCCCCAGTAGAACCGAGCGGCTTTAGCAGGGGGAAGGGTGACTGGATGCGGTGTGGGGGAGGGATGTATGATGGGACTGAGAATATGATCCATCTTTGTTTCCAAACATGCAAAACCTTATTGTGTGAAGAGAGCATTTAATGACCCGACCATTTCATGCCTTCTTCCTCTTGCCCAGCACCCTGCAGTCTTTGCAGTCAGTGTTCACTGCCTGGAATTGGATCCTAGCCGCTGTCCTTACTCAACCTATTCCTCGTCTATGTGAAGGCCAAGCGATTGGGTGCTGATACAACTTCCTCTGGCCATCTCCAACCATCTTCAACCATCTCCAACCATTGTTCAAATCCATTCTCCAGCCAAACAAAGGTCAGGAGTAGGGAACGCTGGCTGATTTTACTTCGGAGTCACGTGAGTGATTCCGTGAAGAACCCGCTCAGCACGCATGCGTGGCATTACGTTCAGCAGAGCAACAGCGGCACAGCGGGAGTCAGGCGCTCCCGCTACGGAGGTGAAAGAACGGACCGTCAGGTAAGCTGAGGTCGGGGGTTTCTTTCACAGGGAGCCTTCTGCTTTCCGGCAGAGAAGAAAGGCTCTAGAACAAACCTGTCCCCCGCTCGACTCCACGGAGGAGCGTTCCATCTGGGGGGGGGCAGCAACAGAACAGACCTGTCCCCCGCTCGACTCCACGGAGGAGCGTTCCATCTGGGGGGGGGCAGCAACAAGGCTGTAGGACCGCTTACCCGGCGTTCCGCTATCCCGACACCGTGCCGAGCCCAGCCCCGCTAGCGCCTGAGCAGCGGGCTGGAAGTAACGCCACGGAAGAGGCATCCGGCCGGTGGCTCCGACTTGTCGGACGGAGACGTCTTTCCACCCGCACGGGGGGAAAGACAGCCGCCTGAACAGACCTGCCCCCGCTCGACTCCACGGAGGAGCGTTCCATCTGGCGGGGGCAGCAACAAGGCGGTAGGACCTCTTACCGGGTGGTCCGCTATTCCCCGACACCGTGCCGAGCCCAGCCCCGCTAGCGCCTGAGCAGCGGGCTGGAAGTAAAGCCACAGAAGAGGCATCCGGCCAGTGGCTCCAACTTGTCGGACGGGGACGTCTCTCCTCCCAGGCGGGGGAGAGACAGCCGCCTGAGCCGCTGGAAGCGGCTCTTGGAGCAGGAGCTCCAGCGAGGTGCACCCCAGGAGGCGCGCTCTCGCAGAGGGAGGTCAGGCACTCCCTCCACAGTGCCTTGTGCACTGTCCATTGCTTCCTCCTTTTCCAGAGGATAGCTTTGGTGACCAGGACTGGGCTGGTCAAGAACAGGGGCAATGGCTGAAGATCTTGGGAGTATGCAAGGGGTGCAGGAACAGGAAGAGCTGCTAGGTGTGGTGGACAGCTACGTGGCAACCCCACGTGCAGGAGGCCGTTAAAAGCCTGACGTCAGCCATCACATCGTTTTTCTCGTTCCGTGGACAAATACAGAGATGACCACAACCTTCGTAAACAAGTCATAAGACCTGCCATAAAAATCCTACATTTGCGGGGTTGTGCATACCCCAGCCACTGAGCCAGATCCACTGCTCTTTGGCAAAAACCTCACAAAGCATATGAAGGACATGAAAGAGGTTTTACAAAACTTTCGGCTCATGAGGGCAGGGCCGGGATGAGCAAACCAAAAACAGTAATTCCTACGCAGCAGCACCCCATCGCGTCCATCAGTCAACGTCTACCATATGGGACTGATGAAAGCTCGGGGTCCGCATTCTATCACCGAAAGTCTTCTTTAGACCAGGGTCCAGAGCGGACCCCATGGAAAATGTGCCACCCCCCAACGTCACCGCCACGTCAGACGACGTGCAACACTCGTTGGACCGGCAGGAAACAGAAGAATACCCATAACCATGGAGGTAGGTGGGTCTGGTTCCTACCAGTATATAGAGTAATACTAACACATGGGAGTCTATCACGAGATATCAGTATATACTCAATGGCATTAGTGAATACAAATACATTCATACTAGAAAAATTGCCACCAGGTCAACATTCACCCCAGAGGGTATTTTTCCTCTCTCCGTTAAAGAAACGAGAGGGACAAGCTGAACTGGTGAGACTAATTACAAAGGGTATCATGGGAAAACCTGAACCCTTGCAATTCGTATCAAATATATTCACTAAACCCAAAAAAGATGGTGGATGTCGCATCATCATTGACTTAACTTCACTAAATATGTTTGTTAAGTACATACATTTCAAAATGGAACCGGTTGTTACTGCCAATCAACTAAATTCCAAAGGATACTTCATGGCAAGCATTCATCTTAAGATGTTTACTATTTAGTACCATTCACAAGGATCATCGCAGATACCTGAAATTTACCTGGATGGGGCAGCTATAGCAGTTTAACGCGCTACCCAATGGGTTCACATCAGCCCAAGATTGTTCACCAAGACACTAAAACCAGCTCTGACAATATTCAGAAGACAAAAACATATTGTCATGGCATATCTTGATGATATCTTAAATGGTAGGCAAGACCATGGAATTGACTATGTTAGCTGTATCAGCTACCAAACAGTTATTCGAAACCCTGGGATTGTCTTACATCCAGATAAATCTAAGTTGAAGCCATCCACTATCATGGACTACTTGGGCTTCACAATTAATTCAGTCTACGTGACTGTAACTTTGCCAAGAGAACGTTTGGCATAGTTTCAGCCTATTATCATCACTAACCCTACGTCAGTTATCCAAACAGATGCCAGTGCTCAAGGCTGGGGAGCAACTAACTCTATATCCAGCACAAGTAGTAGATGGACTAACCCAGAGTCATCATTACCACTTACACTGGGCATTAATTATCTAGAGATGTTGGGTGACTTTTATGGTTTAAAAGCATATGCATAAATATGCATCACTTGCATGTACGGTTATAAATAGATAATACTACGGTGGTGGCCTACATTAACCATATGGGCGGCATAAAATCGGTATCATGCGACAAGTTGGTCAACACAATTTGGCAATGGTGTGTCCAAAGACATATTTGGCTATCAGCAACTTACCTGCCAGGTAAGCTAAATACAGTTGGCAGACACCAGGTCACGTAAATTTAATGACAACATCGAATGGATGTTAAAACCCCAAAAAAATGTTTTTCGCAAAAGATATCAAGCAATATGGCACACCAGATATCGATTTATTTGCATCAAGGATAAATCACCAGGTACCTATGTATGTCGCTTGGGAACCAGACCCTGAGGTAGCAGTGGTAGATGCGTTCGCGCTGGATTGGGGAAATTCTTCTTCTATGCATTTCCTCCCTTCTGCCTCATCAGTCGGGGACTACGCACAATACAAATGGACTCTGCTTCAGGTATTTTGATAGTACCCGACTGGCCTACACAGCCATGGTTCCCAATACTCCATGACATGGTTGTTGAAGCTCCGATGGTATTCCCCAGTGACCCAGAGTTATTAACACCCGGTGTGGGGCGCAAGCCACCCGTGCCATGAAAAAATCAAACTCCTGGGTTGCAGATTCTGCACAAACCACTTCTGGGACTGGGATTATCATAACAAACCGTCGACACCATGTCAGCATCCCTCCGAACATCCACTAAAAAACAGCACTTGTCCAGCATCATAAAATGGGAGAAGTACTGCTTGGATACAGGGACCACCTACTCAACGGCTACAGTTACCAACGTACTGGAATTCCTGGCGAACCTTCACCACGATGAAGGATGCAGCTACAGAGCCATCAACACAGCTAGAAGTGCCCTGCCTGTCTGTTTAAAAACAGCTCCAGGACAACAGGCCATGGGGTCGCAACCGCTGGTGGTCAAACTAATGAAGGGTATTTACAACTCTAACCCCTAGACCAAGGTACACCCATACATGGGATGTCAGTGTGGTCCTGACATACCTCAGGGGATGGCCACCAGCCAGATCCCTCAACCTGGAACAATCTATGCTCAAAAACACTTGATGTCACTTGTATCTGCACAGAGGGTCCAGTCACTACACCTATTGCGACTGGACAGCATGCTCACAGCTCCAGACCAGATCTCTGTCGTTATCCAGAGACTGATCAAACAGTGCAGACCAGGAACACCTAATCCAGTCGTGGAATTCCGGGCTTACCCGCCAGAACCACGGTTATGTGCCATGACCCACCTACTATCCTACATAGACACAACCAAAATATTCGAGGGAGATGAAAAGCCTTGTGGGTCAGTCATAAAAAACCTTATGGTCGGGTGACGAGCCAAACCATTGCGAGATGGCTCAAGCAGGTGCTAAAAATTGCTGGGATAAACACTAACATGTACAAATTTTATTCCACCAGGGCAGCATCCACGTCGACGGCTAAAAGAATGGACGTGCTTACAGACCACATCCTGGCTACAGCAGGATGATGGGGGGGAAAGACTGTTCAGAAATCCTATAATAAGCCGTTGGCAAAAATTGTTTTATTTGCAGAAAAGATTTTACAGACTGCAAATATTTAATTCAAGCCCAGGGGAGCAATTTAATTTCTTTATTATTATTGTTAAAAAATACCATTGTGTTTTTTCTACAAACAGATTCATTGGTTGATTACGATAACACACTTCCTCCCTCAAGGACTTCGGCAGTGCGTGAAATAATACCTGTTACACGGTTTGAAATCACAGAGCTTTAAAGTCTTCACGGAATCACTCACGTGACTCCGAAGTAAAATAGTAAGATGAAATGAGAACTTACCAGTTTGAAGTTTGATCTGTATTTTATGAGGAGTTACGATGAGGGATTACGTGCCCTCCGCTCCCACCCTCAATAATATGGGTCAAACTGATAAACTGATGTCTCCTTGTCTTTACTATGTTTACTTCAATAACTGTGTCTATCTGTGATTCCACACCGCTGCTTTGAAGTATGCCGCACATGCGTGCTGAGCGGGTTCTTCACGTAATCCCTCATCGTAGCTCCTCATAAAATACAGATCAAACTTCAAACTGGTAAGTTCTCGTTTAATCTTACTATTGTTCACCTCTCCATTTCAAGGGGGTGTGAGGCCAACTGATGGTGTCAAGCTTGAAAGGGTGCAGAAAAGATTTGCGCAAATGTTGCCAGGACTCGAGGGCCTGAGATATTGGGAGGTTAGGACATTATTCCTGTATGGGAGCTTGTGGGCTTCCTCTAGGTGTTTCACTTTGCTCCCACATCCCAGGGATGTGGAGGGCGGTAGGTTAGTTGACACTATAAGTTGCTCTTAATATGTTGATGAGCGATTGAATCTGGGGAAAGTTGACGGGAATGTGGGGAGAAAACAAACGGGGTTAGTGTAGGGTTAATATAAATGGATGTTTGATAAGTCAGTGGGGATTCAATGTGCCAAAGGACCTGTTGGTTGATGTTTGACTATCTATGACATTAACCTATATTTTTGCTTCTTAGGCTGCTTTAAGTTGCATGGAAGAATCTCAAACTGAGATTCTTCCATGCAACTGTAGAGACTATATTATTGTACAGGTGTGAGGCATGGACACTCACTCGAGCACTGTCCAAGTCTCTCGATGGTACCTGCATCCGAATGCTCAGAAAAGTTCAAAATGTCAGTTGGAAGGACCACATCACCAACGCCCAGCTCTATGGGGAGATTCCACCTCTGACCGAGAAGATCAGGTGGAGAAGGATGAGGCTCGCTGGTCACTGCCACCGCCACCCAGAAATGCCAGCAAGCCAGGCCTCTCCCCACTGACTCCCAGTGCGGTTCAGAATCAATTTCAAGCTCCTCCTTTATGTATACAAAGCCCGTAACGGGCTTACCCCCACGTACATCAAAAATCTGCTAACCCACCATTCTACCTCCAGGTGCCTCAGGTCGGCCGACTTGGGGCTACTGACTATCCCGCGATCCAGGTATAAGCTCAGGGGCGACCGCTCTTTTGCGGTTACAGTACCTAGACTATGGAACAGCATCCCTCTTCCCATTAGAACTGCCCCCTCTTCCGATCAACTCTTTTACGTCTAGACTTAAAACTTATTTCTTATCACAAGCGTTTCTTGAGGTCCTCTGAGGAAGCGCTGTTTGTATGTATTTATGTATGTATTATTAGATCTATGTACCACTGTATGTACCTGTTTGTACCTGCACTGATGTTAAGCACTTTGGTCAACGAGAGTTGTTTTTGTGCTATAGAAATAAAATTGACTTGACTTGAAACAAGGTTGTGCTGTGGGAACCCTCCCATGGAAGACGTGACCCGGGACGGCCAATCAAGACGATGCTGAAGACGTTGATGGAAGGGGCAGGTGTAGAGACAAAAGAGGAGCTTGCCAGCTGCATGGCGGACAGAGATGTGTGGTGCGTTCGTCACTGAGCCCATCGGAAACCAGCACCACTGCGTCGCTAATGTTTTCAATGATGATGATGGTTAAGGAGATGCTGGAGGTTGGTTAATGAGCACCCAAAAGTCAGCCTGGGGTGAGTGAGTGGTGGGGTTTTATAAAACACAGCTTGTCTCCATAGAAGATGTCACTGAGGGTGCTCTGAGCCCAGCGCTTGTGGAGTTGATAGATTTGGTTGTGTTTGGTCATAGGCTCTGCTTGCAAAAGCAGTCAGGGACTTTATTTACATGGGTAAGCTGGGAGTCTTCTTGTTGGGACAGAAAGAGTTGCAAGAGGGTCTGCTGGAACTATTTAAAAGTGAAGTGTAGAGAGAAAGTAGACAAACAAAAACTGTTTGCTAGAGGATAATAAGCTCGGGGACATGGAATGATGGTAATTAGCAAAAGAACTTTAAGTGACGTAGAAAATTGATTTTGCACAAAGGGTAGATAAAATCTGAAACGGATGCCCCAGGCTAGTAGTGAAGACAGATTCAATTATATTGTGCAAAAGGGAAATGGATAACTATCTGAAAGGAAAGAATTTGCGAGGCTATGGGGAGAGGGTGGGGACTGATACCAGCTGGATGGGCTTTAAGCGGAGCCAATAGAGACCCAATTGCCAAATGTCCTCCTTCTCTACTGGAACATTTTCTCTGATCTTTATGTACATCTAAAGCAGATCTGGAAAGTGGCACCAGCAAAGTGCACACAGCTTTGCACTCAAATTTGTATTCAACTACATAGAATGGGATTAAAACTCTCAGTTTAACGAAAAGACAAGCACGCTGCCAGCTAAAACACAGCTAAAACATGTGCCATGACTGAAATGTTTTGAGAGGTAATTCAATGGACCAAACCCAAACAGTCTTGGCCGTGTTGTCTCCCTATGCGGACAATTGTTTCTCAATTATATCTCGTTCCTTGGAGTCAAGGAAATACCGTTCATGTCGCAGCCCTGTTTCCACCAATCTTTCCACCACTGGGCACAAAAGCACAAGAAGCACAAGAAGCTCAGGATGCCATTGTATGCAGATGCCGAGAAATGTGCTCAGCTCTGGCTGAACAATTTCTAATCTTGTGATGTGGACCCGATAAGAAGAAGACCTCGCTCCTTCAACTTTACAAATGATGGAGGAGACGCCATTTTATCTCCTGCCAGTTTCTTCCCTTTGGTGACATTCTCATCATTGAGTCAGAAGATTCAATACCATAAATTATTTTTAACTGCTGCTAATTCCGTCACAAAGTACCAGGAGTGGAGTTCCACCGAGTCACGGAGTGTGCGTCTGTCCCAATGTGGAAGTTTGGATCATCCCGGCAAGAGGGTCTGTACATCGGGCCGTCCGTAGCGGCAACTGCGGAGGGTTCATGGCCCCGACCACAGATGAACCAAGGAGGAGGATTGACCGAATGTTATTGCCTTCCACCACAGTGACGAGTGTCGATTCCACTGTGGTGGATGTTCATGTTATACTCTGTTGTGTATGGTGCTCTTTTTGATTGTGTGGCTGCATGGTAAATCAAATTCCACTGGACCTTAATTGGTGCATGTGGCAATAAATTTGAACTTGGACTTGAACTTGAGAGAAGTGAATACACATAGAGCACAAAATTGTGAACCCAAAAATAAAATGTGTCAGAGCCACATCTCAGTCTCATCAAGAGGCTTTATGATAAGCATGCAAATATGCAGGGATTGGGATGAATTTGGATCACGTGCAGGCAGAAGGGAATGGATTAATTTGGCATGATGTTAAGCACAAACATAATGGGCCGAAGGGCCTGTTCCTGCACTGTACTTTTCTTAGATACACTAACATTGCCACTCTCGTACAGGCTGAAGTCTAACTATAAGGAAGATAAATGCAGCTTTCACTCCCAGCATTTATGCCAGTGGAGTCAGATTTGTTCCAGGTAACGATTGTGTTGTTCTTGAAGTTCGCTGTGAACTGTCCTTACAAGCACAGAATTATCCATAGTCATAATCAAATCCTCTGAGGGTCTCTGGCGCTAAAAGGCAGCAAGTCTACTGTTGCACCACTGAGTGGCCCCCCCCCCCCCCCCCTCCCACCCCCCATATGCAGCTAAACATTGGACATCCTACTAATGTGGTAAATTATTGAAAATCTAATCTTATCATGCCTCCTGCTTCCTTCTTCTCTATGCTGGTAATGTATTTCCGTGTTGTCGTCCGCGGCCTTTGCCCTGCTGCCCCAGCACACGGCAGCGAAGAAAATGGCACCGGCTACCACTGATTGATAGAACATCTGCAACATCTTGCTTGCTGCTGCAGCTGCTGGTGCTGACGATGGCTGCCATGGTGTACTACTCCTTGCTGTGTTGTATGTGTTTGTTCGTTTGTGTCGTCTGTGAAAACCTCACAAAGATTACTTTCACGGGAGAGGTACTTATTAACATCGGACATACGGTACCTCCAAACATCGTTCCGGATTTCTCTCACTCGCTGGATTATGTGGACATACTCGTCGGTGGGGCTGTGGCTGTGTTCAAGGTCTTGAGATGGAGGAGGACCCGTGGGAAGCGCTCTGGAGCACTCACCCGACTCCGGCGACGAGGATCACGCACACCGCTCCCGAGCATATTCCTGGCAAACATACGTTCTCTCAATAACAAAGTGGACGAACTGCAACGCCTGCGCCAGACAAACAAGGACTTCTCTCGAGCCGCTGCCTTGTGCTTCACCGAGACCTGGCTGTGTGAGTCGACCCCGGACAGCGCGCTGCAAATGGCTGGCTTCCAACTTCACAGAGCGGACTACGAAGTGGAGGCAGCGGTGGAATATGCTTCTATACCAACCAGGACAGGTGCAGCGACATCACGGTACTGTCAAACCTCTGCTCTTCCAACCTAGAATCCTTCTTTATAAACTGCAAACCCTTCTACTCTCCAAGGGAATTTAACTCTTTTATTCTCACTAGAGTTTACATTCTCCCCCATGCCTGCGTACGTGAGGCACAAACGCAACTCGCTGACCAGGTAATGAGGGTAAAGAGTGACTTCCCGGACTCCATGGTCATTGTTTTGGGGGACTTTAACAAAACTAACCTCAGCCGTGACCTTCCAAAGTACAGACTTCATGTTACCTGCCCCACCAGAGGGGAGAGAACACTTGACCACTGTTACACGTCAACCAAGAACGCATATCACTCTCTTCCCCGGGCGGGTCTGGGTCTCTCTGATCATTGTCTAGTTCACCTTGTTCCGACCTACAGGCAGAAACTAAAAGCTGCTAAGCCTGTGGTCAGAACAACGAAAAGGTGGACAAGAGAGGACATTGAGAACCTACAATCCTGCTTTGACTGCACGGATTGGAATGTGTTCAAGGAAGCAACCACAAGGCTTGGTGAGTATTAAAACACTGTATCATCATATGTCAGCTTTTGTGAGGACAGTTGCATTCCAACTAGGACCCGGACATGGTTCAACAACACCAAGCCCTGGTTTACGGCAGAACTCAGACAGCTCCGACAGTCTAAAGAGGAGGCCTACAGGAGCGGGGATGCAGACTTCTACAGGCAGGCCAAGTACAAGCTGAGAAGAGGAATCAGAGCTGCCAAGGAAAGGTACTCTGAGAAGTTGAGGAGCAAGTTCTCAGCTAGTTACTCTTCTTCACTTTACTCTTTGGAAGGGCTTGCAAGAAATAGCCAGCTACAAGAGGAAAGCCCCCCGGCTCTTTGGCCAATGGCCAGCTGACCAATGACCTGAATGAGTTCTACTGCAGGTTTGACAAGCAGAAACGTAACCCTGGTACCCTCTCCTCCCCTCCCCAACAAACACAGCCAGACCACAGTCTGCAAAGACTGGACCCTTTCCCACCCACCCCTCTCCAATCATCACTACACACCCAATTACCCACACCCACCGTGCTGCACAACATCACTTCTCCATCATCAACAATGAAAATAGAGGAGATGGAGAGGCTTTTCAGAAGACAGAAAAGCCAGAAATCTCCAGTGTTTCCCCCTCTACTCTCAAGCTCTGTGCCGAACAACTGGCACCGGTCTACACAGACATTTTCAACCAGTCCCTGTAAACCTGTACTGTCCCTGCCTGCTTCAAAATCTCCACTATTGTCCCTGTACTCAAAAAGGCAAGAATTACTGGTCTTAATGACTGTGCCTGTCGCACTGACCTCTGTAGTCATGAAGTCCCTTGAAAGGCTTGTGCTGGCCAAGCTGACAATTATCACAACTGCAGTTTGCATATCGGGCCAATAGATCTGTAGATGATGCAGTCAACCTGGGCCTGCACTTCATCCTCCAGCACCTAGGCCGCCAGGGGACCTATGCGAGGATTTTGTTTGTTGATTTTAGCTCTGCATTCAACACCATTGTGCCAGAGCTACTACACTCCAAACTTACCAAGTTGGCTGTGCCTGAACCCCTCTGTCGGTGGATCACTAGCTTCCTGACAGACAGGAAGCAGCATGTGAGGCTCGGAAAGCACATCTCAGATCTGTATCTCATGTGCTAAGGATGAAATCCTGACCTTGTTTGCGGTCCCTGCACTTTGTTGTTATCTGTACTTTCCCTGTAGCAGAGACACTATATTCTGTGCTCGTGTTTATTTTCTCATTTGCACTAACTGATGTACCTATTTATGGCATGATTTGTCGGCATAGCACACAAAACAAAATTTGTAATTGTATCTCGTACACAGGGCCGGATTTACCTATAAGTTAGACAAGCTTAAGCTTAGGGCCTCGAGGTCCAGGGGGGCCTCGCAGAGCCGGATTTACCACTTGACTTCGTAGGCTGAAGCCTAGGGCCTCGGAATCTAGGGGGCCTCCGGCCAGGGCAGGACATCTGGCGTTCAACTCTGGGCGGGCCCCCCTCTCTATCTCTCTCTCTCCATCTCCCCCCGCTATCCGTGTCCGGGCCGCCAGGCTCCGCTCGCTCCTCATCCGCCGGCACGGCAGGCCGCCTTGCACATGCGCATTGCTGCGGCCTGCACGTCCTCCCCCTGCACATGTGCACAACCATGGCCAGCACATCATCAGTCGACCTGTGCATGCGCACTGCAACGGCAACTGGTCGGCGCTGGGCACTTTCTCCCTCGCTTTGAATTGTGGGAGATTTGGCCGCCATGGCTGTCCTGTCGCTGCCTCGCCGCCAGCGCTGAAAACCAACGCGGAGGGAGGGGGCCTCACAAGTGGAACAGCTTAGGGCTTCTCTTCATCTAAATCCGGCCCTGCTCGTACACATGACAATACTAAACCGATCATAAACTCTGAACAGTTTACTGTTCCTCAGATCTGGGCTTATACCTGCTCTTCAGTGCTGTCTGTGTGGATTTTCATGTTCTTCCTGTGACCATGTGGGTTTCCTCCCTATGCTCTGATTTCTCGCCTCTTTACTCATCCAAAAAACCTCTTGGTTGATAAATTGCCCATAGTGTGTAAGTTGGTGGTATAATTTGGCCGAGTTAAATTGTAGAAGAATAAAACGTGACTCCTAAATTAGTATGAATGGGTACTAGATGCATGGCGCAAGCTCAATGGGCTGAAGGGCCTGTTTCCTTGCCCATTCTAAAACTATATTTTTTCTATTGCTATATCTGTACCATAGCTACTGCAGTATTCCAGAATCGCACAAATGCATTCCTTTTCATGAGCAGACAATTTTGCTTAAGGGGCTGTCCCATTTGGGTGACCTAATTGGCGAGTTTAGAAGAGTTTGAAAAAATGGCATGTTGAAGACCTCCTTCGATTATGTAGAAGACCTCCTTCTACCTCCTTCGACTACGTTGAAGACCAGCTTCGACTAGCTACGACTAGCTACGACTAACTTCGGGAAAATTGGACACCGAATAGTGGAGAGTGAAGATGACCTCCTTCGATCTCCTTCGACCTCCCTTCGACTATGATGAAGACTATCTACGACTACCTTCGACTACCCTTGATTACCTATGACTAACATGCTGACCTACTACGACCTACTAAGACTAAACCTACGAGTAAAAAAAGTATCGATTTTTTCCATGGTGATCTTCTTTTACTCGCGGGCATTTTTTAACATATTGATAAAAACACCGCGACCTAGCTGAGGCCTCGAGTGCGCGGAGCCCTCTCTCGAGCATGAAGGAGAGTTATGAAGACCTCCTACAACCTCGTGTCGACCATGCTGCGAGTATGAGTCGAGGGCACACTCGCCAGAACTCGCATATTAGGTCGCCAAAGATTTCCTGGAGTTAGGAAGGAAATGCTCTCCCTTGAGATAGCACGGAGAGGGCAGAGATTATCCTGGTTGAGGGTCAATCTCCATCACCAAGAGGGGCTCAATGGCACCACCCTGGCCCAGAGTGGCCGAGTCCCCGAGACTGGGTAAGAAAACACACGAGAGTAACTTTGCATCATCCTCACTGGCGTGCTGCATCTGAATGCAACTGTACAGATAAGAATGAACACCTCACTTTTGCTGCAAAAGCCAAGACCCATTCTGAGCATGCTTCATTGTGTGATCTGGTCATTCCATCGTGCCCAGTGAGGTAGAGTCAGAAAACACCTGCCAGTTCAAAGCGCCACATCATTGAAGTGCTACAGATTGTATTTCTGCACACAGCCTGCAACCTCATGGTCTGGTATATCCCTTGTTCTACTGCTGCTGCTCGGCAAAGGGATGTATCCTGATCCATTGATGAATATAGAAGTTAAGACCATAAGGGGCATCAGATTTAAGCAAAAACAAATGAGGTGCCAAGCTGTCGTCAGAGCTAAGCCATTCAATAACAAGGGATCTGATGAAACCCTTGACTCTTGCCAGGCCTATCATGTGTGATGGTGAAGTTACCACACTGGCAGTCAGACCTCTGATTCGTTGACCTGGAAACAAGAGTTAAAATCGCACCGGAGTACACAGGCAGTCAAAATATGATCAATTAATTAAAATAACATTAAAATTGTTCTTAAAATTAAAATAACAATGACCATGAAAATGCAGGACTATCATCTGGTTCACTGGTGCTCTTTAGGGATAGGACACCCACCTTCCTTGCCTGGTGTGACCTGCCTTAATGTGTCACCAGAATGTCAATGCATTGATTCTCAATTGGCTCCTCAGTGCAGGCATGATAGAGATAGATAACAAATATCAGTGGCATTCCCATTCCATTCCATTCCCATTCCATTCCAATTCCCATTCCACGAATAAGCAAAAATACAATAAAATGTACCCAACTGTGATGGACATTTTTAGACAATAGACAATAGACAATAGGTGCAGGAGTAGGTCATTTGGCCCTTCAAGCCAGCACCGCCATTCAACGTGATCATGGCTGATCATCCACAATCAGTACCCCGTTCCTACCTTCTCCCCATATCCCCTGACTCTGCTATTTTTAAGAGCCCTATCTAGCTCTCTCTTGAAAGCATCCAGAGAACCTGCCTCCACCGCCCTCTGAGGCAGAGAATTCCACAGACTCACCACTCTCTATGAGAAAAAGTGTTTCCTCGTCTCCGTTCTAAATAGCTTACTCCTTATTCATAAACTGTGGCTCCTGGTTCTGGACTCCCCCAACATCGGGAACATGTTTCCTGCCTCTAGCGTGTCCAAGCCCTTAACAATCTTACTTGTTTCAATGAGATCCCCTCTCATCCTTCTAAACTCCAGAGTGTACAAGCCCAGCTGCTCCATTTTCTCAGCATATGACAATCCCGCCATCCCGGGAATTAACCTTGTAAACCTACGCTGCACTCCCTCAATTTTAAATGCCTAAAGAGAGGAGAAAATGTCAAGAATATCTTCATCCTCAATGGCAGAACACAGTGGAAATGCTAAAGCACCTAAATCTGAGATTTCAAGTATAGGGTCCAGTTTGGCTTCTTTCTAAACTTATTATCGACCCAATTGCCAAACATTCTACATTTAATGAGGAAATATAGTTGGGTGCACTGGATACAGCAAAGCCAACAGGACCCAATAGCACCTTGGTTCCAGTGTCAGAGACTTTTTCACGGAGACAGAGACATTTCTAACTAATCTGTCCCAATAAATTAACAACACTGGAATCTCCCCGACAGTGTGGAAAGATGTACAGATGTGACCAGTCAGAAAAAGCCAGGGAAAATCCAATGTGGCCAGTTTGGCCTCACTCATCAGCCAACTGATAAAGGGTATCATCTCGCAGTACTTCTTCAGAAGCTCATCAATGTGACCACTTAGATTCAAAGTATTCAAAGGTTTTTATTAGTCACATTCACATACACCGAGGTGTAATGAAGTGAAATGCTTTTTGCCATTTTGCAGCACACAAAAAAAGAATACAGACATAACACCAATGAGAGTCTTAAACACAAAGAACATCCCCCCACAATGGCTCCCACCATGAGGGAAGGCACAAAGTCCAGTCCCCAACCCCAGTTCACCCATAGTCGGGCCTATTGAGGCCTCCACAGTTGCCTCTACGGAGGCCCGATGTTCCTGGCCGTTCTCGCGGGTGATGGTGCTCCGGCGTCGGGAGAGTCCTCACAGCGGCATGGGAAACCTGGAACGGCCGCCTCCGTACTGGAGGCCGCGGCTTCCGAAGCCAACAAGGCCGCGCCGGATGGAGCTCCACAACTGGCGATCTCGTCGCGAGATCCCAGGCTCCCGGTGCAAAGTTCAGCGCCGCCGCCCGCAGCTGGCCGCTCCACAGTCCCGCAGTTCCGCGATGTTGTTCCCGGCGGTCTCAGCTCACCGGAACTCCAGCGCAAGGCATCGCCCGCTCCGCGATAGCGTTCCAGCGCTGTGCCGCCGCCGAAGCCGAGGTTCTTGCGGTCCGCGACAGGAAACGCCGCTCCAGGCCCGCTGGTAGGCTGCGAGGACGGGTCGAAGCTGCAGCCCGGAGAAAAGCTGCCTCTCCGACCAGGTAGGGACCCTGAAAGGCAGTTTCCCCCCCTTCCCCCCCCCCCCCCCCCCCCCCCCACCCCCCACACAAAAAAGTCTAGACCTCCAAACAAAACACTTTAACTAACTAAAAATAATAATAAAACGGTGAAAAGACAGACAACTGCTGGCAGGGCAGCCACGCACAGGACAGCGCCCCCTCTCGAGATATCGATCTTATTGCAGTCTTGGGATAAAGAATTCCAGTGGTGAGGGGCAAGTGGCTGTCTTTGGAATCGGGGCAGCTTGTGGTTGGGTCAGAATCAAGTAGCCATGATAGGTAGCCTGGTTTCAGTCATACGTCACTCAATATGGACATCAATTATTTCAGCCACAAGGCATATCATTGCAGGGGTTCCTCAAGAAAAGACCTTGGTCCAGCCATTTTCATTTGCTTCATTAATGACTTCCCTACTATAAGGGCAGAAGGGAAGATCTTCATTAATGTTTGAATAACATTCAGCTCCATTGGCAACTACTCAGATAATGAAACAGCTCACTCCAGCAGATGAGAGATGAGAAATGACAAGTAATACTTGCACACACTAGTTCAAGGTGATGGTCTTCATCAACAATGTCAGAACGCATTTGCATCAAATGGATATCAATTGCATTTCCTCAGTTAAAAGTTTCACCATTAACATCCTGGGGATCATCATTGACCAGAAGCTGATGCACCACAGAATTGTCATGGCTACGAGATCAGGTCAGAGGTGGTGCTGCTGTGGCAAGTGACTCTGGGCTCACAACCTGAAGTCTTTCCACTATTCACAAGTCAGGATTATGATGGAATACTCTGCACAGATGAGCAGAAATCCAAAACCACTCAAGAACCTCCACACTCTCCAGGACCAAGAATTCATCTCAGTTGTCACCCCATTCAATATCCTAAACATCCACCCCTCTGCTACTGGTGCACCATCATTGTGTGCGATCTGTAGCAACTTGCTCAGGTTCCTTTGACAGCACCTCTCAAAACTGTGGTCTCTACCATCCAGAAGCAAAAGAGTAAATGCAAGGAACATCAGCAAATGTAAGCATGCTATAAGGATCCATTGACCCAATTGGAAATATCATTGTCTATGTGGATTCCCACGTTCTATGTTAACTTCCAAGACCTCCGAGCGACACAGTGGTGCAGCGGTAGAGTTGCTACAGTGTGGTTACTACCACACCTTACTGCTACCTTAGAGTGTGGTTCCTACCTTATATGTATGTATTTATGTATGTACTTAATCTATGAACCACTGTTGTATAACATTAGTACCTCCACCAATGTAAAGCACTTTGGTCAACGAGAGTTGTTTTTTAAATGTGCTATAGAAATAAAAGTGACTTGGCTTACTTGCCAGTGCCAGAGACCCGGGTTCGACCTTGACTGCAAGTGCTGTCTGAAAGTAGTTTGTACATTCTCCCTGTGATAGCGTCGGTTTTCTCCGAGTGCTCTGGTTTCCGCAAACATCCCAAAGACATGCAGGTTTATGGGTTAATTTGCTTTATAAATTATCCCTAGTGTCTAGGATAGAACTAGTGTACGGGCAATCGTTGGTTGGCGTGAACTCGATAGATCGAAGGGCCTGTTTCCACACTGAATGCCTAAACTAAACTAAACCAAACTAAATCAAACTAAAATCAAACTAAAACCAAATTAAACTAAACCAAACTAAACCAAATTAAAATAAACTAAACTAAACCCTGTATACGGGTCTGGGACGTTTTATACTCTGACAGTTACAAGCAGGCCATTTATTTCAACGCCGTGTGCACAGACATTTTCCTACTGCCCAGACTTACATCTCAACTAGCCACTATTTGCCACACACTTTCTGTACTTGCCAAACTGCCGCTGTCACTACTGATGGCTGTGATTCCTTGCCCTCCCATCCTCTTTGCCAGAATGGATTCTTAACATCCACTTGCAGAATGTGCAACCAAATACATAGGAGACACGAGGAGCTAAAATCAAAGTACACTCCCTTTATTCGTGTGAAAACCCGTATGTCCAGATTCAGAGACAGTTTCTTCCCAGCTGTTATCTGGCGACTGAACCATCCTACCAACAACTAGAGAGCAATCCTGAGCTACTATCTGCCTCATTGGAGACACTCGGACTATCTTTGATCACACTTTACTGGACTTTTGTTTTCTTTTGTCCCGTTGTTGCAGTTTATTTCGGTTTATTTAGTTGTGTATGTGTGGGGGGGTGGGTGTAACATGTTTTTTTACTCTTCCTTCGGGGGGGATGCGACCTTTTCTGCCGTTTCCCCTGTCTCCGTGTCCGTCTGCGCTGAGGCCTATCGCAGAGCTGGCGGCCTCCAACTGCGACCGACCTCGAGGCTATGGAGGCAGAGCCAGGACTTACCAACGCGAGGCTGGCCGACTTCGGGGCTGTGGTTGCGGTGCGACCCAACTTCCGACCCGACTTTGGAGCCTCGGAGGCTCGGCCGCGGGCCAGCGGACGACATCATCGGGAGCTCGCAGGTCACAGGTGGTGACCTGTTTTTACGGAGCTCCCGCAACTACAGCTGCGTCCGCTGGACTGGAGGGCGGCAGCTTCGGCAGCTTCAACCGCCCTGGGCCGCGGAGTTTGAACCAGCCCGTTTGCGGAGCACGGATTCAGCCGCGGGACTTACTTACCATCACCCGGCGGGGCCACAACATCGGAGGCTTGGATTGCCTCAGTGCAGAGGGAGAGCAAGGAGGGAAAAGACAATGACTTTGGGACTTTAAACTGTGTTGAGTGTTTGTTATTTATTCTATGCTATGACTGCAGGCTAAACCATTTTGTTGCACTGAAAAGTGCAATGACAATAAATTGAATCAAATCAAAATCAAATCAAAAATCTTACACAAACGTTATTCAAGTTATTTCCTTTATCATGTATCTCTACATTGTGAATGGCTCGATTGTAATCATGTATTGTTTTTCTGCTGGTGGACACAAAATGCTGGAGTAACTCAGAGGTAACTCAGCATTTTGTGTCTACCTTTGATATAATCCAGCATCTGCAGTTCTTTTCTACACATTGTTTTTCTGCTGACTGGTTAGCAGGCAACAAAAGCTTTTCACTGTACCTCGGTACACATGGCAATAAACTAAACTCAAACTCAAAACGTCATGGGACTGAGGGAGCAGTGAGTCACACGACATAATCCTTAAAGCAATAACATAATTAAACTAACAATTAAAGTGTCCAATTTCACATGTGCCACATTTGACAACATGTAAAGCAGTTAGTGTAGAAATCTGGCAGTGTGTAAACTTAGAGGCATCTAAATCAGAGTGTTGTAAGCTGGTGTATGTAAATTGACCAGCATGTAATTAAGGTAATATATAAACTGGTGGTGAATGAACCAAGTATAATTAAGACACGGAGTGTACAAAACTGATGTGTATGCAATATGCAATAGTATGCAATATGTGAATTGGAACATGTACGAATGAGACAGTATGATTATTTTTAAACATTGCGGCTGATCCTGCATTAAAGTAGCAATTTCCCTTTTATATTTCCCAGCTATCAGTTCCAGCATGGAATCTGGCCCAGATTGAGGGTACTATCCTGGCAATAATAACATCCGGTGCTTGTCGTGCGAATGAGATAATTGCCGATAGGATCAGCATAGAATGAATACCTGATGTGTCATATGTAAAGTCTACGCTATTTCTGAATCTCGACGACATCTCTTCAGAAAGGCTGCACAGACAGAAACATTCCCACATGATGAGTCAATGCACCCAGCCGTGGCAGTGGCCAAAACCCCTTCCAGCAAGCACTGTGTCTCTCTAATTTGGTGTAATTCGTAACATCCTTTTTTCGGATTCATAATACCCATTCATTTTTTAAATCGTAGCTGGCATTCACACAGCTGGCTCTCTACAATTTCTCCTTGATCTGAGTGGCTTGCTCATTCATTTCACAAGGCGGTTAAGAGGCCATCACATGATCTGGGGCTGCAGGTTTCTGAGTTGGTGGTGAGGGCTGTGTGCCTCAGCTCCAGCCACCAACCTGTGCATAGACAGCACTGCCCGCAGAGAACAAGGTCACCCACCCTGCACTTCCCAGTCTCCGCTTCGTTCCAGCCAGTGTGGCTGATCCAAACCAGATTTCCCAGTTTGCTGCTTACCACAGTACGGGGGAGGTCACTAGTGCTTGGTAGTCAAAGAACGGGGACTTTGTCTGTTTTCCTTGGGCAGAGGGATCCCAGCAACGCATGGGGAGCACATGGGGAGAGACAGACTGCATTTATATTCTGCCTGGGGCTCCCTGTCGGCTAATCTCCCGGCGGGTCGCAGACGGATGCCAAACCCCGATCAGCAGCGGGCCTGGCTCTCCCGCCAATGAATCATCCTACCACAACCAGAGAGCAGTTCTGAACTGTATATCTGCCTCTTTGTGACCCTCGCACTATCCTTGATCGGACGTTACTGCCTTTACTTTGCACTAAAGGTTATTCACTTATCCTGTATCCATACGCTGTGAATGGATTGATTGTAATCATGTATTGTCTTTCTGCGGACTGGATAGCACGCAACAAAAGCTTCTCACGGTACCTCGATACACGTGACAATAAACTAAACTGAATAAAGTAAACTAAAGTGAACTGGAGGAGCCGGCCTGGTATGGGTCCGCGGCTCGTCTCCTGCTCGCCCGAAGACATCGCCCGAAGACAGTCGGCAATTTTCTCACCCTCCAAACCGAGTTTAAAATTCCAGCATTTCCTACAGACTCCTTTACTTGGATACCATTAATTAATCTTGCACACCCTCGTACTCATCTCTCAGCTAACATCACACTGCATAATTTAAGCACGTAAATTGAAATGTTTAAATATAGGCTTAGGTTTAAGGCTAACTAATGTCATATGTACCAAGGCACAGTGAAAGGCTTTGTTTTGCATGTTATCCAAACAGATCATACATGAATACAGTCTAACCCAAGTACAATAGATAGAGTAAGGTGGAATATATATATTCATATTGTATATTTTTATATGTGTATATATTTATATAATGGTATATGGACACACTGATCTGTTCTGTATTCATGCCTACTATATTCTGTTGTGCTGAAGCAAAGCAAGAATTTCATTGTCCTAGCTGGGACACATGACAATAAACTCTCTTGAATCTTGAATCTTGAATCTTGAGATACAGAGTGCAGAATATAGCTCTCAGTGTTGTGGTGCATCAGTTGCATAGACTAAGTCCAATGTCCACAAAGAGGTTGAGGTGAATCGGACAGTACCCTAGCATATTGAAGGATCATTCATACGTCTGATAACAGAGGGAAGAACCTATTCCTAAGTCTGGTGGTGCACACTTACAAGCCTCTGTACCTTCTGTCGGACTGGAGCAGGGACAAGAAGGAATGACCTGGGTGGGGCAAGTGTTTGATTATGTTGACTGCTTTTCTGAGGGAAGGTGAAATGTAGTTGAAATGAATTGTACTAAGTCTGGTCTGTGTGATGGACTGGGCTGCATCTACAACTCTCTGCATTTTCTTCAGGTCTTGTGCAGGTCTGGTCTCCAAATTTGAGGAAGGACATTCTTGCTATTGAGGGAGTGCAGCGTAGGTTCACAAGGTTAATTCCCGGGATGGCGGGACTGTCATATGCTGAGAGAATGGAGTGGCTGGGCTTGTATTTACAAAATTACAAACTTACAAAATTCTTAAGGGGTTGGACAGGCTAGATGCAGGAAGATTGCTCCCGATGTTGGGGAAGTCCAGGACAAGGGGTCACAGCTTAAGGATAAGGGGGAAATCCTTTAAAACCGAGATGAGAAGAACATTTTCACACAGAGAGTGGTGAATCTCTGGAACTCCCTGCCACAGAGGGTAGTCGAGGCCAGTTCATTGGCTATATTTAAGAGGGAGTTAGATGTGGCCCTTGTGGCTAAGGGGATCAGAGGGTATGGAGAGAAGGCAGGTACGGGATACTGAGTTGGATGATCAGCCATGATCATATTGAATGGCGGTGCAGGCTCGAAGGGCCGAATGGCCTACTCCTGCACCTAATTTCTATGTTTCTATGTTTCTATGTTTCTATGTATGCTCTGGGATTTAGAAGGATGAGAGGAGATCTTATTGAAACATATAAGATTATTAAGGGTTTGGACACGCTAGAGGCAGGAAACATGTTCCCGACGTAGGGGGAGTCCAGAACCAGGAGCCACAGTTTAAGAATAAGGGGTAAGCCATTTAGAATGGAGATGAAGAAACACATTTTCACACAGAGAGTGTGAGTCTGTGGAATTCTCTGCCTCAGAGGGCGGTGGAGGCCGGCTCTCTGGATGCTTTCAAGAGAGAGCTAGATAGGGCTCTTAAAGATAGTGGAGTCAGGGGATATGGGGAGATGGGGTACTGATTGTGGATGATCAGCCATGATCACATCGAATGGCGGTGCTGGCTCGAAGGGCCGAATGGCCTACTGCACCTATTGTCTATTGTCTATTGCAGAGTTGTTCCCAAACCGAGCAATGATGCAACCCGACAGAATGCTTTCCATGAAGCAACTGTATACATTGGAGACATGCCAAATTTCATCAGTCCCAACCCGAAACATCACCTACTCCCTTTCATCAGAGATGCTGTCTGACCCGTTGAGTTACTCCAGCTTCCTGTGACTATCTCGGTGTCACAGTTCCTTTCTCTCCAATGGCGACTTATCTCAAAGGCCCCATCAGATTTTACTTGGCGCTGGGTGTCTCAAGCTCCCTTTCAGCCGTCACCAATACCACCAAAAGCAAACTAACCACCGGAGTCTTACTGTGTGAAAAATGGTTGAGGTCCATTTGACAATTACGCTGCACTTATGGGAAGTACTTTGGTGGGGCAGCATTTTGTCAGTACATCATGAGGTGCTGCCCACAAGTTCCTTCTCCGCTAGCCCCACATGAAGTTGGCAGCATGAAAACTTTCAAGCCTGGTGTCTCATGACTAAAACAGAAATCTTTCCTTTCCTTCTTATGAGCGGTAGAATTAATCTCTTTGGGGCCTTTTAATTGCAAGGCAGTTTAAATGATCTCACAGATGTGGCTTGTAGAAGACTGAATTTCATTAGTGATTCCCTTTGATCATCTTTTAAAGCAGTAAATGATGGGATTCGCTCCAACCTCCAATGATGAACAATTCCAAACCTGTTGATGAATAATGAAATAATTAAGGTGACTGCAGCCTCTTTGTCAGCATTTCCTCAGGCTCAGGCTTGCGGCAAATGTTTCTAAAAGGCAAGAGTTGACGGCCTGTTTGGCGTTACCAAGTGCTGCATGTTAATCAGACCTAATTTGCTCGTGTTTGGGACATCCCTGGTTGCTGCTGGAAGTGCAAGTGGTCATCCTCATGTCAGCTCCAGCCGGCTGCAAGGGACTAAGCTTCTCCTTGGTTTACTGGGGCTGTCCCTCAGTCAAGGATGGCTCATTCCACAGAGTTGATTTGTCTAACATCGGTGGCAGCTATATACCAACTGCCCCATGGACTTGGCCCGTTAAAAATGGAATTAGGAAAGGTTAAGAGCCCTCATGCTGTTCAAACCTAACACTTGACCTACACACAGCGCACATACACTTGCTCATTCCTCTCTCGCACACAACAACAACAGCAAAACAAAAAGAAGGCGACGAGAAGAAGAACAAAAGCATAAAGCGAGAGTAGAGAGTCAGCAGAGAGAGCAGAGAGACCAGCGCGCTCCAGCGCATGAGAGAGGATCATCAGCTATCGTCTCCATATCGCGCCTCTCCTCTCTGATAGCTATCGTAGCTCTCTCTCTACTCTCTCTCTGCTCTCTCTCCTCTTCTCTCCTCTCATCTCTCTCTCTATCTCTCATCTCTCTCTCCTCTCTCTCTCTCTCGTCATTCTCTCCTACTACATACCTGCACTCCCTCTGCCACACATACGCCGTGCACCACGTGCACATCATTGCATTGCACTTGCTTCCTTTCTTCACCACAAGTTTGTTTTTCTTACACATACAATTAACCTCTCACTCTCACACACCTGCATGGCACACCATCTTTCTCCACCACACTTTTGTTCTCTTCACCACTCACCTACTCTCTCCCTCCCACCATGCGTGTAGACACACGTGTTCTCTCAATCCACTCAGTGACATGTACATCTCTTACACTCACTCTCCGACACATCCACACGCACACTATCTCACACTCTTTCACACTGACGACCACACACACACACACACAGTGACTTAGTGGAAAGCAGTTTGAGAAAAGGGGAAGGGATTGAGAAGGAGAAAGACTGAGGGAAAAAAGATATAAAAGAAGGGGAACTGGTGAAGGAAACATAAGGGGAATGGGAAGAGTCTTGGAATGTTTTGTGTGTGTGTGTGTGTGTGTGTGTGTGTGTGTGTGTGTGTGTGTGTGTGTGTGTGTGTGTGTGTGTGCGTGCGTGCGTGCGTGCGCGTGTGCGTGTGCGTGTGCGTGTGCGTGTGTGTGTAATGTGTGAATGTAACCCATTGTCGATCAGTGATGAAGGACCAACTTGAACTGCAGGAAGCTGTCAAACAAGAGCTGGATGGGAGTTGAACTTGATGGTAGTCAGCCACAAATTTGATTGAGTAGCCCTGCTTTTTGATGATACTTTGTCACTTCTACTAATTAGATTAAAATGCTCACCATATGGATTCAGTTAAATATAGAGTGGTTAGAATGAAACGTTCTGTCCTGACAATGTATATGAGTGATTTTGGTCCACATGTTGAGACTCATGCCATTAAGATGTATCATGTTTCATCCACAGAGGCAGGGGGATTTGGTAGCATTCAGTTGCCCAGGCCCTTACTCACAGAGTGAACCCAGCACATGGATCTGTGGTAGTAAGAGGCCAAACATCTACATGCTGCCCAGATGCTGTTATACAAGATAGACAAAAGTGCTGGAGAAACTCAGCGGGTGCAGCAGCATCTATGTAGTGTAGGAAATAGGCAACGTTTTGGGCCGAAACCCAGAAGGGTTTCAGCCCGAAACGTTGCCTATTTCCTTCGCTCCATAGATGCTGCCTGAGCCACTGAGTTACTCCAGCATTTTGTGTCTATCCTCCGTGGCAGTCCATGACACGTGGCATGTGATAGCGAACCGTTATTGCGTAAAGAGCTTACAAGCCCGGATTCTACTTCCAGGAATCAAGCGTAAAAGAATGAAATGAAAACATTTTTGAACACATTTTCAGGCCACAGCCGGCGACAGAAACAGAACAAACGACAAACATTTTCCTTTTGATGAGAAATTCTGATTGGAGATTGTAAACAAGCCAGAAACTGCTGGCAACGATGCATCTCACCTGATGCAGAACGAATACTGAAACACAATGATTTCTTCACTGGATTCCCACCAATGTTTATTTCTGTGGCAATTAAAACAAGAAGGGTCTCGACCCAAAAAGTTGCCTATTTCCTTCGCTCCATAGATGCTGCTGCACCCGCTGAGTTTCTCCAGCACTTTTGTCCACTTTCGATTTTCCAGCAACTGCAGTTCCTTCTTAAACATAAAGTATTATATTGTTTTGTCTCTAAGAGTGAGGAGCTTTTCTCTTTCCTCCTCCCTTCTGAACATAGTGACAATTTATTATAATCATAGTCATAATCATACTTTATTAGCCAAGTATGTTTTGCAACATACGAGGAATTTGATTTGCCATACAGTCATACTAATAAAAAGCAACAGGACACACAAAATACATTTTAACATGAACATCCACCACAGTGACTCCTCCACATTCCTGACTGTGATGGAAGGCGGAAAAATGTTCAATCTCTTCCCTTCTTTGTCCTCCAGAGGTCGGGGGCCTCGAACCTTCCGTTGACGGGACGATCTTACTCCCGTAGCCGGTGGCGGCCTCCTCATCGGGCAATCAAGCTCCTGTATCGGGGGGAATCACAGATCCCCACGCCGGGTGATCGGCCTCGGGTCGGGGCTAGTCGATCGTCGTGCGGTTTTGGAGCTTCCCGACTCGGTCTCCGCCGGGCTCCTCGATGTTAAAGTCCGCAGGCCGTAGTTGGAGCGTCGATCCCAGGCAAGGGCTCGGCTCCGATGGGAAGTCCACACCCCGTGGTGGGACTGAAAGTCACCCCCAAGCAAGGCCTCCAGCCTTGAGCGACCGGAGATACGACCCGGAAAACAATCGCATCTCCGGCAAGGTAAGAGATAGAAAAAAGTTTCCCCCGACCCCCTCCCCCACCCCCCACATAAAACAAACTGGTGAACATGAACACAACCTTTTTAAACACACTAAAAATAACAAAAAGACAGACAGACTGTAGGCGAGGAAGGCATAAGGAAAAGGATTGTTTTTTTACAAGGTTCGACATAGCTCTCATTTTACATTGTTAGGCACTGACGTGCAATGACAATAAAAAATATATTATCATTATTGCTTGCATATGTTGAAAGGTGCGGAATGCCTGGAATGCATATATAATCTTAGATAGCACGCACAGTAAAGGGGCTGTCCCACTGCGGTGACCTAATCTGTGAGTTAAGAAGAGTGTCTTCGACCTTCAAGCTCGAGGACACTCATCTGGAAAACCTCAAGCTGGATCGACCGTCACCATTGAAACCGCGAGCTGGATCGACCGACCACACACAAACACATTGCAAAGGCAGGGGGCAAGGAAAGCGGGGGAGCGCAGTCTGAAATTCACACCCACGATGAAGAGGAAGGTAAAAGACGGCTGCACAGGGTACGGTAAGTCCTTTAGTGAGCGCGGCGGGGGGAGAGAAGGGGAGAGAAGGGGAGAGAAGGGGAGAGAAGGAGAGAGAAGGGGAGAGAAGGGGAGAGAAGGGGGGAGAAGGAGGGGAGAAGGGGGGGAGAAGGAATGGAGACACATTTAAGACACCAGACCACGTTTAATAAAGTTTAGCAGGCATTTTACTTACCGGTCGGTTTTCCTTGGTCCTGAAAACTCCAATTAGCCAATTAAAATGTGGGGTCAGCGAAGGAGATTGCCTACAGCTGCCCTCGACTGCCTGTAACTAAATAGCGACCCCACTCCACTGCACTACGAGTTAAAAAGAACCATGCCGACCAAATTTTACTCTCGGAAAAATTTTCAACATGCTGAAAATTTTCCGCGACCTAGCTGAGGCGACGAGTATTCGGGAACTTCCCTCGAGCATGAAGGAGAGTATCAGTGACCTCATAGGACCTCCTAGGACCACATGTCGAACATGCTGCATGTTTGAGTCGAGGGCAAACTCTTCTAAACTCGCAGATTAGGTCGCCGCAGTGGGACAGCCCGTTAAGTATGTATTGTTGGATGTGCGCCTTTTTAGAAAAGATACTAAACTGACAACAGTCAGTACTCTTCAGTACAGAATTCAATGGCCATGGTGTGCTTTGGTCACACCGGACAATAGCAAAGGATGACGTATTAATGAATGTTCTTTATATCTTTCTCTTTTAAAATTCAATTCAGCCTGCAAACTGTAAGGTAAACTATCTGAAGACAAGTATGTGAAGATTTTTAATTCTCTCCCTTTCCTCCTATCCTGAATTTCCATGCACTTCTGTTTAATCCTTTTGGTGCTAGAGTAGCCTGGATGGTCCAGCGTGTGTGTATGAGATTGTGTGTGAGTGTGTGTGTGTGTACTGTGTGTATGAGTGTGTGCATTTTACTGTGTATCTATGTATACTCACAACTGTTCAAATCTGTTTCTGTCCATCTGCATGGGCATATCTTTAGACGACTGTCAAAATCTTTGTGTGACTTTGTGTATCATTGTGTATGTTTTTATAAGGTTTCACAGAATATATATGGAGACAAATTTTCCAATGGCCAAGGTGCTTAGAACCAAGGGCCAAAGTGCATGTTGAAGTGGTTCCATTTTCCAATGCCATTTATCAGATCATGTGCATGTGAAACAGCTGAATCCACTGAACCAGCTAGCCTTGGTGGCCCTTGGTTGCCTTGTGAATACAAACACCCAGAGAAGAGCAAACAGGAGAACTAGCTGGGACAAGAGTGCAAGTGATGGACACCAATGTGCTAACCTAAGCCTTGTCTTTGTTCCGTGAATGTTAACTGAAGCAGGAATTGGTTTTCAGATGGCTCAGTGAAGTCCCAGTCATCTTTGAGCTGAAGATGATGGGCTGTGCAACTCCAAACTCTTCAGAATATAATCTAGGCTGACATGTCAGTGGTGCGTTGTACTGATGGATCTGCTATCAATTGAAATATATCTATTTTGAAAGTTAACTCTTGAAAGATGAGAGATGTGAAAGAGAGTGTAAGAATGGACAATAATTGTCAGGCTTGCTGCAACCATCCATACCAGAGATTATGTAGCTGCTCCACCGCCAGGCACCTTAAGAATGGATATGATACATTCGAGGTTATTTTCAGAACCGGTCTTTCAATGATCTGTAGCCATAACATAAATCACAAATAAATTTGGCAACACACCAACATTCACGCAACTCAAATTATTTAATCTTTATTCAGGGTGGAGTGCATAATTGAGGAAAAAATATGTTTCTATTGTGAAGTGTGGGAGGCATTGCTGTAGATTTAACGATTCAGCAAAAGCTTCACAATTAAATCATTGCCAACAGCCCTGGAAGTAGAAAGCTGGTTAAAATGGCACTGCTTCTTAAATATACATGAGGTTAAAAGCAACGGTTGCTAAAAGAATATAAAAGAGACAATTTAGTGAAGGCTTTTCCATGATATTCTGTAAGACCAACACTCTGCAGACCATTGGCTGAGATGTGACTAGTTTCAATGAATGGTTTCAGTGCTTTGGTCCGATTCCAGCTAAGCAGAGATCAGTCCAATTAAGATTACCCCATTCCTGTTGTGTTTGACTTTTGCAAGTTTGAAGACATCTCCACACATCAGAGCTGGCCATGTTAAACATACGATCATTTGATTGGAATGAAAATGTGAGGTTCTCACTGTATCCTTCACCCTGAGCTGCGTACAAACACAATAAAACAGATTAGCCGATCATTGATTCCCTGCTGTGTGGGAACATGTTGAGTACAAATTGGTTAGTATATTTCTTACATTACAGCAGCACAAATGTGCCCCATGAACTCAAATGCTGCAAGGAAAAGCCTGGGAACTACAGACTAGTGAGCCTCACATCTGTGGAAAGTGCGTTCTTGGAGAAGAATCTGAGAGATAGGATCTACATACATCAGGGATAGTCAGCGCGAGGGAAATCATGAGGGAAGAGTGAGGAAAATCACGTCTCACATTTGACTGCGTTTTTGAAGAGATGTCCGGGAATAATATTCTTGATTAGTATGGATGTCAGGGGTTACGGGGAGAAGGCAGGAGAATGGGGTTAGGAGGAATGGGGTTAGATAGATCAGCCATGATTGAATGGCTGAGTAGACTTGATGGGGCGAATGTCTAATTCTGCTCCTATCACTTATGACTTATGCTCCTATCACTTAGGCTAGATGCAGGAAGATTGTTCCCGATGTTGGGGAAGTCCAGAACAAGGGGTCACAGTTTAAGGATAAGGGGGAAGTCTTTTAGGACCGAGATGAGAAAAACATTTTTCACACAGAGAGTGTTGAATCTGTGGAATTCTCTGCCACAGAAAGTAGTTGAGGCCAGTTCATTGGCTATATTTAAGAGGGAGTTAGATGTGCCCTTGTGGCTAAAGGGATCAGGGGGTATGGAGAAAAGGCAGGTACAGGATACTGAGTTGGATGATCAGCCATGATCATATTGAATGGCGGTGCAGGCTCGAAGGGCCGAATGGCCTACTCCTGCACCTATTTCCTATGTTTCTACGACCTTATGAGGACAGTGTGGTAGTTGTTTTCAACATGGTTTTTAGCAAGGCCTTTGACAAAGTACCAGCTGGTCTGAAATCCATGGGATCCAGAGAGCTAACCAATTTGATACAAAATTGTTTTGAAGGCAGAAGACAGAGTAGTGGTGGAGTGTTGTTTTTCAGACTGGAGGACGGTGACAAGCGATGTACCACCAGGATCATTGCTGGGTTCACAATCTTTGTTATTTAGTGTGCGGCCCAGTGGTGCAGCAGTAGAGCTGCTGTCTCAAGCACCAGAGATCCCACAGTGACTAAGGGTGCTGTCTGCATGGAGATTGTACATTCTGTCTGTGACTATGGGAGTTACCAGGTGGTCCATTTTCCTCCCACGTTTCACAGACATGCAGGCTTGGAGGTTAATTGGCTTCAGTAAATTGTCCCTAGTGTGCAGGATGCGAAACATAGAGCTAGTGTACAGGTGATCAATGGACAGCACGGACTCAAGGGACCAAAGGTCCTGTTTTCATGCTGTATTTCTAAACTAAACCAATATTAATGTTCTGGATGTGAAAGTAGGTGGCATGGTTAGTAAGCTTGTGGATGGCACTGAAGTTGGTGGTGGTACAGTGTACAGTAAGAAAATTATCTACGCTGCCAACAAAACTGGGCCAATAAGCCAAGGAAAGGCAGATCGAGTTTAATTCAGACAGATGCAATGTGCTACGTTTTGGTATGACAAACCAGGACAGGGTTTACACAGCAATTGGCAGGCCCCTTGGGAGCATTGTAGAACTGGGAGACCAAGGGATGCAGGTACATGATTTCATGAAATTGGTGACACAGGAAGACAGAGTGGTGAGGAAAGCGTTTGGCATGCTTGCTTTTATCAGTCAGTGTACTGAGTACAGGAGTTAGGACATCATGTTACCTTTGTACAGTGTAGAAGGTTGAGGGGTGACCTTATAGAGGTCGATACAATCATGAGGGGCAGAGATAAGGTGGATGACTGCAGTCATTTCGCCAGGGTGGGGAGAGTCTAAAACTGGAGGGCGTAGGTCTAATTTGAGAGAGTTAAGATTTAAAAACGATATGAGGGACAACGTTTTCACATTGAGGTTGGAGCTTGGAACAAACTGCAAGGCAAAGTGGTAGAGGCAGGTACAATTATAACAGTTAAAAGGCACTTAGACAGATACCTGGATATGAACGATTTGGAGGAAAGGGCCAGGCACAGGCAGGTGGGATTTACTGAGTTAGTCAACTGGGTCATCATGGACAAGTTGGGCAGAAAAGCCTGTTTTGCTGCAGAATAGCTCTACAATTCCCTGATTCTAACAGCTCTTTGCAATGCTTTGAGACAAAATCAGATCTGCTTGTAACAGATTCCATCACCTCCATCTTCCTTCAGTTTGAGAAGCAGAGAATATGTTGAAATTGCTGGAGCTAATCTCAGGGAAGAATACCTCTGCCCCCTCAGATACCCGGGTTTAGAGATGCTGTGGGATTACCCACTGATACCCAGAGCCACCATCACATTGAAGCTGTAGACTCAGCTCTTGCCTAACCGAGGCGACCCCAGAGCTGGGTCAAGGCAGGGCTGGGACATAACCCACTCTCAAGAATGGCAACAGAAACATTTCACCTTAGTGTGGAGAGAGAAAGCATTTAGTCAAGAAAGTCTTTCTCCCCAAATCCAGCTGCATTGAAGCACTAATTACAGGTTACCATGGGGGAAGGTAATTACAGTTGCAGATAGACTCATTGAATAGGATTTAAAACTTGCACCAACTGGCCGGGCTGGATAGCTCCATGGTTAAAATATTCTTGTCACTGTTTCATAAAAGATTTAGAGGGGCCCTGCAGAGGGAATAGAAATAAATACAAGGATGGTACCAGAAATGCAAAATGAGTTGGCTGAGGAGTGACCATATAGAGAGCTCTAAAGAACAGCCACACAGAGTGTTTCCACTATAGGGAAGAACAAATCATGAACCCAACCATATAATATAACGGACAGGGAAATTCAAACTGTCTTTGCCCGGAGAGGAGCTAGAATGTTACTGCAGCGCCATATTGAGTGTGATGGAGGAATACAGCACAGAAACAGGCCCTTCAGCCCATCGTATCATTGCCTTTCTGAACACCATGATCTACATAACCAAGAAAGACAAGGCAATGAATGCTTGGGAACATGTAGGAAGGTGCTGCAGATGCTGGTTTACACCGGTTAGACACAAAATGCTGCAGTAACTCTTCATACTGAAACATAGAAACATAGAAACATAGAAAATAGGTGCAGAAGTAGGCCAATCGGCCCTTCGCGCCTGCACCGCCATTCAATATGATCATGGCTGATCATCCAACTCAGTATCCCATCCCTGCCTTCTCTCCATACCCCCTGATCCCTTTAGCCACAAGGGCCACATCTAACTCCCTCTTAAATATAGCCAATGAACTGGCCTCAACTACCTTCTGTGGAAGAGAAACTCCACAGATTCACCACTCTCTGTGTGAAAAATGGTTTTCTCATCTCAGTCTTAAAAGACTTCCCCCTTATCCTTAAACTGTGACCCCTTGTTCTGGACTTCCCCAACATCGGGAACAATCTTCCTGCATCTAGCCTGTCCAACCCCTTAAGAATTTTATACGTTTCTTTAAGATCCCCCCTCAATCTTCTAAATTCTAGCGAGTACAAGCCGAGTCTATCCAGTCTTTCTCCATATGAATATCCTGCCATCCCAGGAATCAGTCTGGTGAACCTTCTCTGTACTCCCTCTATGGCAAGAATGAAGTAGGGTCTCGATCTGAAACAACCCAATCTTTCTATCCAGGTATGCTGCATGAATTGCTGAGTTACTCGAGCATTTTGTGTCTATCCTGAGTGCTTTGGAGCAACAGCTGGATATTCTCCTTCAAATCACAGTCCATCTTGTCTTGCAAATATATCGCAATTCTTTTGTCAATACTGGGTTGGCCTTGAACTCCCATCATAACTGCACCATAGGGCTTCCTTGACCAGAACTAAAATGATTTTAATTCTTCGAGGCAGCTCACCCCTAACTATGCAAGGCCAATTAGAGTTAGCGATTATATGCTGATGTTGCTGCCAATGCTTGGGTTATAAATATGAATAAATTAATAACAAATCCCGACCAACAGTCCAATGTGGACTGGTTGGGTCTACGGGTCAGTAGGGTCTCTACCATACAGGAGGAATTCCACATTGATAGAGGTGCCCGCTTACAGATGAGCTATCAAAGCAGGCTGACGCACTATCCTGCATGGAAAACACATTTTGGATCATACTTCACCACTGGGTCTAAGTCCTGGAATTACCCCCACAAGAGCATTGCAGGAGAACTTCCACCGGCATGATTGCAGAGGTTCAAACAGGTGTGTCGCCACCTCAAGGGCAACTCGCGATGGGAATTAAATGCTGGCTCGACTGGCAAAAATGCAGATCCTGAAAAATAAATGAATAAATGATTAAAAAGAATGAAGAAATTCTGATGGTCCCTGGGAATCTGGTGCACTCCAAACAATAGATATTTTTGAATTATTGACTCATTGCATTGCTGACAAAGAAAGCTTTTCCAGCTGAAAAACATTGATGTGCTAGAAATGGAGGGAAATGGATCACGTGCAGGCAGAGGAGATTAACTTGGCATCATGTTTGGCACAGACATTGTGGTTGGAAGGGCTTGTCCCTGTGCTGTACTGTTATATCTTCCATGTTTTATGTTCTATTTCTATTCCTGGATTCCTGGATTCTCCATGATGTCACACTGATGAGCTGCTTCCCCCCCTCTGATTTCAAACAACTATCCATGAAATTCCAAAACCTATTTTGTCTTCTGGTGAAAATAAAAGATACATCACCTTATCTGTGAAGATTAAGGATTTGAAGATGCTGAAATCTTGCATAGAACACAACAGTGTCCTTGTTCATCAGTCACTGAAATTAAGCATGCAGGTACAGCAGGCAGTGAAGAAAGCTAATGGCATGTTGGCCTTCATAACAAGAGGAGTTGAGTATAGGAGCAAAGAGGTCCTTCTGCAGTTGTACAGGGCCCAAGTGAGACCACACCTGGAGTATTGTGTGCAGTTTTGGTCTCCAAATTTGAGGAAGGACATTCTTGCTATTGAGGGAGTGCAGCATAGGTTCACGAGGTTAATTTCCGGGATGGCGGGACTGTCATACGTTGAAAGAATGGAGCGGCTGGGCTTGTATACACTGACATTTAGAAGGATGAGAGGGTATCTTATTGAAACATATAAGATTATTAATGGATTGGACATGCTAGAGGCAGGAAACATGTTCCCGATGTTGAGGGAGTCCAGAAACAGTGGCCACAATTTAAGAATAAGGGGTGGGCTATTTAGAATGGAGATGAGGATAAACTTTTTAACCCAGAGAGTTGTGATTCAGTGGAATTCTCTGCCTCAGCAGTCAGTGGAGGCCGATTCTCTGGATGCTTTCAAGAGAGAGCTCTTAAAGATAGCAGAGTCACAGAGACATGGGGAGAAGGCCGGAATAGAGTACTGATTGTGGATGATCTGTCATGATAACATTGAATGGAGGTGCTGGCTCCAAGGGCCGAATGGCCTACTCCTGCACCTATTGTTTATGTATCTATGTATCTATGTAATGCTGGAGTAACTCAGCGGGTCAGGCAGAATCTCTGGAGGGCATGGATAGGTGACATTTTGGATCGGAACCCTTCTTCATGCTGAAGATGTCTGACATCTCCAGAGGTTCTTCAGACTTCTCCAGCACTTTGTGTTATGTCACCTTATCTGATTAGGTGACAAAATACACATCTTTGAGATCTTCTATATACAAGGCCATGCTCTCAATGGCAGTGTAAGTTTCATGAGGTATGCCACACACCCAGGTATCATTTACTGCTCCAAGGCATTATTAAACCAACATAACCAGAATACACATTAACCAGAAAGATAAGAATAATGCTGTGGTTATTACTGGAGCAGATTGAATCAACATGTTTTTTATTTAATAGACTAATTTACTGGTTGATTTGCATACTCATTGTTTGGAGAAGAGATAACATCTTTCTTAAAAACTTCTTTGTTAAGACTGCCACCTATGATAAATTGGCTTTACTAAGCTTTTCATTTCTGAATACATTTTTGGTTCATCTAGATGAAAGCCATTCGGCCCTTCAAGCCTGCTTCATATTCCATACGATCACAGCTGACCATCTCTCTCAATACCATTTTACCATGTACTTCCCAAACCCCTTGATGCCTTTTTCATCCAGAAATGTATTTATCTCTTTACTAATTTTACATGACACTGCAAATTTTTCTGGAAGACAAGAGAACTGACTTACAAGTAGTACCATTGCTGCGTCTCCTTTGCTGAGAGTTCATGTAAGTTATTGTCGTATCCCCCGACTGTGACTACTCACTGTATAGAGAAGCTTTCACTCGCTTCACCTGGACCTCTTATGATCACTTTAATTCTATATCCATTGGACTAGAGTGCTCGAGCCATATAGCATAAATACATCCTTTGGTGCATTGAATCCATGCCAACTTTCCTTAGTAACTAAACCTACACTAATCCCATTTTGTTCACTTCACATTTCCATCAGCTCCCCCAGATCTACCACTCACCTCCACACTAGAGGTAATTCACAGTGGCCAATTAACCCACTAACCTGCACATCTTTAGGATATGGGATGAAACTGGAGAAACCCACGTGGTCACTGGAGAATGTTGCAACTCTAGAGAGACAACACCTGAGGTCAGGATTGAAACTGGGGTCTTTGGCACTGTGAAACGGCAGATTTATTAGGTGTGCCACTGTGCCTTCTGCTAATTATACAGAACCAATCTAACCACACCTAGATTTTAGACATATCTATGAAATCTTCTCTGCTGCAAGAACAAAGTTAAATTTGTTACTTGTTTTACCCTGAAGAATAATGCACATAAAACAATACTTCCTATTGTTCAGTTTAGTTTATTGTCACATGTGAAAAGCCTTTTTTTTAGCAGGCTACACAGTCAGCATGATTACAATCAAGCCATCCATAGTGTACAGATACAGGATAAAGGGAATAACATTTAGTGCAAGAGAAAGTCCAGTAAAGTCTGATTAACGATAGTCCAAGGGTCTCCAAAGAGGTAAATAGAAGGTCAGGACCACACTCTAGTTGGTGATAGGAGAGTTCAGTTAGCTGATAACATCTGGGTAGAAATGTCTCTGAATCTGGAGGTATGTGTTTTTACACATCTGTACCTCTTGCCTGTTGGAAGATTGGAGAAGAGGGAGTGACCATATGAGACTCATCCTTGATTATGCTGGTGGCCTTGCCGCGGCAGCGTGAAGTGTAGATGGAGTCCATTGGAGGTTTATTTGTGATGAGGTGTAATGGTCTGGGCAATGTTCACAACTCTCTGAAATTTCTTGCGGGCTTGGTGGACCTGTTCCTGAACCATGCTGAGATGCATGCCCATAAAATGCTTTCGATGGCGCATCTATAGAGGTTGGTGGAAGCTGTTGGGGACATGCCAAATTTCCTACATGTTTTCTAAGGAAGTAGAGGTCTTGGTGTGCTTTCTTGGCCATTGCTTCAATGTGGCTGGTCCAGGACAAGTTGCTGGCGGTATTTACTCCGAAGAACTTGAAGTTTTCAACCATCTCTTCTTCAGTACTGTCCATGTATGTATGCATTAGTATGCAGCAGTATGTGGACTGCTTCGCTTTCTGAAGTTGATCACAATCTCTTTTCTCTTGCTGACATTAGGGAAAGGTTGTTGTCTGAGCACCAGGTTACAAGGTTCACAATCTCCTTCCTGTACTCCGTCTCATCATTATTTGATATCCGGCCACTGTTGTCTGTGAATTTGTAAATTGAGTTGTATTTGTATTTGGCTGCACAGTCATGGGTGTATAAGGAGTAACGAAGGGGGCTGAGAACGCACCCTTGTGGGGCACCAGTGTTGAGGATTTTTGTTGAGGATGATTTGTCCCCTATCCTCACTGACTGTGGTCTGTTGGTCAGGAAGTTGAGGATCCAGTTGCAAAGATGAGTGCTGACTACAAGTTCCATGAGTTTGAAGATGAGCTTGATGGTTTAATGGTATTGAAAGCAGAGCTGTAGTGTGTGAATAGAATTCCGACGTAGGTGTCTCTCTTATCCATGTGATTCAGGGATAAGTGGAGGGCTATGAGATGGCATCAGCCGTAGACCTGTTCTGATAGTAGGTGAACTGCAGTGGATCAAGGTTGCTTGGTTGACTGGATTTAATGCGTTCCATAACCAGCCTCTCAAATCACTTCATGACACTGGATGTAAAGGCCACTGGATGGTAGTCGTTAAGGCATGAAACCTTGCTTTCCTTCGGCACTGGGATGATAGTGGTCTTCCTGAAGCAGGTTGGCACCTCAGAACGGAGTAGGAAGAGATTCCAGATGTACCTGAACACTCCCGTTCGTTGGTCCATGCAGCTTCTCAGGACATGGTCAGGGACTCTATCCAGGCCAATTACTTTCCATGGGTTCACCCTCAGGAAGACCAATCTAATGTCGGCAACAGTGACCTTAGAAAAAGACCCATTTGAGTCTGACGGAACGGATATCATCCACCATTGGCCTTCTGCTGAAAGTGATCATAGAATGCATTAGGTTTATCAGGTAGAGCCTCACTATCACCGGCGATGTTGCCTGAATTCACTTTGCAGCCTATTATAGTATTCAGGCCTTGCCAAAGACTGCAAGTGGCTGAATGATTATACTGGGACTCAAGTTTGACCCTGTATTATCTATTTGCATTCTTGATGGCTTTGCAAAGATCATAGTGAGCTTTCTTGTACTGCTTGGGATTGTTTGACGTATGTAGCGGGCCTGGCCTCCACCTGTGAGTGTACCTCATGGTTCATTCATGGTTTTTCCTGAGGGAGCGCTCGGATTGTCTTCTTCAGCACACCTCTCCGCACTGGCTGATGAAGTCAGTCACGGGAGTGGCGTTCTCATTCAGGTTGGCTGCAGAATCCCTGAATATGGACCAGTCTACGGACTCAAAGCAGTCGCATAAGATGTCATCCGTGTCCCCCGACCAGCATTGAGCAACTTTCTGGACCAGATCCTCCTGCTTCAGTTGGTGTTTGTAGGAATGTGATGCAATGCTTCTGCAAACTCTGGGTATTGTTGCAACCTGCCATGTTTAGCCATGATTCATGCTGCGTACACAGAACCAATTCTTGGTAATGAGCTGATAGCCATGAATTCATCCGATCCACTTCTATTGAATGCAAGGACACCCACAATTGAGAGAAATTGCACTGCTGTACCACACTCCATTTGCTTTCAATGAGTGCGCTCCTTGGGAAATATTATGAATAGTTTTAAACACTGTCTGACTGCGCTTTGCTTACTAAATTTGCTTTTCATTCTTGATCGTATATTTCGTGTATTTCACAGAATGTGGACTGATGCAACATCCCTTTGAAATTAAATGGCAGTTTTTTTACTTGTTTAAAAGTCGATATATCTTTTGTTTAGTTTCGCTTACTTTATTGTCACGTGTACCAAGGTCCAGTGAAACGCTATTTTGTTGCGTGCTATCCACTCAGCGGAAAGACTATACATGATTACAATCTTGTGTAGGAAGGAACTGCAGATGCTGGTTTTTAACCGAAGATAGGCACAAAATGCTGGAGTAACTCAGCGAGTCAGGCAGCATCTCTGGAGAGAAAGGATGGGTGACATTTCGGGTCGGGACCCTACTTCATACTGAAGAACTCAGTCCGATTCTGACTCTGAAACATCACCCATCCTTTTTCTCCAGAAATGCTGCCTGACCCGCTGAGTTACTCCAGCACTTTTTGTCTGTACTTGGTATTTACCAGCATTTGCAGTTCCTTTCTACCAGATTAACTTTGGACCTGTTCTCCATGGAATCTGTAACATCTTTTAAATTTTTAAAAGAAAATGGATGGGCCTTTCCAATCATCTCTCCTGACCTAATACACTATCATCTCCAATAGAGCAAAGCAGAACTGTGCCCAAATCTTAACACTTCTGCTATCCAAGGGTCCCAGCACAAACCCAGACAGGGTGAGATGATTTAGAGACAGATGTAGGTATTATGAACGTTCTCGATATTTTTCTATATTTCTCTCTGAAGTCAAACTCTAACAAGTGGTCAGCCAACCCAGGGGAGCTATTGAGCATCCAGTGAAGAGGATGGAGTATGTGAACAGAGTGTTGTAGACATAAGGAACTGCAGTTGCTGATTTGCCAAAAAAAAAGGGCACAATGTGCTGGAGTAAGCGGGTCAGGCAGCAGATTTGGAGAACATGGACAGGTGATATTTTGGGTCTGGTCCCTTCTTCAGAGTAGGGGGAGAAAGCTGAGAACAGTCTTTCACCCTGAAATACTTTAGTGTCTGCTGCCCTCCCAGGTGTAAGTATAGGATACAATTCTATCGTACAGTTGAAAGGACCCTTAGGACAATCAGACACTCCTGCACTTTTAATTAAGGATCCACGTTATTCACATTTATTGGCAGTTGCTTGGAAACCAGCTTGTTTCAAATTCTGTTTCAATTTTGCACAAAATACAGGAAAATGACATGAGCTCACAATTTAATGCTGTGGATTAGATCGATCATGTTCTAAGTGAATGTTGGAATGCTTTGAGGTGCTGGCGAGTCCACTCTTGATTCAATGCGTTACATCTTGTTTGTGTTCCAGGGAACTATTAATTAGAATTCCAGACAAAGGTGTTCAAAACTTGTTTAACTATCCAGCTCCGACCATGTGCTCTGATAAATGATATAATGTGCACTCATTCGGTGTAGTGTAACGACCCAACGTGTGATGTGATACAAAGATAAAGTGGTATGCTTATTATTACAATTGTCTATTTATTTATTTTTACAATTGATAAAATCCCCTTTGCTCTCTTTTATTTCCATTCTTTTAACATATTTTACCTCAATTATTTATTTTATCTTTATCACATTCACCACCAAAATTCTACTCTGAAATATCCAATACGATGAAATATTACCTTTCCATTTTGTTAATTTGACTGTGGTCATTTCCGTCTGTGAGGTGTTGGTGCCTTGTTTTGATAAGGTTATGGTTAGTTATTCCTGTTACTGTAGTCGTTACAGTTCCACTGTTGTGACTCTTGATGTTTTCTGTTCCATTAGCTCTGACTTTTATGTGATCCTCTGTAATACTGACATATTGCTACTCTTCTCTCTTTAAACATCAATCCAGGACTCAGTTAATCTAACTCTCACCTTACACTTCAACGGTCCCATATGGTCTTTTGAAATATCGCTCCTTGCATTCTTTGGATCTAAAGATCTCGATCCAACTGCTCGAAAGCTAATTTCCAGTTAAATATCATCACTGATTGTCCAGTAAAATCCTGCTACTGGCTATGACTGCTCAACCTTTACCGCCTCTGTTTTCTTATTTAGAGATGCAGAATAGAAACAGGCCCTTCGGCCCACTGAGTCTGCACCGACCAGCGATCGATCCCCAAATACACATGCACTATCCTACATACGGGAGACAATTTGCAATCTTTACCAAAGCCAATTAACCTACAAACCTGTATATCCTTGTAGTGTTGGGAGCAAAAAACAAGAGCAACTGGAGAAAACTCACGTGGTCACAGGGAGAATGTACGAACTCCGCACAGGCAGCACCTATAGGCAGGATCGAACCTAGGTCTCCGGCGCTGTAAGGTAGCAACTCTACCGCTGCTCCGCCGTGCCGCCTTGTGAGTTTCTTGAAACTCACATCATGAGATCATGGCCTTTGGTAGTGAACCATCACTTTAATTTATTCTCACAGGTTATCCACGTTCTGAATGTGAGGAATGAAAGATTTTATGGTTTGGCATAGCTCAAGTAAGTTCTCCCTTGGCATTTGGTGTTTTTATCTCTACATTGGCTGGCAACTGTTTCTGAGCTTGGCTTTGCTCCATCTGGTTCATGATGCATTTATCACTTATGGTAGGTTCTCCTTAATGGTGCATTTGTCAGCTGCAGCCTTTCTTGCCCTTGAGGACTTGATACCATGGCTTGAGCTTGCCACATAATCTGTGCCTGCGAGCTCATGTCATCATCCACACTAGCTCTATGTTATCCACTTTAGCATCCACATGCCCTGTTATTCTGGCTTGTATTCTTTAGTTCCTGTTGACCATCAGCATCGACCCTCATCCCGTCCCAGGAGACAGGATGCCTGAGGGTTTGACATTTTCATCAGCCTACCTGTTATCTCGAATACCCTGGCTGCACCCACCGCTTCTGCTAAAGCAAGTACATCGCCTGATGAAGATCAACTGCACCTCTGGGAAAGTTGAGCTCAAATCCATCGATCCATTAACTTTTTTTCCATCTCCTTAAATCTGGTTGCATTTCCAAAGTGGCCCTTGAATTCATTATTCATTTTATTTCTTGGCGCAGGCTTTAGAATGTGCATCTGAAAAGCGACGACTTGATTTTGATTCAAGATCAGCCATTGAATGTTTGAAATATCACATCACGAATTTCTTACTTATTTCATATTGATTAAAAATTTCCAATCTGTCAATATAGGGCGGCACTCATACCTGAGTTTGACCCTGACCACCAACGATGGCGGTGTGAATTTGTCACTGTGACTGCATGCATTTCCTCTGGGTGCTCTGGTTTCCTTCCCCATCGCAAAGAAGTGCAGATTTGTAGGTCAATTGGCCTAGGTAACTTGTTCCTTGTGTGTAGGGAGTAAATAAGTAAGTGGAGGCATCATAGAACTATTATGAAAGGGGGTGATCAATGCGTGGACTCTGCACCTAAAGGCCTGTTTTCATGCTGGGTCTCTGATTTCTCAACTCTAATCCTTTCCCAAACAAAGGACATAGCTGACCATCCAATACATGTCTTGCCAAAAACTACAGAATGCTGCCTTTTCACTGTATCAACGTCTCTGGTGATCAGAGACCATTAAGAATGGAAAACATTTGAATAATTAGGAGATGAAAAAATATTAATAAATACTTTAAAAATAATTAATGTTAAACATAGGTTAAAGTAAATAACAAAAACAAATAATTTGCCTTCACCTTTCGGTTTAGTGATGTTCGGTGACCCATCCACCTGAATGGGGTGAATAAAGCTAAAGAGCCAGATAGGAAGTGCATCTTGCTCCTCAACTCAAGGGTTTCACCGAAAACCAATGGACTCAGTGATAGTCCACGGATAGAGCAAGAGGGCAGAAGTACCCAGGTCTGGTACCACCACCGTATTCCATACATCTGGGTTACACTAAAGAACTGGCTGTTAGCCATCAGCAGAATGAAGCCCATTGATAAAGCTGTGAGCAGAGACCACAAGAGTTATTCTACCTGTATTATAAAATGCCTGCCCATGATATGACATAGCCAACTCTCTCTTCTGCTATTTCAGTTGAACACAAGACTGGATTTGGTGCGTGATTGTTGATAAATGTCATAACATCCATTTGCCACCACCGTCCCACAGTGCATGATGATGTTACAGTGGAGCACAGGGATCATGATGAAGTTGGAAAGTTGAAACAATCACCTTTGACACAAAACTGGAAAATGCCATCCTTGAGTGAAGGCTGAGATGGTGAGACTGAGTTCGCTCGGACAAGGTGAATTGACTGGTATAGATGTAATTTGACTGTGATATTAAGGTGTCATGGCGTGTTATGTTTTCTTAAGAAAGATATGATCACCTGCCGTATAAACAAATGGCCCTTCATTCTAACCAACCAATGTATATTAAACATAACATTTAGAAATACTTAGCTTTAATTGACTTATTTTACTTTCTGATGATCTTCCCACGGAATATAATTTGAAACAAATTAAAACGTCATAAATCCATGCTAATTTGAGGAGTGGCATTTCTCCATTATATACTTTGGTGTTGCAATTTGGAAGCTATATGCCAGAAGCCATGGAGTTGATGGCACGCTAGGACAGAAAGCAACAGTTGTTGGGATGGAAGCAAAAACTGTGGAGGTTGGAAATCTGCATCAAAAATAAAAACACTGGGAACACTCAGCAGGTCAGGCAGCAATAGATCATCATGGAATCCTGATTAGGATGCATGGTGGTGCAGTGGTACAGTTGCTGCTTTACAGCGCTTGCAGCGCCAGAGACCCTGGTTTGATCCCGACCAAGGGTGCTGTCTGTACGGAGTTTGTACGTTCTCCCCGTGTCCATGCAGGTTTTTTCCGAGATCTTCGGTTCCCTCCCACACTCCAAAGATGTGCAGGTTTGTAGGTTAATTGGCTTGGTATAAGTGTGAATTGTCCCTAGTGTGTGTCGGGTAATGTTAATGTGTGGAGATCGCTGGTTGGTCTCGGTGGGCCGAAGAGCCTGTTTCCGCACTATATCTCTAAACTAAAACTAAACTAAATTATAAAACAAATTATCTTAGACTTTAGTTCGTGACATGAACTAGGGTTAATTGATGATTTCACAAGTGGTCACATTGATAGAATTTTGTCTGCAGCTTAAGAGAGACACGGAGCAGTCAGATACTGCAAATTAAAACAGGAAAACAAATAAAACAGCATTTGCTGGAAACAAAATCTGAAACAAAAATAGAATTCAGTCAACCTTTGACCCAGGACATTGATTAGTATCTGTCTCCACAAATGTTGCTTAAATAGCTCAGATCTTCCCGCATTTCTGAATTGTTTTCTGCCAAATAAAACCAACACGAGGAGTAGGTGACGTTTCGGGTCGAGACCTTTCTTCAGATTGAAACATCACCCATTCCTTCTCTCCAGAGATGCTGCCTGTCCCGCTGAGTTACTCCAGCATTTTGTGTCTATCTTCGGTTAAAAACCAGCAGTTCCTTCCTACACATGAGGAGTAGGTATACTGACCAAATAGATTGGCAAATTAGGTTTAAAGGTTTTCCTATAAATAAACCATGGCAATCATTTCATAATTTTTAACAAATGTACGTTCCAATGAAAACTCAATATTCCACAGAATTCCAGAGTATTCATAATCTTGGCAAGAAATGATGTTGGCTTTAGCAGTGAGAAAATGATGTTGGCAGCAGGAAGCAACGGCAGTAGGAATGAATTGTTGGTTTTCCGAGTGGCAGAATGTTACTGAGCCTGTGTCATGTAATTAGTCCTGGACTCTTGGCTACTGACATGTTATATTATTGGCCGAGATAAAAAGTCAGTGTGATGTATCCAAGTATATTGATCAATTAAACTTAGATGGGAAGGATAAATAACAAAGACAATGATATATCTGAAAATGGACATAATGTGCGAAAAGGTGACTCAAGGTACTGCAATGGGAAAAATAGTAATCTTGTCGAACTGGCAAGGAGCTGGCGATTGTTGGTGTAGGTGGGATCTGGGTGTGCCAGTTCATGAGGGGTGCAAGATACAGCAAGCAAAATTGAAGGCAGATGGTGTGTTTTCCCTTTGTGAAGTCTGTGCAAGGATAATGAGCTTCTCAGTTCTTCTGTCATGTATTTTCTCAGTGCATTAGTAGTTATTGAGATTAAGGGCAATTGTTTTAGTATCTGGTGCTGATCAGAGTAAGTGCACGTTTGGTGTGCTCTTTGTAGATGTCTGTTGCATCCATCTCTGTACGCAGATTTTGGCATGCACTGCCATAGTCTGGTTTAACTTGAATAATTGATAACTATTGTTAATTAATTTGTTGGGTTGTATTGTTGTGTTGTTGCATTTAATGTGGAGCTTGCAAGGATTTCATTATTCTGGTCCATTCAATCGAATTCTCTGCATCGTCCACACAGCCCCCACTTTTGTCTAACTTTGTATCACCAGCACTTACCATGTGGTGCAATAAACTGTGAACTGTTGGAACCCCAGCACTGAACCCTGTGACACCCGAAAAATAATATCTATCACTACCGATGCTGTATCTCAAATTTTATTTAATAAACTCTTGTGAGGGATCTCCATAACTGTTTCTATTGAAACTTGGGCTGTGGGTCATCAGGACCTGAGGACATTACATTTCACCCTCACTAATGACACTTATTTGAGCTCCTGATTTACTTTCAGCTTATAGCCTCCTCCAGTATAGTGGAAGATGGTGCCTTGCCTCACAACTCCAGTGACCCTGGTTCAATCCTGACTTCAGGCGCAATCTGTGTGGAGTTTGTACCTTCTCCCTGTGATTCCATGGGTTTCTCCTGAGTGCTCGGGTTTCCTCCCGCATCTGAAAGACACGAGGCTTGGTTGGTTAAGTGATCACTGTAAATTGTCCCTGTGTGCAGGCGAGTGCTACAATCTGAAGGAGTTGATGGGAACGCGAGGAGAATAGGTTACAAGGAAAGTAAGTGGGGAATGGGCTTGCTCTGTGAGCAAGCATGGATTCGACGGGCCAAATGCTCTTTCTATGTTGAGTGGAAACGCACTATTCTTGGAAGGTTTTCTGTTTCTCCTTCTGGAAGACAGTCGAAACGGTAGATTGCCAGAACCATTTTTCCAGGGTGGAAATGTCAAAGACTAGAGGGCAAAGTTTAAAGGGGATGTGCAGGGCAAGTTCGTTACCGACGTCGCAGCGGCCTCTGCAGTCTGTCTGTGTATTTTTTAATTTTTTTGTCCTGTTGAGGGTTTAGTTTGTAGCGGGTTTTTAAATGTGTATGTGTGGGGGGTGGGTGGGGGAAACTTTTTTAAATCTCTTCCCTGCATGGAGACCCGACCTTTTCCCTGTCGGATCTCCGTTGCCGTTGGGGCCTAGTGCCGTGGAGCGGCCTCGGACCGGAGCGACCTGGGGGCTGAAGTAACGGAGCCTGTGGAGCTGTGGAGCTGTGGACCTACGGACCTACCTCCGTGGAGCTGTGGAGCTGTGGAGCCGTGGAGCTGTGGAGCTGTGGACCTACCTCCGTGGAGCTAGCCAGCTTCGGAGCGTGGAGAGCTGCGGCGGCGAGCTGCTGCGACCCGACTCCGGTGGATGGTGACACCGGGAGCCCGCGGGTCCCCGGTGGGAGACCGTTTTACGGGGCACCGGCAACGGCGACTTCTCCCGCCCGAATTGCGGGGTTGAGAGTGACCTGGAGCGGGGCCTTACAACGCCTGGCGTGGCTGTAAATTGCCGCGGACTTGCTAGCGCCCGCCGGGGGCTCCAACATCAAGACCCGGGGCAGGGCCCTACATCGCCCGGCGTGGCTTTGAGTGGCCGCGGACTTGCTAGCGCCCGCCGGGGGCTTTGACCTCGACTTCGGGAGGGGGATGGAGAGCAGGGGAGAGACAAGTTTTGCCTTCCATCACAGTGAGGAGGAGACTCACTGTGATGGATGTTTATGTGAATTGAATTGTGTTGGTGTGTGTCTTGGTTCTTTTTTTGTATGGCTGCAGAAACCAAATTTCGTTTGAACCTCATGTGAGGTTCAAATGATAAATAAAAGGTATTGTATTGTATTGTATTGTATTGTACATAGTGAGTGCCTGGAACACGTTGCCAGGAGTGATTGTAGAGCATTTAAGACTTTTAGATAGACATGTGGAGATGTAGAGAATGGAGGGACATGGATCATGTGCAAGCAGCTGAGATAGGTTTATCTTGACATCATGTACGTCACAGACATCGTGTCCCAGGCGATCAATTTTACTCCCCTCCCATGCTTTCAGTTCCATTGTCCAACAATACCGGTTTGACAGCCAAACCTCTCACCAGAGAGATGTTGCGATTCTCATGTTCAGATATGATTATCGCCACAGTATGTGAAACTGGCGTTTTCAAAGAGGCAGCTCCAGAAGACAGGGACACAGAGAGATGAGACTGCAAATCAATTTATTTAATGGCGCAAGCCTCAAACGCTCATAATAATGAGGTAACAGAGAGAGGCGACATCTGCTTTTACTGCCTCAGCAGGGTATCTGCTCTGCTCTCACACCTTGTGTTAACATATGGCACACGCCTGCAGCCCATCAAACTGCCAGCCTGCATTAGGCTTTGCCTGAGAGGGAAAAATACAGGGACAATCATCAGGAAAGCCTTCACAGCCCCATAAGGCAATGCTCATCAAATGCCTGAATCTTTTCATACATCTCATTTCCCTCTCCCTGGATTCTCACTCTAAAGGAGGGTCTCGACCCGAAAGGTCACCTATTCCTTTTCTCCAGAGACGCGGCCTGAGCCTTTGAGTTACTCCAGCATTTTGTGCCTGTCTTCGGTGTAAACCAGCATCTGCAGTTGCTTCCGACTCATTAAATGCTTCCTGCATAGCTGACAGGGATAGAAAAGGGGTGAAGGAGGGGGGATGTGAATGGGGGGGGGGGGGGGGGGGTCAGAGAACACAGGTTCTCCTGATGTAGTCTCCCAAGATCAAGCGTAGACTAGGCGACCATTTCGTCCAACACACGCTCTGTCAGCCAAGGCCTGCTGACGCTCCAGGTTGCTAACCATTTTAATGCCACTTTCCATTCTCATACCAACCTTTCAGACCTTGCTTCCACCATTACCAGTGAAGGCACACGCAAACTGGAAGAGCAGTACTTCATATCCTGCTTAAGTAGCCTACAACCCAACAGGTATGAACGTTGAATCCTCCAATTCCGACATCACCCTTAAACCCTTCTCTTTCCCCTGACCCCCCCCCCACCCTGATGCACACACATGTCTCCCAACACTCCAGTCACCCTGCACTTTTCCCCTTCTGAGTCCCGCAGTTCCCTTTTATCCCTCTTCCAATTCTTCCCTCCTCTTGTCTTCTCAACTGACACTCTTTTGTTTCCTTTTCGCCTTCAGCCTTTGTCACTTTCTTTGCCCTCTGCCGATCAGCAACACCCCCCTCCCCCTCCCCCTCCGTTAACCACCCATCTTGCCAGGCTCTGCTCCATCTCCATCCCTAGTTTCCAGCTTTCCCCTCCCTCCCCTCCATCAATTTGAAGAGTTCCGAGCCATTGTCTCTCCATTTGCAGCAGAGATGCTGCCGGGCCCTATGAGTTCCACCCGGAAAGGAAGGACTCAGCTGATGTTACATAGACCTCCCTGGAGATAGGGGCAGCAGCGAATTTGGGAGAGGGGTGTGTTTAGTCGCCCACCCGCTGGAAGGTGGGGGGGGGGGAATTGTCCACCCCTTCAGATGGTTTAAAGGGCAAGTCAAGTCACATTTATTTATATAGCACATTTAAAAAACAACTCTTGTTGGCCAAAGTGCTTTACATTTGTTATAAGAATAGTATAAACAAACAAACTACATACATATATACATGTAGCCCTCGCTCAGTGAACGTCAGGAATGGCTTGGGAGTATAGATATACTTTTAGTCTTGACTTAAAGGAGTCGATGGAGGGGGCAGTTCTGATGGGAAGAGGGATGCTGTTCCACAGTCTAGGAGCTGCAACTGCAAAGGCGCAGTCGCCCCTGAGCTTATGCCTAGACCGCGGGATATTCAGCAGCCCCAAGTCGGCCGATCTGAGGGACCTGGAGGTGGAGTGGTGGATGAGAAGACTTTTAATGTAGGAGGGGGCAAGCCCATTGAGGGCTTTGTAGACATACAGGAGGGTCTTGAAATGTATACGGAACCGCACATGGAGCCAGTGGAGAGAGGCCAGGATCGGGGTGATGTGGTCCCTTTTTCGGATGCTCGTCAGGAGTCTCGCTGCGGCGTTTTGGACCAGTTGCAGGCGGGACAGGGAAGATTGGCTGATGCCAGTGTAAAGAGAGTTGCAGTAATCTAGGCGGGAGGAGATAAATGTGTGGATGATCTTTTCGAGGTCATCAAAGTGGAGGAATTGTTTTATTTTAGCTATCGTCCAAAGCTGAAAGAAGCTAGCTTTTACCACGGCATTCACTTGTTTGTCAAAGGTAGCCACCTCCGCATTGCCTTTGAATCCTATCTTTGCCTCTGACTGGCCTCCAGGGAAACAGCTTGAAGATACTCCACTTAGACACTGAATTCAGCACTTCCGTTCAACGCGGATTGTCAGAAAGACAGATGTTAGTTAAAAATAAAGCTGGCACCGTGTGCTTGGCACAGTATTTGTTTACATCTGATTTACATTTGATTGTAAATGTAATGTACACATTTATACAGAAGAAACAACACATATTTTTAAGAGACACAAGAGACTTCAGAGGCTGAGATCTTGAGCAAAATACAAAGTGCTGGTGGAACTCAGCAGGTCAGGTAGCACCCGTTGAGGACATGGATAGACAATGTTTCGGGCATCGTCAGACTGATTGGAGTAGGGGTGAGAAAGTTGGAAAAGGATGGTGGGAGTGAGACAAAGCCTGGCAAGTGACAGGTGGATACAAGTGAGGGAGAGGGCAATCAGCAGACGGGTGCAGTTAGTGACAAAGGCTAGAGGTTAAAAGGAGAGAAAAGAGTGTCAGATATGGAAAGAAGAGGAGTGAAATGCAAAGCTGGAGAGAGGGATAGGGTTGCACGCACACAGGGGGGAAGGGGAAGATAAATGGGAACCGGGGATGGGAGATGAATGTGCAAACGAGGGGAAGAACAGGTTGAATGAAGTGGTGAGAAACGGCGTGAGAAATGAGTATGAGCTGGGTGGGGGGGGGGAGGGCAGGGGAAAGAGAGAGGGGAGGTAAGGATACTAATTGAAATTGGAGAAGTTAATTTTCATATTATCGGGCTAAGCTACCAAAGCGAATGTGAGGTGCTGTCTACCAGCCTTCTATCCCCTTGCCAAAGTCCACAAGTAGGACTACCCTGGCAGACCCATTGTTTCTACCTGCTTCTACCCCACATAACTCATCTCCAAATACCTCCATTCTATCTTGTCCCCTTTCTCATCCAGTCCCATCTGAAATACAAGCGAGCCACCTCGCACCTTCTACACAACTTCAGAAACGTTCAATTTCTCAGCCAATCGCCTCTTCTTTATCCTGTACCTTTCCACTTCCTCTCTCACCTCCATCCAGAGACCCCAGTAGCCCTTCCAGGTGAGACAGGTGTTCACATGCACCTCTTCCAAACTCATCAACTGATTTGGATCTCCTGATGTAGTTTCTCTCCCAAGACCAAACGTAGACCAGGCGACCATTTCGCCCAACACTTGCACTCTGTCAACCAAGATGATTTTCAGGCCACATGATGGTGCCATTAAAAGGGTGTCTCATTTACCCTCCCTCCCCTAGCAGATTCAGTATCAAGTGACACAACTCTGCCACGAGTCACCAGCTCAATAGCCTGCACCTTGCCCGACAGGTTGCATCATGGCCTGGTATGGCAATTCCAATGCCCAAGAATGCAAAAGGCTGCAAAGATCAGTGAATCCAGCACAGCCCATCACAGGCACAGCCCTCTCTGCTATTGACAGCATTTACATGAAGGAGACATCTCTCATCAAGGATGCCCAACATCTGGGATATTCCCTCTTCTCGCTGTTACCATTGGGCAGGAGGTGCAGACACCTGAAATCCCACATGACCAGGTTCTTGAACTTGCCAGCACGGGTCAAAGGAGTTGGAGGAATTGAGTGAAATCCAGGTTAGCCGGGAAGTGGTGTTGGGTAAATTGAATGGATTAAAGGCCGATAAATCCCCAGGGCCAGATAGGCTGCATCCCAGAGTACTTAAGGAAGTAGCTCCAGAAATAGTGGATGCATTAGTAATAATCTTTAAAAACTCTTTAGATTCTGGAGTAGTTCCTGAGGATTGGCGGGTAGCAAACGTAACCCCACTTTTTAAGAAGGGAGGGAGAGAGAAAACGGGGAATTACAGACCAGTTAGTCTAACATCGGTAGTGGGGAAACTGCTAGAGTCAGTTATTAAAGATGGGATAGCAGCACATTTGGAAAGTGGTGAAATCATTGGACAAAGTCAGCATGGATTTACAAAAGGTAAATCATGTCTGATGAATCTTATAGAATTTTTCGAGGATGTAACTAGTAGCGTGGATAGGGGAGAACCAGTGGATGTGGTGTATCTGGACTTCCAGAAGGCTTTCGACAAGGTCCCACATAAGAGATTAGTATACAAACTTAAAGCACACGGCATTGGGGGTTCAGTATTGATGTGGATAGAGAACTGGCTGGCAAACAGGAAGCAAAGAGTAGGAGTAAACGGGTCCTTTTCACAATGGCAGGCAGTGACTAGTGGGGTACCGCAAGGCTCAGTGCTGGGACCCCAGCTATTTACAATATATATTAATGATCTGGATGAGGGAATTGAAGGCAATATCTCCAAGTTTGCGGATGACACTAAGCTGGGGGGCAGTGTTAGCTGTGAGGAGGATGCTAGGAGACTGCAAGGTGACTTGGATAGGCTGGGTGAGTGGGCAAATGTTTGGCAGATGCAGTATAATGTGGATAAATGTGAGGTTATCCATTTTGGTGGCAAAAACAGGAAAGCAGACTATTATCTAAATGGTGGCCGACTAGGAAAAGGGGAGATGCAGCGAGACCTGGGTGTCATGGTACACCAGTCATTGAAAGTAGGCATGCAGGTGCAGCAGGCAGTGAAGAAAGCGAATGGTATGTTAGCTTTCATAGCAAAAGGATTTGAGTATAGGAGCAGGGAGGTTCTACTGCAGTTGTACAGGGTCTTGGTGAGACCACACCTGGAGCATTGCGTACAGTTTTGGTCTCCAAATCTGAGGAAGGACATTATTGCTATAGAGGGAGTGCAGAGAAGGTTCACCAGACTGATTCCTGGGATGTCAGGACTGTCTTATTAAGAAAGACTGGATAGACTTGGTTTATACTCTCTAGAATTTAGGAGATTGAGAGGGGATCTTATAGAAACTTACAAAATTCTTAAGGGGTTGGACAGGCTAGATGCAGGATGATTGCTCCCGATGTTGGGGAAGTCCAGGACAAGGGGTCACAGCTTGAATGGCGGTGCAGGCTCGAAGGGCCGAATGGCCTTCTCCTGCACCTAATTTCTATGTTTCTATGTCTATGTTTCTAACCTTAATCATATCTCAGCAACAGACCATCCCGTACAATACCATGATATTGTCTTTTCTAATGGTGTGTTGTACTAATGTCTTGTTTGATGCACTTTCCACTGCCTTGCAGAATTTATGTTTTTGTGTGTTGTTTTAGCCATGGGTTGTGATGCTGCTACAAGCAAGGTTTTCATTGTACCTGTACCTCATTGTACCTATGAACCTGACAGTAAACCCACCTTGAGATAATTTGATGATTGCAGCCTCACTAAATCGTGTACAACTGTAACAGAAAGTCTAGCTTCTACACGCAACTCCCTAATTGATGATGGCCAACATAACAAGCCTTCTAAAACTCTCAACCTATCACTCCAAGATCCCTCTGTTCTACAACATTCCCAAAGGTCTTACATTCAATGGGAAAGTTCTGTCCTGATTTGACTTACAAAAATTTAACACCCGACTAATCTAAATTGAACCCCATTTGCCATTCGTCGGCCCACTTGCCCACTGATCAAGATCCCACTGATAAGTATCTGCACACTCTACAAAACCGCCTATTTTGTTGCCATCAGCAAACTTACTAATTATGCCTTGATCATTCTCATCCAAATTGTTGAAATAGATGACAAAAGCCTTGAAGTTGATATTGACTACATCTTTGATGTTGCCTTCATTAACTTACTTGCTCCAGCAGCAGAGAATCTATGATGGAAGGAGAGAAGATTTCCAACCAAGCTGAGCTTAATCTTTGATATTAATTAGCTACTTTGGTGTCGTTGGAGATGCACCCATCCAAACAAGTGCTGCTAATCCTATCACTATCACACGTGCCCTGTGGAGGGGGGTGTTAAGCCCCTGTCCCACTTAGGAAACCAGAACGGAAACCTCTGGAGACCTTGCACCCCACCCAAGGTTTCCGTTAGGTTCCCAGAGGTTTTGATCCCTAATGGTCGAAGGTGGTTTCCGCTTCTTCTATGTTCTGCCGATTATTTCAGAAAATTCAAAACCGGCCTCGACTAAAAATAGGTTGCCGTTTTAAAAATTGGTAATTTTTTTGTCGAAGCCGGTTGCGATGCTAGTTGAAGGTGGTTACCGGAGGTTGCAGGTAGTGGAAGGTAAGACCTCCCTGGTGGAATAAAACTGGGTTAAAAAAAGGTCTTACTTTCCACTACCAGCAACCTAGTCTAGGCCGGTTTTTAATTTTTTGAAATAATCGCCAGTACATAGAAGTTTGACTACGCGGAAACCACTTTCGACCAAAGTGTGAAATGTCAACAGTCCATTCTTTCCAGGTACTGCTTGACCTGCTGAGTCGCTCCAGCACCTTGTGTTTAGCTCAAGATTCCAGCATCTGCAGTTTCCTGTGTCTCCTTTTTTAGAGTTGTGCAATCTAGTTTATATTGTCACCTGTTCGTCCTGCAAAAATGTTACACTTCACATTAAATTTCATGCACCACCTCTGTCCTTTACTCCTTGAGACCTCCTCACATTTCATGTCTCTAAATTGTGTCATCAGCAAACCTTAGAAATTGTTACCTGTACATCCAAGTCATTAGGTGAATCAGTGATCCATGGGGAAAATTATCAGGTGACTGCAGAGGCTTTAGTTTAGTTTAGAGGTACATCATGCAAAACAGGCCCTTTGGCCTACCGTGTCCACGCCGACCAACGATCCCCATGCATTAGTTCGATCCTACACAGTAGGGACAATTTACAGAAGCCAATTAACCTACAAACCTGCACATCTTTGGAGTGTGGGAGGAAACTGGAGCACCCGGAGAAAACCCATGTTGTCACAGGGAGAACGTAGAAACTCCATCGAGATAGCACCCGTAGTCAGGATCGAACCTAGGTCTCTGGCACTGTAAGGCAGCAACTCTACTGCCATCTGCACTGTGCCGCTGTGCCTCCACTGTGCCAGCTCAGAGCACCAAACACCCACAACCTGCACTATCACATTCCTGGGATTTAACTGCACTGTGCAGTTGCCTGTTTACTATTCCAATCACCACTTCATAAAACATAATTCATTAAAGTTTAACTCACATATTTACTGTCCTTCATTTTATTTATCCTTCAGTTAGAAGTATCTTATTAACGTCTGATTTCGCAGTTATTTATAAGCTCATCTAAAGCTCCCATCATATTCTTCTGGAGGAAGAGGCCCAGCCTTTCCAGACTTTTAGTGAGTGATATCATTTCCGCACAGGAGGTCACTCCTAAACCACAAGGCCAGGCTTCCTGCTGATCTGGTTGTGGCTTTGCCTCCCATTGAGCTTTGCAAATTAGTTACATCCGAAGAGTTAAGCGGCTTCCATGCCATCTGGTCACCTTATGGATGGAGGGGACTGGAGCAGGGATGGGAGGGGTGGGAGCAGAGGGAATTCCACATCAATACTAAACAGGGTCATCGGCTCGTGGGGATTCAAAAGACAAAAATCTCCCCTTTAGTTCATGTAGTTCAATCACTTCAGTGGCCTATGCAGATGTCAGGCAGAAGGGCAAGAGACAACATAACTGGCCAGAGGAAGGAGGAAACCAAAGGTTGGACATCATTCCCGCTTGTGATTTTTTATACAATGACTCCCACTCGAAAATATGTGGTGGCCAAGTGAGGAATTCACAATCAGGCAGCACATGAGGATTACATTGGATAATGCTGAATACCATTTTTGTTTATAAGATTAAAAAATATAATCATTGAGCAACTTTTAATGGCTTTCAAATGTTTGTTTTTTGAAAATCCTTAGAGATCAAAGTTTTTGTACATCCGGGTGAGCTGGGAGAGTGGTTCAGCCTGCAGTCCACATTGTCAGTCAGTGTACTTGTGTGTGGGGGCTTGTTACTGGCCCAACTACCTGATGAGGTTTACATCCATAGCATCTATACTCCATAGGCTCTCCCCAATGGGTTGAGGGACTGATTCTGCAAACGAGGCATACAAGTGCTTGGCAGCAAGTGAGCGGCAAGTAACAGGAGGTGACGGGAGAATGGAGTCGGTAACGACGACAAACGTGATGGGAGAGGAGAGAGGCCGGTAGGACAGGAGAGGGAACCAGACTCTAGCCTAACGTGCCCTCGAGGTCGGCTGCGGGTGGCTCCCCCAGGGAACCAGGGAGGACGGGCGAGGAGAGGACACCGGTTGCTGGTCGAAGGAGGAAGGCGACGGTTGGAGGCCCTGTAGCTGCCTGGAGCTTGCCTGAATCAGGCACCGTTCTTAACAACTGGAGCGTAGACATGGCACCTCTTGCATGCAGCCTCAGTAGACTATTTCTGTACAATGTGATAATTGGGAGGGTTAATCTACTGAACTGTAAAAGTAAATAATTTGCTGTGCGTTTGCACTTTGCATACGTGACAATAACGCACCATTGAACCACACACTGATGGTAAATTCTGTGTTCTTACAGTGCTGTGTGAAATGTCACAATTGGCCCAGCTCTTAACATTTTATAACCTCTGGCATCAGAGGAAATACATTTTTTCCATTATCTACTGCATATTGAAGCGTACATTTAAAACATCTTGATTAGATCAATTAGCCAACCTTCTAAACTTTGGAAACGTCCCCTTATAAAAAAGACTAAGCAGAGGTCAAAGGTGAGAAGTTAATTAGAAACAACAGGATAAAAGCGGAATAACACATCACATGGAGAGGAAATGGTAAATATTTCCAACACTGGGAAAATCAAGAAATAAATTGCTTTTAGGTTGCAAAGGGAGAGAAAGGGTGTGGAAAATGAATGGGAGGTTTTGAAGTGGGGAGAAGAACAGAAACGATGAAATGTGAGGTGACATTGAAGGTGAAAGAGAGTGGTAATGAGACAAATAAAACAACAAAATGGCCAGTGCAAAGATGCGAGTAGGAAAAGCAGAATCCTTATCTGGAAAATAATGCAAAACATTACTGGAAATGCTAATTTTCTGTCCAGAATGTTATAAATTGTGTCTTTGTATCAAGACACTCTGTAATGTTACATTCACCAAATGGCTTAGTATAAACATCTAGCAGAACACTATTAACTGGAACTGAAATATATTGCTTCATCAACACTGGGTCAAAATTCATTAGAGTAAATTCGCCAACCCCCCCAAATGCAATGGGGCCTTGTCAATGGTGACCACATTCTATTACACACACACACAACACTTTCAAGTTTCGACATGCGAAGATGAATCAGTCACTGACGACTTTGTCATTGACTCTTTCAATTACGTCTCGGAGTTGAGTCAGAGCCGGTTACATTCCCGAGAACAGTTTGCAAATGATTAGCTGTTGCCGGGTGTACTGACAAGCATATAGGTCAATGAAATGGGGCTTAATTGATTCATCTAGAGGATAATAGGTGAAGACAGAAGGTGTTAGAACATCATTTTCCACACTACCAAAGATGATCCTGTATTTACCTTTGACAGTGGTTACCATTTTAAATGGGAACTGGTTAAAAATCACCTACCTGGTGTTCTGAGTTTTAAACCAGCCCTGCTGAGCAGGCAGTAAGAGTACTCGGGGTCAAGGTGACCTAGGCAGGCAAGTTAACAGCGTTATAGATGCAACATTTGGAAAAGTTGGAACATGTTGCACACATGTCCTTCCCAAAACCAGGAGCTTCCGAGACCACGTCATACCCAGATTGCTTTCATGCAGGAATTTGGCTGGTTGGAAGGCAAAATACCACAAAAGCCCAGGGATTTAATTTTGGAGCAGCCACTAAGTTTCCATTTCACCACTATCCATCAATACAGATAGTCGTAGTCTCTGCAATCTAACCAGCACTCGCATGATCTACCCCACCTGTCTTTGAACTGACCCAGTTCTCAGTACCACATTACTGAAGGGAAAAAACAGATATGTTGCAGAGACGGCTTTAAATTCAGAATATCATCTTTATTCTTTCTGATTTGACATTATATTACAGAACAGACACTAAATCCACATTTCAGAAACTGCATCTAGACATCCATTCGCTTAAAATTCACTGACAAGAGTTTTAAGAAAAACTGTCCCACTGGATTTATAGAAAGAAAGTACTTTACAACTCACACCGAGAATAATTATTGCTTTCCGCCCACCTCCCAAAGAGTTGGGCGAGTCTTGAGGAAGAACACACTTTCAGGCACACCGCACCTTGGACATATTTAAATACCCTGTTTTACATTACTTCCTGTTGTAATTATGCAGGAATGATAAAGGAATTTATATCTCAGCTTACCCATTACCAGGGAAACACTTCTCCATAATAATATGAAAATGGAAAGACTTAACCCTATATACAGGAGGTAAACAAGCTTTTTTTTTAAAAAAAGATTTCAATGTTGCACCATATTTACATTACCCATTAAATTACACATAAATAAATATGTACATTCAGAACAATGTTCCCTTTTTACCCTATTTACCCTGTGAAGGAAACTCTACTGAAGACTGGAAGGTGAATTGCAACCTAAATTTCAAGTAAATTTGTAACTGGACCAAGTGGAGCCTCCAGACAATAAATGATCAATTGGCGACGACAAGGATGAGGAAAATCATTCGGCAGGGTCAAGACAAGGATCGAGGGGAGTTTCGCCCACAGACTTTTCGCAGAAAGGTCACAGGTTAGTTAGTTTTGTTCAGAGCTGATGCGAGAGCGTGTACCTTGCTTCCCAAAACCAAGATCATTAGGCATCGAGCAACGTTGAGCTGCACAGCCGTTCCTGTTCATTGCTGTAAGATCGCTTGGTTTTGCAGATTTAATGGCTGAATTTAAAACTTAGCAGTAGATTGAACAGAAGTTTTTATGAATATGAGTAGCACATTATAAAATGGCAGGAAAACCCAGAAACTATTGCCAATAGCAGACACATTATATGTTTGCGCAGTTAGTTTTTCACACAAAGGCTGGTGGGAATATGGAATGGGCTGCCGGAGGAGGTAGTTGAGGCAGGTACTATTACAACGTTCAAGAAACATTTAGACAGGTACATGAATTGGACAGTTTTAGAGGGATATAGGCCAAATGCAGGCAGGTGGGACTAGTGTAGATGGGACATGTTGGCTGATATGGACAAGTTGGGTGGAAGGGCCTGTTTCCACACTATAGGACTCTGTGACTCATTTGGCTGCATTAACCAGACTGTCCTGACCAGTTTATGTAAACAGGTTAAAGCCTCACACAAATCTCTCAACTATTGCTCTTCCCTACCATTAATTCTCTCAAACATGCTGATTTTTAAAAAAAACCAAAAAAAAAAAACCATGCCTGCACTCACCTGTGGAACAAGAGTTAATTAAAAAAGATCAAACCCACCTTAAGATCCTAGCAGCAGAGCTCGAAGGAGTGACAGTAAATGAGTCAATGTCAGTGTCATCTGCCAATGGACTCCCCACTCTGGCTCGGGCAGAGATTTCAAATCATTACACTTTGTTAAAAACAATGAATGTTTTTAGTTTGTTCTGTAGGGCCTCCCCCCCCCCCCCCCCCCCCCAAGGCCAACTATAAAAGGGCTTTGTAATTAGATGGAGTGAATGTTTCTTTCTACAGCCCAAGTTTGAAAATGACAGGTGTCTGGATTGTGCCCAGGGCACAGATAAGTTGTAAGTCCCTGAATAAAGACCAGTAGTAGGTTGTCCAAAGGGCTTGTTCAAACCCAGTGGTGTGCAAGGAGAAGAGACAAGAAAGCACCAAAGAACAAAACCTTCCTTTTTGACCTTTGTGTGGAATGTAGATTCAATCTGTGCATTTATTAAGAGTTGGAATCAAACTGCTCAAAGCGCAAGTTCAACCAGCTGGGCTCCACTGCTAATGGGTGCTGGTTATTTAAGATTCTGCTTGCCACCAGCTTAATTTTGTACAGAGGCTTCCGCCTAATTAAAGCCTGATATGGAGCCCCTGTGTGTTTGCAACTCAGTGTGATCCAGTCTAATATGGTGATAACCAGCAAAGTGTGGGTGTCAAATTTCTGATTCAGAGACAGACAAGGGGGCTACTGACCATAGGTATTACTGGACGATCTGGTGACTACAAGCTTCCATGTGTTGTCTGTCAGATTTATCTTCTCATCTTCCTTAAGGCCTCCACCCTATTTCCCTGATGTAGGATATCAGCAGAGCTGGGAATCTCTCTGCTAATCTTTATCTGGACAACATCAGCACAACTACATAACTGGGAGACAGCCATGCCAGGTACAGTGCAAGTCAACAGGTTACATAAAACGAAACCACATATTGCTTCATCATAGGCTAGTAGTTTCTCCCTTTCTCTTCCCAGCTCCCTCTCACCAAGCGAACACCACAGGATGGAAGAAGTTTGGTGTCATCACTTGTGGTGCAGTGCGATGGAGCCTTCCTTGGGAGTTGGGTCTGGAGCAGAATATATCGTGTAGCTGTAGATTTCAACAAACAGTCCAAGTCCCTGATAGCCTTGGCAATGCAAGTTAGACAGTTTCATCGACTGTTACCCCGGCAAAAGAGGGCAGCGGCCCAGATACTCAGTTGGAGCCATGATGATGAGAGCGCCAGATAGGTTTGATTCTTGAAGCATGAATAAAATGGTGGATCATGTAGGCATAGTGCACATCTTCAACCCTGCAAATCACAATTAGAAGGAGGTTCAATCCAGCCCCTGGCCATCAATGCTGTTGCTGGTTTGGTGAATTTCATGTAGTCCCATATGCAAAGAAGGGGAGAGGAAGGGTAAAGTCCACGGATTCATTGCCAGCCGCTCACTTCCTGTGCTTTTCATCTTTGTCCAGGGTTTTATTGTGGTTTTCCTGGGGGCTCTGGCCGCTGCTGTTGGCCATGTACATTTTGTCCAGGGTCTTCACTGCTTCGTTCAGGTAATTCTGCAGCGAGGACATGGCAGCGCATATGGCAGGGCTCCCAAAGCCGTGCGTGATGAGACTGAAGTGGGTCAGGCAGCTCTGGATTTCGGGTTCCAGGATCGGGCCGGGGCGGGCATTGCCCAAGGGTGATCGGTCCTGGGTTAGCATGTCAGTGAACTCTTTAAAGATTTGCCTGGAAACAAACAGAAAAAGGGATAAAAGAAATTAACTCGTCCAAGAGCAACATAGTGGCTCCTTAACAATTATACAACGGAAAAGGTCATTTGGCCTAGTGGGTCTAAAGTGGAGTTCATGCTCCATAGGATTACAACCAGAAACTGTCCACCACTTTCTGCAGCCTCCTTCATTCTTGGGCATTCGAGTTACTGAACCAGACTGTGATGCAACTAATCAGTATGTTCTCTACCATACACATGATGTGGGTTCAATAGAATATTTGGTGATATATCAAATTTCCCCAATCTTCTGAGAAGTGGAGGTGTTGGTGAGCTTCCTTTGTGATCGCATCAGTGTGCTGGGCCCAGCTCAGGTCTTCAGACAAATACATATCCAGGAACTTGAAGTAATGACCGAGAGCACTGGACACAGCAAAAGGCAATAGAAAGTGGCAATGAAGGATTATGTCCCATAACTAGCTGCACCTCCAGCAAAGCCGTTCCAAGGACATTTGAAACACCTGCACCCTCTTGTCAATATGAAAATGACTCTGGCATGTCCTGTTCACAGGAAGTAGGACCGATCCAATCCAGTCAATTCCTGCCCCACTCAGCTCGGTTTCAAACTGCAGCAAAGTGATGGTAGACATCAAAGACAATGCTGTCAAGACCCACCACTTACCATAGATCTACCACTGAGACAAAACTCGGGATGTTAGCTAAGGGAATAACAATTTACTGGTCAGGATGAGCTCAGTGGTCACATTACACCCCGTGTCCTATTTCTGTCCTCCAGCCCTGCTTGTAGCAGCCACAAGAGATGACACTTACTTGGCTGCAAGGAGCATGCTCTTCCGGCTGCCGATCTCATTCCGCTCCATATGCTGTCGGGTCAGGTACTCTGCAGCTGTTTTTGCGGGGAATTCCGTCTCGCACACGTAACCAAAGTCGCGGGCAAGGTGCACAGCCTCACCTAAGAACAAGACATGAATATTAGCAACGAGCAGAACCCGAACTCAATTACTAGACTACTTGACTATAATGGGCCATGTTAGAGTGGTAACCTAGAGTGGCTTCCACGGGCCTCTTGAGTAGGATTCCTATTCTAATATGGGAGAACGTCTTCCACTTTTGAAGCAGTTTTGAGGAAGCTAGAAGAATACCCCCCCCCCCCCCCAGGAGAGGCTGAAGTCTGGGTGATCCTGCAGGGAGCCCATACCCAGCTGGGCTGCTTCGCGTGCGATCCCATTAACTCTCTCTACAACAGGAATCTAATTTAATAGTAAAATGAGAGGTCACTTTTTCACACAAAGTGTGGTGGGTATATGGCACAAGCTGCCAGAGGAGTCGGGAGAAGCAGGATCTATCCCAACATTTAAGAAACTGTTTGACAGGTACATAGATAGGACAGATTTGGAGGGATATGGACAGGTGGGACTGGTGTAGCAGGGACATGTTGGCCAGTGTGGGCAAGTTGGGCTGAAGGGCCTGTTTCCACATTGTATCAATCTATGATTCGATGATACAGAACTGCAATACGTTCATTGCAAAGATGTCTTGTGGAAGGGAAGTTCTAATCATGGCCTGTCAACTTGCAACTTCATTCTCTGCCCATCCCTTTTGAAAAGTAATATTTGCCTAAGGTTGGGACAGCTGGAGAAGATTATAGATGGTCATGGTGGTGTCCTTAAAAAGGGGGACGCACAGGGAGCAGGCCTCATGACCCCATCTCATTCCACACATTAACAACATGGTCATGGCACATTACAACTTGTACTAGCTGATTCCACCCATATAATATTGGAGCAGTTCCTTAAAATGCTTGGATGCACAAAGGGGATTTCTTGGGTGGAAAATGAAGGATCGAGAGACATGTGTACCGCAGGTGTAATCCCTCCATATGTTCTTTGATAAAAAGAACTGGTAACATTACAGCTTGTTCTTTTATAAAAGAATCGGTGAAGTTGCCTTTTACCTAATCTCCAAACCCAGCCAGGAGATCCATTTAGTGTCCTGGGGCAACATGGGAGAGGGGAGAGGTTTTCCCCCCAAAGTACCTGCTCAAATGCAATCATAGACTGGAAGTTAAGTGGAAATTCTGGACCAAAATAAATCATTTAATCAGTAACATCCCCAAGAAAAGCCCCGGGGACTGTTACTGCCTTTCCCAAACAAATCACCCAGGTTCATAAGGTCATAAGATCAAAAGTCATAGGAGTAGAATTAAGCCATTCGGCCCATCAAGTCTACCCCACCATTCAATCATCTATCTTTCCCTCCTAACCCAATTGTCCTGCCTTCTCCCCATAACCCTTGACACCCATACCAATTAAAAATATCCATCTCTGCCTTAAAAGTATCCATTGACTTGATTACTGTGGCAAATAATTCACCACTAAACAAAGGTTCTCCATTTCTAAGTAAGTACAATGGAGACTATCCTACCAACAACTAGAGGGCAGTCCTGAACTACTATCTACCCAATTGGAGACCCTCGGACTATCTTGGATCAGACTTTACTGGCTTTATCTTGCACTAAATTCACGTTATTCCCTTTATCGTGTGTCAGTACACTGTGGATGGCTCGATTATGATCATATGTTTAAGAAGGAACTGCAGATGCTGGAAAATCGAAGGTACACAAAAATGCTGGAGAAACTCAGCGGGTGCAGCAGCATCTATGGAGCGAAGGAAATAGGCAACGTTTCGTCCCGAAACGTTGCCTATTTCCTTCGCTCCATAGATGCTGCTGCACCCGCTGAGTTTCTCCAGCATTTTTGTGTACCTTCGATTATAATCATGTTTGACACAAAATGCTGGAGTAACTCAGCGGGACAGGCAGCATCTCTGGAGAGAAGAAATGGGCGGCGTTTCGGGTCAAGACCCTTCTTCAGTATGGTCCTTCTGCTGACTGGTTAGCATGCACCAAAATGGCTTTTCACTGAACCTCGGTACACGTGACAACAAACTAAAGTCAATTCAGTTCATCAACAACGTACCTTCCACCAGAGAGGTCAGCAGAGTGACATTGGCAGCTTTCCGTCTGCCAGCAGGAAGGTTTAAACCTATTTTGTCAAGCCTCTCCCGTAATGATCTTCCTCCATTTTTTGACTTTGCCCTGGAGGAAGAATAATTGTGTTAGTTTATTTTTAAAAGCGCTTAATTTATGCCATTTCATGAGTGAAAGACATTGAAGAGACGAACTTGAATTGTCCCACTCAGCACTGCCTGCCTTAAGATGTGTCTTTACATTCCTCGTCCTCCTCCCTAGCATCACAAGCCAGGCTCACTGAGCTGAAGCTCAAGTGAGTGATGATGAGAAATGCAACCATTTTAGCATTTGGCAGGTTTATCTCAGTTAAAGCCCCAGATTCTACTCACACAGAGCTAACTATTGCTTCATGATCAACAGATGTCTACTTCGACTCTTCACACTCTTACTTGACAGAATAATTAGAGATAATGGCAGGATTTGCATACTAGTTAGCCCCTAGCCCTTGTCATCTTCACGAGTGTAATCATACTTACACCCGTGATAACTAAAGCTTCTGAGCCGCCAATACTTATGAGATTAGGAAGAATATAGTAAAAACATACGAGATAGAAGCTGGTGGAGGCCATTCAGCCCATCATGCCTGCTCTGGCAACAAAATATGCACTAACACCGCGTTCATTGAAAGCTGACAGATCTACCCACAACCTCGAGGTAGGGGACATCATTCACTAAACACAAACATGGTAGCTAACATGGGCGGCACTGGGGCGCAGCGGTAGAGTTGCTGCCTTACAGTGCCAGAGACTCGGGTTCAATCCTGTACGGAGTTTGTAGATTCTCCCTGTGACCACGTGGGTTCTCTCCGGGTGATCTGGTGTCCTGCCACCCTCTAAAGATGCACAGTTTGTAGGTTAATTGGCTTCAGTCAAAAATGGAAATTGTCCCTTGTGTGCAGGATAGGGCTAGTGTATGGGGATAGCCTTTTTCCACACTGAATCTCTAAACTAAACTAAATGAGATAAAACAAAAGTGAGCCCACAAAGAGGTCTTCAACATTCCATAGAACACAGTACAGCTCAGGAAAAGGCCCTGCGACCCACCATGACTGTGCCAGCCATGATGCCAACATAACTCATTCCATCAGCATCAAGAAGATCCCTATTTTACTTCGGAGTCACGTGAGTGACTACGTGAAGAAGCCCGCCACGACGCATGCGTGTCATATCGCTTTCACGCTTGCGAAACGACAGGCGGGGTGGAGCGTTCCCCCGCAGCGGTAAGTTTGAAACCGCGCCCTGCAGGTAAGTGATTTACTCTGCGGTATTTTTTGTCCCCGCGCTGTTTTTACACGGGGGGGGGGAAGCTGGACAAAATAGTGTCCACAAGTGCTGCGAGTGAAGCTGGCTGGGGAGGACCGCGAAGTTGCGGGAGCCAGCAGCAGCTGAAGGCACAAGCCCCGTAAGGGATCTTCTGTGCCGACTTTTGGTCCCGCGCCGGCCAGAACACCACGGCCGGGCGGGAGACTATTCAAATGGGGCCATCGACTTTTTGACAAGTCGAAAATGGCAGGAGACGGGGTGGAACGACGTTCCCCCGTAGCGACAATTTAAACCTGGACCTGCGGGTAAGAGCTGCGGTCTTTTTGTGTTTTCCTATGCTGATTACAGGTGGAGAAACCAATGGGCTGCGACAAAGCTGGTGGGCTAGCAGCGGCCAGTGGCACTTGAATCACCTATAATGGGATCAGCTGTGCCCGATGTCGCCTCCGCACCGGCCAGATCCACGCGGCCGGGCAGAAAGGCTAGACACAAAAACAAACAAGGTCGTGGACTCAGAGGAGTCCGACTTTGAACAACCGCGGGCGGCCAGCGACCGAGAGCTCTGGAGCCGGATGGAGCGGTGTGTGGAGCATTTGCTCCAATGTGACAGACTCCGGGAGATGGAGTCGGGTCACTGTGGGCCCTATGATAAACCCACAGCAGTACCTCTTGAAGGGCTGCACAGTGCTTCTACCTCATCAGAGGGGAGCACTGCGGGTCAGTTCTGGGCTGACCTGGAAGAGGGGTCCGCAGAAGGAAAGACAAGTGTGCAAGGGGTGCAGGAACGAGAGAACCTACTTGACTAATAAAAGGGATTCCAACAAAAACCCACTACAGCCAAAGACAGCACCCCTACGCACCCACCAGCAGAACTGGTGAAAGCTCGAAGGCCCGGTACTCAAAACATGAGTCTATTTTTAGGCCATGGCCCAGGCCGGCCTTCTTGGAAGATGCGGGGACCTCCAACGCCAACCAAACCGAAAATCCAGACACCAGCGCAACAACAGCAGCGAAGAACCTACAAAAAGAAGTAAACCTGCCACTGGTAACTATGGAGGTAGGTGGGTCTGGTTCCCTACAAAATACAGGGAGCATGGAGGTTGGGGGGAGATTACACTCTTTTCTGAATGCATGGAGCATGTTAACAACCGATACTTACATCTTAAGCAGTATCCAGGGATATACAATAGAGTTTATACACAAGTACAGCCCTCCAGTTCAACATATACCGAACCGAATGTTCGTGCTTTCTGATAAAGAAAAATCAAAAGCGTAAGCTGAACTGGAGCGGCTTTACGTAAAAGGTGTAATTTAGAAAACTCAACACGAACCATTAGAATTCGTGTCCAATATATTTACCAAAAACAAAAAAGATGGTGGTTGTCGCATCATCATAGATCTGACAAAATGGAAACCTTTGTTACTGCTAAACAATTAATTTCCAAAGGTTACTTCATGGCCAGCATCGATTTAAAAGACGCTTACTATTCAGTGCCTATACGAGGTGACCACAGATGTTACTTAAAATTCAACTGGATGGGACAACACTGGCAGTATAAAGCACTGCCAAATGGGTTATCATCAGCCCCAGGCTGTTCACAAAATTTTGAAACCAGCCCTAGCGTTTCTACGAAAACGTAAACACATGGTCATGGCATATTTAGATGACATACTCATTGTGGGCAAAACTTTGGAATTGGCCAAACAAACTGTAACAGCCACAAAACAATTATTTGAAAAACTGGGATTTATTATCCATCCAGTTAAATCTAAACTAACGCCTTCCACTACTATGGACTATTTGGGGCTCACCATTGACTCAGTTCACATGTCGGTGACTCTGCATAAGGGAAAGGCTAGAGATTTAATAGAGGCTTGCAATAACCTCAATGACATCAGCAAACCATCCATCAGATTGGTAGCAAAAGTAATTGGCAAAATGGTGGCTGCCTTTCCAGCCACACAATTTGGACCTCTACATTACCAAAACTTACAGAGAGCAAAAATACAAGCACTCTAAATTAATGCAGGTCACTTTGACAGACCTATGAAACTACCAATCAAGCTAAAATGGAACTAAAATGGTGGATAGATAACATCTGGCTTTGTTCCAATCCAATCATTGTCAGTAACCCTTCCATGGTACTACAAACTGATGCCAGTGCACTTGGGTGGGGAGCCACCAATACCATCACCAGCTGTGGAGGTAGGTGGACTGCTCAGGAGGCATCATTATTACTCACACTGGGCATAAACTACCTGGAAATGTTGGGTGCATTCCATGGCCTAAAGTCATATTGTACTGGGTCATATCACCAGCATGTTAGACTACAGATAGACAATACCACCGTGGTAGCATACATTAACCACATGGCTGGAAACAAATCGACATCATGTGACAATCTGGCTAATACAATTTGGCAATGGTGTATCCAGAGAGATATTTGGATATCAGCCACTTACCTACCAGGAAGACTAAATTTAGTGGCAGACACCAGGTCACGCAAATTTAATGAAAACACCGAATGGATGTTGAATAAAAAAGCATTTGCTGATATTACAGCAAAATATGGAACACCAGATATCGATCTATTCGCATCCAGACTTAACCGCCAGTTATCAAATTATGTTTCATGGGAACCAGACCCTGGGGCAGCGGCGACAGATGCATTTCGCTGCATTGGGAGGAAATTGTTTATTTACGCATTCCCTCCTTTCTGCCTCATCAGTCGGGTATTAAGGAAAATACAACAAGACTCTGCGTCTGGTATTTTGGTAGTACCCGATTGGCCTACTCAACCATGGTTCCCAGTGGTATTAAACATGATATTAGAACCATGTATCACCATCTCACATAGACCAGATTTATTGCTACATCCCGTAACAAGGGATAGCCACCCATGCCATAAACATTTGAACTTATTAATTTGTAGAGTTTTAAAAACACCTCTACTACACCTGGGACTGACGGACCGAACAGTGAACATGATCTCGGCGGCTCAAAGACAGTCAACCAAAAAACAGTATCTGGTCTATATCAGGAAGTGGGCGATGCACTGCCATAAAAACAACATCACCTACAGAGACATGAACATCCCGTCTGTTCTGGAATATCTGGCAGGCCTCCACTATGATGACGGGCTCAGTTACAGTGCCATCAACTGCGCCAGAAGTGCCCAATCGACTTACCTATGGCAGGGGACAGAGCGTTACTCTTTTGGGGCTCACCCACTGGTAACAAAACTTATGAGGGGAATTTTTAATACTAATCCCCCAAGAACCAGGTACTCCCAAATATGGGATGTAAGTATTGTCCTGTAGATGCTCAGGAATTGGTCTCCAGCAACAGCTCTGTCCCTACACAGACTGACATTAAAAACAGTCATGCTAATGGCATTGGTCACGGCACAGAGGGTACAGTCACTGCATAAACTAAGACTGGACAACATGACTTCCTCAACAGAAAATATTAAGTTTCATATCTATGAGTTAGTCAAGGATCAGCAGGCCTCAATATACAATTTAGGTCATACCCAACAGATGACCGTCTGTGTAAAGTAAGACATCTGTCGTTATACATGGAGAAAACGAAAATCCTAAGAGGCAATGAGAAGGCACTTTTTGGTCAGCCACAAGCAACCACACAAAAGAGTGACGGTCCAGACCATCTCAAGATGGCTGAAACAGGTGCTAACACAGGCTGGGGTGGATACTAATATTTTTAAATCTCATTCCACCAGGGCTGCAGCTACATCGGCAGCGATACAGTTGGATATACCAATGGACCAAATCCTCAAGGCAGCAGGATGGTCTGGGGAAAAAACATTCCAATTATTTTACAATAAACCAGTAATGAAACCTGGAATGTTTGCAGAAACAATTTTAAGTTCTGTAAATTAATTTAAACCCATAAAAAGGGGTTATAAATTTGTGTTAATAAATTTTATGATTTCAATGTCGAATTCATGTCCAAATTATGTTAACACAATTCCTCCTACAGTCATCAAGGCAGACGTGATGCATGGACTCGTTTCCACGGCATGAAATCACAGAGCTTTAAAATCTTAACGTAGTCACTCACGTGACTCCGAAGTAAAATAGTAAGATTAAACGAGAACTTACCAGTTTGAAGTTTGATCTGTATTTTATGAGGAGTTACGATGAGGGATTACGTGCCCTCCGCTCCCACCCTTGATCATATACTTAACAGGTATCTCTTCTCTAATCTTACTATGTTTAGTCATTACAGTTATCTGTGATTTCACACCGCTGCTTTGAAGAATGACACGCATGCGTCGCGGCGGGGCTTCTTCACGTAATCCCTCATCGTAATTCCTCATAAAATACAGATCAAACTTCAAACTGGTAAGTTCTCGTTTAATCTTACTATTCTCTGCCCGTTCATGTGTCCATACTTCAATTGGCATTTTTCCAAACCTCACTTACTTCCAGGATGGTTCCAGAAGATTGTACAAGGGATAAATACACCAGCTGTGGAACTATATGGCAGTTACCTTTACATCTATTGTTGGCAAGACGTTGGAGTTAAAATCAAAGAAAAAACAAAACAAATTAAAGCCGAAGAAAATCAAATCTAGTCAACGTGGTTTTATAGGATGCAAATTATTTTTGACATGTTTGCTTGAATTCTTTGAGGATGTGTCAGGAAGTGTTGATAGAGGAGAACTTGTACATGTCATGTGTTTAGAATTACCAAAGACATCTGCCATTGTGACATACAAGAGGCTTGTGCTTAAATGAACACCCCAGGGTTTTGGAGAAAGTGTATTTGCATGGATTGAAAAACGCCCGCTATGTTGAAAACAAGGAGTTGAAATAAATGTTATTTTAAGGTGAAAGGCATGTAACTAGTTGAGTGCTCAAGGAATATATTAGTAGCCCTTGTTTAATATTAACATTGATGACCTGGAAGATGGAAAACATTTTAAGGTTAAAGGTTTCCAAGTTTGTTAATGATACAAAGGTAGGTGGAAGAGTCAGTTGTGATGAGGGAATAGTGATTCTACAACATGTTGAATATGATGGGTGGAGGTCAAATCATTAGGTATATTTAAGATATAGATACAACATCAATAGATTGAATGATTTGGCCCAGGCAAATGGAGTTTAATGTGGGGTAAGTGCAAGGTTCTTCAGTAAGAGAAATTATATAATTATATAAATTATATAAATGGAGATAGATTGCATATGTACAAAATTCCAAGGGACATGCTTGTTCTGTGAATGAATCTCAAGGTGATAGCAGACAGATCCAGATAGCATGACAAGACAGGTCATTATGAATGCAAAATATATTTGGTGTTTATGGCACAAGAAGTTGGGAGTTGAAGTACAGGAAAGTTTTGTTACTGTTGCAAAGGATGTTGGTGAGGTCCCACCTGGAATATTGCCCACAGTTCCTTTCCCCTTACCTACAAAGGATATAGTAGTCACAGGAGATTCGCCAGGCTAATTACTGGGATAAGAGAATTGTCCTATCAAGAGAGACTACACAGTTTGGGTCCATATTCCTTGTAAGTTCAGAGAATGAGTGGTGACATTATTGAAGCATACAAGATTGCAAGGGGAAGCTTTACCGGGTAGATGTTGGGATGTTTCCACTAGTGAAAGAGTCATGAATGGGTATATTGTTACTGGTTATAGGGTCTGGTCATTTAAAACTGATATTTGCAGAAATTTCTTCTCAAATGTTAATGAAACTCTGGAAATCACTGCCCAAGAGGATGGTGGGTGAAGGGCAGATCATTAGATATGTTTAAGATGGAGATGGATAAATATTTGAAAGATCAAGGAATTGAATGTTATTTGAAAATGGGACAGAAGAGGAGACATGGTCAGCACAGATCAGCCACGATCACATTGAATGCCAGGGTAGCTTTGTATGGCACCATCCTGCTCCTATTTTCATGGTTGGTCAGGAGGGAGGTGAGCACGTCTTAATTCAGAGTTAACAACTCTTCCCTCATTATCCAGCAGCTCTTCAGATTCTCCCCAGCATTAACCTAACCCAACCCGACCCACTGGCATCAATCATCTGAATCAAGGCTTCCCATCAACCAACCACTTGGCACAAGTTCCTCTGCTTCCACCTACCAACCTCCCCCCTGACTAACCGTCCACAGGCCGCATCCAGCACCCATCACAGCACATCCCACATCACTGTCACCATTAACCACAAGTAGACAATTCTTATCTCAACCTCTCCCTTCTGATCCATAACCTCCTCCTCACAAACCCTCAGCCCTAGCTTTACCAGCTTCCTTTCTCACACCCTGCACTGGCACAACACACAGAGGAATGGCCTTGTGCAAGGCTGATCCAGTGATGCCTGACATCCCAAGCACTATCAATATCCAAGTGGTGGGCCCCCAACCAAAGCAGGTCTTGTCCAATCACTTAGTGGCTGATTGGTACACAAAAGGCAGCGATGAAATGTGAGGCAGATTTGTTCTTAAAGCCATGACCTCTCCCTCTATCTAGTCTTCCCATAGTCATTCTTATTTCTCTTCCTGCCATAGATGAATATTCAATTGGACTCTATTTGTGAGGTACACTCTTCATAGACATCACTTTTGAAGTACCCCAATTCTCTGAAAGTAACTCCGCACCAAAGAGAATTAGAAGCTTACAATGTGTACACCGCAGCCTGCACCTCTTCCACTTGGATGAACCCATGGTAACCACAAGCCACCTTAGCACCCACTCCATCTACGTGCATCTTGTTGGGAATCCTTGCTGTCCTCTTAATTTCCACAGCTTTGACAAACTTCTCTCCCTCGGCAAAAACAGCGCAAGTTATTTATACCTCAGACACACCTTCAGCCTCCGTCCAGTGGGTCTCTTTGGCAAAAGGAAGCAAAGGAAATTACATACAATATACATCCAGGGTCTGAGCCAGTCCTGCACGGCAACACAGTTTCTCCACATTGCAGATAGACTCAAAATACTGGAGTAACTCATCGGGACAGGCAGCATCTCTGGACAGAAGGAATGCTGCCTGTCCCGCTGAGTTACTCCAGCATCTTGTGTCTATCCTCGGTTTAAACCAGCATCTGCAGTTCCTGCCTACACTTCTCCACATTGTAGTCTGGCTCCTGTCCCACCTATAATCCATCATGATTTTTCCAATGTGATGTGGGTTCAAGATTACTGAACCTTCAAACAGTAATCCCCCCCCCCCCCCCCCCCCCCCCAAATCACAAAATATGAAGAGTTGCTAATTCATTTTACTCTTTCTGGCTGCAGTGGCTTTGTAAATACCAGACGAGCCTCGTAAGAAAGTGGTCTATTGAAATAAACCACTCTGACTGGAGTGATTAAGAACATAGGAATTCAAAAGCAGGACAAGGCTTATCACTCGTACATATCAACCCCACCTATTGCTTTCCCATATACTTCAACAGCAATTGATGCGCTGTTCAGCTGTACAAACAACTTGTAATTGTGTGGTTCAACCAGCTTCCTTTGGAATGTATTTTGAATTATTAAAGATAATTCCTGACTCCAACTTTTTAATTCTTAGTTCGTGTTCCTTGGAATTTGACGCAACGACTACCGTGAATATTTTGCTCAAATCTGTTTTGGCGATGGAATTCTTGTGATTTTTCAGCACTTATGAAAAGAGTTCCACTTTGAACTCTGCAGACTCTGGGGCAATGTAGGAGAGACTGCCGATTATTCTACTCAATTTCCATCAAAACTTAAAGGGCTGTCCCACTTGGGCGTCATTTGCGCATAATTTACGCGACACCACTTAAGCGTCACGACGCGCACGTGATGCGCACATGGTGTGCATTGGGCGCGCATGGTGCAAGGTGACACATAGGCAGTGACGCGCGGCGCCCCAGGATTCACAAAATCTTCGCGCGTACCATCCACGTGACGCGCAAATGATGCCCAAGTGGCACAGGCCCTTAAGGCTTTGGTCAGTGGCTGGAAATTTCTAAAACTCTGCTCGCAGCCTATTTAAATAGTTCACCAGGACATATTCCTCAGTTGGAAAGCATAAAGTGGGAAAAATGCTAAGAACACTTTGTGTGAAGTTTGCACATCGTGCCTGTTACTCCGTGTGTTTCCCCCCATGTTCTCCATTTTCTCAAATGCACTCTCACACGTTCCGCGTGCATGCTGGTTGGAAGGTTAATTGACCAACGTAAATTGCACCAAATGTGTGTGAGTGAGTGGTAGAATCTTGGGGCAGCAGATGGGAATGTGCGGAGAATAGAATGGGATGAGTGTAAATGGGTGCTTGATGATCTACATGGACTCGCATGGTCGAGAGGCCCCAATTCCAAGCTATGTTACTCAATGACTGACTCTGACCAAGACAAAACTTGCTTAGCCAGTCTAACCCCACGATGGCAGGCTGCTTGTCTAACACCCAGTGCTGAATCAGCAAAAAATTGCTGCCAACCAAATGATGGAAAAGTGAACCCATTGTCTCAGTCTCTGCAACAAACCCATTTCCTGTTCCGTCCGCTCACTGGCATCCAGCAGAGGCTGGGCCACATTGTCAACAACCCTGGTGTTGTGAGTAACCAAGTGTTGCACTTCCAACCGCACAACACTAATTAGATTCTCGTAACATTAACTCCCTGGTCCATCAGCTGATCTGCTAAGAAGCCTCCATTGCCGAGTGATTTCTGGGTCTGACTGTTCTAAAGCTCTCCTATCTTTGGTAGACCATATCTTGACTCACTCTAAACCTCCTTCACTAAGCTTACAAAGATTGCAGTAGTCACTCAGGGGTTCAATCTTTAAAAATAATCTGATTTCCATCCCTTTTTTCACCACAATCACTCCAACCCCACCATCACCCGCTGCTTTCTTCGCAACTTTTGTAAGCATACATGCTTGATTTTTTTTTTGCTTTATCGCTCAATGGTTCAAAGGTGATTTATTGTTATGTGCATTGCACAGTGAAATTCTTCACCGAAACACAGTGAAAAGCATGTGCATAGATTACACATGCACGAGTCGCCATATTTCGGCAGCATTTACCAAAAGTTCAACTCCCCAGGTAAGCGCCAGGCTGCTACAGGGCCTCCTCCGTCTCCCTCGACCAGCTTGACCTGCAAACCAACGTCAAGAGATTCACCCGACCGCCATTGTGTCCCGGGGGTGCCTCCTGCAGCCTGGGCAGAGGGACTTCAGGCCTTGAAAGTACTGGAGCACTAGAGGCAATACCCCGGTCCCACTCCAACTGGCCCACTCCTCGAGTCTGTCATCACCAGCGGCTCAGACAGCATCTCTGGAGAAAAGGAACAGGTGACATTTTGGGTCGAGACCTTTTTTCCCCAGAAACGTCACCTATTCCTTTTATCCACAGGTGCTTTCTAACCTGCTGAGTCACTCCAGTTTTTTTGTGTCTATCTTCGGTTTAAACCAGCATCTGCAGTTCCTTCCTACACATGACCAGCGACTCCATCCCCCTTGGTTCTGCAGTCTTCAGGATTCAGCTTGACCGCTTCCAAGCCTCCCCCCCTACAGGCCGCAGCCCGCCGGGTCTTCCTTCTTCCGCCCACCTCTTCTCCTGGGTGGGTTCCCGGCTCCGCACAGCGTTCCGGGAGCCTTGGCCCCTTTCCCATTCACCACGTCAAATAACATTTCTATTGATCTGGGAACTGGATGTAGGAATGGGGCTTTCAGTTCATTGAACCAGATCCTCCATTCGTCATGGTCATGACTGATCATGTTGTAACAATTCAGTTCATTCAGTGTATCCTTTCAACTTCCCTCCCTTTTCAACTTCCGCAGAAGAGGCTTTCAAAGACTCAGAAAAGTTTGTATCAACCTTAAACCACATATCCCCTTATTTTAAAGGGATTATTTTTCAAGATTTTTCTGCAAAAAGGAAAAATTCACCCTCATTTACCATGCCAAGACTTCTCAAGATGTAATGGATATGTTACCGTCAAGGCCTCCCTCAACTCTTCTTCAAGCCTAATCTGTTCAACCGTTCCTCATATGACATTATGGCATTCAGTATATCAGGCTAGTAAATCACTGAAGTGCTTTCAACTTATTTACATCCAGTCATTTATATCTATACTCTACCTTCCTCTCTCCTTTTTAAACCTCGTCATACGCTCTTCTCAACTTATTTTCCACCAATCTATGTGCCAGCAGGAAATTTCATAACCATTCCTCGAGTGAATTAATCCAAGTCATGTAGTAAAGTAACGGCTCCAGCATCAATGCTTATTGTATTGAACCAATCTTAGCTCATTACATCTTGTCAGCCAGTAAAGGACACATTTATGCCAACTAGCTTTCCAATTAGCCAGACAAACTTCAGCCCATTATGTAACCACCTACATTTTGAGCTTTGATTTACCACAATAATTCTGAGGTTGCCTTTTATCAAATTGCCTCTGGATCTCCGAGTACATCAACCCATGCTCATTGTGTAGGAGGGAACTGCAGATGCTGGTTTAAACTGAAGAGAGACACAACATGCTGTAGTAACTCAACGGGACAGGCAGCAACTCTGGATAGAAGGAACGGGTGACGTTTTGGGTCTTCAGACTGAAGAAGGATCTCGACCCAAAACGTCACCCATTCCTTCTATCCAGAGATGCTGCCTGTCCCGTTGAATTACTCCAGCATTTTGTGATTAACCCATTCTCATTTATCCATAGCCCGTTAATTTATCAATGAACAGTAAATTGATCAGACACTATATCCCTTTTCACTGTACGATGCTGAGTTTGCCCAATTACTTTGAATTTTTCTAAGTGCCCTGCTCTAAATTATTTAATCATAGTCTCTAACTTTATTTGTTAAGCTAATGGACCTGTAGTTCCCCACTTTCTGCCTTCCTCATTTTTTAAATAAGGGAGTTACGTTTACGTTCCACCAACCATCTTGTACATCCCGACTTCCAGAACTAAGCCCGTATCTTTCTCTTTCTGCAAGAAATATCTTTCATCAACACAATTCTTTGGTCACAGGGTGGTGAATCTGTGCAATTCACTGCCCCAGGCGGCTGTGGAGGCCAAGTCAATGGATATTTTTAAGGCAGAGATAGATAGATCCTCGATTACTACAGGCATCAAAAATTATGGGGAGAAGGCAGGAGAATAGGGTTCGGATGGAGAGATGGATCAGCCATGATCGGCAAAGTATTCTTGATAGACCGAACGGCTGCTTCTTCACATAACTGTCCATCTTAAAAGTGGAAAGTACCTTCAATATTCAGATCCCCATCCATGTCTCCCAGCAGCCATGTCTCTGTTATGGCTCTCAGACCATGCTGATTTATCACATCATGGCCTTACAAGTTTCACTTGTTGAACAAAGAACCAACCAAGATTCAACAATGTCCAAGGTTCCCAGCTGTTGATCTTGGTTAGACCAACATGAAAATAAGGGACAATTCAGTTCAGAGTCCAGAATACGACTTTGCTAAACAGAAGGTTGCGGTCATTTGTTCACATTCCAACAAAGAATGCAAGATGATTTCATTTGCCTAGAGACAGGATTTTACTCTGAAATGTGCTGACTAGCTCAGTAGCTGGCTGTATTAGCATAGATCAGCATTTAATGATCGGTTGACAGTGCTGAGTGTGTAATGATGCAGTCACTGCTCCTGGTTGCAATTTGAACCTTGCTACCTTTGCCAGCATTTTTCCAGAGCAGCAAGTTCTCTCGTTTAACACCTTTCCTCCAGCAAATGCCATAAAGCCCACTGCTGCTAGACCTAGTACAGACACAAAACGGCTATGACATTCCAACGTCATGCAGTTGTCCTGCTCCCACAGTTAATGAAGCCCCAGAGAGTGAGATGCAGAATCCAAGCTCCACAACACTGACAGACTGTTGTATAGCCAGAGGTCCCATCTTCAGACTGATGGAGTAATGGGGAGGATAGCCGGTGGGAAAAAGATGTACGGAAAGGACCTCACTTCAACTCCATCAGTCCGCAGAAGGGCCTCAACCCAACACTCTACATTTCTCTCCACAGATGCTGCCTGACACACTGAATTCCTCCAGTCGATTGCTTTTTTGCTTTTTCTTTTTTTGCTTACGACTCTTGCATCCAGTCTGTTGTAACACCAAAAATGCCACCCTATGCATGGTAGTAAAGACCGTCAAATATCACTGGTTGTAAAAATGCATCTCCTTTTATTTCACGAAACATTTATCTCATGCGTCAGTCAAATCACACAATTAGTTTAGTTTAGTATAGAGATGCAGCACGGAAACAGGCCTTTGGCCCACCGAGTTCGCACTGAGCACTGATCCCCGCACACTAACACTATCCCACACACCAGGGACAATTTACAATTATACCAAGCCAATTAACCTACAAACCTCAACGTCTTTGGAGTGTGGGAGGAAACCGAAACACCCGGAGTAAGCCCAGGCAGGTCACGGGGAGAACATACAAACTCCACACGGACAGCATCCATAGTCAGGATAGAACCCTTGTTCCTGGCGCTGTGAGACAGCAACTCTACTGCTGCACCACCGTGCCGCACTTCCATTGAGATGGCGCTAGCACCATTCATGCGCCCGCCAGTCGGTGTTCTTGCAGCTTTCCGTTTTAAGGCGTTTCAACCCAACAAGAAATGAGACGGGATTTTAACACCAAAGAGAGTCTTCCCCACTCACCTTCGCAGGACGCCCCCGAGAAGGGAAGCATTCAGACACTCGGGCGGGGACAGGCGCCTCTGGACCTCCGCAACCGTCACCTTGTACTTGGACGTGGAGCTCAGGAGCGAGAGCCGGCCAGGAACCGAGCAAAACACCTCGTTGGGGTTTGTCACGTTGCTAAGCAGACCGTCCTTCTGGTAGGAGAGAGCCGACAGCGCTGTGCCTCGGGATATCGTCATTGGACCTTGAAAGGGAGAAGAGTAAATGCCAGGTTAGTGAAAGGACAAGAGTACACCTATGTGTCAAATCACAGCGTGCTGTCAAAACTGTTGTCATGTTGAAACCAAAAGCGCAACTTCTTAAAAAAAAAAATTTGAAACAGATCAATTAAAGAACACAACATATGTGGAATGATGGAGATATCGGGGCACATTCACTGGTTCGGATCAATCCAGTGCATATATCCAGCCGGGGCAAGCTTCCTGCTACACAACAGCTGGGCCAGGGGGTCAGATCATTGAGCAGGGCCTCACTTAAATTGCAATTTTACAGAATTGCACTTTTCACAGGATGAGGTCTGTGCCTTAATGTTGTGACTCTGTATATCCCTGCTGAGTTGATTCTCACATGATCACACTCACTCTCTCACACTCACCAGTATCCTCCTCTCACCATCATTCCCCCTCTCAGCTGTTCGGTTTAGCTTATCGTCACATGTACAGAGGTACAGTGAAAGGCCTTTGTTGCGTGCTAACCAGCCAGCAGAAAGACAATGCATGATTACAATCGAGCCATTCACAGTGTACAGAACTGATACATGATAAGTGAAAGCCAGTAAAGCCCCCGATCGAAGATAAACCGAGAGTCTACAGTATCTACCGAGGTAGATAGTAGTTCAGTATTGCACTCTGGTTGTGGTGGGATGGTTCAGGTGCCTGTTAACCCAAGCTGAGGTCAGCCACAGCCAGGGGGGCAGAAGGACTGAAGGGCACAGCAGACCATCTGGGGCTGTTTAGGGGTTCTTCCAGCCTGGGTGTGATGGGGAACGAAGCAGCCCCACTCTCAGCCACCGGTTGATTGCTGCCTTTCCCACGCACTCTGTTGCGGAATGAGAAAGGATCTGTGGTTCTCAGCAAAATCCAGCCAACATAATTAGTAGAAGGTGCAGCATTAAATGAATGTACAACTATAGCTGCTTCTCACCCTCAAATGAAATTTGCCTGTTGACCTCTACTAAATAGCTCACCTACTAAACAGTCGATAATATTTTCCAGTTACAGGCAACCCAGTGATGCCTGCAGATGGAGCTAACGTTACACAGCTCCAATGACCCAGGTTCAATCTTGACCTTGAATGCTGAGACTATGCACACTGTGGCCATGCAGGATTCTCCCAGGTGCTCCAGTTATCTCCCATATTCCAAGTTCATGGGTTAATGGCTGCTGTAAAGGGCACCCCACGTAGAAGTGGGTGAGTAGATGATGAAAGTATGAAATATGAGGAATACAAAGGAGATTGTTTTGAGAGCAAGTATATGGATAAATGGGCTGAATGGTCTCCATTAAACTAAAAGACAAAACAATAAATAGTTACCTCCATAAGATTAAAGGAGGAGATTTCACTCAGAAATCAAGTGTCCAACATCCCTCCCACAGAGACACAAAGAGCTGGTGTAACTCAGTGGGACAGGCAGCATCTCTGGAGAGAAGGAATGGGTGCCATTTCGGGTTGAGACCCTTCTTCAGAAGAAACATCACCCATTCACTCTCTCCAGAGATGATTGATGCCTGTCCCGCTGAGTAACTCCAGCTCTTTGTGTCTATCTTCGGTTTAAATCAGCATCTGCAGTTCCTTCCTACACATCCCCACCACAGAGTTCTGGTTGAAGGAGGAATACTGGGTAAAGCAGTGAAAAAGTCATTTGTCTTTCTTCAGACAGAGTTAGTGTTAGATCCTTCATGTACGCCCGGGTCAGTGCATGAAACACAGTTTAACGTTACAGTAGCAGGTCAGCACCGTAACTCAACGCCAATGGCTCAATGCTGCTTTTATTGTCACGTGCAAATGCACAGTGAAATTAATTTCTTACAAACAGTCCAGCAATGTACTGCCATGCCTGAGCACATCCCCGATTAGCAAAGTGTACAGAAGTACTTCTACTGATCCCGCATTCAAGAAGCGATGTGCTTATGTGGCATATTCAAAACCCAGCCCGCGCTCTAGTTGTTATGAGTGTACAATTCCACAGCGAGGGGTAACTTACATATATCTCCTCAGCTGGACACACCAGAGTGGGATAGATGGGCCACTACAAACTCTTGCTGAGAAGAAAACCATCATGCTAGCCTCACATGTACGTAAACATCCAAGGCATAATATAATATATTCATCCTTGAGTGTTTCTCTATATATAAATATCAACAAATACCAAACACCCAGAGTGCTTTTGAGAAAGGAGTTACTGTATTTAGACCTTGCTTTAAGGACCAACAAGGATGTTGGGCACCTTGATGGGGAACCTGCAGGTGGTGCTAAGCCCATGCATCTATAGTTTGTTTAGAGATACAGCACGGGAACAGGTCCTTTGGCCAACTGAGTCTGCGCCGGCCAGCGATCCCCGTACACTAGCACTACCCTACACACTAGTGCCAATTTACAATTTTATCGAAGCCAATCAACCTACAAACACGTATGTCTTTGTAATACGGGTGGAAACCGGAGCACCCGGAGAAAACCCACGTGATCATGGGGAGAACATATAAACAGCATGCAGACAGCACCCGCAGTCAGGATCGAACCCGAGTCCCTGGCGTGATAAGGCAGCAACTCCAGCGCTGTGCCACCGTGCCACTTCTGTTGCATTTCCCTTTCTTTTGGCTGAGGTTGTAGGTTTGGGAGTTGCTGCGTAGCCTGGGCAAGTTACTGCAGCAAAAGCTTGCTCTGGCAAAGAGAGAATCCATGAGCAGCCTTTGAAGAAGTCTCTTAAAATAGAGAAGTTCAATCTATCTTGCGTATCAACCCCACCTACTGCGGATAAAATGGAGAAGTTTGATGAGAGAGAGAAATCATTTACAGAACAAATAAACACAGATAAAGGGTAGTCGCTGATCAAATAAAGAGAATCACACATCATGGAGCTAATGAAAAGTGCATTGAACATCCACAATAAGGCCATTTACTGAGCCATCTAAACATGCTTTAGTCAATACTAATTGCTGGCTAATCTATTGTTCTTTCAAACACCTAATTTCCATCTCAATATCAAACCAGTGGAGACATCTTTGCTACGATTTTATACCTCTGAGCATTAAGCAATCAAACTCTAATCATTGATGACAGCATTCAGGGAGCATCTTTTAAAATTTCCTACCAAGGTGGTTAATTGGTCGGCTAATTTGTTGCTGTAAATAACACCTTGTATGATTGGGTGATGCTTATGGAAGTTGCAGAGAGATAAGTATGCGAATGAGTTGATGAGAATGGTCAGAGCCAGCATGACTAAATGGGCTGAATGGCCTCCTCCCATATCCAGAGAACATATGAGAAATTGGCTAAAATTGCTTGCACTGTTGTTTGGCAGGAAATGCAACGGTAAACTTACAGCAGAATAAAGCATATCACTGGAAAATTTGGTGTTTAAGATGATAATGCACTGCAAGAGCCAGAGACATATGGAGCTGTACAGCACAGAGTACTTTGTCCATGCTGACCAAGTTGGCATTCTGGGCTAGTCCTATTTACCTTCATTTGGCCCATAGCCCCCCCAAAGTCTATTTTGTAGTTTAGTTTAGCGATATAGCAAGGAAGCAGGCCAGTCGTCCCACCGAATCCGCACCAACCAGCGATTCCCGCACATTAACACCATCCTACACACACTAGGGATAATTTACACATACTCCAAGCCAATTACCCCTCAAACCTGTGTGTCTTTGGAATGTGGGAGGAAACCGATGGTCTCAGACAAAGCCCATGTGGTCACGGGGAATATGTACAAACTCCGTACGGACAGCGCCCGTAGTTGGGATCGGACTCTGGTTTCTGGCACTGCAAGCGCTATAAGGTAACAACTCTATCGCTGTGCCACTAAGCCACCTGTATCCATATATCTGCCCAAATGTCTTTTAAAAGTCATATTTACTGTACGTCCACTACTCTAGCTTCCTCAGGCAGTTCATTCCAGATATAGACTAACCTCAGAGTAGAAAAGTTGCTCCTGTTTATTCCCATGCCACGTAGTTTAGGTTTGTCTACCTTTGGAAATAGACTGCGAGCATTCAGTTTATCCATGGATCTCATTAAGGACACCCCTCATCCCCCTACACTCCAAAGAGAAAAGTCCCAGCCTGTCCAACAACTCAAGCCTACAAGGCCAGGTAACATCCTGGTGAATCTCTTCCACACATTGTCCAAATAAATGACGCCATTCGTGCAGCTGGATAACCAGACCTGCACACAGTATTCCAGGTGTGGCCTCACTGACTGCTGCATCGTGATGTCTAAGAGGTATACAGCACAGAAACAGGCTCCTCGGCCAAACTTTGTCCATCCTAACCAAGACATCGGAGCTGGTATCAGGGCTGTAATTACCCCATATCACTCTAAACCTTCATCTACCTATCTAAATGTATTTTAAACATTGCAAGAGCCAACAAAGATTTGATAGGAAAAATTATTTCCAATGTCTTCTGTAAATATGGGGGGGAGGAATTGATTAGAGGTGTTAAAAATAGATTTAATAGATGTAATCATATGGTGGCTCAGCAAGAATTCGTCAAAGTAGTGCATGGTAGAATGGTCAACTGGCTTTGCACAAGTTGCCCATCTTATCAGGGACCAGATAAAACAATAAGAAACAGTTTACTAATCCACACTATCCTTTTTATTGCAAGCAGAGAGTACATCTGTAAGCCATGGAGTCAAACAGCAGTCTTGCCCCACCAAGTCTGTAAAGATCATTGAGCACCCATTTAGTACTAATCTTATGCTGATCCCATTTAACTGTCCCTATATTCCCCTCTATTCACCCAAGATTCTACCACCCACCTACATACCGGGGACAATTTATTGTGGCTTAATAACCCACTAATCTGCACAACCTTATGCCCGTCCCACTTAGGAAACCTGAACGGAAACCTCTGGAGACTTTGCGCCCCACCCAAGGTTTCCGTGCGGTTCCCGGAGGTTTTTGTCAGTCTCCCTACCTGCTACTTCCGGCAACCACCTGCAACCTCCGGGAACCGCACGGAAACCTTGGGTGGGGCGCAAAGTCTCCAGAGGTTTCCATTCAGGTTTCCTAAGTGGGACAGGGGCATTAGCATGAGAGGAATCCAGAGAGAGGGTCAACATGCAAACTCCACAGAGACAACACTGGAGGTCAGCATTGAACGGGTATCAAAATGCTATAGATTCTGTGCTGTGAAGATGAATACTAACAGGCAAATTGCGCTGTTGAGCGCTAGCTGTTGAATACAGTGCAAGTCTTTTATTGGAATTTAAGCATGACAATCACCCTTTGTAAACAGTTTCCACTGAGACACCATAAGGTGAAAAGAGGAAAAAGAGAGAGAAAAAACGAGGCCCACCTGGGTGCATTAACGGCCCTGGGGTTATTCTTTAATTACTTAGGTAACAAAAGAACCACATCAGAAAAGGGAACCTCAGCAGTGGAACTGTGGGGAAATATAGATCCAAAATCACCTGCCCCTCCCAAGCATATCATGCTACTGTATTCTGTCTTCAATAACTCTGACGCTCTCCACAATGTTAATAGCAAATGCGTTCACATTAACCTTATTGCCTCACCATGTGATGAACAACATCACATATTTCAGCATTAAAGGTGGAAGCATACACTGGTTGGGGAAGACCCTCAACATTATTTTATGTTGACATCTACAAATAACAGCAAAGATGCAAAGAAAAGGGAAAACAACATTGAAATTAAACATAAAGCAGCAAGCTGGAGGAACTCAACATTTGCAGATAGCGTTTGCGGAGGGAAATGATGTTTTGGATTAGGAACCTTCTTCACACTGTCCATTTCTCTCCACAGATGCGGCCTTCCCCAAGTTCCTCCAGCAGTTTGTTTTTTGTTTGATTTCAGTTTCTGTCTCTCTTGTGTTTCCAGTATTATAATTAACTTGATTATAGTAACTGTAGTCAGGCTGTTAACATCCATTTTGGGGTCTACAATACCTCTTCGAAGGAGATTGATAGCCAGCGGCTAAACACAGCCACAAAAGATATTTGTACTTACAGCCATTTAACAAGAAAGTTTGCTTTGGAAAGAATTGATAAGTGCAGAAGGTTAGGTTAATTGCACTTTAACGAGGTGCTAAAAACTTCATAAAAAGAGTCTTTATGGAATAGACAGCACTCGTTATGTGCCATTAGTCGCATCTTATGCTGTAATGAAGTGGACGTAATTAACAGTTGCTTATACCCTGCACTTGGCAGATAAACAGGGCATTGGACTGTAACCAAAACTTTTATTTTCTGAAAGAAATCCTCTCTTATTTACATTTGTATATCAGTATTAACTGAACCTATCATCTCCTAATGTCCCTGTCCCACTTAGGAAACCGGAACGGAAACCTCTGGTGACTTTGCGCCCCACCCAAGGTTTCCGTGCAGTTCCCGGAGGTTGCCAGTAGTGGAAGCAGGTAGGGAGACTGACAAAAACCTCCGGGAACGCACGGAAACCTTGGGTGGGGCACAAAGTCTCCAGAGGTTTCCGTTCAGGTTTCCTAAGTGGGACAGGGGCATTAGCGAGTCTCATCCCGTACTGACCAGACTAACTCAGTGATATTGCATTTCCCTATTAGTTTTAAACCTTCAAGTTCCTTCCCCAGCTCTGGTTAATGCAAGGAGCTCACCTTTGCCAAGAAAGACAAGCATTTGGATTCATCACGATAGGATATCAAATGGCAGACAAAGGACGAGTTTCATGGAACTCCATAAACAAGCCTCCTTGAAAGCATGAAACATCAGCAATTTGCTGCAATCTGCCCACTGACTCCACTCTGGGTCAAAGCCTTGGTGACCTCCACATCCAGACATAAAACTGTCAAAGGAAATAAACAGAAAGGATGCCACATGTTGGAGTTTTAACATCAGCCTGGAGTGTGGAGAGCAAAGGAATTAGAACTGAAAGTGTTACTGTAAACTAGACACTTGAAAGACATCATCTCCGTTGAATTTAGATCAGAAGGACAATGAACAAAGTGTCCACATGTTATAGTCGTGCTTTTATAAGTTGCAAATTAGGTCTGCTACAAATTAACTGCCCAAATGGGAAGAAACGCAAGCTGTGTGATAGTCTAAGGCAGGCAGACAAACCTAGGTCACTGGCTTGTGTGTTCATGAGGCCAACTCAGGAATAGATCAGAGAATACGTTCAGTGTGGGAGTGACCCTCAAGAGGTTAGTAAGATCCTGCCTACAACCCCAGTTAGAGGTCAAGTGGGAAAGATTTAGTTTAGTTGAGATAGTGTGGAAACAGGCCCTTCAACCCACACTGACCAGCAATCGTTCTACACACTGGGGACAATTTAAAGAACCCAATCAATCTACAAACCTATATATCTTTGGAATGTGGGAGGAAACCAGAGCACCCGCAGAAAATCCACAGGTCACAGGGAAACATACGAAAACCCACGCGGTCACAGGAAGAAAATACAAACTCCATGCAGACAGCACCTTTATCAGGATCGAACCCGGATCTCTGGCGCTGCAGGGCATCAACTCTCCCGCTGCACCACTGTACCACCCCACTATGGCCGACAACTGCAAGCAGCTACAGCGCTTTGGGGTGAAGGCCATGAATTCACCACGGCAGATAGAGGGGTGAGAACTGGATTAATTATGGTTACAATCCGCAGTGAGTTTTAATGACCCAATGAAAGCTCACCATTTGGTAAATAATGGCCATGCTCAAGATGCACTGCTGTTCCCTGTTCTTTTTGCATTTCAACACTTCAACAAGGAATACATTTCTTCAAGAGCAAAGAGCCAATAAAACAAGTAGAATCCTTTCTGGGAAGTGCTGCTCTTGCTACTGGACCCAGATGAGATTGTAAACTCATTAGACGATGGATACAGAGGCGAGTGAAGGATACGGTTTAGAATTGTGCACATTCACTGAGAAAGAACTCAAATCGGAGCCTCAACAATCCAGCAAAACTCTCCATTTTGAACATTAACTAAAATATATTTCAATAACAGATGAAATGATTGGGACACAAAACTCTGGGGGGAACCAGGAACAAAACCTCAAATCTTACAAGCAGTGCAGAGATTAAAAAAAACCAGAAGGCTTCATATCAGACTGACACAAGGTGCAGAAACCCAATAGTGCAAATTCTGATCAATACAACAACTTCCATCTGTGGGGCAGCTAATAGAGTTGCTGCCTGACAACACCAGTGACCCGGTTCATCCCTGCCCCTCTGGGAAGTTTGCATGTTCTCCGTAATACTCCGTCATCGGGTGGCGCCGTGTATGGCAGCCTCGCCAGCAGTCTGTCCGTCCTTTCACCCTTTTTGTTATTTTTGTCTGTTTGAATTATGTTCCTGTGGGGATGTTCATGTTAAACTCTATCGTGTATTGCATTCTTTTCATTGTATGGCTGTATGGTAATTCAAATCTCACTGTACCAATTGCTGCATGTGACAATAAATGTAACTTGAACTTGAGTGTATCCGGATGCTCCAGTTTCTTCCCACATCCAGAAGACATTGGCCATTCCAAAGTTCCCCTAGTGCCCAGTTGTGGGAATGCAGGGAACATAATTATATGCTTATAGAAACTTACAAAACCTTATAGAAACTTACAAAATACAAAATTCTTAAGGGGTTGGACAGGCTAGATGCAGGAAGATTATTCCCAATGTTGGGGAAGTCCAGAACTAGGGGTCATAGTTTAAGGATAAGAGGGAATTCCGTCTTTTAGGACCGAGATGAGAAAATCATTTTTTACACAGAGAGTGGTGAATCTGTGGAATTCTCTGCCACAGAAGGTAGTTGAGGCCAGTTCATTGGCTATATTTAAGAGGGAGTTAGATGTGGCCCTTGTGGCTAAAGGGATCAGGGGGTATGGAGAGAAGGCAGGGATGGGATACTGAGTTGAATAATCAGCCATGATCATATCGAATGGCGGTGCAGGCTCGAAGGGCCGAATGGCCTACTCCTGCACCTATTTTCTATGTTTCTATGTTTCTATGTTTCTATAATGTGATAACAGTGTAAATGTGTGCTTGTTTGTCAGTGTGGACTTGGTGGGCTGAAGAACTTGTTTCATGCTATCTTTCTCCAAGACTGAGTGTGAAGTGATTCCGTTTGGAACTAAAAGTGAGCAGTAACAACCTAAACTAAATAAATCACATTTGATAAAGATGTTTGGGCTTCAGAACCGAAGGAGAGGATCATAGAATGTTTGTGGGGCTAACGGACAGTTATGCGAGCAGACTGAAAAGGTCAAAAAACACTGATATTTTTTAATCTGTTGCATCTAATGATTAGTGATGCTCTCACAGTGATTATCACTTGATGAAATAGACTAAAGATTAATCAAAAGAGAGAACCACAGGAGTGGTGAGGAGTACAGTGGGTGACATGGTGGCGAAGCGCTAGAGTTGCTGCCTGACAGTGCCTGTCCCACTTTCACGACCTTTACAGGCAACTGCCAGCACCTGTGATAGATCGCCTAAATTTTCAACATGTTGAAAAATCAACGGCGACCAGTAAGAAGCTATGACTCTTTGGAGACCTCTCACGACCATAGGAGACCTCTCACGACCATAGGAGACCTCACACGACCATACAGCCTATGGTCGTGGGAGGTCTCCAAAGAGTCGTAGCGTCTTTCTGATCGCCGCTGAATTTCCAACATGTTGAAAATTTCGGCGACCTATGACGTGTGCCGGCAGTCTCCTGTAAAGTTCGCGTGAGTGGGACAGGCCCTTTACAGTGCCAGAGATTTGGGTTTAATCCTAACATCAGGTGCTGTCTGTATGGAGTTTGTACATTTTCCCGGTGACCGCGTGGGTTTCCTCCAGATGCTCGGGGGTAGAGAATTCCAGGGATTTTCACTATTCTCTTGAAAATAAATTTCTATGTGCTTCTGTTTTAAATGGCAGGCCCCTTATCCTGTAACTTTGTATACTTGCAGAGGAAGGAACTGAATATGCTGGTTTAAACCGAAGATAGACACAAAATGCTGGAGTAACTCAGCGGGACAGGCAACATCTCTGGAGAGAAGGAATGGGTGATGTTTTGGGTCAAGACCATTCTTCAAACTAGTAAAGGAGAACTTCTTCAAAGTCTGTATACTTGCTTGATACTGTCACGCCAGGTTTGTAGGTTAATTGGCTTTGGTGAGTTAACATAGAAAATAGGTGCAGGAGTAGGTCAATTGGCCCCTTGAACCAGCTGATCATCCAAAATCAGTACCCCGTTCCTGCTTTCTTCCCATATCCCTGTATTCCGTTTGCTCTAAGAGCTGTATCGAACTCAATCTTGAATACATCCAAATTGGCCTCCACTGCCTTCTGTGGTAGAGAATTCCACGTAAAATTGTAAAAGGTTGTAAAATGTTCCCTGTTGTGTAGGATAGTGTACGGGGATGCTGGTCGGACAAACTTGGAGGACCAAAGAGCCTGTACACACACTGTTTCTCTAAAGTAAACCAAAACATCGCCTCATTCCTGGAAGCAAGGTGCAGGTGCTGAAAGTATGATTTACACAAAATTCCACGTATTGGATTGAAACATCTTGGGAGGTCTGTGATAAATGTAACAATGCGAAGCCAGAAGTTGTGTCTTTTAACAGGTTTTACCAGCTGCAAACACTAAGCACACAACAGCAAATACTTATCCTCCAGCCTATCTCAATGGTCTTCCTCCTAAAATTCAGACATGCAGCACTGTTAGTTTCACATTACAATCATGGGGAAGAAATGTTGTGGAACACAGTATGAACACTTCCAATCTGATTGTGTCACTCACTACTCTCTTGCACACTAGGTTTGTCTTCCAGAATTGTGACATATACAATCCGGCACCCTCTATCTGGGAGATTATAGTCCTATAGTTCAGAAATGGTCCTCTCAGTCCATGCCATTTTTTTTGCCTGTGTACATTAAATCATTTGCCCACATTAGGACCATATCCTTCAATGCCTTGCCTATTTAAATGTCTGAATAATTCTTCTTAAAAATAGTGATTGTATCTCACCTCCTCTGGCAGCGAGTCTAGACATGAACAATCTCTACAAAATCTTACCTCTCCGATCCCCTTTAAAACTCCATACACTCATTTTAAACCTATGCCCTCTAGTTTTTGAAAGCCATGCTGTCCATGAGCAAATGATTGTGATTATCAATCGTATCTCGGCCGTACATAAGTTTCTGGACCTCTCTCAGGTCATCCCCGACTCCTTCACTCCAGACATAACAAGCCTAGTGAATAAACTGCTCTCCATTATCAAATCCTCCAATTCAGGCAATACAAGGCGTTTGTGATTGACTTCAGGAAGCAAAGTGGCACACATACACTTTGACAGTACTGAAGTGGAGATGGTTGAAAGTTCCAATATTCTGAGTAAACATCACCTGTAATTTATCCTGAGCCAGCCATGTCAAAGCAATGGCCAAGAAAGCACACCACCGCATCTACTTCCTTAGAAGGCTGAGGAAGAACAGCATGTCCCCAACAATTCTCACCAACTTCTACAGATGCGCCATAGACAGCGTGGTTTGGAAGCAGCTCCATCCAAGACCACAAACAATTGCAGAGAATTGTCGGCATAGCCCAGAACATCATGTAAACCAACCTCCCTTCCATTGACTCCATCTACACTTCACGCTGCCTCGGCACAGCCGCCAGGATAATCAAGGACACCTACAGACAGGAAGTGACACAGCTGGCAGCCTGGTGCCATCGCAACAATCTGGAGCTCAATGCTCTTAAGACAACGGAATTGATAGTAGACTTTAGGAGAGCTCACCCCACACACCATCAATAACAGCACAGTCACATCTGTGGAGTCTTTTAAGTTCCTAGGAACCATCATCTCCAAGGACCTTAAATGGGAGGCTTCCAACAACTCCACAGTCAAAAAGGCACAACAGAGGATGTACTTCCTGCGGCAGCTGAGGAAGCACAATGTGCCACAGGCAATGATGGTCCAATTCTATACGGCCATCATAGAGTCTGTCACCTTCTCCATCATGGTCTGGTTTGGCTCAGCCACCAAGCACGACATCCGGAGGCTGCAGCGAATCGTCTGATCATTGGATGCAACCTTCCCTCCATTGATGAACTGTACACTGCAAGGGGCAGGAAGCGAGTGGGCAAGATCATCTCTGACCCCTCTCACCCTGGCCACAAACTATTTGAATCACTTCCCTCTGGAAGGCGACTCCGGACTGTCAAAGCTGCCACAGCCAGACATAAAAACAGTTTTCTTCCACGAGTAGTAGTTCTACTCAATAACCAAAAATCTGTAGCCTCCTTTTGCTCTGGTATTTTATTTAATTCACATGTTTAATCAATAATGATTTATTATTAATGTTTAATGCTTTATGTGTCATTCCTAACTGTCACTGTATGTCATGTTGTCACTTGCGGGCGGAGCAGCAAGGCAAATTCCTTGTATGTGAATACTTGGTCAATAAACTTATTCATTCATTCATCTCACCCTGGTCACCCCCTCTTCTCCCCTCTCCCATCAGGCAAGATGTGCAGGGGTGTGAAAACGCAAACCTCCAGATTCAGGGACAGTTTCTTCCCACCTGTTATCAAGCAGCCTAACCATCATATTCCCAACGAGAGAGCTGTCCTGACCTACTATATTACTTCATGGGAGATGCTTGGACTATCTTTAATTGAACTTTACTCGCATTAAATGTTATCCCCTTTTTCCTGCATGTGTACACTGTGGGCAGCTTGATTGTAATCATGCAAGATCTTTTCACTGACTGGATAGCACACAACTAAAAATCTTTTCACTGTATTTCGGTACACATGACAATAATAAACTAAACTAAATGACTGTGAATCTTCTGAGCATTCTCTCCTGAGCACTTGCATTCCAAGGACATATTGTCCCAAGAGGGGTGGCAGAACAACATGCTCTCATAGCAGTATCATCTACAACAGCACCATTTAGAGTGTCCTTCTAGTAGAGCTCGCAGATCCAAGATACATCCAAATCCCTTGATCTTGGAACTTAACTATGCTTGCTTGTTCCCAACTTCTCCCCTCCCGTCCTCCACCTCCAAGCTCCATTCTCAGGGCATCCTCCTACTCTTACCCCAAAAATCTCTGCATCCAGAGATTCTCCATTAGGTGGTGTGCATCAATCAATTGCTCACAAGACCAGAATGTCATACACAGGGAAACCGGCACTTCATCCCATCGAGTCTGCACTGACCATCAAATACACATTTACACTTATCTCATGCCAATACCATTGATTTGATTCACAACTTCCTCCATTTTCCACTAATCATTTAAACACCGTGGTCAATTTACAGAGGTCAATTAACTTACTAACATGCAAGTGTTTTGGAAAAAACTGGCATGCCTGAAGGAAACCCACACTGTCACAGGGAGAACGTGCAAACTCCACACAGATAACACTCAAGGACAGAATTGAACCCAGATCACTGGTGATTTGATGCAACGATTCCACTAGACATGCCACTGTGCCACCCCTGGTCTTAGACTTTGGACATTCCTGAATTTTGAACAGTGTCCATGATTGAAGGAGTCGTGGGCAATGTTCTGAAGTGTCCCTATTGACTTAAAGGTTGCAGGCACCTGGAGGGTTTCTGATGAGCAAGCTTTGACAATGAGCTCTGGGTTACTTAACTGCAGCAGCATCGCAGAGCGCAACCCTTACTCTGTGGCAGTCATGTAAAGCACACTTTACAGCAGGGGTCTCGGAGTGACAAACAAGGACAGGACCCCAGGCATGCCTGCAGAACTGACAGATGAAGTTTCTGGTTGGGATCCTTCTTTTGAGCGATTGCTGATACTCAAAATAAACTGCTGCAGAAACTCAGTGGGTCAGTCAGCGTCTGTGAGTGAGAAAACCAAACTGCTGGAGATTGGAGGAGGGTCCCATCCTGAAATGTCATCTGTTCATTTCTCCCACAGATGCAGTCTGAGTTACTGCAGCAGTTTGTTTTTATTCAATAATCCAGCATCTCCAGTATGTTGCTCCACCGTCTTAATGCAATTTGACGGTTCTTACTGCTGAGAACGCTGAAGTTTATTACTCAGAAAAGCCCCAGAAACAGCAATGAGAAAAATTATGATGTCTTGTTTCTAGAGTTGCGTTCGGCTAAAGTGTGATCAGTAAGACAGTGGGAGAATTACCCTGCAATTCTGCAAACAATGTCCATTTACACACAGGGCACGGATTGCATCTTCAGTCCTTGATTCCTGGTAACCTGGAAATCAGTGACCTTTTGTGTCTATAGCAGATAAGATCAGGTAACGATTCATCCTTGATTTTCTACATCATAGGTTCATCCTACAATTTAGATTTCAATTGAAAATCTCACCAACATGCCTTTTTTTTTTTAAATACTGCAGATGCTGGGATCAGGCAGTGAATGTGAAAAGAGAAACAGTTAATGTTTCAGAATCTCTGGTTTCAGAATTTGTAATGTTTCTCTTTCAACAGATACTGCCTGAACTGCTGCATATTTCCAGCATTTTCTGTTTTATCGTTGCATTTAGCTTTGCTGTCTAATACCAAATAGAGCAAGCTGAGATATGATGAAAGGAAAAGTTGAAGACCTGAAACATTGCCTATCCATTCCCTCCACGGATGCTGCCTAGCCCACTGAGTTACTCCAGCACTTTACGTTTTGCCTGAGACAGGAATTGGCGTATTATCTGAGATGCAGGGGTTCCATGCCACATATTCAATGATCCAATAAACAAAGGGAAGATAGACACAAAATGCTGGAGTAACAGGCAGCATCGCTGGAGAGAAGGAATGGGTGACTGGTTTCGGGTCGAGACTGAAGTTTAAAGAAGGGTCTTGACCCGAAACGTCACCCATTCCTTCTCTCCAGAGATGCTGCCCGCCCCAATAAACAAAGGGCTTGGCTAGTTAACAAATATGTAAGTTACAAAAGCTATTCAGTACTCATAAGGGTTAACCTGTGCTGCTTTAGTTCAGAGTATGCCTCAGCCTGCAAGGTATACAGCACACCAGCAGTGGCTTTGTGATGTTAATTAGGAGTTAAAGCCTGACCCAAGACGAGAGCTGCTGACCCAGAAGGCGTACCTCACCCAACACAATGATCTCAGACAAAAGTATAAACACAACACAGCAAACCAACTATCTATAATAACCACTCCATCAGCAGCAGCAAGGCAAGGTACAGAAAAGTCCTAGATAAGCTGATAGGGTTCATGGCCTATGTTTGATCAATAATACAGGTAGAATGGAAGGAGCTGGGCAAGATATCAAGAGTATTGGGACCCGTCACGACAGATCACATCTCTACAGAAGCAGTACTCCAGGCACGGGGAGTTCTCCAACACTGTGGGGGAGAAGAGGGAACTCAGGGGATAACAGCAGGAAGAAGAAAATGTGCAAAAACAATTGACTAAGACAAGTTGTGAACTATTAGATTCAGACCAAGTGGACTACCAAGAGCTGCTGGGTGCTGCTGGTGAAGTTGTGAAATAAGGTCGCAGAGTTGTGATTAGAGGTTGTGATGTGGTGAATGGAGATTTTAAGTGGACACACGGAGGGGGTCTGGGACAGAACCCTGAACTCTTGCCTTTCTGAACTCGGTTTCCTTTCACTTTCTGCACTACCCGTTGGATCACCCTCATGAATGGGTTGATTCTACTCTTATATGGTACGATTTGCACTCAAAACTGTATCTCGATACGTGCAACAGTAATACCAATACTAAACTCAATATCAATGGTAGACAAAAACGCTGGAGAAACTCAGTGGGTGCAGCAGCATCTATGGAGCGAAGGAAATAGGCAACGTTTCGGGCCGAAACCCTTCTTTCGACTGATGTGAAGGTGGGTGGGGAGTGGGAAGAAGAAAGGAAGAGGAGGGGCCAGAGGGCTGTGGGAGAGCTGAGAAGGGGAGGAGACAGTAAGGACTACCTGAAATTAGAGAAGCAAATGTTCATACCGCTGGGGTACAAACTGCCCAATCGGAATATGAGGTGCTGCTCCTCCAATTTCCGGTGGTCCTCACTCTGGCCGTGGAGGAGGCCCAGGACAGAAAGGTAGTATTCGGAATGGAAGAGGGAGTTGAAGTGCTGAGCCACCAGGAGATCAGGTTGGTTATTGCGAGTGGAGGTGTTCGGTGAAGCGATTGTCAAGCCTATCCCAACCTGATCTCCCGGTCTTCCAGTCTATGTGATTCCATAGTTTATGTATAGAGTGCGCACCTCTGCTGTCTGTACTTGCTGAGTCGATCACTGGCCAGTTCTTGGAAAGGGACATACGGTCAAAACACAAATGACAGCCCCTAATCTAACACTTTTGTAGTCCTCGGTCTCATATAATCAGACTCATTACGTAAATGTTATATTTGGCTGGGTAAAAGCAACAGCATAACAGAGATCACAGCTCTTTGGTGCAGGATCCTCTCCGTTTGTCCTGCACCTTTGTACTGAAAGTAATACTACAATGAGCGGGGCAGTTCGGCTGTTTATATCAGAATGCATACAAGAGATGGAGAGCAGCAGGGGGGGGTCAACATTGTGGATGGAGGTTGGCATTGTAGATGAAGATTGCAGCTGCTACAATGGTTCAGGGTTTCAACCCAACAGCACCTCAAGAACAACAGCTACGGTTCAGCAATGTTAGTCCTGCCTTTGGTTAGAAAGGTTTACTTTAGTTTCATTTACTGTCACGTGTAACAAGGTACAGTGGAAAGCTTCCTTGTTGCATGCTATCCAGTCAGCAGAAAGACAATACTTACAATCACGTTGTCCAGTGTACATCTACAGGGTCATAATGGAAGATCAAAGTGGAAACAAGTCATCAGAACTGATGGGGAATGGATTAGTGTGGGCATTTTAAATAGCTGTTTTGTTTTCATTATTTCTCTTTGAGTTGGCAATCTTGTTACACCGCTTCAAGGAATAACAAGGCCACTTCTAAAGAAAGAGCAGTCTGACAAAATGTCGTGAACTATTTCGCTGGGTGCACGTTTAAACATTGGGATATGGAAGAGTTCTTCACCAGGGAAAAAGTATCCTCTACAAATCTAGCCTTTCCTTCGAGAAGCCTCTAATAATCAGTGGTTATCAATATTGCAGATCTGATCCCAACTATCATTAACTTGGAAACTTCCCATCTTTTATTCAAGTATAAAGCCCGTGCTGCAAACACAAAGAACACCCCAGCAATTACAGTCCACACAACTTCATTGCTCCAACCTCCCTCTTTCCAAAGCTGCCCACTTTGTTGGGCTACTGGAAACGATTTTTACTAACCTGGACCAGGGCAGAGCTGTGTATATACGAGACAGGTCAGGTAATGTAAACACAGAGTCCGGTACCCAAACATGTCAGGAGTGCAGGTACTCAATCCTGAACCACACTGGATTGTCCTTTCACACTGCGGGGATGTGTAACATTAGGAGTGTTCAATGGGGTGAATATTTGCCGTTCTACAACTGTGTTGGTTAGCTAGACCATAAATCTCTCTTCCTGCTTTAGGTCCCATAAAAGAGTAAACATGTGGACTTCCACAAATTTAATCACTTGGTGTTAACTTGGTATTTTATACGCTTGTGAAATATCGATTTCGTACAGCACAGGGTGTACCTAGTGGTAGTGACTGTTTTAAACATTTACTGGAGAGAGGGAGGGGGGGGGGGGGGTGCTGAGAGATGCACACAGATGAGGTGTCAATGAAACAAGACCAGTATTGGAGCAGTCCTGACCCAAAATGTCACCTATCCATGTCCTCCAGGGATGCTACCTGACCTGTTGAGTTACTCCAACATTATGCATCTTTCATTGCAAATCTTCATCTTGTTTGATGCCATTAATTCAGAAGAAACATTCCAACACTATGGACGTGTAGGTTAAAAGATTGAAAAGAATGAGGGGGGGGGGGGGGGGGTTAAATGGCTACATGAGGGTTTGTGACAAAGAAGGATGCTTGGTGGTTAGCACAGACATGATGGACCTAAAGACCTGATTCCAAGCTGTATAACTTTATAAGAAACTGCTTCAAGTGGCTAATTTAAACTTCATAAAGGCTGGTGAGGCATTTTGGGTTGTAATGCAGCGCAAAGACTTCCCAACGTTGAAGAGACAGAATGAGAGTGTGATAATTAATGTCAGAGAAAGCGCTGATAAGCATCAGGACCAGACCACAGTGCAAATACTCTAGCGTGATTGAACTATGGGAGGGAAGTATTTCATGAAACAAAACTGTCCTCATTCTTTGGGAAGGTGTGGAAATGCAGAAAGAGCAACAGCTTTGCATAGAAATGCCGTGGTAAACAACAGTCTGTGCACAGGCATCGAGCAAGAGAAGATAAACCAAGGACAAAAATAAGTCTTTGTCATCAAAGTCAGTATGGATGACTTCCAATGTGTTACATTAAGCAGGTGTCTGAGAGCTCCTAAAGATATCAATTAAAATGAATGCACATGGCAAAGTAGTTAAACTCCAACGATACCCGATGCAAGCAAACAAAGTTTAAAATGCAGTGATTTTAGCTAGACTTCCCATCAGAAGATATTCAAATGTAGAGGTATGCTGAACCTTTAAGATTATGAATGCAATATTCTACAACCACTGCTGGGTAAAAAGAACTGCATGGGCATTGACATTAGGTACTGGAGTAATAGAACACAGGCAATTACCTCAAGGTACTAACCAAGGAGTGTTCAATACTGAAGCATCCAAATCTTCAGTGACATGTTTAGACAAGTTGAGGGAGTGCTTTGAATCATATTCAGCAAGGCAGTAAATCCACTCCAACACATTCCATACCCCAGCAGCTTGAAGGAAACCTTGGTTTGCCTGGCCTGACAGAACATAACCCCTGTAAGAACACTGATCATAACTGAAAACGATCCTGGAGTATCCCAGCCTGTCAAGCAACATCTCTGGAAAACATGGATAGGTGACATTTTGGATCGGGACCCTTCTTCAGATGGAAGAGGGGTGCAGTCCGAAGAAGGATTCCAACCCAAAACGTTGGCAATGGTAGACCCAATTCTGAAGTCATGTCCTCAAACAAGAGGACATGACTTCAGAATTAAGGGACAGAAGTTTAGGGGTAACAGGAGGGGGAACTTCTTTACTCAGAGAGTGGTAACGGTGTGGAATGAGCTTCCAGTGGAAGTGGTGGAGGCAGGTTCGTTGGTATCATTTAAAAATACATTGGATAGGCATATGGATGAGAAGGGAATGGAGGGTTATGGTATGAGTGCAGGCAGGTGGGACTAAGGGTAAAAAGTTGTTCGGCACGGACTTGTAGGGCCGATATGGCCTGTTTCCGTGCTGTAATTGTTATATGGTTATATTCTATGGTTACCTATCCATGTTCGATTATGCTGCCTGACCCGCTGAGTTACTGCAGCACTCTGTGTCCATTTATCTGTGCAAACCAGCATCTGCAGTTCCTTGTTTCCATCTCATGGATAATACTGAGCCGTGAAAATACTACACCACAGATCCGAGAAACAAACAATTCTACCATTGCCAAGAATTGTAGATATAGCCACAGGTCTACATTACGCAATGGTCCACAACTTTCAAAGCCCAAGATGGATTCCACTGTGTGTTCCCACAAACATCTAATTATAGATAATGCTTTGCACACTTTTTGAACTAGGGTGCTGCAAGTGTTACCATTCAGAATCAGGACAGGAAGCATAGTTTTCCAACAGGTGTTTCAGCTGATGGGAGGATCGGGAGGAGTAGGATCACTGCACAGATTCTGTGATGTGGCGTTTTGAAGAGACTGAGAGCAAAGATTTGAGATTACAATTTTATGGAAACCTTGAAGCCTGCAATAATCATGGAATTCTGCTAAATTTGAATACAGCAAAACTTTGACGACAAGAAATATATCTCTGATGGGCATGTTACCATGACGAGATGATTTTGATTTCAATCCAAGCAAAGTTTAATAGCTTTGGAGATTCTGGCACAGACTGATACAGCAGGGATCAAGGAACTGCTCACTCAGTATTGGACAGACTTACTGTCACATCTGTCAGATGTAGAGAAAACATTCAGAGTTTGTGCAAGAGTCTGAGTGGTGAGGAGAGAGCCGGCAACAAATATCAAAAGTATTGATGCTGCCGTGACTAAGCAAGCAGTCACAGTCACACCAGTTCAAGGGGGAGGTTGCTCCACAATGCAATTTGTTTAGAGCAGAGTGGATAAAAGGACATTGCAAAAATCAGTGATGACAATTAGTACAGGATACCCCAAGTTTCTAGCTAGTAATAAAAGTTGCCAGATATTGAAACTGATTGATGTTTGTGGGAATCAATTATTCTCAAACCACCAAATATTATCATTTTCATAGGATGTTGTTAGTATTTTTTTTAAAATGCAGTTTAGCAAATACTGGCCCCAGCAGCCACAAACCAGCAGTACATTCCTGCAAAACATTAATGCACATACGGGCTGGAAAAATTAATCCCCAGGATTTCTACCAGGATGCACTCGAACGGGCAGGTAGCTGTGGGTGAGCTGGTTCAGAAGCAGGATTATCATTCAGCAGCCTGTCCTAAGATCACATCAGACTTGCCAAACTGCCTACACTCCTGCTCTGACTTCTGAGGTAACTAATTATCCGAGCGTAATTGATATTCAAAGGAGAACAAATGATTGTCAACCGCTCATCCAACATACCTCAATGTAGAAAGTCGCATCTGTGGGATCTGGCAGCTTGCACTTGTGCTGGGTGCCAGGAATTTTAAAAATGCATCGCAATGTGTTAATTCCTTCCAGACAGTGCCACTAAATGTGCAACATGGTTGCATTAGGGTATTATACACTACCTATGAAAATAATGTCATTGAATTTCTAATCAGGTCTGTTCGGCTCATTGTAGATCAATTAAAAACCATGACAGGGACACAAAATTGTGAATGGGTTCCGACCAAAGGTTAATACTGACCTTGTATGATACAAAGTTCTCAATCATTTAAACTATCTTCAGTTAAAAGCAAATAGCATCAACTGCAACAATCTCACATCTGGAAGAAACCATCTACACTAAATGCCATTGCTTTAGTACGCTGCACTCCCGCAATAGCAATAATTAGGAGACCAGAATTGCACACAATACTCCAGGTGTAGTCTCACCAGGGCCCTGCACAACTGCAGTAGGACCTCCTTACTCCTAAACTCAAATCCTCTTGCAATGAATGCCAACAAACCATTAGCTTTCTTCACTACCTGCTGTACGTGCATGCTTACTTTCAGTGACTGATGCACAAGGACACCCAGATCTTATTGCACCTCTCCTTTTCCCAATCTGACACAATTCAGATAATAATCTACCTTCCTGTTCTTGCCACCAAAGTGGATAACCTCACATATGTCCACATTTTACTTCGGAGTCACGTGAGTGACTTCGTGAAGAACCCCGCCTACGGCGCATGCGTGTCATATCGCATACACGCATTGAACGTGTCGGACCTGGGGAGGACGTCCCCTTGAACGGGAGAGTTAAAAAGCCGGTCGACGGCAGGTAAGTGATTCTGCATTTTCACCGTTTTTTAGGAATGGATAGAGGACGCAGAAAGGCTGTGAAGAAGCTGCAGGATGTCGGCGGTAAAGGTGCCGGGGACCCGCAGCAGCAGCCGACGGCACAGGCAGTTTGCGTTGAGCCAGCTGTGCCAGATTCAAACCCCGCGCCGGGAAAAACTAATTCTAGACCGGGCGGGAAGGCGAAACGCAAAACGAACCGCTGGGAAAGTGAGCCCGAAAAATCGCCGGTAAATACTTACTTGTATAGCAGTGATGATGACCAGCTGCAGGGCATAGAGCAGCCGGCAGCGATCGCATCTGCAGAGCTCGGAAAACAGTACGAGTGGCTGCAGCATGTGGGGCCGTCATCTATCTGTTTGGAGGAGTACCGGGACGGCGAAAAACGGCGTTTGCAGCGGCCGGGAGCAACCAGAGCCGGTAGGCATGGCGACGAGTTGCGATTTAAACCGCGTGCGACTAGTGCCCGAGGGCACGAAAGTCGGCAGGAGCGGTGGGCTAAAAAGAAACACCCGCGAGCGACTAGTGCGGGAGAGCACGAAAGTCGGCTGGAGCGGTTGTGGGAGGAACATCTCCATAGTGTCAGGCTCCAGAAAATGGATAAAAGCCGCACACATACAGGTGTAAGTCCCTCAGAGCATGGCCAGAAAAGGCTGCTGGACATATCATCCTCATCTGAAGAGGGTGTTCAAGGGCTGCCTGACTCGGACTCTGAACAAGAGTCAGAGCCACGTTCCCATATGGAGGATGAGGGAACACAGTTGCTGGACATGGTGCACACATATTTCCAGCAAGAAGAAACTGGAAAAGACCTAGAGGCCAGGATGGCGGCCAGCATTGATTATATGACGACCCATCACCTCAAAACTGATACCTTAGCTGAGGTATGGGCAAGACATTTACCTCCGCGAAATTGTGCGGCTCTGAATGTACCCAAGGTGAACCGAAGCATTTGGAGACACGTGGGGCAGGATATTCGGAGTCTGGATATAAAAATACAGAATGCTAGTAAAGGACTCTCGGCGGGTATAACAGCTTTGGCCCGTAGGCTGGAAAATGTGGATATGTCCAATGACATGAAAGACGCTTTAGCACTGTTTTGCAATGTTCAATTTGAACTGAACAACATCAGGAAAGGGGCTATTCAGCCAACGTTAGACCCAAAATTTGCAATCCTGTGCAAACAGAAAGCCATAAAACCTCAAAATTTGTTGTTTGGGGGTGACCTATCAAAACAGGTCAAAGATTTGGAGGAAGAGGCCAAAACGTTGGGCCTAATAAAAGCGACCAAAGGATATGTCGGAACACGGTATCATCCTTATGGGACGACTAAAAAAGCAAGTACTAGTATGTATAGTACGAAAAATTGGAGAGAGGCCAGAGGAAACCAGCAACAGCGTCCTTTTTTAGGGGTTGGCCCGGGACGCCCACAATGGAAAATGCGGAAGCCTCCACTTCAACATTTACCCCACTTTCAACCTCAAGGCCCTCCGCAACCTCGGTTAAGACCAAGAAAGTAACACCACCGATAACCATGGAGGTAGGTGGGTCTGTGCCTCAAAAATTAATAAGGAGCACAGAACTTGGAGGGAGGTTGCAATTTCATTTGGAAGCATGGTGTAAGTTAACTGTGGATAGGTATATCCTTAGCAGTATTAAGGGATATCTTATAGAGTTTATACACATACAAGAACCTCCAGTACAACATACACCGGACAGAACTTATATGCTTACCAAATTAGACAGAGCTAAAGCAAAAATTGAAATACAAAGGTTGTTCACGAAAGGAGTAATTGGAAAAACCAAACATGAACAACAGGAATTTGTCTCAAATATATTCATTAGACATAAGAAAGATGGGGGTTGCCGGATAATTATTGATTTATCAACACTTAATAAGTTTGTACAATATGCTCATTTTAAAATGGATACTTTTAGTACTGCTACAGAGCTAGTGTCGGCAGGCTACTTTATGGCAAGTATTGATCTGCAAGATGCTTACTATACGGTACCCATCAGAGAAGAACACAGACGGTTTTTGAAATTTAATTGGATGGGTCAGCTTTGGCAATACAAGGCGCTACCAAACGGGCTAACGTCAGCCCCTAGATTATTCACAAAAATTCTTAAACCAGCTTTGGCATTTCTTAGACAACAAAACTATAGAGTGATGGCATATTTGGATGATATCTTGATTGTGGGGAAAACTTATGAATTGGCTAGTAGAGCAGTGGTTGCCACAAGAAAATTGATGGAACAGCTGGGATTCATTATCCATCCAATTAAGTCAAGATTAACACCTGCAACTAATATTGATTACTTGGGGTTCACTATTAACACACTTGATATGTTAGTGACTTTACCTATAGGGAAAGCCACTGAGTTCCAAAAGGATTGCACAGAGCTTATTAATACCGTTAAACCATCCATTAGACGGGTAGCCAGGATTATTGGGAAAATTATAGCCACGTTTCCTGCCATTCAATTTGGACGATTGCATTACCAAAATTTACAGAGAGAAAAAATTAGAGCACTAAAAATTAATAGAGGCCATTTTGATAGGCCTATGGAGCTAACAATTAGAGCTATAAAAGAACTACAATGGTGGGAACAAAATGTTATATATAGCTCCAACCCAATAGTTATTCCAAACCCAGCTGTGGTATTACAAACAGATGCCAGTGCACTGGGTTGGGGAGCAACGGATACCATCTCGAGCTCTGGAGGGAGATGGAATATACAGGAAACTAACCTACTTACCACAAAGGGTATAAATTACTTAGAAATGTTGAGTGCTTTTTATGGTTTACAATCTTATTGCTCGGGAATGATTAACCAGCATGTTAGATTGCAGATAGACAATACCACGGTGGTGGCATATATAAATCATATGGGTGGAAATATATCAATATCCTGTGATGAATTGGCAAACCATATTTGGGAATGGTGTATCCAAAGGAATATTTGGTTATCGGCTACGTATCTACCAGGGATACTTAATTCAGTGGCAGACGCCAGGTCACGAAAATTTAATGAAAATACGGAATGGATGTTAGACAGAAAGATATTTGCTGATATCACAGCAAAGTACGGAAGGCCGGATATTGATCTTTTTGCATCCAGGTTAAATCATCAGTTACCTAGGTATATATCATGGGAACCAGATCCTGAGGCAGAAGCTACAGATGCATTCTCTTTGCACTGGGGGAAATGGTTCATTTATGCATTTCCTCCTTTCTGCCTCATCAATCGGGTACTACGGAAAATTCAGCTAGACTCGGCATCTGGGATTCTCATAGTACCTGATTGGCCTACCCAACCATGGTTCTCGGTGCTGCAGGATTTGGTGCTTACACCATATATTACTTTAAAACATAGTCCTCAGTTGCTGGTGCATCCGGTGACTGGGGACAGCCATCCTTGCCATAATTATCTAAATTTATTGGTTTGTAGACTCTGAAGGAACCATTTCGGCATATGGGTTTATCTGATAGAACTGTGGACATGATCACAGCAGCACAGAGACTTTCCACTCAAAAACAATATTTATGTCATGTCAAGAAATGGACTAAATACTGCCTGGACAACAATCTAGACCACAGAAAGGTGGATATTCCAGCTGTCCTAGAATTCCTCACAAGCCTGCACTTTGAAGGACTCAGTTACAGCACGGTCAATAGTGCTAGGAGTGCCTTGTCCAGTTATTTATGGGAAGGCACAGAAAGACAGGGTGTCGGCTCACATCCTCTAGTAATAAAACTGCTACGAGGCATCTTTAACACTAACCCACCAAGGGCTAGATATAGCCAAATCTGGGATGTGAGCGTAGTCCTAAAAATGTTACGGAATTGGTCACCGGCTACGGCATTACCGCTAAACTATCTAACTATGAAAATGGTTATGCTTATGCCGCTGGTCACAGCGCAAAGGGTCCAGTCATTACAGAAGTTAAGATTGGATAACTTGACGGAGGCGACAGGAAGGCTGATTTTCGTGATCCAGGGCCTTATTAAGCAAAATAGACCAGGATCAGCGGGTCAGGTGATAGAGTTCATAGCCTATCCACAGGATGAACGTCTCTGTGTAGTAAAACACATCATGTTATATATGGACAGAACGAAGGCTATCAGAGGCAATGAAAAGGCTCTTTTAATTAGCCATAAGAAGCCATACCATAAAGTCTCGACTCAGACCATTTCACGGTGGCTGAGATATTGCTTAGTTCAGGCAGGAGTGGACACTAATGTATTCAAATCTCACTCCACCAGGGCTGCATCTACATCAGCAGCTAATCGCCTGGAGGTACCGATGGACAATATCCTCAGAACTGCAGGATGGTCATCAGAGAAAACGTTTCGCACATATTACAACAAACCAGTTAGAAAAGAAGAAACGTTTTCGGGCAAAATTTTGAGTTCTATTTAATTTACACCTGAAGCTTATAAGGTTTATAAATTGATTTAATAAATATTATTTACAATTTTTGCTTAAAAATGTTGGTATCATTGTGTTTTTTTTTTTTAAATACCAGTAACAATTTCTCCCAAACTACCAAGGCAGTTGTGAAGATTGGACTCGTTCCACGGCATGAGGTCACAGAGCTTTGAAGTCTTCACGAAGTCACTCACGTGACTCCGAAGTAAAATAGTAAGATTAAACGAGAACTTACCAGTTTGAAGTTTGATCTTTATTTTATGAGGAGGAACGTTGAGGGAATACGTGCCCTCCGCTCCCACCCTTATATGGTCATATCTTAAACTGGTATCTCTTTAATAATCTTACTATCTTAGGTCATTATTTTCTATCTGTGACCTCACACCGCTGCTTTGAAGAATGACACGCATGCGCCGTAGGCGGGGTTCTTCACGTATTCCCTCAACGTTCCTCCTCATAAAATAAAGATCAAACTTCAAACTGGTAAGTTCTCGTTTAATCTTACTATTATACTGCATCTGCCATGCATCTTCCCACTCACCAAACCTATTCAAGTCACCCTGCAGCCTCATAGCATCCTCATCGCAGCTCACACTGCCACCCAGCTTGTGTTATCCACAAACTTGGAGATGTCATAATTAATTCCCTCGTCTAAATCGCTAATATATATTGTAAATAACTGAGGTCCCAACACCGAGCCTTGCGGAAAATCGAAGGTAGACAAAAGTGCTGGAGAAACTCAGCCAGTGTAGCAGCATCTATGGAGCGAAGGAAAAGGGTTTCGGCCCGAAACGTTGCCTATTTCCTTCGCTGCATAGATGCTGCTGCGCCCGTTGAGTTTCTCCAGCATTTTTGTCTATCTTCAATAAACTTGTAGAATTGTCCAGCACAGAAACTGGTCCTTCGGCCCACTGCATCCTTGCCGACATTTATGCCCATTACGTTAATCCTATTTGCCTTCATTAACACTAGATCCTTCCATGCCTTGCCTATGTAAATGTCTATCTAAATGCCTTTTAAACATGGTAATTGTACCTGATTCGACCACCTCCCCTGGCAATGCTTTCAAGTTATCAATACTGTGTTTAACTTTCACTTTTCACATCCCCTTTTAGAATTCCTACTTCTCTCCTTCACCCTTAACTTACAAGCTCTATACAGGCAGCACCCATGGTCAGGATCGAACCCAGGTCCCTGACGCTGTAAGATAGCAACTCTGCCACTGCACCACTGTGCTGCCCATATATAAAATATTTGGACTATTTACCTGTTTGTGTTGCTCATTGTCTGACATGCTTCTATCAGGTCACTCCTCAACCTCCCACTCCAGGGAAAACAGCTCCAGTCTATACAATCACTCCTCATAACTAACGCTCTCCAATCCAGGCGACATTCTGGTGAATCTCCTCTGCACCCTCTGCAGTGCATTCACATTGGTCCTTTAGAGTGGTGACCGGAAGTGCATACAATACTCAAGTGTGGCTCAATCAGTGCGTTGTAACATAATGCCCCAACTTTTATATTCTAGATAAACAAGTTAACATTGATGCTATTAATGAAGTAGTGATACCTCCTATTCAAAGAGGCATTAATACCATCGCAGTCAGAGAAATATGGAAACAAAGGTTGCAAAGTGACAGCATAAATCTGCTGTACTTCAGCAAACGAACAAGGTCCATAGACTGTAAAGTATTTTGCAACGTCCCTAAAATAACAGAACTTTATTGCTCACGTTGACAGAATCATGATCCCACCTCGTAACACTGACACTAAAATGAAGTATAAATGATCCATCCATTGGTTTAACAGCTGAGAGGAAGAATTGATTAGAGGCAATTTGAAACCATATTTGATATCTCCTACAACCAGTCCGCCACACTAAATTATTTTTAAATTACACACTAAATTACCCCTGAAAGTGTCAACATACAGTTAGGCACTGTTACCATCTTATAACAGATTAAGCATTTTCCTATATTCTACTATACTATCCGATTCTGACTAGTAAGACTAAGGCAAGTACTTGGTTGACAGTTTCCAGAGATTTCAACAGGAAAATCCCACAGCCACACTCTCACCATTGGTTACCTGGGGAGTATATTGTCTCAGTTTACCATATTCCTGCACCACTGTGAAAACTCTTCAACATTGATTAACTAATTCTACACACACAGCCACAATTAGAAACTCAGAAATGCCAAATTCAACACCTTTCTTTTATTCCAGGCTTGCTCTCAGCGGCGTCCTATTAAAGCCAGTGGCCTCTAGGTTCACCCGGATGGATGGACAAGTTGCAGAGGCTGAGAGGACGCTTTGCTCTTTGCAGTATGCCATTGGAATTTATTTAACCAAACTAAACCTCAATCTTGTATTGGAGAAAAATCAAGCAGGATCCTCACACAAACCAGACCCCTACTAAAGCTGTGCAAAAAAGCCCTGACTCCAACAGGCAAACTGTGCAAAGTCGGGCTGGCAGAGCACAACACCGAAAGGAAAGCAAAATCACAGGAAGACCTCAGCAGGTCAGGCTGCATCTGTGGAAGGAATGGACAGAGGGCATTTTTAGGGTTGGGGCCCTTCAGTCTGAAGAAGAGTCTCCATCCCCTACCTCGACGGTCTATTTCCCTCCACTGATGCTACCTGACCAGTTGGGTTCCTCCGCAAGTTTGTTTGCATCTCTCGTGTCTCAATGTCCCATATTTGGGTTGTGGGAGAGAAAAATGCTTGCGGTCACAAGGAGAACATACAAACACCACATAGGCAGCAGTCCAGGTCAGGACCGAACCCGGGACTCTGGGGCTGTGAGGCAGCAGCTCCACTCCCTGCGCCATTTGGCCACCTGTAGGGTCCTCATCCAACTTTTGGGAAGAGGGCGAATCTAAATATAATGTAAAACTAGTCAACTTCCAGGAAACGAGCCACGGTCAGACCAGGTCCAGGATCAGGTCCAGGACTGAGCAAGGCAATTCCTGTCCGTCCGGATCCAACTGGATCCCTCAATGTGGTGAATTGCTCATTAACGCTGCCTGGCAAACGCTGGGGTAATGAGTGGAGCTGGAGTGTTGGTTGTCCCGCGTGTCTGTACCGCCTGCCCGGAGCCAGGCTGGAGTTTGGAATGAAGCTGGCGGCGGCCACTCTTACCTTTCCTGATCACCCCTTGGTCTTGTATGAGCATGCTATGGTCCTCGGCGTGCTGTAAATAAACAAAAATCACCGTGTAAAGGGCGGCTCCAAGCTGCGAACACCCCCCGCTGCCCGGAACCTGGCGGCCTGTGTCTGATCCAGCCTTTCCCCCTTTAGGGTGGTTGCACGAAAGGTCACTGGGTCATAGGGCTCGACACACGGAGCCGCTAAATCCAACTGGAAGACATCCGTCACTTCCGGTATATGTTATTAATGCTAGAAACGCATACTTTCCTACCTGTTAAAAACCGCCAAAATGTTGAATTTTTGCGCTGAAAAAAATTGTGGGAGTCGGGGTAAGTGTGAGAGACATGTACCCAACTTCAGAATTCCAAACGTGAAGCGAAATGAAGGTATAGAGAAGCAAGAACTGAAGGGACTACAGCAGCTAAAGTGCTTGGTAAACATTGAAAATATTGGGAATTATCGCGTTTGCTCACTGCATTTCATCAACAGTAAGGCATTATTTGTGTTTTTTCTTGATTCCTTTGGCATCTAAAAATTCTCAGAAGTGATAAATCTGGCTGTAAATTTTTCTTCAGATGCGTTTTCATTTTGTATGTAAAAACCCACGAGAACCATGAGCGATTTAAAAAAATTACAGCCAGATTAATCACTTCTGAAACTTTTTAGATGCCAAAGGAATCAAGAAAAAACACAAATAATGCCTTAGTTGATGAAATGCAGTGAGCAAACGGCCAATGTTCGCCAAGCATTCTGGCGTGTTCTGGTATTTAAATCATTAAGAATAAGATATAAAAGGGTATATATATGGGGTATGGAGTGAATACTGTTAATTGACCGTTCGCAGCCAGAAATGTGGGTACTTGGCGCAGTACTGGGTGACACCAGGCCGCCCAGTGTTTCCACACCACCCTCCTCACACCCCACACGTGAGGGGTGATAAAAGTGCGCTCCACCTTCCGCCCAGCCCCCCAGACCCTCTCCCCTGCATGGAGCAAACCCCTTTTTTCCCAGCCCGCCCACCGGCCTTTAACAACTTCCAGTCCGTCACTGCCTCGCGTTTAACTGTTGCATCTCGTGTTAATATATATATTATGATCAACCACGGCTGGGTCGCCTGGGTGAGGTTGTCTGATGTTGAAAGACCGAAACACCCAATGACCCCAGGTTACATCACTGATGATGTGTTCAGGAGCATCTAGCGATGTATTTGTATCTATCGATGTATTTGTATCAATATATATATAATGCTGCTGTTAAATTAATTCTGTGTGTGGAGGCAGGTGGTTTCACACCTGACTGGGATGTATGGATATATATATATATATATATATATATATATGGATATATATATATATATCCATACATCCATACATCCATATATATATATATATATATCCATACATCCCAGTCAGGTGTGAAACCACCTGCCTCCACACACAGAATTAATTTAACAGTAGCATTTAACAAATGTTGTGTCTTAAAGCGAGAAGATTAGAATGGGGATTAGAATGGGCCATTTAGAACGGAGATTAGGAAACACTTTTTCTCACAGAGAGTGGCGAGTCTGTGGAATTCTCTGCCTCAGGTGGAGGCAGGTTCTCTGGATGCTTTCAAGAGAGAGCTAGATAGGGCTCTTAAAATAGCGGAGTCAGGGGATATGGGGAGAAGGCAGGAACGGGGAACTGATTGGGGATGATCAGCCATGATCACATTGAATGGCGGTGCTGGCTCGAAGGGCCGAATGGCCGACTCCTGCACCTATTGTCTATTGTCTATAAAATGACGGTCATTTCATGATCAATTATGTCAAAATAGATATAAGCCATTGCTGTTAATATTGGCTGTTATGGGTGTTAAATTGTAGTCTGGAAAGGCAGATTTGGTACAGTTGATGTGGTAAACGTTAGAATTTGCTGTTCTAGTGATTTGAGGATTTACTTCACTTTCGTGATTTGTCATTGAGACCCGTTTCATTCACTCTGTCAGAGGTTCGTTTGCCTTTGATTTAATGGGAGCTCTATGCTTTTTAATGCGTGTTCCGAGGGGGAACAGCCCGATTGTGCAGTCTCTCTCTCTCTGACCCATCCCTCAATCCTCATCACACCGCCATCGCCAAATCAACCAGCCCTCGTTCTACCGGGAGGACTATCTTTGCATTCCAAATCGAGAACGGGACTTCAGTGTCTTTCGCTGAGAATGTCTGAGCCCTTCTACCGAAGCCGCCCTGTAGTCGTTGCAATGAATAATTATCGCCGAATTTGAAACGATTCCCTTTCGGGAATAACCGGAAAATCTTGTTCAGATGTTCTCATAGATACTTCAAAGGCCATTACTTAAGCAGAAAGTTTACCTGCACTTCCTCCATCGTGTGAACTGCGTCGTGCATGGTGAGGTTTTCCACCAGCGCCGTGTCCATGTGGTGAGTGCCCGGGATGAGGATGTCTGGGCGGCGGATGTCCCTCCGGGGTTCCAGCGCCGAGAGGTGTGCGGCCGCGCTGACCCGCTGGTGATGAGAGAGCACCGTCTCCTGTCCCTGGCGCGCCGGCCAGCCCGATTGCTGCTGCTGCTGCGGGTGGTGGTGGAGCACGTTGAGGGAGTAGGGGTCGCTTAGGTGAGAGTAGTGGTCCGGGGACTGGGTATAGGCCAGGGGCTGGTACGGAGGGGGGAAGTAGGGCGGCCCGAAGTCGGAGCTCGGGGTGTGAGACAGAGGAGGGGCGGCGGAGTACAAGTGCTGGGTGACAGTCCCGAGCTGCGGCAGGCGAGGGGTCCCGTTGCTGCTGCCATCGTGTTGGTCCTGTGGGAGAGAGACAAATAGAACTCCGGTTACCGACCATCCTGCACCCCGGGAAAACAAGGAACTGCAGATACAGGGTTGATTCAAAATAACAAGCACAAAGTGCTGGAGTAATTCGGCGGGTCAGGCAGCATCTCTGGAGAACACGGAGAGGTGCCGTTTGAAGTCGGGACCTTCTTCACGCTCACCTGAACCCTGCTACTTGTACAAAGGCACAGTCCCTGTGTCCGCATCTATTGCTGCGCTGGTTCAAATGTTTCATCTGATCCTCTGGTAGACAAAAGTGCTGGAGAAACTCAGCGGGTGCGGCAGCATCTATGGAGCGAGGGAAATGGGCAATTGCCTATTTCCCTCGCTTTTACCTTCGATTTTCCCGCATCTGCAGTTCCTTCTTAAACACAATCATCCGATCCTCTCCCCGCAGACGCTGCATAACCTCCATTTTATCCGACACTTCCTGTTCTTAGTTTAGATTTCCCGCTGTCTACATGACTACTTTTGATTTACATTCCTGGGCACCGTTGATAATTAAGAGGTAGAAAGGTTGCTCGGGGTCGTTCATTTTAACTGTTGTACCTCTAAATATTGTGAGTTAATTAACTCTAATTTAGACCTGGGAACGACGGGATGTTGTGTGGCATCTCTGCGGATGGGAATAAGGATTACAGCGAGGAATATAGCATCGATGATATTAACCAGGACTGAAGATTCTAATAACAAAATTAAAAATCTCCCAAAACAAAATAACACGCCTGCTCCCCACTCATGTCACAACTCGGAACTTTAATGGTCCTGCGTTTAATAATAATGCATAGCACAATAATATTCACATTGTAACAGCCTCCATTACAGTGTGCCACGGAGACCGAAATGGCCTGTTACCGTGTTAGTCATAGTTAATGATTCTACTACCTGTGATCACAAGAAATTCGCGAACACTGACTGATCATTTCTAATCGGCTTTCGTAGATCACTGCTGATTTCCACAACCAAGCATCCAATTAGTTTCCATTCCAAGCCGAATTTTAGCAACAAGAACCATTAACCAGGGATATTTATTATTGCAGTCTATGTTTCTATGTTGTGCAACTACTGAATTCTACGGCGAAATAAAAATGTCCAAGATATTTCCCGAGAGAAAAATCGAAGCACTAATTCCATATTCTCGAATGTTTATATTTGAACCATGAAGGTAAAAAGAAAAGAAAGTTGTAAATTTGTACCAGAATGTGAAACCAGGTGCTGATAGTAGACCGTGTACACATTCTCAATCAATGTAAGCATAGGCGCACTTTCTGTACAGGGGTTCAAATACATAGAGCTGAAATAGTGTTTAAGAAGGAACTGCAGATGCTGGAAAATCGAAAGTACAAAAAAAATGCTGGAGAAACTCAGCGGGTGCAGTATCATATATGGAGCGAAGGAAATAGGCAACGTTTCGGAACGAAACGTTGCCTATTTCCTTCGCTCCATAGATGTTGCTGCACCCGCTGAGTTTCTCCAGCATTTTTTTTGTACCTTCGAGCTGAAATAGTGGCCGGTTCCACTAGACAGCAGTTCCATGTCAAGCACCATAAGAGTCCCGTGGGTTTCGACAAGACTATGAGAGTCAATGCAAACACAATGCTGCAAGGACAGTGTGTGGAGAATGTGTTCGACATGCCGAGCAGGATGGAGGTCTGTAACGTCCACATTATGTGGCACTACCTTGAGTTAATGGGAGCAGGGAGGGAGGGGGGGGGGGGCTACAATGCCAACCTGGCTGCTCCACGTCGCACGACCGACCCACAGTCATGGACTGTTTAGTGCCGTCGGCTTTTAAACGAAGAACATAAAGCGCCGAGGAGAGAAAGGAGACCAGGTCGGGCCCAGGACACACGCCGCGTGGTTGGGTTCTGGAGGAAGTCTCGCTTCGTTGAAATTGCGCAAATGCTTCCAGATAAAAGTTCTAACCAAACAGGACGATTTCCTGATGTGAAGATACAAGCCCTACTAACTGACAAGTGGATGTGCATTGCATTCGAGCGACTGCGTAAAACTAGATAGGCGAGCATTAAAATCCCCTCTCTCCGCTGTACGTTCGCGTGTAGTCCTGTCACAGCACTCTGAACCATGACGTCTGCCAGGAAACAAAACGGGTCAAGCAGCATCCGTGGAGGCAAAAAGGTCGACACTTCAGGTCGAGACTCCGATCCTGAACGCCGTCACAGATGCTGCTTGACCCGCTGAGTTCTCGCAGCTTTTTGATGTTTTGTGCCGGATTCCAGCATCTCAATCTCTTTTGTTTGAAGTCGGTCTGTTTTGCGAATCTCCACTTCAGCGATGCACCTTCCTGTCCCCCGGAGAGGAGCCGGGTGTCATTTCTGGCCTTTGCTTCCTTGCACAGGTATCACCAGAGTGAATCCCCACAGAGCCGTCAGGTAGCGCTCTCGGCACTCAGACCCCAGATCCAAAAATAACGTTACCGGGTCCAGTCGCCAATGCCCGTTTGCAGCTTCATTCAGTGTATCATTATCTCAGAATTATCCACGATCTCCCCTGGAGCAGCTCGGGATTTGTAACTACGCGAACGAGTCCAACCCCAATCTCTAGTTAAGCAAGAGTGGTTGACTAATGTAAACCACAAAGTCTACGGACACTAGTTAATACAGGGGCATGAATTGGGGGCACGGACGATGAAGGGGGGTTAGGGAAAGGTGATGTAAACTTCTCAAATAGTTCCTGGCGTTTCTTTACTTAACAGGATAACCCTGGTTCAGCGGACTTGAGTAACGAAATTTACTTCGGCACTTGTCTAGTGCTAAAGGGAAGAGGTCTCTCCAAAGTTAAAAGATAGACACGAAACGCTGGAGTAACTTGGCGGAACAGGCAGCATCTCTGGAGAGAAGGAATGGGTGGAAACCCTTCTTCAGACCAAGATTTAAAGAGCATTCAAACCCCGCAAGTTGCAGCAGCGAGCCGCCGCTCTCACCTCGCAATCGTCTTCGTACTTGACGTTGTCAGCTAGTTTCCACAACATGTTTGCTCCGACGTCAGATCAACTGAGAGGCAGCGCTGGGTGAGGTGCACCGTCCCGCCGCTCGCTGCCCGCCTGCCTGCCTTCCCTGTGTGTGCCGAGAGCCGCCGACCGCTGCTCCCCCTCTAATGGTCAGCGGGGCTCGGCCCACCCTCCAATGAGTGCGCCGATCGGCAGGCGGATCAGCGGATGCCGCCGCCTTGCTCCGCCTCTGGGCGGGACTCTGGCCCGATATTGCCCGCCTGTTGCCGGTGGGTGGCTCTGTGGGGCCGGAGCCCCGTGCACTGCAAATATACTAGAGGAGCCTCTAGTATCTTTGATGCAGTGTGAGAGAGCCGGTCAATGGCTCGCTGCCGGCGCCAGGTTCGCATCCAGTCCCCAATCCCCCCCCACCACCACCCCCTTAACGTGATCCTACTTTTCACAGCAACCACTCCATGCGCTAAAACAACGTCTCCAATCCGCCCCCGTGGTTGCAAATGCCTCCCCGCTTACACAAAGCTTATCCACAGAGTATTACTGATCTGTGTTGTGTAGGAAGGAACTGCAGATGCTGGTTTACACCGAAGATAGACACAAAATGCTGGAGTAACTCAGCGGGACAGGCAGCGTCTGTGGAGAGAATGAATGGGTGACGTTTCGGGTCGAGACCCTTCTTCAGACCCTGTGTCTGGCCGCTGGTGGCCTGGAGCCCTTTGGGCAGTTGTCACCGACAGCGAGAGTGGAGCTCGCTGCCCGTGTGGAGTCAATTCCCGTCCGACACTCGCTCATTGCAGCCGGTGACTCGGGATTGCTGCGGTTAGAAGTCACAACACTTTGGTTCCGGAAATCTCAGCTCAGCATCCTGTCGGTGCACGTTGACAGATCCTGGGCCACGGGTAGAACCGGTTTACAATGAAAAAATATAGTGAGTCACTGAACGCCTACCTCCCACTCTGAAGATATTTGAAGTGGTCAGGGAAATCGCCGGCCCTACTCACACCTCACCCCCCTCGACATCCGTGGACAGAGGCATGTCCGGAATGTGTAGCAGCAATCCAGTAGTACAGACCAGGTCAGAGCTGCCTACCCCTTGGCAAATGGGGATGTCCAATAGAGCCGCCCCATGCAGTTGATTTCAAAGTCACCGGTCTATCAGTAGTCGCATTAAGCTGCCTGCGAGCAGTCGACCGAAGGAGTGATCGCGACCCTTGGATCCCATCTTCCACCAGCCTACGCCTGACAATCCAAGAGCTCGACATTGAACCAAATTCACAAATAGATAGTTATGTGCCTTAAAACGCTATTTGTAAATCCGTTCGTGTTGCAGAACCCGCCGGCGGTAAGGCCATGAACAGAACGTGTCTTTGCTGCAAATGTGCTCTTTCAGTCCATGCAAATATTAAACGATTGTCCGCAAGAATTCGCCGTGTTACTCTGTTCGGCGCCGCCTTTGCTTTGTGCTCTATAGTTTTAGTTATTATTATTATTATTATTATTATATATAAAGATTGTCACCGCAGTAACGTGTTTTAATATCCAACAATGTTCTGTTGTTGGAATATTACACTCTCTCCTGCAGGCAGGGATTAATGTGCCGATTGTCGCTGCCCGATCTGCAACTGGAGATGTAATCATGTGTTATGGTCACGAAAATCGAAGGTACACAAAATTGCTGGAGAAACTCAGCGGGTGCAGCAGCATCTATGGAGCGAAGGAAATAGGCAACGTTTCGGGACGAAACGTTGCCTATTTCCTTCGCTCCATAGATGCTGCTGCACCGGAGATTGAATCGTGTTTACCGCTTTCGTATTTTACCTTGCGACCATCAATTACGTGATTTAAAATTAAATTAAGACCGCCTGCTGCGAGAAAAAAAATTATTTTCCCTTCCAGAGACTCATCAACCGTCCGAAGTAAGAATTCGCCACGAAGCAAATTTTCGCCACGAAACATTATGTTTGGATCTTCCCTTAAACTCCAATGTTCCTGAGAGAACTGCCAACATTTCAGCTTGCCTGCAAGAGTGTATAGAACTTCTTTTCCCTGCGCCCGTGCTTCAGTTGGGAACAGCGTCGGAAATATTGTGGATTCTCACTGGAACTGGTGTTTCCAATAACTATACTGCGTATTAGTACCGTACATTTTAAGCTGTATTATATTATATTATACAAATTAATTGTGCACTGTGGTTTATTATGTAAGATGCGTATACATTGCATTTTAATACACTGCGTTATATTTCATTACATTGAAATACATTCAATTCATAATCGTATGATTGATCTGTAATATAATCTGCATTTTATCTTGCTGTACAAGATATCTCTGGGATTATATACTGTATTGTGCCCACTTTTATTAAACCGTACTATGGCATATTCCATTACATTTTTGCATTGTGTTATATATGGGACTGTATCCGTGTTTGCACAGTGTAGCATCAGTTGTATTGTACAATACCCTGTTATATCACGCTTTATGTTAAGTGCATGATATTTTATTGTACTACATCGAAGGTAGACTCAAAAAGATGGAGTAACTCAGCGGGACAGGCAGCATCTCTGGCGAGAAGGAATGGGAGACGTTTCGGGTGGGGATCCTTCTTCAGACCCTATACATTAGTGTCTGGCCGCTGGTGTTCGGGGAGGCCAGCCCTATGGGCAGTTGTCACCGACAGCTCACTGTCCGCTACACATTTTATGGTACTGTTCAGTTTTATCTATAATAAATGGCATCGCTCTGCGTTGTTTTGCAACATTGTCGTATGGTATTAGACAACACCATTACGGCACGAAATCGTTATTATACTCTGTACTGTGTTTTGTATGACCAGTGTTATAGCGCGATCTCACTGTGCCAAAAGAAGCGCTACATTTACACCTATTAATGTTGACTTTCCGTTGTCTTTTTGTACTTTGAAGGGGGTGATTGGTGAGGCACGGCAAAATAACAGCTGTGCTTCCATAAAACGGGCGTTAGGCAGAGATGCGAGTGATTCGACATCATCAGGCTGCTAATGTTCAAGAACCCGGCGAGATATGTACCGCCGAGCCAACAGCCTAGCGGGTGGTAAATGTTCTCTGTACACTGACTCCACCGAGGCGAGAATCCAGTCCCCCGCTTGCTGGTGGCCGGCGACTCTCTCGGACAATAGTCTCGTTAGCATTTTTGGTGGGGTCCATTATAAACGGAGCTGTTAACAAGTGGCATTGTCCCGACTGGGAATCACAGGAGGAATGCAAGATAGCAGCCTCCAATTTCAAAGACCCCCAATCGGCTACTTAGGCAATGGAATTAGCGAAGCTAGCGGCCCTGTTGATGAGACTGAAAGTCCACCTTAGAGTTATAAGTTATAGTGTGTAACTATTCCTGGCTATTTGTTGCAGGAATGTCGGCATAACTGCCCATAGCGGCTCGGCTGCCATGAAGACTTTTGGTAGTTGGCGTCTGGAATAGTGGGAGCGGCTTTTGTATTCCTTTGAAATCGGAATAGTGCATCTTCCCCGGTGACTCGGGTTGTTAATGATTCAATGGGAAAATAACCAGTCCAGTTAAAAACAGCAAAGGTACACAAAAATGCTGGAGAAACTCAGCGGGTGCAGCAGCATCTATGGAGCGAAGGAAATAGGCAACGTTTCGGGCCGAAACGTTGCCTATTTCCTTCGCTCCATAGATGCTGCTGCACCCGCTGATTTTCTCTAGCATTTTTGTGTACCTTTGCTGTTTTTAACTGGACTGGTTATTTTCCCATTGAATCATTAACAACCCGAGTCATCGGGCCGAAACGTTGCCTATTTCCTTCGCTCCATAGATGCTGCTGCACCCGCTGATTTTCTCTAGCATTTTTGTGTACCTTCGATTTTCCAGCATCTGCAGTTCCTTCTTAAACAGTTAAAAACAGCCACTGACTCAAGGTTCCCTCATGTATCCGGACTGATTGCATTCTGGCATTCAAATCCAATGCAGCGTCTGCAGGGTGTGATAGACTCAGGCCAGTCCATCACGGGTACAGTCGTTCCCTCCTTCAAAAGCATCTACATGAGGCGCTATCTCAAGAAATGCGGCACCTATCATCAAGGATCCTCATCAAGGTCCAATGCCTCATCTCGCTGCTACCATCGGGCAGCAGGTACAGAAAGGTCTCGACCTGAAACGTCTCCCATTCCTTCTTTTCAGAGATGCTGCTTGTCCTGCTGAGTCACTCCAGTATTCCGTGTCTAACGATAAACCATCTCTTGCACTAGCGTAAATTGTGTTTTTTCCACTGAAGATCCTTTCACAGGGACTTGTTTGCGTGTAATGTGTTTCTGTGTGTTTGTCCGTGTCTATGTGCCTGTGATGCTGCTGCAAGCAAGATTGTCATTGTACCTATTCCTCACAGTACTTATGCATATAACAATAAACTCGACTTGATTTGCCTTCTATGAGTGAAACTAAATTATGACATAGGAAATTATTTATATCCGGCTCTGAAATTGGGACTGTACTTCCTGCTTGCATTTTCAATTATGGAAGCAAACCAATTGAAATCGCCCTTCTCTCTAATAACTGCAGCACATTTATCGCATTTTTAATACAACAACCTTTAAAACAACAGTTTTAAGGTAGACCCTTCTCCAGACTGGACGCCACACGAGAAAGGAGTATTAAAGCATTTGGCACAAAGGGATTAAATATACACAGATAGTTCTAAATTCTCGAGAGTGTCATAGAATGAAAGGTGATCTATTGATGTATTTAAAAATGTGAGAGATAAGAACGGGGAAGAGAGAGAGAGAGATAACGGGCGGCTCGGAGGCACATCGTCCACTTAACCACAGGTGAAATCCTCCCCTCAAAATGCAGCCCAGACCAAGGCGGGTTAATTAAAGACTTCAGATGTCAGAAATCTGAAATAGGTCGAAAATACTAGAAACACTCGGCGAATCAGAAGGTTACGTTTCTGGTATTTTCTGTTTTTAGTTTTGGTCAATGTAACATTTTGAAGCAGACCAGGTGTGATTGATAAAGGTACACAAAAATGCTGGAGAAACTCAGCGGGTGCAGCAGCATCTATGGAGCGAAGGGAATAGGCAACGTTTCGGGCCGAAACGTTGCCTATTCCCTTCGCTCCATAGATGCTGCTGCACCCGCTGAGTTTCTCCAGCATTTTTGTGTACCTTCGATGTTCCAGCATCTGCAGTTCCTTCTTAAACATGCTTGATAAAGAGTCAGTGAATCTATACCCGGGCTGAAGACTTCATTGTGGTCATAAAGTCTTTACAGCGTGGAAACAGGCCATTCGGCCCAACTTCCTCACACTCGTCCCACCAGTCTGCGTTTGGCCCATATCACTCTAGGCCCGTCCCATCCGTGTACCTGTCTATTTTTTGTTAAAGGTAGCGATAGTACCTGCCTCAACTACTCGTTCCAACACCTACCACTCTTGCATGAAAAGTTACCCCTCATGTTCTTAGTTAATCGTGCCCTCCCTCACCTTAAACCTATGCCCTCTGGTTATTGATTCCCATACTCTGGGCAAGAGACTTATTCGGTCTATTCCTCTCACAGTTCCCACATTCCTCCGTGTCTATATCAAACAACAAAGGCTATTAGGCCTGTTTTGCTTTTGGGGGGTTCTTTGAAACAAGCGATCTATTTCGGCCCACCCCCGTTTTTCCTTCTGCCGCCCAGCAAAGATATCCTTTCACAATTAATTATCCATTACCCTTTGAAATGTATCGTTGAATCATCTCACCCCCCACCTCCCCCCTCCCCCCTCAACCCACTCTCAATGACAACAGCGTATCCAGTAAGTAAGCCCTCAACGAGTATCTTGCCTTTTAGGAATGAATAACGCCGCAGTCCCAATTACAATTATCGCATAATGTTTACCGCAAGGGCGTTAACTTATCAAAGTTGTTTAGATGGTGTGCCGAATTGCCCCAGTAATTCTACGGTGCTGTGAGCCACTGCTAAGCTTCTGGCGGTTTGTTCACCGATGAGCTAGATAAACTGACCTGAAATTACAGGAATGGGTTATACTGTCACACCGGCTGGATCTCGCCAGAGGGCCCGCAAACAGAAGCTGAGGGGTAACTTGTCATACAAAGAGTGGTAGATGTTGGAACGAGTAGTTGAGGCAGGTACTATCGCTACGTTAAAAAAAAAAAAAGACAGGTACATGGATGGGAGGGATATGGCCAAAGGCAGGCGGGTGGGACGACTGCAGTAGGGACATGTTGGCCGGTGTGGGGAAGTTGGGCCGAATGGCCTGTTTCCACGCTGTTAGACTCTATGACCATAATGAGGTCTTCAATCCAGGTAGAAATTCGCTGACTCTTTATCAATCATATATGTTCTGCTTCCAAATGTTACATTAACCAAAAATAATTGGTGGGTAGGGGGGGGGGGGTTAACGAAAACCCCCCCCCCCCCCTCCCACTCTTCAGCCCCGTCTCTCAATGTAACACTGGTGATATTAACCACTACACAGGAAAAGCGCCCCATCTCCTTCAGAACTCTCTCGTTTCCAAAACGCATCAACTTAAAACTTAAAACTATCCCTCGTCAATATCACAGCTCTCCCAATAACTCATTAATTTCCTCCTCATTAACTTCTAACGAAAGAACCTGGGCAGTTAAAGTCCCGGCTATAACCGGACCCCAGCTGAGGCGACTGAAACGCAGAGCCGGTCATCTGGTGCCTATTAATCACAAAAAATACAATTCAGACTGACCTTTAACGAATGATCGTTGGACAGGCGCACCGTCGCCTCCAAAAACACCCCGTGCACTAGTCAAATTTAACCCCGTCAGCAAAACTTTGTGCCAAGCGGTTTTAAACAGAGCAAACCCCGCAGTAAATATGGATTGAAACATTATGATTTTACAACCGTGCTACCACTTCCATGTAACTATTTCACCAAACTCGCACCAGCCTGATTATTCAGTTCACCCCCGACCCCGTCCCTAGACTACACTAAGATGTATTTTTTCTTCAGCAAGTAGAAATCTCATAGTTCCGTTCGTGGTGAATCTGACAATTAACTCTCTGAGCACAATCCTCGTGACTGCTGGAGGCCAGGATTTGAATCCCCCGTCCTTTTTCCATGTGTTCCGGTACTGGACGAAATCCATGACAAACTAACTGCGAAGTAGAGTAGAACCATAAGAACTCACTGGCCGAGTAGGTGGGTGGCAAAGTACTCTCATTGGTTTCAAAATATATCTGGTCGAGCGCTGGAATCGCCAATACATTGGAGGCCTTCGACAGTACTGGTAAATGAGATTGGTGGAGACATGTAGCTGACTATCACGGCATGGACATAGTGGGCCAAAGGGTCAGTTTCTGTGCTAGATGGCACTGCTAGGAATCTCAGGATAAAATTCGAGAACGTTTCAGTCCTGTCCCTGCAGACAAGGCCTTTGGCTAACACGCACACACACTCACGCCTTATTCAGTATAGCAACAACAAAAATGTTGCAGGGTTTCTGTGGGTCAGGCAGCATCTGTGGTGGGAAATGGACAGACAACTTTTCGGGTCCGGACCCTTCGTCAGACTGTCTTCAGCCTGAAGGTCTCGAGTCGAAAAGCCGCCTGCCCACTTCCTCCACAGATGTTCCCTGATCCGCCTCATTCTCCCAGCCTTCGGATTTTTTTCTCCCAAGTTTCCAGCGTCTGCAGTTTCTTGTGTCTCCGTGCACTCTGTATCAATTGGTTACTCCTGTTTAACGAATACTTCGTCAGTGAGTGCAAATGGTCCTTAAAACTATTAAGAGCTGATCGATGAACCCTGATCCCACACAGCCAAAGTCATAACCTCCGTCTGAATCGACACCGTGAGATAATTCGGTACATCACGGTTCGTTTACAGGTAATAGTTTTTTTCTGATTAGTTGGTCGAGTATTGCAAGTTACCTCCAGAAGCAGCGGTTACATCGGAATCACCCTGCGAGGCAGGTTGGGGTTTGAACCGGACCATCCAGTTGCTACTATCTCCACAACGACTGCTTCTCTCTGCACGTTTGTTACCTGTGTTTGTTTTAAGTAACGTTGTTCGCGTTGCGGGGACATGATTTAATTGCACCCTCGGGAGGAACAGGAGAAATATTCTTCGCCTCTGACAAGCTGCGGCACGAGTCGCTGGTTAGGCGGGCCGGGGAACCGCCGCTTGTTTCCAAAGCCAACTCCAAAGTGTCAGGGAGTACCGCACCTCCGTTGGGCAACGGGGAGCCTCGGTGTCCGAGATACAACGCAGCCCCCGCTGCCCACAACTAGGGAGCGGGAGGTGTGCGCGCGTCTGGAGCGGGACGGAGGATTTTGGTTGCGAGCCAGCCACCTTGCCCCGGGACCCCGGGGGTGGCGAGCGCCGCCGACAGGTTGCCCCGGTCCGGTGTGATCCAACCCCTCCTGTTTTACATTAGCGCCCCGATTCTCCCCCAGCGCTGTTGGAGCTCACTGCGCTTCCCTGCCCTCCCCTCCGCTCAGTACGCGGCCCCCCTGCCCTGGAGGTTAGCTGGGGCAGGTGAGTGTGTGCAGTTGTCAGCAAGCCCTCCCCTCGCCCGTCTTGTGCTACACGCTTGCTGCACAAGCCCTACCTCCCCTGTAGCGTACAGCTGTTCTCCCCCCCTCCCCTCCCACACGCGAGCGAGGGATCGGAGACCACGTACCTGCCAGCTGCCCATTTTCCCCATCAGCGACATGTTGGGAGCACAAGCGGAATGACTGCGGGAAGTATTTTGCCTCCTGCGAGCCCGCAGGACTGGAGTGGTGGCGCGCCGCGCCTGCGCACCTCGGCCAGACGCACCTCAGTAATTTACCTGAGGGAGAGAAAGAGAAAGAGAAAAAGAGAGAGAGAGAGAGAGGCAGGGAGAGGGAGACGCCAGACTCCAAGCCCACAGACTTGGCTCCTCTCCCCTGGTGCTCGGTCTATTGTTTCTGCCCCTTGTCATGCAGCCCAATTGATGGGCCGTTAAGAAGGCTATCGCCCACCTTTGTTCTGGCCGGGCTAATGTATTCCTCGCGAACTCGCACCAATTCAGCTCAATAGGTCCCCTATCAAAGCAGTAAACGTGCAAAGAGCCAACTGCCCAATGAACCTTCAATAGAAAATAGGGAGGGGGTGGGGGTGGCGGGGGCTGAATATCAGATTAAATAAAGACAGGATTATTTCAGTGGGGGGGGGGAAACGTACTCTTGGCGTGGGTGCCTGTGACAATATTTCCGTTTTTCCCTCACTTTGTAGTGGGTCTGTAGATTTTCCCTCCTGAAATTATCACTCTCATGACATGAAATTATCCATCTCTGATATGAAAATCCGAGCAAACCTGTCGGAGATGCCAGAAATGTCTAATGTGTCTGAAGAAGGGTTTCGGCCCGAAACGTTGCCTATTTCCTTCGCTCCATAGATGCTGCTGCACCCGCTGAGTTTCTCCAGCATTTTTGTGTACCTTCGATTTTCCAGCATCTGCAGTTCCTTCTTAAACACGAAGTGAGCTGCGGGTCAGGCAGCATCTCCGGAGAATATGGACAGGTGACGTTTCAGGAAGGGTCCCGACCCAAACTCGCCTATCCATGCCCTCCACAGATGCTGCCTGGTCCACAGTTACTTCCAGCACGTGTGTGTGTGATATTTTAATCACACATCAAAATTGATTGACTTTCAACGGTGCTTCTTTCCCTCAGCCGTTCCCTCCGCAGATGTTTCATGGCTTGCTGAGTATTTCCTGCGTTTCCTAGTTTTGATTTCGATTGCGCCAGTTTTTAATTCTTGGCTTTTCATTTAACTTAATCACTGAGTGTCCCACTTACTTACTTTCATCCACATCATTACTCGGCCCGCTCAGCATCACTTCTCCCTGCAACTCACCTGAACTCTCTGGCGCTCCGCAAACATCAGCTTCTTGGCAACAACGACCGCCGCCGCTCTGCTGCCCGGTGATGCCCTGGCTATGACTCGGGGCCAGAGGGCATCTAGAAGATAAAGCTCCTACTGAATGAACCGCTGCTTGGTAACATTGCTTTTGAGTAGCACCTTACTTGAAGCGAAACCAAGCAGCACCACGTCCTAGGAGGGAAGCGAAAGGTGAGGAGGTGAAACCCGTTTGAGAAGGGGCTGTGTTCCTGTTTATTTCAGGATAGTCCCCGTGTCGGACAAGATGCAGGGGATCTGTAGAGGATGTTGCTATTAGATGCCACGAATAGACACCACCTACCACTGTGGGAAGTCCCTGGACTATAATGTCCACAGATAATCCAATAGATCATTTTGCGCTGGAGCAGTAAAGTTCAGATTCAGATTCAGATTCAGATTCAATTTTAATTGTCATTGTCAGTGTACAGTACAGAGACAACGAAATGCATTTAGCATCTCCCTGGAAGAGCGACATAGCAAATGATTTAAATAAATAATAATAAGTGATAATAAGTGTCCGGGGGGTGGGGGGGTGATTGGCAGTCACCGAGGTACGTTGTTGAGTAGAGTGACAGCCGCCGGGAAGAAGCTGTTCCTGGACCTGCTGGTTCGGCAACGGAGAGACCTGTAGCGCCTCCCGGATGGTAGGAGGGTAAACAGTCCATGGTTGGGGTGAGAGCAGTCCTTGGCGATGCTGAGCGCCCTCCGCAGATAACGCTTGCTTTGGACAGACTCAATGGAGGGGAGCGAGGAACCGGTGATGCGTTGGGCAATTTTCACCACCCTCTGCAATGCCTTCCGGTCGGAGACAGAGCAGTTGCCATACCATACTGTGATGCAGTTGGTAAGGATGCTCTCAATGGTGCAGCGGTAGAAGTTCACCAGGATCTGAGGAGACAGATGGACCTTCTTCAGTCTCCTCAGGAAGAAGAGACGCTGGTGAGCCTTCTTGATCAGAGTTGAGGTATTGTGGGTCCAAGAGAGGTCATCGGAGATGTTGACTCCCAGGAACCTGAAGCTAGAAACACGTTCCACCTCCGTCCCGTTAATGTGGATGGGGGTGTGCGTGCCGCCCCTGGACTTCCTGAAGTCTACAATGAGCTCCTTGGTCTTCTTGGAGTTAAGGGCCAGGTTGTTGTCAGTTTCAACTCTCAGCATGACACAGGAACAGCTTCTTCGCCATTGTTATCAGACTACCGAAAATATTTCAGTAAGTTGGGATACTGGCCGATTCAACTCTATATTATGGACATTGGACCTTGTTCAAGGAACAGCGGCAATGTTGAGATCTATATGATGCACTTTGTACCCTCCCCTTTGCTCTATCTATCGTACTTGAGTCTCGTTTGAATGTGTCTATGTATGATATATCTGATCCGTTCGTTAACATGCAAAATAAAGCTTCATGTTGGCGATGCTTTATTGTCACATGTGCCTGTGAACTTAGGCACAGCGAACATATTTGTTTTGCATACAATCCAGTAAAATCAGACAATCGATAAGAACAATCATAGATAAGTACAACATTGCAACGACTGTAGTGTAATAGTAGACTTCATCGAGACGGTACACAGAGTGTTGTATTGTCATATGTCTCAGATAAAACAGTGAAATTCTTACTTGCACAACCCATGTTTCTGTCGCTCACAAAGTTTCAAAGTTCTTAAGAGCTTTTCACTGAACCCAGGTACAGGTAGAGGCAATATACCTAAATATATTCACTGACCATCTTGGGAAAGCGGGTGGTGGGAAGGCATGAGTTAGCAAATAGATGGCAGCAGGGGAAGATTTCTGTGCGGGGCTCCTCCACACATTGGTTCCATAGATATCGGTCGTAACGCCGGGAACGAGGACGGTGTCACTCGGTGTCAAACTGGGACCAATGGCCGTTTCATGAGCTGGAAGTGAAGTGCCGAGATGTTTCATAAAGTAACTTCTGTTGTAAACTGAAGTACAACCTGAAAAAGATTGGAGTTCCTCATCAGCGGTGGGGAAGCGGTTTTGTTTCCAAATGTTAGCCGTGACTTGTCTAGAGTTTGGGGTCTGAATTATCCTCTGACCGTTCAAATGCTAATAATTCAATTATGAGCAAATGGAAAGTATTGAATCTCATTTTAGTTATCTCCTATTCTCCATCACACATACGCCATTTCGTATGTTATAGTGTATGCGAAGTGTATTTAGTTCACATATCCGGCTGCTTGAGCGACTCGGATTAAATTAAACAATTTGCCACAACAGAAGCCATTTGAATTCGGCGGAAGACCGAGAGATTGATTAACATCCAGTGATAATTCACAGTCCTTGCCGAGCGAGCTTCACATACTTTTCGTTCCTCTAATAACTCATTAAATAATGTCCTTTCAATATGTTTTGGCGAATTTGTTCGCGAAACGAATTAAAGTGAAGCCTTAAATTAATTACACTTGATCTCAGCAAAAGTAAATTGGAACAAAAAGTAAAGATCTTCAATAATTGGCGGGCGTTAACAGTCACCCTATTATTAATAGTCGCCCAGAAACGTCACCCATTCCTTCTCTCCAGAGATGCTGCCTGTCCCATTGAGTTACTCCAGCATTTTGTGTCTATTTTCGGTGTAAACCAGCATCTGCAGTTCCTTCCTCCACGATTAATAGTTGTGGTGGGGACGTGATAATGAGCTAACATTTAATAAATATAATGGATGAGGTAATAGGACTCCCTTACTGTAACATGCTGGGGTTTGAACTGAAAGCATAAATTACTTGCAACATTCAGCAAGCCAGGCAACATCTGATCTTTCATCTGATCTCTCACAGAGCGGAGGTCATAAGTCATAAGGTCATAAACGATAGGAGCAGAATTAGGCCACTCGGTCCACCAAGTCTACTCCGTTATTCGATCATGGCTGATCTATCTCTCCCTCCTAACACCATTCTCCTGCCTTCTCCCCATAACCCCGAACTAATCAAGAATCTAACCATCTTTGCCTTAAAATATATCTGTTGACGGCACCCACCGCCTTCTGCGGCAATGAATGCCACTGGTTCGCCACCCTCTGAGGTGGTGTACAGTTGGGAGGGGTGTACAGGTGTACAGTAGACAGCATGTTGACTGGTTGCATCACGGCCTGGTTCGGTAACGTGAACGTCCAGGAGCGAAGAAGACTGCAAAAAGTTGTGAACACTGCCCAGTCCATCACCGCTTCTGACTTCCCCACCATCGAAGGGATTTACCAGAGTCGCTGCCTCAAAAAGGCAGCCAGCATCATCAAAGACCCACATCACCCTGGCCACAGAGAAGCTACAGGAGCCTGAAAACTGTAACGTCCAGGTTCAGGAACAGCTTCTTCCCTCCAGCCATTCGACTATTAAACACTACAGCTCAAATAAACTCTGAACTACATAGACACCCAGCGTACTATGGTTACTTAGTCTGTTGTGCTGCTGCAAATAAGAATTTCATTCTTCTATCTGGGACATATGACAATAAAAACTCTCTTGACTCTGAAGAAGGGTCTCGACCCGAAACGTCACCCCAGATGGATCAACACAGACACAAAATGATGGAGTAACTCAGCGTGTCAGACAGCGCGTGTCCAGAGACGCTGCCTGTCCCGTTGATTTACGGCAGCTTTTTGTGTCTATCTTCGGTTCCTTTTTACACCCTTGACTCTTGCCTTGACTAAAGCAAATCCTCCTCGTCTTCCGAAATGAATGTCATTGGAGAGCACTCAGTGAGCAATCGTTCACCTCGCGTCCTTCAATAACACACGAGACGCTCCCTGGACTCTCTCCACAGGTGCTGCCCGGGCAACCCCCTCGCGTCAGAAGGAAGCGGCCCCCGGTGTGACTTGTTGCATCTGTTTCAGTCGATACTTGTCTCACTCGCAGATGACAACTGAGTGGAATTTAGCGGGGTCACAAGCTCATTCTCACGAAGGGCGATGATCCTATTAGGAAATCTGGGTCAAAGCAAAGCTAAGGCTTTAAACGAATCCAGCCAACTAAAGAGGCTGTGTTTGCAAACGTGCAAACAATTAAGTACACATTAGAAGCGAGGACCGATTAATAGCAGCACGTTGACTTTTACAATCGAGCAGCCTGAAGAATCACAGTAGAATTATAAGTAAATCAGAAGTGGAAAAATAAATGACACTTAATAAATAAATGAGTACAGTGGAACGTGCTATATATATACGATGCAATTTAATATGTTTGAATAACAATATAAAATACATTTGGTAAGATTACGCGTGAATATTTTCGTTAAAAAAAATAAATATATATATATATATATATATTAATTGCAATAATTTCATTACCCGTGTATTTTAATGCATATACTACATATATATACATTACAATATATATGTAGTATATAATTATCTACTTTTAAATATATTGGTGAGAATTACATCAATTGTGTATATAATAACAAACTTATTTCACTTGATGTTTTAGATCTGCGTTAAATTAATTCGCCATAATATATTTATCCTTCTAAATTCCAGTGAATACAAGCCCAGTCGACCCATTTCTTCATCATATGTCAGTCCCGCCATCCCGGGAATTAACCTGGTGAACCTACGCTGCACTCCCTCAATAGTAATAATGTTCTTCCTCAAATTAGGAGACCAAAATTGCACACAATACTCCAGGTGCGGTCCTGTACAACAGCAGAAGGACATCCTTGCTCCGAAACTCAAATTATTTCGCAATGTAAGCCAATGCAAGCTCTTCACTGCCTGCTGTACCTGCATGCTCACTTTCAGTGACTGATGTAATGCAGAAAACATAAAACATAAAGGAGCAGATGCTGGAAATCTGAAACACTAATAAAACAGTCAATGCTGGAAACACCCAGGGCGGACAGAAACTGTGAAGAAAGAAACAGGAATTATCATTCAAACCATTTCTTAATCTCTCCCGATCGATCTGAAACGGCATCTCTTTTTCGCTCTCCACCGAGGAGGGTGTTTGACCTCCCGATTATTCCAGCATTGTCTATTTTTATATTACATTCCGTATTATTCACTTTATATAGAATTGTTGACTTGCAATAATTTCATATATTTATATTTACCCTTCATTGTAAATATTAAAAGTTTATGTCCGCATTAAATTCACACATTGTGTCAGTACAGAATTAATTTATTTTGCATTACATTAACATGAGCTTTCTTTTGTTTGTATATTCTGGCCGCTTTACTACGGATTCCACATCTGATTATGTCCAGGCTTAAAGAGTGACTAAATGGATGGTCAATTACTAAGCTGAATTTGCTGCACAGATACAGCTTTCGGGTGAAATATTGCTCCGGTAACTTGTAGCAATGATTCCCGTACTTGTTGAATTCCTCGCAATTCGATGGCTTGGTGCGCGCAGCCCCCGTGCTTTCAACTGACCGTAACCCGCGGGCGCCCCTCATTTGTAGTCTGCAGCTTCCGAGTCGGCGAGTCCCGCCACCTTTACCCAACCACCGCCACTAACTCTAGTCGCCAAGTTTCACATTCTCCTGTATCCAGTACAAACCGGGACACTCGATGTATATTAAACGAATATTTACACGTCATATGTTTAGGAAGGAACTGTAGATGCTGGTTTAATCCGAAGATAGATACTAAAGGCTGGAGTAACTCAGCGGGTCAGACAGCATCTCTGGAGAGAAGGGATATACTTGAATGAGAAATTTCTGGCCCGCGGAGTTTTTTGTGTCTATCTTCTAAATTACACGTCGTATATTCGTTCAGTTATTTAGATTGTCCAAATACATTTCTTTGCAACGTGAATATACCATGAATGTTTATTAGCCTGATATGTAACCGTTTTTACAAATATATCATTTACATTTTATGAAAAATGGTATTTAACGTGTATAGACATTGCAATGCATTTAGTCTACTTTTCCCGACTTTAGAATGTGTTACCCAATGAATTAACCATATTGATGTCAGATCGCATTGAATAAGTTGTCCAACTCGATAGATATTTAGAATATAGTCCTGCACTCTGGATGCTATAAATAAATGTGCTCGGTATATACTTTTAATTGAATATATAAAATGTGATATGCACGCAAGATAGATATATAATCTAATAGGAGCAGGGAGGTTCTACTGCAGTTGTACAGGGTCTTGGTGAGACCACACCTGGAGTATTGCGTACAGTTTTGGTCTCCAAATCTGAGGAAGGACATTATTGCCATAGAGGGAGTGCAGAGAAGGTTCACCAGACTGATTCCTGGGATGTCAGGACTTTCATATGAAGAAAGACTGGATAGACTCGGCTTGTACTCGCTAAAATTTAGGAGATTGAGGGGGGATCTTATTGAAACTTACAAAATTCTTAAGGCTAGATGCAGGAAGATTGTTCCCGATGTTGGGGAAGTCCAGGACACGGGGTTACAGCTTAAGGATAGAGGGGAAATCCTTTAAGACCGAGATGAGAAAAAACATTTTTCACACAGAGAGTGGGGAATCTCTGGAACTCTCTGCCACAGAAGGTAGTTGAGGCCAGTTCATTGGCTATATTTAAGAGGGAGTTAGATGTGGCCCTTGTGGCTAAAGGGATCAGGGGGTATGGAGAGAAGGCAGGTACAGGATACTGAGTTGGATGATCAGCCATGATCATATTGAATGGCGGTGCAGGCTCGAAGGGCCGAACGGCCTAATCTTGCACCTATTTTCTATGTATCTATGTATATTTTTAATACTGACTACATTTGATGACCCGGTGGTTGCTACGTTAGACTTAGACTTCCATAGACTTTGAGCTCCCACTACCATTCACCTTCTTCCCGGACTGCCCCTTCCTGGAGAGGCGTCTGGGCAACGACACAGCCCCGCGATGTGGGCGGCAAGGTGACGCAGCGGTAGAGATGCTGCCTTTTACAGCGCCAGGGACCCGGGTTCGATCCCGACTACGGGTGCTGTCTGTGCGGGAGTTTATACGTTCTCACTGTAACCGCGTAGGTTTTCCCCCACTCTCCAAAGATGTTCAGGTTTTTAGGTTAATTTACTTCCGTAAAATTGTAAATTGGCCCTGTCGTGTGTAGGATAGTGTTTGTGTGCGGAGTGGTCGCTGTTGGTGCGGACTCGGTGGGCGGAAGGACATTCGTCCAAGTGAATTTGACAGTCGGCTGGGGAAACCATCCTAAAGCATCCACAATGTCCGGCTCAGCGGCCACTGCCTGAAGAATCTGTGGGTAATGGTGTCTGCAGAAACTCACCTGCAAGGGACAGGTGGTGTGGCTGAATGGAGTGTTCCATAGCAATGAGGTTGGGTCCATCCTTTGCAACAATGAGGCAGATAGAGCTGAGGTGATTGATGGCCGATGCAGCGGAGTACTAGATGGCTGTGTCCATCACAATATTTTAGAAGTTGCTATAATCGTAACCAAATCGGGGCCCAGTGTTGATGAACCCACTCTTGGCAGCAGTAAGTTCAGACATTGCTCCAAATACAGAAGAGAGATCGAGCAACTGTCCATATGGTGCCAGCGCAATAACCTGGCCCTCAACACCAGCAAAACCAAGGAACTGATTGTGGACTTTGAAATGAGTAGGAGGGGGACCCACAGCCCCATTTATATCAACGGGTCGATGGTTGAAAGGGTCAAGAACTTCAAATTCCTGGGCGTGCACATCTCTGAAGATCTTTCCTGGTCCGAGAACACTAACGCAATTATCAAAAATGCTCATCAGCGCCTCTACTTCCTGAAAAGATTACGGAGAGTCGGATTGTCAAGGAAGACTCTCTCTAACTTCTACAGGTGCACAGTCGAGAGCATGCTGACCGGTTGCATCATGGCTTGGTTCGGCAATTTGAGCGCCCTGGAGAGGAAAAGACTACAAAAAGTAGTAAACACTGCCCAGTCCATCATCGGCTCTGACCTTCCTTCCATCGAGGGGATTTATCGCAGTCGCTGCCTCAAAAAGGCTGGCAGTATCATCAAAGACCCACACCATCCTGGCCACACACTCATCTCCCTGCTACCTTCAGGTAGAAGGTACAGGAGCCTGAAGACTGCAACAACCATGTTCAGGAATAGCTACTTCCCCTCAGCCATCAGGCTATTAAACCTGGCTCGGACAAAACTCTGATTATTAACAACCACTTTCTGTTATTTGCACTTTACCAGTTTATTTATTCATGTGTGTATATATTTATATCATGGTATATGGACACATTTATCTGTTTTGTAGTAAATGCCTACTATTTTCTGTGTGCTTAAGCAAAGCAAGAATTTCATTGTCCTATACAGGGACACATGACAATAAACTCACTTGAACTTGAAGCCCAACTCTGGATAGCTCCGTTAAATTTCCTATGCTATCTAACCCAGCGATACAGCATCTGAAATGTAAATTAAATGGAAATATGTTCAGTCAACCAATGAGTTGGAGATGGGTCAGGAAATGACTCACAGCAAAAGCAAAGACATTTCCCAGGCAATAATCAATGAATGTAAGATAGTTCTGTACTTAGTGGCATACAACAATACAGACAGAACATTAGATATGTGTAGGAAAGAACTGCAGATGCTGGTTTAAATTGATGGTAGACATAAAAAGCTGGAGCAACTCAGCGGGACAGGCAGCATCTCTGGAGAATAGAAATGGATGATGTTTCGGGTCGAGACCCTTCTTCATACTCGGGTGATTCAGACAGCAAAGTAGTTAGGCTGGGCCAATCATCTACTCTCTGCCAAGTATGAGCAACTCCGTTCTAGATTGCAAGATAGCGACCAAGTAATCTCTTCCAGCCACAGAAAGCTGGAGGTGAGGAAGAGTTACTCTATAAACTAGTATTTAACTTTCCAAGGAGCAATTGATGTGTTGGTAGATTTGCAGCGCCGGAGACCCGGGTTCGATCCCGATTACGGGTGCTGTCTGTACGGAGTTTGTACGTTCTCCGCGTGATCTGCGTGGGTTTTCTCCGAGATCTTCGGTTTCCTCCCACATTCCAAAGACGTATAGGTTAGTAGGTTAATTGGCTTGGTAAATGTAAGAATTGTCCCTAGTGTTAATTAATGTGTGGGGAACGCTGGTCGGCGCGTACCCGGTGGTCCGAAGGGCCTGTTTCCGTGCTGCAGATGCTGGTTTACGCTGAAGATAGACATGAAACGCTGGAGTAACTCAGCGGGAGATGAAGACGAAGAAGATCTCTGCAGACTGTAGAAGAGTCTCGACCTGAAACATCACCCGTTCCTTCTCTCCATAGAGGCTGCGTGTCGCGCTGAGTTACTCCTGCGCTTTGTATCTCTCAATGGAGCAATTTGTCTTGGGAATCACACCCGGTAATGTTAATTCTCCTAACTCTGCAAAATAGGTTCCCATAAATGTATTTTTTAAGACATTTTGAAATGTTACCCAAGGCTTTCAAGAAGAGAGTTAGATAGGGCTCTTAAAGATAGCAGAGCCAGGGGATATGGGGGGGAGGCAGGAACGGGGTACTGATTGTGGATGATCAGCCATAATCACATTGAATGGTGGTGCTAGCTTGAAGGGCCGAATGGCCTACTCCTGCACCTATTGACTATTGTCTATTGTAGGCAGGATTATAGATCTGAGGTTACATTCAGAGCAGGAATAACTTTGTTAAACATATGGATCTAGGAGGCGGAATGGTTCACTTCTACTATTCATTCATGTTTCTTTGTTTTGGCATTCATGAATCTTCAATCCATTTTACAGTAATTAATAGATCTCCAAACTGTTTCACTTCCTCGCTTCGTTGAAACCTGTTCCTCCAAGGCAATATTCCACCCCTCACCCATAGTCCCCAACTGTGCAAGGGCTGTCATTTCGCCTTATTCACTCGCCCTCCTTTTGAACTATAAAATAAAATGCAATTGCACTTGGTTGCAGGTCTCGGTGTCCTGGGATAGCAACATTGTTGCGAGCAGGGCTACATTCCCATTGTGACGTCATAGCTGCAAGTCCCGGTGTAGAGGGAAGACATTTTTTATATAATTTTGTTATCAAATCGGAGTTTTGTGATTTAAAAAATGTGAATAACTGGTAAAATATAACATCAATCTGAACGAAACTTGCGACACCACACCACAGGGCAATTGTGAGTAAGGTGGTGGTAAGTAATTGTAGCGCTATCGTGTGCCGTTTTAGCGTTCCGGAATCACATGGGCACACACACAGACAGACACGCATAGAAACAAACAAGATGAGAGTTTCAGCTATATAGAGGTGTGTGTGTGTGTGTGGGTGTGTGTGGGGGTGTCCGTTTCCGTGTGTCCAAGTGCAGACCCGTTGGGTCTGTTTTTTCGCCAACGGCGTTTGCGGGGGGGGGGGGGCATCACACTCACATTAACCACCCCCCAAACACACAGGTGGGGGGAGGGGAGAGGAGGAGGAGGAAACGGGACCGATTTGGGAGGGAAAGGAGAGCGGGGTAGGGGGTGAGGGAGGGGGATGGGGAGAGAGATGTGGGGGAGGGGGGGATGGGGAGGGAGGGAGGGAGGGGGGTAGGGGTGGGGGGAGAGAGGGGAAAGAGTGGGGAGGTGAGTGGAGGAGGAAGGGGGAGAGAAGTGGAAGAGTGGGGAGGGAGGGGTAGGGGCAGTGGTGGAAGAGGGACAGAGGGGAAGGGGGCGGGGGGAGAGGGAAGGGGGTCGGGTAGAGAGTGAAGGGGGGTGGGGGAGAGAGGGATGGGTGGGAGAGGGAGAGGGGTGAGGAGAGGGAAACAGAAACATAAGATTCTATAAGATCCCCCCTCAATCTTCTAAATTCTAGCGAGTACAAACCGAGTCTATCCAGTCTTTCTTCATATGAAAGTCCTGACATCCCAGGAATCAGTCTGGTTAACCTTCTCTGTACTCCCTCTGTGGCAAGAATGTCTTTGGGCATTGGGCATTGTGACATCACACGATGGAACGTTCACCAGGGGCTGGGGCTGGGGCTGGTGCAAAGGCATATGTAAATGGATCCATTCCGATTGGACATCTGCGAGCATTGGGCATTGTTTAATATTTCACATTTACTCAGATATAGAGAAAGTTAGAAATCCAGTTCTATGCTGCAGAGAAGGGAGGGGTGGAGATCACAGAGGAAATATGTTGGATAGGGTGGAGGACAAGTGTTCGCAGCGAGCCCTTGATCTACAGCAGCCGCTGAAACCATCCCAGTCTTTCTATTTTGCCTGCTGCATTGTCCTGTACAATACCACTGTTATTATTCATCACATCTGACGTGGCAAAGTGGCACATGAGACTGTTCTTAGCCTTTTCATATCTCTAGTCATTCCCTCCCCTCTGACTCTCGGTCTGAAGAAGATTTTCAACCCAAAACGTCACCTATTACTTTTCTCCAGAGATGCTGCCTGACTTGCTGAGTTACTCCAGCATTTTGGGTCTATCTTTGGGTCACAAGACTACCGGATGTGGAGCCGGGACACTGAGGCAGAGTTCGTTTCTGCATTTGCGCACACTCTACAAAGGCATGAAAGCAGACTACCGACACAAGTTAATGGATACGTTGGTCTGTGCTCTATCACCACAATGGGTGCTGGCATACGCACTATAGTTAGTCTTATACCTTTAGCAACAGAAGGAGGCCACTTTCAACCCCAGAAGTCTAGATACAACTTGACCCTGGGCGTTCTCACATACACTTTGTAGCTATGTGGATGCTCTCCAGGTGCTCCAATTTCTTTCTTGTTCTCAAAGACTTGTTGTAAGATTATTGTGACTGTCAAAAGAATCAGAAAATGAGTTAAATAGTGGAGGGCATAACCTTATGGTAATGTACTAGAGGGCACAGCTTTAAGTTGACATACTAGAGGGTATAACTTTAAGGTGAGAGGAGGGAAGTTAAAAGGATATTTATGAGGCAGGTTTTTAACACAGATAGTGATGGGTGACTGAACCTGCTGCAGAACTGAAGCACCTATGATAGTAATGTTAAAGAGGCATTTAGATAACAATATGAACAGTTAGGGAATGGAGGCATATGGACTAAGTGCAAGCTTATGGGATTAGATTAATTTGACATCATAGTCAGCACAGATATTGTATGCCAAAGGGCATGTTCCTGCGCTGTACAGTTCCAATTCTCTATTCTAATGGGCATGGATTCACGAGAAACAGAGGAAAAAGAGGAAAGTGTCTAATGGTATTGCTCCCGAGGGAGTTGGAATGACCTGTTGGGATGAACAGCCTTCGTCTGCGTCATGCATTTAGGTTCTGCACATCACAGCCATCAGCAGTGAATGACAAAGATCAGATCAGATCGGATGTGGGTTAGTACCTGATGTTGAAAGACCCAAAACACCCAATGACCCCAGGTTACATCACTGATGATGTGTTCAGGAGCACCTTTAGATGTATTTGTATCAACCTGAGTTTCCTCACGTTGCAAAGATCTCAATAGGTGGAGATTTCAATTGGCGGGAGGCAACTTCTTCTTCTTCTTGCGTATGGCGTGCACAGCCTAAAGTTGTAGGACAACTTATTCTATTTGATCTTACTTGATTGTGCACGCCAGGATGATTATATTTGTCAAAACAGGGCGGACCATGTGAAGGTTGCAATCTTCCACCCCTTGGGAGGCAAGAGCCTGCATGAGTTCAAGGAACTAATATGCAGAGGCCCAGAGCATAAGGTCAGAGAAGACTGCTTTCACATTTGAGGAAAAGGTTAAGAGGCTCTTTACATAAGATATGTCCCAGAAGATGAGGTTGCCTTCTTTGATATAGAATAGAGAAACTTCTTAGCACTGCAAAAACCATTGACAAGATTTCTCAAGGGGTATTGAATGATGATTGCTGGGGTTTTGCAGTTTTATACATACTTTCCCCCTCTCGAAATGGGAATCATACTAGAAGTGGCACTTCACCAACCTTGGTCCAGTTTGTAATCAGCACCATTAAGTTAATTTTAAAACCACAATTGATTTCTATTTTAGTTTGCATGCAAAATCTAATCAAGGAGGTAAAATTGTTTGGTAGCAATTATTCAAAAGCAGAGACACTGAAGTTCACATGAAGTGGATAGTGAGTTGTGTGAGACCCATCCATCTGAAGGTGAAAAGGCCACTGAAGATCATAGAACAGAATTCTCATTTTGGGTAGATTAAGGAATTTGAGTATAATCTCTGTTTAAACTGTGCTAATTTGTGATGAGTTAACTCTTCACTCAAACTTATTTCGCAACAGGAAACAAAATCTGCTGTATACCACCATTGGTCATAATAACAGAAAGTATTTATTTATTTTTTGTTTATCATTGGTAACCTAGTAAGTTTTGCAAAGCAGCTAAAATGGGGAGCATCAGGTATAAGGAATTGGAAATGAATCATTAATGTAGATACAAAGCATCGGAATTTACATCATCGTTTGATGTATCATGCACCTGCACATCTAAACTGCCGCCAGTAAATTATAAAGGTCAGTTCATAAAAATGTAAGTTTTACCCCTCTAGCCAGAAATAATGTTCTTCAATAACAGGCAGTAAGTTTAAAAATAGAATCATTTACTAGTTTCATTACAACATGCCAATTAACTTAATTGTTATTTAAACATTTTTTAATTTTCAACATTTTTTATCCACGATTTCAACTGAGAAGAGTATATTTATCCAGAAACTGGGGAGTTTCTATTGAATCTATTCAAATGTTTCAGGTGCTGCATTCCAGGAAATTATAACTCACTGCCTTTACACGCTCTTTGGTTACATATCCAATCTCTACCAAAGTTGGTTTTCTGATGCATAACTTTGAACATCTTACCAAGTTCTCCCTTTCACCTTAATTCTCGGGAAAATGATCTCGTGTTTTACCAGTCTCTTGTTACTGCGGATTCGATGAAGAAAATGTGAACAGGTTGGGCTGGGCTTTTCCAGACTATTCATATTTTCTTCAGTTCTCTGAACCATAGGCAGCCCGGTGGCGTGGCAGAAGAGTTGCTGCCTGACAGCGCTTACAGCACTTGCGGCGCCGGAGACCCAGGTTCAATCCCGACTACGGGTGCTGTCCATACAGAGTTTTGTACATTCTCCCCATAACCACGTGGGTTTTCCCCAAGATCTTCGGTTTCCGCCCACACTCCAAAGACGTACAGGTTTGTAGGTTAATAGGCTTGGTATAAGTGTAAATTTTCCCTCGTGTGTGTAGTATAGTACTAATGTCAGTGCGGATTCGAAGGGCCGAAGGGCCTGTTTCCGCGCTGTATCTATAAACTAAACTAAACCAATATATTCACCTACTAATTGAAAAAGATCCCATTTTCCAACACCGGGTCCACAGCCTTGTAATTCTTATGCTTAAACACGTCCAAGTATTGCTTAAGCTTGATGAGGATACCTGCCTCTTACTTCCACCACCATCTGGCTGAAAATATTTTCCCTCATCTCCCCTCGAATACTTCCATCATTCTAATCTTTACTCCCTAGTTTTTGACCTCTCTGTTAAAAGAAATATAATCGATCCTATTTACTTATTAAGTTAGATAAAAATGCTGGAGAAACTCAGTAGGTGAGGCAGCCACTATGGAGCGAAGGAATAGATGACGTTTCAGGTCATCCTGCAATCCTTGTCATACCTTACTAGCCTGTTCTGTTACCTTGAGGAGTCTGAAGAAGGGTCTTGACCCGATACGTCACCTATTCCTTCGCTCCATAGATGCAGCCTCACCCGCTGAGTTTCTCAAGCATTTTTGTCTACCATCGATTTTTCCAGCATCTGCAGTTCTTTCTTGAATACTTATTGAGTTATTTAACTTACCTTTAATGTTTGAACCAGAGTAAAGTCTCCCATTAGTCTCCTCTATCACAAAGAAAATAATCCTAGTTTATCGAGTCTTTCATCATGGTTATAATTTTCCAACCCTGGCTACATAAATCTCCTCTGCACCTTCTCCTTTACAATCATATCTTTCCCAGAACGTGGTGACCAGAACCATACCTAGTACTCAAGCTGTGGCCTAACTAGTGTTGCATTTAGTTCTAGGCAAATGTCCCTGTTTTTGTATTCTATTCTTTGGCCGATGAAGGAATGCATCCTGCAATCCTTTTCATACCTTACTCGCCTGTTCTGTTACCTTGAAGAGTCTGAAGAAGGGTCTCGACCCGAAACGTCACTCTTTCCTTTTCTCCAGAGATGCTGCCTGTCTCGCTGAGTTACTCCAGCTTTTTGTGTCTATGTTCTGTTACCTTTCTGTTATGTCACTTGTGGACATACCCGTAAGAATCCGTTTATTCCTCCACCACGTAACTCATTGTGCTAATTATTGTATATTCCTTTGCCTCGTTGCATTTCCTCAAATGCATCAGTTCACACTCTCCGGATTAAATTCCATTTGCCACTTCTCTGCCCAAGTATCCAGACCATCAATATCTTCCTGTGCTCTAAAGCCTCTCTCAGCGCTGTCGGCCACACATTTGCATAATCTGCAATCTTCTTCATCATGCCTCATACATTTAGATGTCAGTCACTAAGTATTGAGCTCAGTAGAACCCCAGGGTAACACAAGTCCTATCACAAAAACACATATCAACCATTACTTTTTTGCTTACCGCCTCGGAGATATTTTTTAATCCAGTCTCTCTTCAATTCCATTTGTTTTTTTTCATTTTTTTCATTTTAGTCTTTATTGCTTTTATGCATATACAAATAAACACAAATATAACAACGAAACATACAACAATGCAGTGACATGTACAACAGTACAACAATTAATGATGCAGTATACAGAACTATTTTCTTATTAAAACATTTTCCAATAACTTACATTATTGTCAATAAAATTATACAGTGTTGATGTCTTTATTTCTATACCTAATCCATTTTTCCCATTTTCTGTTAAACTCGTCTTCTTTCACTCTCTTTAATTCCATTTACTTTTTGATCAGTCTGCACGTAAGATCTAGTCAAAAACCTTGCAAAATTTGTTGCAGACCACATCAACACATTTGCCTGAAGAAGGGTCTCGACCTGAAACGTCAGCCATTCCATTCATCCAGAGATGCTGCCTGTCCCGCTGAGTTACTCCAGTATTTTGTGTCTATTAGTTTAGTTTAGTTTAGTTTAGAGATACAGATTGGAAACAGGCCCTCTGACCCGCTGAGTCTACACCAACCAGTGATCCCCACACACCAACATGATCTTACACACACTGGGGACAATTTACAATTTTACCAAAGCCAATTAACCTACAAACCTGTACATCTTTGAGTGTGGGAGGAAACCGGAGCACCTGGATAAAACCCACGCAGGTCACGGGGAGAACGTACAAACTTCATACAGACAGCACCCGTGATCAGGATCATACCCGGGTATCAAGCGCATGCCACCATGCCACGCTCACCATCTTGCCTTCAGCATCTTGAATAATGAGCATCTACATCCTTCTGGTCTTAAGAACTCCAAAGAATCAGAACCCTCTGAGGTAAGGAATTTCTTCACAAAGATGCAGTTGGTGGAGGTTCAATTCTGTCCACAGGTGCTGTCTGAGCCGAGTTTGCACATTCCCCCTAATATTGCGCGTGTTTCCTCCGGGTGCTCCAGTCTCCTCCCACATCCCAAAGACGTGCAGGTTTTGTTGATTAATTGACCTCTGTAAATTGCCCCTAGTATGTTAGGAGTGAATAATATTGAATGAATGTGAATAGATGATCATTGGTCAGCATGGACTCGATGGGCCGAAGGCTATATTTCTAAACTAAAGTAAAGGCTTAATCCTAAGTGGTTGATTCCCTATCCTGGCTGGGGTCCTTATCTTTAGATCAAGATGCCAATATTTTAAGAATATTTCGAATTTTCAACCAGAACCACTCTAATATTTCTAAACTCGAGCACATATTGGTTAATGTTACTTCACCTATGCTCATAATGGTTTTTACTCCAGGAAACTCCCTGTGAGGCATGCTGTAACCGCTTCTGGGGCCGGAGAGTGTATTCAAGTAATGAGATTAAACCTAAACAGAACATTCAGGTGTGGCCACATCAAAGGCTTATGCAAATACACCCAGATTTTCTTAATCATACCCTTCAATTTCTTTGTAAAAATTTCCAACATATCATTTGCTTTTTTAATTGCTTACTTACCTACAGGATAATCATCTGGAATTGGATAGCATGACAACCATTCTTCTAAATACCAACATCTATCAGTCATGTAGCTCCTAAGAAATGATTTGAATTCTCTTTCCACCAATCTGGATCATTTTGCACAGCCTCACGTTCCAACTCTCATGCTGAATCACTTACCTGACCTTGTTTGTTTTTTGTCAATCTCACCGTTTATATTCCCATCTGAATTTACATTAAGTCGGAAAACTTGCATTATTAAAACACAAGCAAATAGGAGCAGGTGCAGCCTGCCAAGCCACACGAGGCTCTCGCCACTCAATATGATCATGGTTCATCTATGTTGGCCCCAACTCTTTTTCTTGTGCGGGTTCCCCATAAGCATCAATTCCTCGATCTTTCAAATATCTATCTCCGTCCTCCTTAAATATATCTAATAATCTGGCCCCCATCACCCTTGGGGCAGAAGATTCACCACAACTGCACCAGTTTTAAATGGCTGTAGCCATGTCCCCTCTCATTCATACGAACGTTTGTAATGTCACCTTGGAATATTGTACGATTGAACAAGGTCGCCCCTCATTTGTCTAAACACCAAGGAAAACTAGCACAACCCTCTCACCCCAGTAATAAGCATGTGGACATTGTTAGTTTTACCTTCTTTAAACCAAAACTGGACGCAATATTTCAGCAGTGGCCTCACCAACACTACTGTAAGAAAACATCCCAGTATTAAACTCCAACCCCTTCGCAAGAAAACGCCACTTGGGATTTGCCTTCGTACTTATGTGTTGGACCTGCCTGCCAGCCTTTGTGATTCATTCACAAGAACATCTCGATCCATATTATCAAAGTGCATGACCTCACACTTAACCACATTAACTCTATTTGCCAGGTCCTCAAAGTATATCCGACTGCAGAATCACAATGTTCTAATAATAACATGCCCTTCCACTGATTTTCACCTCACCAGAAACCGTGTAAACCTTACATTTTGATCCCTCTTCTGGGTGATTAAAATAAATAGTAAACAGTTCAGGGCCAAAGACCGACCCCTGGGATACTCCACTCATCACATCTCCCCAGCCTACAAAGGAGCCATTTATTCTGACTGTGTGACAGCCAGTTTTCTGTCCATGCTAACACAGTTCCTCCATTGCTCTAGGCTCTTGCTTTATGCACCGCCTCATCAAAATGCCTGGTGGAAATCTACATTTATCATATCTGTAGGTTGCCTTCTGTCAAGATTCCCTTTCACAATTCAAAGGATTCAAGCAAATTTGTCAAGCATGATTTACCCTTCATAAAATTATGTTGATCAGGTTTTGTTCTATTGAGCCTTCTCAAATAATTGGGTATTTCTTCCTTGATTATTGATTCCAGCACATTGGCAAAAATAGGTTAAACTGTATTTTCCTGTATTCTGCCCTCCTCCTTTTTTGAACAAGGGAATAACACTGCCTGCTCTCCAATCATTTGATAACCTCCCAGAATTTAGTAAGTTTTGAAAAAAAGTAAATCAGTCTCTGTATCCATTCTTTTAAACCACGTGGGTGCAGGCCATTCACTCTTGGCAATTTGTTTGTCTTCAGCCCCATAAGTGTCTTTAGAAACATAAAAACATTGAAACATAGAAAATAGGTGCAGGAGTAGGCCATTCGGCCCTTCGAGCCTGCACCGCCATTCAATATGATCAAGGCTGATCATCCAACTCAGTATCCTATACCTGCCTTCTCTCCATACCCCCTGATCCCTTTAGCCACAAGGGCCACATCTAACTCCCTCTTAAATATAGCCAATGAACTGGCCTCAACTGCCTTCTGTGGCAGAGAATTCCAAAGATTCACCACTCTCTGTGTGAAAAATGTTTTTCTCATCTCGGTCCTAAAAGATTTCCCCCTTATCTTTAAACTGTGACCCCTTATTCTGGACTTCCCCAACATCGGGAATAATCTTCCTGCATCTAGCCTGTCCAACCCCTTAAGAATTTTGTAAGTTTCTATAAGATCTCCCCTCAATCTTCTAAATTCTAGCAAGTACAAGCCGAGTCTATCCAGTCTTTCTTCATGTAAAAGTCCTGACATCCCAGGAATCAGTCTGGTGAACCTTCTCTGTACTCCCTCTATGGCAAGAATGTATTTCCTCAGATTTAATATTCTATATCTTATGATTGGGATTTTTTTAAGTGCCTCCATGTTATTTTATATTCTGTCATCATAGAGATACCTGCAGTGCCATGCATGCTGAAGAGTGATGCAAAGAATTGATTCAACATATCTGCCATTTCTTTGTTTCCCGTTATTAATTCACCAGCCTCATTCTCTGGAGGTCCTACACCCATCGTACCTGTCGCCTTGTTATTTGTCTATCCATAAAAACTATTACCACTTCATTTGATATCATACATTTTTCTTCTCAAAATCATTTTCCCTTTTTATGAGCCTTTTGGCCTTCTGGTGCTAGATCCTAAAAAAAATCCCATTCACTGGTCTACCACAAGCCTTTGAATGTCCTACATTATAATCTAATGTCCTACTTGACTTCCTTTGTCAACCATAGATTGTGCTGGGATTCTCATGGAATTGCTCTGTCTAACTGGGATCAATTCCTGCTGTGTTTTATGGGCCAATGGCTTGAATATCTGCCCCTGTTCATTTACTGGACTGTCCCTTGGCTTATTTTCCCAGCTCAATTTAGACAACACCTTCATAACATTGTAAGTACTCGCACTTAAGTTGAAGATGGTGGATTCGGTCCTGAGGTGTTCACTCTCAAACTGCATTCCTCCCAAGTCTCCTCAAACAAGTTATTGTCATTGCAGGGGTACATCACTTCACACTGGTTAGGAGAAGTCATTCAAAATTATTTAATTATTCCTCCCATTAATTGCTGTCCATTAACCAAGCCTCGTTTTATGCTGATTATTATCCCCAATCCCACAAACCCTGCAGACATCATTACAAGGTAAGAATGTTCCTAGTCGTGAATTGGTTTCAAATTATATCCTACCTTGACTTTCTTTTGGGAATCATGGAGGCCACTTTGGGACTTGAATAACTTTTATCACAGAAGTTGGCTTTGGGGGTTTAGTTTTGGATGCAATCCATCTGTTGGTATTGTTTTCATTATTATCTGAAGTAAAAAGTGCTGATCTGTAAAGGACTGGAAAGTGAAAAAATACATAAATGCAAGATCGTGACAATTAGTTTTGAATTAATTAATTAGAATTTATATCCCAAACAGCAAGCACCCGAAATATCCGTGAATGACTGGCAAAGCTCCAAATGCTACTGGCTTTCTGCTTTTTGCAAAGGTTACCTCGTAGTCATGGCTGGAGATCAGAAGAATTGTGAAAGTGCCAATGGCCAAGGGTGTGTTTTTTGGCTCATTCATCAATGACAGGATTACTGAACCAGCTTCAACGAGGATATCGAACCTTAAAGAGAAGCAGCAGCCTGGATGTTCCTGCACACCCCAGCCATGTGATGCCACTCTGTCTCTGAGCTTGAGGAGAGCCCATGGAGAACATGTTTTAAATCGAGTGACATGTGAAGTATAAGTATTTAGCTTCTCGATCAGGGATGCCCAACCTATGGCTCATGCGCCAAAAGTGGCGCATTGAATGATTAGAAATGGTGCATTGCACCCCAGTGATAATAATAAAACAGCAAGCCTACTCATGCAAATATGAACCCAGTGCTCTTCAACCTGGGCGGTATCGCTCACTAGTGGGCCATTTAAGCGTTCAGGTGGGCGGCAGAATAGTTACATGCCCAGGGGGCCCAACGACAGCCAATGGAAAAGGCATGAGGCACAGCGGACGGTCTGTAGCAGAGTCAGGCAACGTGCCGTCTTCATCGTGGAGGGTGGAGATTGTGGGCCTGGTGCTACACCTGGAACTCTGGTGAGGTGAGTGTCGGCTCTGGCCTGCTGGTGAGTGGCCGGTGAAGAGGCGATGGTCGGTGGAGTCGCTGGTGGAGGCCCGTGAGTAGAGATATGGGTCGGCCGACTCGGTGGCAGCAGCATCGGTGTGCGGGGAGACAGCTTACAGCTGGAAATGGGTTTTACTGAGAATAAATCTAAAAGTTAGCAATTATTCTTGGCGATTTTATGATTTCATGCACATCTTTTAGCGAATGTCATCTTCTTTCACGTGAATCTGTTTTCAGTCACAAAATATTCAGTGAGTCAAACTAGGAAAAAAGGACTTTTGTTCTGAAGTCGTTCCATAACTGTTCACGTGTGATACTAGTTTGATATTGAGGCGCCAGGCGTCTGCGGTTTGTTGCAGGTTTTTGTCAGTCATTTTACAATTGACACTCGTGCGGTACACACGGGTACAGAGTTGTGCTTCAGCCTTTGTGAACAATTAAAGTTTTGTACTTTTCGAAAATTAACCTTTGTTTTTACAGTCAGTTACCCTTCACAGTGCAAAAGAAAATGAGCAAAAGAAAAAGAAATGCAGAAAGTGATAGCAAGCGCCAATTCAATGAACAGTGGGAAAATGAGTTCTTATTTATTGCGGGTCGGTCAGGAAAGCCGTTGTGCATCGTTTGTGAAAACACTCTCTCACGAAATAGAAAACATGATCTTAAATCTAGATTTATTTCTGGATTTTTCAGTGACAGGGCTAGACACTGCGTTAGGGAGACACAGTGGGACAGCAGTAGGGTTGCTGCCTTACAGCCCAGAGACGCGGTGGCAGCAGCATCGGTGTGCGGGGAGACAGCTTACAGCTGGAAATGGGTTTTACTGAGAATAAATCTAAAAGTTAGCAATTATTCTTGGCGATTTTATGATTTCGTGCACATCTTTTAGCGAATGTCATCTTCTTTCACGTGAATCTGTTTTCAGTTACAAAATATTAAGTGAGTCAAACTAGGAAAAAAGGACTTTTGTTCTGAAGTCGTTCCATAACTGTTCACGTGTGATACTAGTTTGATATTGAGGCCATGGGTGCTGTATGTATGGTTGGTATGTTCTCCCTGTGACCTGCGTGGGTCTTATCCGGGTGCTCCAATTTCTATCCACATTTCAAAGACGTACAAGTTTGCAGGTTAATTGGCTTTGGTAAAATTGTAAATTGTCCGTAGTGTGTGTAGGATAGTATGAGTGTGCGGGAATCGCTGGTTAGCATGGACACGTTGGGCTGAAGGGCCTGTTTCCACGCTGTGTCACTAAACTAAATTAAACTGTATTTGTTCACACCATCTTTATATTATAAATGTAGTCATGTCTCCTCTGAACTCTTTCTTTCCTCCTACAGTCCAAATATGACATCCTTTATGATTTGTCCTCACCATCTCTGACATTCCTGTCAGGTTTACCAGCTGAATATGGCGGCTCTCTATGTTCTGGCTTCTTTTGTTCCTCCAGTACCCTCTACTGCATGCTTGCTATTGCTTTCTTTCTTCGCACCATGAGACTGGGTGACCTTTTGCACTGTGGCTCTTTATGACATTTACATCATTGGTCTCAGTGGCATTTTATACCAGGTATCTTGAAGTTATTTTGTACCATGCATAACCCATGATGGCATTTTATACCTTGGAACACAGTGGCATTTGGGAGCATAGATTATGGTTATATTTTCTACCAAGGGCCTTGATGCTATTTTGCACCATAAATCTTTAAGTTGTTCTGCACAATAGGTGTGATAACAATAGGTGCAGGAGTAGGCCATTCGGCCCTTCGAGCCAGCACCGCCATTCAATGTGATCATGGCTGAACATCCACAATCAGTATCTCGTTCCTGCCTTCTCCCATATCCCTTGACTCCGCTACCTTTAAGAGTATCTAACTCTCTCTTGAAAGCATCCAGAGAATCAGCCTCTACTGCTTTCTGAGGCAGAGAATTCCACAGATTCACAACTCTCTGGGTGAAAAAGATTTTCCTCATCTCCGTTCTAAATGGCCTACCTCTTATTCTTAAACTATGGCCCCTGGTTTTGAACTCCCCCAACATCGAAAACATGTTTCCTGCCTCTAGCGTGTCCAATCCCTTAATAATCTTATAAATTTCAACATGATCTCTTCGCATCCTTCTAAATTCCAGTGTATACAAGCCCAGTCACTCCATTCTTTCAACATATGACAGTCCCGCCATCCCATCTCAATAGCTAGAATGTCTTTCCTCAGATTTGGAGACCGAAACTCCAAACAATACTCCAGGTGTGGTCTCACCAGGGCCCTGTACAACTGCAGAAGGATCTCTTTGCTCCTATACTCAACTCCTCTTGTTATGAAGGCCAACATGTCATTAGCTTTCTTCACTGCCTGCTGTACCTGCATGCTTACTTTCAGTGACTGATGTACAAGGACACACAGATCTCGTTGTACTTCCCCTTTTCCTAACTTGACACCATTCAGGTAATAATCTGCCTTCCTGTTCTTGCCATCAAAGTGGATAACCTCACATTTATCCACATTAAACTGCATCTGCCATGCATCTGCCCACTCACCCAACCTGTCCAAGTCACCCTGCATCCTCATAGCATCCTCCTCACAGTTTACACTGCCACCCAGCTTTGTGTCATCTGTAAATTTGCTAATGTAACTTTTAATCCCTCATCTATATCATTAATGTATATTGTAGCTGCGGTCCCAGCACAGAGCCTTGCGGCACCTCACTAGTCACTGTGATGTTGTTTTACAACAGGGTTTTGAGGTTATTTTCCACTGTGATCTTTGATGGAATTTTGTGTAATGGGGATTGGTGTATTCTTACACGAATGAACTTTCCTCCACCAGGAGTCTAGTCACATATTCTGGGTCTTGGGTCTTGGGACTGCGTGAGGGAGGGGGGACGAACAAAGGAGGAACTGGCGGGGTTACTTTGTATGTAGGGAGGAACTGCAGATGCTGGTTTACACCAATGATAGACACAAAAACCTGGAGCAACTCAACGGGACAGGCAGCATCTCTGGAGAGAAGGAATGGGTGATGTTTAGGGTCGAGACCCTTCTTCAGACTTGTAAGCGCCGTATATGGCCGCTATTTGCATACCCTGGGTACGCAGGCAAAGAATCTCACTGTGCCTTGTCACATGTGACAATATAGTATCCATTCCATGCAGATGGGATGAGAGTGTCACTCAAATGCAGCCCTGTCCCCACATCAGTGTTGCGGAGAGCTGAGGTGGTGATGCAAGCTATATCGACCACCGGTATATCACCAACAAACCTACTTTGTAAAAACAGTCCAGCAACCGTGACACAATTTACTCAATCTGATATAAGGCTTCAGCATGACATTCTACTTCATTCAGAAAACATGTACCTTGCCCTCACCACCCCATGGAACTGGTTATCATAAACCTTAAAGAGAGACGAAACATGGAACTGCAAGGGACAATGAACTGTGAAAGATGTTGGTTTCTCTGCATCTTTCGTCATTTTGAACACCCTATGCCTCAGAAGAAATGTATGCAGGATTCTGCCAAGGACATGCTTTAGGCAACGTGTAGTAAATGTGAGTGTACTTTTAGGAACTGAGTCTATTGCTATTAGTTGAGTGTTGACAGTCTTCAGTTAAATATGTGGTATTGTTGCTGGCAATAAGAACTGCCCGACAGGTTTGGACGGCACTTCAATGGAAATGTGTAGGAAGGAACTGCAGATGCTTGTTTACACCGAAGATAGACAGAAAATGCTTGAGTAACTCAACGGGCCAGGCAGCATCTCTGGATAGAAGGAATGGGTGACATCTGAAGACTCCAGTCTGAAGAAGGGTCTCAACCCGAAATGTCACGCATTCCTATCCAGAGATGCTGCTTGGCCCGCTGAGTTATTCCAGCATTTTGTGTTTAACTTCAATAGGAATCTTTAACAGGTTTGGATGGCACTCCAATGGGACTGTTTGACATATTTTCCCCCTTGCACGTTCTGGTCCAAAAATAAAATTAAACACTTTCTAGCAACCTGTGTTCTCTGTTTCTTTCAGAATTGTCCATTTCCACTGTATAATATCCATCTGTAGTGTAAAGGAGTCCAGTCTGACACACTGTAACTTTACTGAGTCTTTAATAAAGGCACATGTCAAACACGTCCCAGTACTGACTGCATCTAGTCTTCAGGCGTACTGGAACCAAGGGAGGAGCAAGGGGAAGATATCACAGTTATACTGAGATGACTGTGCGTGGTTAGTGGTATTGAGGTAGCTACATTATAGGTTGCATGCATAAACCATCTACATCCTTTCCCTTAGAAATCTAAAATTGAAGTTAGAACGGTGGCAGTGTGATTATACAACAGATGCAAATTTAAACGAAATCACCGTAGCGGACAGGAGGTTTGACAACCCGACCAGAGCGTGTGCGTATGGCACCATCACCCTCCCCACCAGATAGAAGAGGAGGCGGAGCAGTAGCAGCCGGGAAGGAGAAAGTCGGCGGAGACCCAACCGGGAATGCGGAAGGTGACCCAACCGGCACAGGTGATCCAGGAGAAGGAGACGGGGGACAAGGAGGAGAAGGAGAAGGAGCAGGGGAGGAGATCATCTGCCCGAACCCAGGAAGCGCAGAAGGAGGAGAACGCGGCAAGCGAACTGACCGGGGCATGCAGGGAGCTGTGGGGTAATTAGTAATGACAGGCTCGAAACGCAACGGAGGAGCGTAGGGATCCGCAGGAGGAGGCGGAGGCTCGTTAACGGCCAACAGGTGCTGGCGGCTCCGACGGTAGACAGTTCCATCAAAGTCCACCAGGTAAGATCTCGGGGAATTGTCCACACCAACAACGGTTGCGAGTCGGGAGAATCCGGTGGCTGTCTGCATGCGGACGACCTGGCCAGGCAGTAGTGGTGAGAGCGGGCGGCAGGACTTGTCGTGAGAGCGGCGCTGTACCTCATGCTTGTGGGCAATCCGTTGCTGGACGGCGGCAGGCTGGAGGACCTTGGGCACCAAGGATTGTTGGGCGATCGGCATCGGTGGGCGAAGCATGCGGGACATCAGACGCTGGGCAGGGGATCGCATGGTAGGGTCCCGTGAGATGTTGCGAAGGTTTAGTAGACCCAGGTAGAAGTCACCATTGGAGAGACGAGACTGCTCGAGCAAATTCTTGGCACTGCGGACAGCTCGCTCGGCCAGGCCGTTGCTCTGCGGGTATTCGGGGCTGCTGGTATAGTGAGTGAAGTTCCACTTCACAGCGAAAGCCTGGAATTCTGCACTGGTGAACTGACGGCCGTTGTCGGTCTGCAAGCGGACCGGGGACCCAAAGGTAGCAAAGTGTCTGCGCAGCTTACTGATAACCATTTCAGAGGTGATAGCAGGGAGAAGATCCACTTCGAACCAGTTGGAGTATGAATCAACCAACACCAGGTAGTGCTTGCCTCGCCATTCGAATATGTCAGCAGCCAGCGAGGTCCAGGGCATGGCAGGCGCAGGCTGCTGCAGAAGTGGCTGGCGCTGCTGATGTGGGGCAAGAGTGTTACAATCAGGACAGGAGGCTACTCGGGCTTTAATGTACTTGGCCATGCCGGGCCAATAGTATTGTTCTTGGGCATGTGAGACAGTGGCATCGGCTCCGGGATGCCCCATGTGAGCAGCGTTGTAGTACAAGTCGTATAGGGAGGCAGGGACGACCACCTTGTGACCCTTGATGATGATGCCGTCCCGGAGCACAAGCTCGTCGCGGACCAGAAAGAAAGGGTGGGTACCCGCAGGCAGTGAGGTGCGTCTGCTGGGCCACCCCCGCTGGATGACAGCTGCAAGCTGTTGCAGGTCGGGGTCGTTGGCGGTGTGCTCAACCAGGCACTGCAGCTGCTTAGAGGGAACAAAGTTGACATTTAGTACCTGCAGATCCTCCTGCTCATAGGGGTGCCTGTCACAGGAGGACGGGGGGCCCGGGACAGCGCGTCGGCCACATGCATCTCGGTGCCCCTCTTGTACTCGATCAGAAAGTCGAACCGCTGGAGCTGTAACATCATGCGCTGGAGTCTAGCTGGAACGATATGGATAGGCTTATTGTGGATGGTCACCAAGGGTTGGTGATCCATCTCGACGGTGAACCTGGTACCGAAAAGGAAGTCCTTGAACTTGGAGCAGGCGAATACAACCGCAAGAAGCTCCTTCTCGCCGAGAATATTCATTTTACTCACCAGTACATAAAACTTACTCAAGGATAGACTATTTTTTAGTAGATTCAAAACTTATCCCATTTACCTATAACTCACAATATCATAACATCATAATCTCAGACCACGCTCCATTAACATTTATGATCAAAGTAAACGGAATGGCAGAGACACAGTCACAATGGAGATTTAATCCCCAAATCTTAAAAGATAAGTCATGTAATGAATACCTAGTAAAACAGATTAAAATGTTTTTTGAGGCTAACGATAGCCCTGAAATCTCTGCTTCCCTTCTTTGGGAAACATTTAAAGCATTTGTACGAGGAGCATTAATTTCTTCCCAATCATTTTTTAATAAAGAGAATAGGGCCAAACAACAGAAACTGGAAATGGAAATAAAGCAATTAGACACAGAAAATGCAGCAGCACCATCCACGATAAAACACAATAAAATTGCAGTATTGAAATATAAATTAAACAAGATTTATTCAGACCAAGTTATAAAACTTTATCAACATACAAAACAATTAAATTTTGAATTTGGTGACAAACCACAAAAACTATTAGCGCGTCAACTTCGCAAATTGGATGGGGAAAAAACAATATACAAAATTAGAACAGACAAGGGAGAAACATTAACACTGCCTAAAGATATTAATGATAGATTTCTACAATACTACCAAAAATTGTATTCATCTAAAATAACAGAACAATCAACGGGAATGGAAACATTTTTACAGAATTGTAAGTTTGCGGGTCTAGATCAGAAAGAGAGAGAATTGCTAGGGGCTGAAATTACGATAAAAGACATTGAAGAATCAATAAAATCCTTAAAAAACGGAAAGTCTGCAGGACCCGATGGTCTAAATTCTGAATTTTATTAAAAAAATTATGATTTGCTTTCCCCACGCCTACAGACAATGTACAAATACGCATATACTCAACAGAAACTCCCAGAAACTCTAAATGAATCTACAATCATACTTATACCAAAAACGGACAACGATCTTGAAGACCCAGGTTCATACAGAGCTATAGCCCTCTTAAATACTGATCAGAAAATATTAACTAAAATTCTATCTAATAGGTTGAACTTAGTGATCAGCAAATTAATACATCCCGACCAAACAGGGTTTATCCCCAAACGGTATTCATTTTATAATCTGAGAAGATTATTTAATATTATATACTCCAATAGAATCCCTAACGCAGAGCTAGCAATTATCTCGTTAGATGCTGAAAAAGCATTTGACCAGGTAGAATGGCCATATTTATTTTCGGTGATGGAAAAATTTCAACTAGGAGAGAAGTACTGTACATGGGTTAAATTGTTATATTCTAATCCAACAGCTAGAATATTAACAAACAAAATGTTATCAACTAAATTTAATCTCTCTAGAGGCTGTAGACAAGGATGCTCACTATCCTCACTATTAATTGCTCTTGCAATCGTACCCCTAGCAGAAAGCGTTAGAAACCATCCAGGAATATTTGGATACAATACTAGAGACACAAGGAATAAAATCTCCTTATATGCAGATGATATACTAATATATATTACAAAATTAGAAACTAGTATTCCAAACCTATTAAATCTAATAACTCAATTTGGTCAGTTTTCGGGATATAGAATTAATTGGAATAAAAGCGAAATCATGCCAATAACAAAATTCAATTTACATACAATACAACAATCCCCTTTTAAAATAGTTAAAGATAAATTTAAATACTTAGGAATCTATGTAACTAAGACATATACCTCTTTATTTAAACTAAATTTCCCACCCTTACTGAATAAACTACATAAGAATATTCAATACTGGAAAACACTCCCCATTTCTATGCTTGGGAGAATTAATGCTATAAAAATGATTTTTTTACCGCAACTGCTGTACCTATTTCAATTAATTCCGATATATATCCCAAAAACTTTTTTCAAAAAAGTCGATTCCATTGTTACAAGTTTTGTCTGGGATTATAAGAATCATAGAATAAGTAAAAAACATTTATGTAAATCAAAGATAAATGGAGGTTTGGCTTTGCCAAATTTCTTATTTTATTTTTGGGCAGTCCATATTAAAAACATGAATTTCTGGCTGGAAGAAATGGATCAACAACCAGATTGGCTAATGATGGAAAAGGAAGACTGTCTACCTTTTGAAATTGGACCGATCATATTTGCCCCCACAAAACTGCACAAAAAAACCTATAAAGAAAACCCCATAATACATAGTGGAATACGAATTTGGAAACAAATAAAAAAAGATTTAAAATTGAATAATATACCACTCTGCCTTCCCATTGTAAATAATCCTTTATTCAAATCATCCTTTATGGACAAAGGTTTCACACAATGGAAAAATTATGGAATCAAAAATATAGGACATCATTATGGGAAAGGATTATGGACTGCACTCAAATAATTTCTTCAGATATCTACAAATTAGAGATTATGTTAAATCTAATACACAAGTCTACAGAAATAGGGAATCAGAAATTCTTGTGGAATGTCTGAACAAGCATCCTAATACTGAAAAACTAATAGCTTATATTTATAACACCCTACTAAACAACGAGGTACCACCGACCGAACCATATAGATACAAATGGGAAAATGAAATAGGTCACCCTATCACGAAAGATATGTGGGACGAAAGTTTACAACAAATACATCAATGTTCATTAAATGCCAGACATACTTTAATACAATTCAAGGTCTTACATAGACTACACTACTCTAAAATAAAACTAAATAGAATCTTCCCACAAATCTCTCCTAGTTGTGATAAATGTCTAGAGGCTAATTTAACACATACGTTTGCAAACTGTATAAAACTTAAACATTTCTGGACTGATATTTTTGAAAAAACTTCAGAAGTTATTAATACAAAACTGGACCCAGACACAAAATTAATAATACTTGGAATATCAGAACAAAGCTTAACACTCACAACAAACCAAAGAAATTTCCTCAACTACAGTATAATAACCGGGAAAAAATTAATATTAAAATTTTGGAAAGGCCCTACAACCCCCACAATTAAAATGTGGATTACGGAAATGTCGGAGACCCTATACTTAGAAAGAATTAGACTTGTCTTAATGGACAAACAAGATCTTTTCCATAAAATTTGGGCTCCATTCATTAACTATCTGAAGGGATAGATTGGCACAGCACGAGGACCCAACTGAAACTTGAACTCAGGAACAGATGAAAAGTTATACTTTATAACCTACGAACCTATCTCCATTGACGTATTACAGGTAACCCATTCCACCTCCCTTGTTTTTCTGTTGTGTTTTTTTTCTTCTTTCTTTTTTATTTGTAACTTTCTACCCTCTCTTTTTCCCTCTTTCTATAAAAAATAAAAACACTAGAAGCAGAAGCAATTGATAATGGAAAATTTTAATAATGTATGACTGATGTATATGAAAAGTTTTTTTTTAACTATAATATGTAACTACATTTTATAATATGTCTACTTCTAATAAATAAATAAAAAATAAAATAAAAAAAGAAGCTCCTTCTCGATTTGTGCATATCGCTGCTCAGTGTCTGTCATGGTACACGAGGCATAAGAAATGGGCTGCAGCGAGCCGTCATCATGGAGTTGCAGGCAGGCAGCACCGAGTCCGAAGCGGGAAGCATCACACGTAACTACAATTGGACGTTGCAGATCGAAGAACTTGAGAGTCGGTGTGCTAATCAGCTTTGTTTTGAGAAGGTCAAAAGCCTGCTGGTGTTGGGGAAACCAGGACCAGGCAATGTCTTTTTTCGTCAGTTGCCTCAGGGGTGCGCTCAACTCGCTGAGGTCGGGGATGAACTTTCCCAAATAGTTGACCATGCCCAGGAAACGCTGCAGGCTGGTCACGTCGGTCGGGGCAGGCAACTCGGAGATAGCGTTGGTCTTCTGCGGATCAGGTTTCAGCCCATGGGCTGTGAAGATTGGCCAACATAGGGTACTTCAGCTACACGGAACCTGCACTTTGACAGGTTAAGTTTTAAGTTGATCTGGCGAGCGCGGTCTAGAATCCGTCGGAGGTTGTGTTCGTGCTCAGCAGCGTCTTTCCCATAAACCAGGATGTCATCCACGATAATGGCACACGGCAGACCAGCAAACAGCTGCTCCATGGAGCGTTGAAACACTTCGCTAGCAGAGTTGATGCCGAACGGCATCCGCAAAAATTTGAATCTTCCGAAGGGGGTGCCAAAAGTGGTTAAGTCTGAGGAGTGTTTGTCTAGAGGTATTTGCCAGAATGAGCTCCTGGCATCAAGGACAGAGAACACCGTGGCCTAACCGACCTGGGCAGCAACATCTTCTACAGTCCTCATGGGGTAATGAGGACGCCTTATTGCCAGATTTAAGTCTTTGGGGTTGATGCACACCCGTATCTCGCTCTTACCCTTCTTCACGGTGGCGACCATGGTGGAGACCCACTCGGTGGGTTCGCTGACAGCTTCAAGCTCTCCCATGTCAACCATGTTCTTCAGCATGGCTTCGACCTTGCCCTTCATGGCAAACGACACTTTTTATTTTTTTTTTTTTTTTTTTTTTTTTTTTAAAAAAAAATTTTTAAAAAAATATTAAAATTGTATTTACAATACAATAAAACAAAACACCACCATAATACAAGATGAACAAATATGCTAATCAACTGCTAAACAACTATATTACAATCCTTGTCAAGGATACATTCAACCCCCCTCGGTGCCCAGCGGTCGCGGAACTCCCTCAGGGTGCCCGTAGACAGGGCGTATTCCCTTTCCATCCGCACCCGGGCACGGACGTAACCCCGGAAAAGGGGCAGGCAGCCGGCTCGGGTAGAGCCCTCCACCGTCTGGCGCCGTGACTCGCGGATGGCCAGCTTGGCCAGGCCCAGGAGCAACCCAACCAGGACATCTTCAGCCCTACCCTCTCCCCTACGCACAGGGTGTCCAAAGATGAGGATGGTGGGTGGAAAATGCAGCCAGAAGGCAAGGAGCAGCCCCTTTAGGTATTGAAACAGTGGCTGCAGCCTCACGCACTCCATGTACACGTGGTACACAGATTCTTCCAGCCCGCAAAAGTGGCAGGCGGCTGGCGAGTCTGTGAACCGCGAGAGAAACAGGTTGCAGGGAACACCTCGGTGCAATACCCTCCACCCCATGTCCCCAATGTAGAGGGGGAGAATCCCTGCGTAGAGGGACCCCCACCGGGGGCCCCCCTCGCGACCGGAAGGGAACACCGACCGCCACTTGGTGTCCGGACGGTGGACCAGGGCGAGGAAGTGCAGGGTGTGGAGGAGGAGCCTGTACAGGACACGCCTCCCTGCGTCTCGGAGGGAGACGAAGGGTGTCGAGGAAAGGCAGCTCAAATTGTGTGGGACCGGCTCCCGGGATGGATTACGGCGCCTTGGTCCGATGAGTACTTCCGGCTGAGCGGGGGCTTGCTCAACCACCAGTACTCCACACGTTTGAGCCCCCCGGTCACCCGATGGGGCGGGACAAGGACCGGCTGCTCTCAAGCCCGGGCCGTCACCCTCCGCCAGTGGAGGTGGGGCCTGGTCAACGGCAACCAGGTTCCAGACTCTCAACAAGTCCCTGTAGAAGCCGGGCATCCCCATCAGGACCGCACGGCTGACCCCCACCATCGGGATCCGCGTACCTCCTTGAAGGCAGCGGCTCCGTTGGAAAAAGTGCGTTGCCAGCACGTGCCACCTGGGAGGATGCCCTGAGTACAGGTATCTCTGCAAGGTCCTGAGGCGGAGAGCCGCCACCTTGGTGCGAATGCACACCAGCGACTGACCGCCCTCCTCGATCGGGAGACTCAGGACCGCTGCAGAGACCCAGTGCTTTCCGTTGCCCCAGAAGAAGTCCACCAACTTCTTCTGGATGATCCCAGCAAAGGTGGCTGATGGGACCAATGTGGTCAATCTGTACCAGAGCATGGAGGCCACGAGTTGGTTAATGACCAACACCCTGCCCCGGTACGAAAGCACTCTGAGGAGACCCGCCCAGCGCCCCAGCCGGGTGCAAACGACACCTTGTGTGGAGCACGGACCACTGGTACAACCGACGGGTCAGTTGCGATCTTGTATACAAGGGGCAGCTTACCCAGATCATCATCGAATAGGTCAGGGTACTCGGAGAGTGGATTCAGCATCACCCGCACTTCGTGGACAGTACGGTCAAAGGACACCAGCCCGAGATCCTGACATGCCTGATTGCTCAACAGAGTCACACAGTCACAGTCAAGAATGAAAAACGACAGGTCACGCGAAGATTTCTTCAGCACACAGTGGAAGGTAGCCCTCCCCACAGGTTTTAGCTCCTCTCCCCCATAAGCACGCAATATGGAGTGATCAGCAGTTAACAGCTCATTATTTCTTATCTTCCTGAACAGGGATGTTGACATAACATTCACTTTCGCCCCTGTGTCCAGCTTAGCAGTGAAGGACTTGTTGTTGACAGTGACAAGCACAGAAGGATCGGGGAGGCAAGATTGATTATGAAGGAGAGAATAAACACTGGCATCTCCCATGGAAATACTGGGCTCAGAGTCGAGGGCAGTGTCGTCAGAAGACTGGGAACTGAATTCGTTATCAACTTGTTGAAGGTTGTTTAAAACTTGTCTGGGAGCTGGAGGAATGTTCCCACGGGAGCGACAGGCAGCTGAGAAATGGTTCATCTTCTTACAGAAATTACAAGTTTTACCAAATGCTGGGCACTGCGACTGCATAGAGTGGACATAATTGCAGTTGGGGCACTTCTTGACAAGCGGGACCCGAGCGGCATAAGTCAGCCGCGGTGCAGGGCGAACGTTGTCTTGCTTGCGACGGGGCATAGCAACACCAGTCAGATTAATAGCCCGATTGTCAGATCCCCTCTGCCCATGTAGCGGGGCAACCACCTCAGCTATTCGGCATGCATGCATAGCCTCAGTCAGGGTGAGATCCGGTCTTCGCAGCAGCTCTGCTCGTAGCTTCTGATCTAGCATGCCGGTGACCAAAATATCTCTGGTGAGCTGATCACGCATGTTCTCGAAACGGCACCGCTGAGCAAGGTAGTGCAGGTCAGCGATAAAACATTCAACAGGTTCATCAGGCTGCTGTTTCCTTGTAAAGAATCTAGCCCGCTCCAATATACAGTTGGAGGGCAAGTCACAAATCTCCGCAAACTTGCGTAAGAGACATACCGGGTCGTTGGCAGATTCCGCCGGCTCGACGACCTGGTCGTTGTCATCCAGGACCGCTGGATTGTAAGTGAAAGCCTGAGCACGCTTCATAGCATCGGGACCGGCAAGGTTCAGCAGGAGTGAGGCTTTGACCGCATCAGGGTCGTTTCAGTGCACGATGTTGATGAAGTGGTTGTAGTCCATCACGAAAATAGCCCATCGCTTCGCAATGTCAGCGTCAAAGACAAGGGGAGAGGGCTTGCGGCACGAGAATGCCATGGTAAATAGGGGATTAAACACTAGTAAAACTAGGAGCAAATAAAACCCGAAAAACAGGAGGTGTGCGTTTAACTTTCTGACACCATGTAAAGGCTCCAGTCTGACACACTGTAACTTTACTGAGTCTTTAATAAAGGCACATGTCAAACATGTCCCAGTACTGACTGCATCTAGTCTTCAGGCGTACTGGAACCAAGGGAGGAGCAAGGGGAAGATATCACAGTTATACTAATATGATGGGGCGTGGTTAGTGGTATTGAGGTAGCTACATTATAGGTTGCATGCATAAACCATCTACATGTAGTATTAGCCCAATTTTCCTTTCTCATCTGCAAGGCCAACTTTGATGGTATCAGACAGGAACTTAAGTTGATTGGAGTAGGCCTTTGATTTGTATGTGATTGGCTCTTTAATATCCACTGAACTAGATTAACCAACCAATTATTTCAAGGGTAATTAGGGATTGGCAATAAATATTGCCCAGATGTGCAAAAATAATGTACAATATCAATAAATGGGTTGTGTACATGTTCAAAGTAGCAAAGTGTGCGGTCATGCTCTTTGGTAGTAGGAATAAAGGTGCAGACTATTTTCTAAATGGGGAGAGGATTCAGAAATCAAGGGTGCAAAGAGACTTTTGAGTGCTGGTGCAAGATTTCCAAAAAGTTAATTTGCAGATTGAATCGGTGGTAAGGAAGGCAAACGCAATGTTGGCATTTATTTCGAGAGGACTAGAATATAAGAGCAGGGATGTATTGCAGAGGCTTTATAAGGCACTTCTTCTTCTTGCATATGGCGTGCATAGTCTAAAGTTGTAGGACAACTTGTTCTATTTGATCTTACTTGATTGTGCACGCCAGGTTGATTGCATTCGTCGAAATAGGGCGGACCACGTGAAGGTTGCAATCTTCCACCCCTACAAGGCACTGATCAGACTGCATTTGGAGTATTGTAAGCAGTATTGGGCTTGTAATGTGAGGAAAGATGTGATGGCATTCGAGAGGGTCCAGAGGAGGTTTATGAGAATAATCCCAGGGAAGACAGGGTTAACGTATGGGGTCTCGACCCAAAACATCACCCATTCCTTCTCTCCAGTGATGCAGCCTGTCCCACTGAGTTACTCCAGCATTTTGTGTCAAACATATGATGAACATTTGACAGCTCTGGGCCTGTACTCGCTGGAGTTTAGAAGGATGCCAGACAATGAAAGGCCTGAATAGAATGGATGTGGAGAGGATATTTACACTAGTGAGAGTGTCCAGGTCCAAAGGGCACTGCCTCAGAATAAAAGGACGTACCTTTAAAAAAGGAGATGAGGAGGAATTTCTTTAGCCAGAGGCTGGTGATTCTATGGAATTCATTGCCATACATAGTTATAGAGGCCAAGTCTTTGGGTATTTTTAAAGTGGAGATTGACAGGTTCTTGATTAGTAACGGTGTCCGGGGTTATGGGAGAAGGCGGGAGAATGAGGTTGAAAGGGAAATGTCGATCAGCCATGATTGAATGGCAGAGTAGACTTGATGGGCCAAATGGCCTCATTCTGCTCCTATCACTTATGAACATGAACTTCACTGCACTAGGATAGGGTTTAGGTTCAACATAACTTTATGGTAAACTGTGGAGTGCGATGGCAAAAATCAACAGATTGGAGGTGATGACTTAAACAGGAATAACAGGTCAGGAAGGGCTCCCTATCCCCGTGATGTCAAGAATGAAGAAAGAGAACTGAGGTAGGAACATGAGGAGCTTGAAGAAGGAATCTAGACAGAGAATGTTTGATTTTAATTGGTACTTTGTAATATTCTAAAAACCATGAATAATTGCAACTGGTGTTCCAGTATTTTATATTGCTGTTGGTCTTAGAACATGTTATTCAATGTATTTATGGATATGCATTGTTAGGTGACAATTGCAGTACGGGAAGCAAGGTTAGTGAGTACAAAGCTTATTTGGAGAAGCTCAGGGAAATCATTCGTACCAAGATTCAGTACAGCAGAGGTAGGAAAACAACCTAGAAGCAGGAGATACAAAGAATCTAGTGTAACACACACAAAATGCTGGAGGGAGTCAAGAGGTTAGGCAGCATATCTGTAGGATATGGATAGGTGAGGTTTGGGTCAGAACAATTCTTCAGACTGATTAGACTTTAGACTTTAGAGATACAACGTGGAAATAGGCTCTTCGGCCCGCCAAGTCCACGCCAACCAGCGATCACCCCGTACACTAGCACTATCCTATACACCAGGGACAATTTACAATATTACCAAAGCCAATGAGCCTACAAACCTGTATGTCTTTGGAGTGTGGGAGGAAACCGGACATGGTCACAGGGAGAACGTACAAACACCATATAGACAGCACCCGTAGTCAGGATCAAACCTTGATCTCTGGCGCTGAAAGGCAGCAAATCTACCGCGGCGCCACTGTGCTGGTTGTTGTAGGAGTAAGCTGTTTGTCTCTTTGTGGCCACTACTCAAAAAGACCATACAGTGTGTAATTATCGATGACAGAGAGTTCCAAAGAGTCATTATCCTTTAGGCGAAGTAATCTATAATCATTACTGACCTGAATGGCTAACCACTGTGACCCCTAATTTGGATACCAGAGAATCATCCTTATATCTACAGTACTCTATCCAGAGGATGTAATCTGATTTTTTTTTTTAATTCATTCAAAAGTTTGCCTCAGAGATTGGTGGCCATTGATGTTTGTCATCCATGTCAACAATTTGGATGAGAATGTATGAGGCATGATTAGTAACTTTGCAAATGAATAGACTGTGTCATAGACAGTGAAGGTGCTTATCAAGAATTTCAGCGGGATCAGCTGTGCAAAAGGGCAAGGCAATGGCAAATGGAGTTTAATGCGGATAAGTGTGAGGTGTTGTATTTTGATCAGGGGCAGTGAACTTCACAGTGAATGGTCGGGCCCGGGCAGGCATGGAAATCGCTGTCAAAACATGGGGAACACACAATTTCTTGGTGGCCATGCGCGCGCATACACACGAGGCTTCGGCCGTGGGCCCTGTCTAGTATCTTTGCTGTGGACGGTAACATCGGGAGCTGACCTGGTTGGTGACCGACTCCAAACTCCAGCAGCAGCAGGTTCGTCCGCCCCGAATCGTGTGGCTTGAATCAGCCTGTTCACGGGGCCTTCCATCCCCCTTCAACATCGGCAGCCTCGACCGCCTCGACGCAGCAATTTGACTCAGGGCGATGGAAGATCCCGGTGGCGCCGGGCCCGGCGGTGAAAAGCCCCGCGAACGGGCCAATTCAAGCTCCGCTCTATGATCTTGGCTCCACGGACGTCTCCCTCCTCCAATCACTGCGCTCTATCCTCAGTCCCACCCCCCTACGTCCGACTCTGACCAACACCTCCCTCCTCCAATCATCGCGCTGAATCATCATGCCCCCCCCCCCCCCACTGCCTGCTGACCGACGTCTCTCTCGTCCAATCAGCCCCCTCGATCATCAGTCCCACCCCCACTGTCTCGCGGAAAGCGGAGATTTCACCGAGTTTTTAAATCCGGATTACAACATATAGGGGGGGGGGAGCATCCCCAACCTCTCAAAACAGGGGGGAGGGGAACGTGTGTCCCCTGTACCTGATCTATTCCTCTCATGATTTTGTATACTTCTATAAGATCTCCCCTCATCTTCCTGCACTCCATGAAATAGAGACCTAGCTCACACCCTCTAGTCCTGGCAACATCCTCGTAAATCTTTTCGGAACCCTTTCAAGCTTGACAATGTCTTTTCTATAACATGGTGCCCAGAACTGAACACAATATTCTAAATGCGGTCTCACCTACGTCTTATACAACTGCAACATATCTACCGTATCTATTTCCCTCATGATCTTATTCACCTCTATAAGATCACTGCTCATCCTTCTACACTCCCAGGAATGCAGTTGTAGGCTGCCCTAACCTCTCCCTATGTTTGGACAATATACCTGACAATGCAGAAGCACAGTGTTTCTTCGTGTGTTTTGTGTGGGGGGGTGGTGTGGTGTGGGGGGGGGGGGGGGTAAGGGGGAAACCGCTTCGGTCGCCTCCTCCATGGAGAGGCGACTTTTTCCAGGTCGCCTCCCCCGTGGCCTAACATCAAGGATCGGCGCGGCCTTTCCCGGAGACGCGCCCGGGGCTTCAGCGGCGGGCGCAGCGTGGACTCTCGTTGTGGAGTGGGTGAGCCCTCGCTGGGGCTCGCTGGAGGGGGGCGCTCCGTTTCGCTGGCCCGGGGCAGCCGGCAGCCTGAAGTCGCAGCCTGAAGCCGCGGTCTGCAGAGTTCCAGCTGGTGCGGCGTCTACAGCCCGGGATCCCTCGTGGGGGACCCGGGGGAAGAAGAAGCCATCACTGCCGGCCCGCGGCCAACTTCTACCGCGGGGCCGGCATGGACTTACCATCACCCCTGGAGGGGAGCTTCGACCGCCGGCCCTGCAGTCTATGGTGCTTCTGGCTGCGGCGGGGACTTTAAATCTCGACCGCCGGCCTGCGGCCTACAACAATCTAAAGCCGCGGTCTCCGGTGAGGAAGAGCCGATACTGGACTGACTGGACTCTGGTCCTGTACACGGGGGGGGGAAATGGAGGAGGACTGGCCAAATTTTTGTGCCTTCCACCACAGTGATGAATGCTGTGGTGGATGTTTGTGTTACAGTTTTATTGTGTGTTCTTTATTATTGTACTGCTGCTGACAACCCAAATTTCCACCAACCCTGGTTGTGTGGCATAAATTATATCTATCTATCTATCTATCTATCGCCCAGGCCTTCAAGTCCTGGTAAGTCCGGGAATGTTCTCCACTCTTTCCAGCTTAACAACATTTTTCCAATAGGAGGGTGACCAATACTGAACACAATACTCAAACTGTGACCTCACCAGTCACCTGTACAGCTGTAGCATAACATCCCAACTTCCCGACTAATGAAGGGCCAATGTACCGCCAAAGGTTTTCTTGACTGTCTTATCTACCTGTGACGCCACTAACAAGGAACTATGTACCTGCAGTCCTAGATCCCTCTGGTCTACAACACTCACCAGAGCCCTGCCATTCACGGTGAAGGTTCTGCCCTGGTTATGCAAAATGCAACAGCTCATATTTATCTGCATTAAACTCCATTAACGATTCCACTGCCCATTTGCCCAACTGATCAAGATCCTGCTGTAACCGTTGATAACCATCTTCACTATCTGCAATACCACCCACTTTAGTGTTGTCTGCAAACATACTAATCATGTTATATACGTTCTCATCCAAATCATTGATTATAAACCACAAACAGCAATGGACCCAGCACCGATCCATGAGGCACAGCACACGTCACAGGTCTCCAGCCCAAAAAACAATCTTCCACCATCACCTTGTTTCCTTCCATTAAGCCTATTGTCTATCCAGTCGGCTATCTCGCCTTGGATCCCATGTGATCTAACCTTCCAGACTAGCCTACCATGCAAAACTTTGTCAAATGCCTTGTTGGAATCCAGATAGACAACGTCTGCTGCTCTGCCCGTGGCAACCTTTTTGGTTACATTTTCAAACAACTTATTCAGATTCGTGAGACACGATCTCCCATATACAAAACCATTCTGACAATCCTTAATTAGCCCTTGTCTATCAAAATGCATGTACATTAGTCTGTCAGATTACTCTCTAGTAACTTTCTGACCATAGGTGTTAGACTCACTAGCCTATAGCTCCCATGCTTTTCCTAGTAGCCCATCTTAAATCGAGGACCTTCAACCCACTGAGTCCACATCTACAGCGATCACCCCGTACACTAACACTATCCTACGCACTAGGGACAATTTACAACTTTACCAAAGCCAATTAACCTATAAACCTGTCCGTCTTTGGAATGTGGGAGGAAACCGAATCACCCGGAGAAAACCAACAGGGTCACATGGAGTATGTACGAACTCCATACAGACAGCACTCATAGCCAGGATCGAACCTGGGTCTCTGGCGCTGTAAGGCAGCAACTCTCTATGCCACCATGCAGCCCAAAAATGTAATGGCAAAGATTTTGCAACATGCAGATAGATTTGGATCACTTTTGCCAAGCACTTTTGCCACTTTTGACAAGAGCACTATAGTATATCAGAATGGGAATGTACCTTTAAGTATTGCTTTTTCCATGCAATATGACACTGGATACAACATGTAACGGGCACTGCTGTTGGTTCAGTGTTGTTTGACTTCAATGAAGGATGTGCCATGGGAAAAGTTATCCTTGTTACCTGCCTTTGTCAACAGCAACACAATGACTTCTATGGGCTCTGTAGTGACCAATCCAGCTAGCTGTCTAAATCACAACCTCGTATGGTGTGTGTTCTTGTTTCTTGTGAATATACCTGTTTTGTAAGATTGTAGAAATCAGGAGGCTATTTGGTCCATCATGCCTGTGCTAATTCATTGGAAATAAATGTCACCTCCTTAGTGCCAATCCCAAGCTTGCTCGCCATAGCCCTCATTAACAGGTCATGCAGCTTCCTTTAGAAAGCAACATTGAAATCTGCTTCATCATCCTGGGGAGGGTTCCAAGGATGAATTAGCAACAGAATGACCTCCCTACTCTCCCTAGCAGAGCATTCCAGGTCACATCGACATATGGGGTGAAATAAATTCTCCTCAACGCTCGCTCATTCTGCTGCTGGTTATTTTCACAAAAAAATCGTAGTATCCATCACACTCTAGGCATCATATTTCAAAACAGAAAATACAAGAAAGAGTGATCCAGGAACTTCACGCTGAATTGTTGTGATATGAAACGTGAAATTGCCTCTCCTCCTGAGAATCATCGCCCTTCCACTTACGCCTTGTCACAAGAGCTGGAAGAGGTCTCCCTTAGGCTGTGATGACACAAAAGTGGTGTAAAGGAATCCCAGCCACCACGTCCCTAACCAACAACACTGCTGCCGGTGGCAGGCGCTGCTTTTCAAAGGATCTGTGAGTATTTCACAATATGCCCCTGAATGGGAAAAGAAGCAAGTTATAGCAAGTCTTTCTAATTATTCACACAGCAGTGTGTTTTGATATACTCAGACCTTCTTCAGATCTATACAGGGCAGGAGTGCCTTCAAGGCTAAGCCCTCGGGATGACAGCTTGATATGAATTAGTCAGCCTCACCAATAAGCTTGACTTTCAAACATCTTAGTGTGCCTTTGTGAGAGCCTGAAGCAGTTTGAAGAGGGTATTGTACAAGATTTCAAGATTTGACAGTTTTATCAAAAGCCAGGCAAGGATTCTGCAAACAATCCATGGCTTGAAATAGATCCGTCTTGTTCCTTGGGTGAGTGGGGCAGGATTAATTGCTTCATCTTAACTGCATGACCAAGGAGCCACCACCATGTTCTTCAGTGATCAGTCCACACCATGGGGAAGAGAAGCTGCAAAACCAAAGTAAAGGCGAGTGGCACCCACTAGCTCCGAGCCCATCCTGCACTGGAACTCAGCACATTCTGCTTTTACAAAGAGGCAGGCAACATCTCTACTCTTTTTTTTTTTTTTTTTTTTTTTTTTAATTTATTTTTTTTTAAATTTATTTATTAGAAGTAGACATATTATAAAATGTAGTTACATATTATAGTAAAAAAACTTTTCATATACATCAGTCATACATTATTAAAATTTTCCATTATCAATTACTTCTGCTTCTAGTGTTTTTATTTTTTATAGAAAGAGGGAAAAAGAGAGGGTAGAAAGTTACAAATAAAAAACAAAGCAAAAAAAAACACAACAGAAAAACAAGGGAGGTGGAATGGGTTACCTGTAATACATCAATGGAGATAGGTTCGTAGGTTATAAAGTATAGCTTTTCATCTATTCCTGAGTTCAAGTTTCAGTTGGGTCCTCGTGCTGTGCCAATCTATCCCTTCAGATAGTTAATGAATGGAGCCCAAATTTTATGGAAAAGATCTTGTTTGTCCATTAAGACAAGTCTAATTCTTTCTAAGTATAGGGTCTCCGACATTTCCGTAATCCACATTTTAATTGTGGGGGTTGTAGGGCCTTTCCAAAATTTTAATATTAATTTTTTCCCGGTTATTATACTGTAATTGAGGAAATTTCTTTGGTTTGTTGTGAGTGTTAAACTTTGTTCTGATATTCCAAGTATTATTAATTTTGTGTCTGGGTCCAGTTTTGTATTAATAACTGAAGTTATTTCAAAAATATCAGTCCAGAAATGTTTAAGTTTTATACAGTTTGCAAACGTATGTGTTAAATTAGCCTCTAAATGTAGACATTTATCACAAATAGGAGAGATTTGTGGGAAGATTCTATTTAGTTTTATTTTAGAGAAGTGTAGTCTATGTAAGACCTTGAATTGTATTAAAGTATGTCTGGCATTTAATGAACATTGATGTATTTGTTGTAAACTTTCGTCCCACATATCTTTCGTGATAGGATGACCTATTTCATTTTCCCATTTGTATCTATATGGTTCGGTCGGTGGTACCTCTTTATTTAGTACGGTGTTATAAATATAAGCTATTAGTTTTTCAGTATTAGGATGCTTGTTCAGACATTCATCAAGAATTTCTGATTCCCTATTCCTGTAGACTTGTGTATTAGATTTAACATAATCTCTAATTTGTAGATATCTGAAGAAATTATTTGAGTGCAGTCCATAATTCTGTTGTAACTCTTGAAATGAAAGAAAAGTACCTTTCCCATAAAGATGTCCTATATTTTTGATTCCATAATTTTTCCATTGTGTGAAACCTTTGTCCATAAAGGATGATTTGAATAAAGGATTATTTACAATGGGAAGGCAGAGTGGTATATTATTCAATTTTAAATCTTTTTTTATTTGTTTCCAAATTCGTATTCCACTATGTATTATGGGGTTTTCTTTATAGGTTTTTTTGTGCAGTTTTGTGGGGGCAAATATGATCGGTCCAATTTCAAAAGGTAGACAGTCTTCCTTTTCCATCATTAGCCAATCTGGTTGTTGATCCATTTCTTCCAGCCAGAAATTCATGTTTTTAATATGGACTGCCCAAAAATAAAATAAGAAATTTGGCAAAGCCAAACCTCCATTTATCTTTGACTTACATAAATGTTTTTTACTTATTCTATGATTCTTATAATCCCAGACAAAACTTGTAACAATGGAATCGACTTTTTTGAAAAAGGTTTTTGGGATATATATCGGAATTAATTGAAGTAGGTACAGCAGTTGTGGTAAAAAAATCATTTTTATAGCATTAATTCTCCCAAGCATAGAAATGGGGAGTGTTTTCCAGTATTGAATATTCTTATGTGGTTTATTCAGTAAGGGTGGGAAATTTAGTTTAAATAAAGAGGTATATGTCTTAGTTACATAGATTCCTAAGTATTTAAATTTATCTTTAACTATTTTAAAAGGGGATTGTTGTATTGTATGTAAATTGAATTTTGTTATTGGCATGATTTCGCTTTTATTCCAATTGATTCTATATCCCGAAAACTGACCAAATTGAGTTATTAGATTTAATAGGTTTGGAATACTAGTTTCTAATTTTGTAATATATATTAGTATATCATCTGCATATAAGGAGATTTTATTCCTTGTGTCTCTAGTATTGTATCCAAATATTCCTGGATGGTTTCTAACGCTTTCTGCTAGGGGTTCGATTGCAAGAGCAAATAATAGTGGGGATAGTGAGCATCCTTGTCTACAGCCTCTAGAGAGATTAAATTTAGTTGATAACATTTTGTTTGTTAATATTCTAGCTGTTGGATTAGAATATAACAATTTAACCCATGTACAGTACTTCTCTCCTAGTTGAAATTTTTCCATCACCGAAAATAAATATGGCCATTCTACCTGGTCAAATGCTTTTTCAGCATCTAACGAGATAATTGCTAGCTCTGCGTTAGGGATTCTATTGGAGTATATAATATTAAATAATCTTCTCAGATTATAAAATGTATACCGTTTGGGGATAAACCCTGTTTGGTCGGGATGTATTAATTTGCTGATCACTAAGCTCAATCTATTAGATAGAATCTTAGTTAATATTTTCTGATCAGTATTTAAGAGGGCTATAGCTCTGTATGAACCTGGGTCTTCAAGATCCTTGTCCGTTTTTGGTATAAGTATGATTGTAGATTAATTTAGAGTTTCTGGGAGTTTCTGTTGAGTATATGCGTATTTGTACATTGTCTGTAGGCGTGGGGAAAGCAAATCATAAATTATTTTATAAAATTCCGAATTTAGACCATCGGGTCCTGCCGACTTTATGTTTTTTAAGGACTTTATTGATTCTTCAATGTCTTTTATCGTAATTTCAGCCCCTAGCAATTCTCTCTCTTTCTGATCTAGACCCGCAAACTTACAATTCTGTAAAAATGTTTCCATTCCCGTTGATTGTTCTGTTATTTTAGATGAATACAATTTTTGGTAGTATTGTAGAAATCTATCATTAATATCTTTAGGCAATGTTAATGTTTCTCCCTTATCTGTTCTAATTTTGTATATTGTTTTTTCCCCGTCCAATTTGCGAAGTTGACGCGCTAATAGTTTTTGTGGTTTGTCACCAAATTCAAAATTTAATTGTTTTGTATGTTGATAAAGTTTTATAACTTGGTCTGAATAAATCTTGTTTCATTTATATTTCAATACTGCAATTTTATTGTGTTTTATCGTGGATGGTGCTGCTGCATTTTCTGTGTCTAATTGCTTTATTTCCATTTCCAGTTTCTGTTGTTTGACCCTATTCTCTTTATTAAAAAATGATTGGGAAGAAATTAATGCTCCTCGTACAAATGCTTTAAATGTTTCCCAAAGAAGGGAGGCAGAGATTTCAGGGCTATCGTTAGCCTCAAAAAACATTTAAATCTGTTTTACTAGATATTCATTACATGACTTATCTTTTAAGATTTGGGGATTAAATCTCCATTGTGACTGTGTCTCTGCCATTCCGTTTACTTTGATCATAAATGTTAATGGGGCGTGGTCTGAGATTATGATGTTATGATATTGTGAGTTATAGGTAAATGGGATAAGTTTTGAATCTACTAAAAAATAGTCTATCCTTGAGTAAGTTTTATGTACTGGTGAGTAAAATGAATATTCTCGGCCCGATGGATTTTCAATTCTCCAAACATCCTTAATATTAGTAGTATTAATGTATGAATTTAAAAATTCACTTGATCGAGATTTTAGTTTTCTTTGAGTTGATGATCTATCCAAACAAGCATCCAAAGTACAACATCTCTACTCTAACTTGTAGAAGGGAAAAGCAATAAGGTTGGCAGTGCACACGCCCAAGGCTCAACATAGTCTAGGTTCAGTACAGGCCGGGTTCAGTACCAGCTGGGCTCAGTACAGGCCGGGTTCAGTAAAGGCCGGGCTCAGTGCAGGCCGGGCTCAGTACAGGCCAGGTTCAGTACAGGCCGGGTTCAGTAAAGGCCGGGCTCAGTACAGGCCGGGTTCAGTACAGGACGGGTTCAGTAAAGGCCGGGCTCAGTACAGGCCGGGCTCAGTGCAGGCCTGATCAGGCCTAGGTCAGGACATACAAGAGACTGCAGATGCTGCAATCTTTAGCAAAAAACAAATTGCTGGAAGATATCAGTGGGTCATGCAGCATCTGCGGAAGGAAATCAACTTCACTTCCCAGACAACACTTTGGGTTGGAATCTTTCTTCAAGATAAGGATGTTGCCAGGACTCTAGGGCCTGAACTAGGGGGCGAGTCCTTTACCCAGAGTAGGAGAATCAAAAACATGAGGATGCAGGTTTAAGTGAGGGGGGGTAAGATTTAATAGGAACTTGAGGTGCAATTATTTTACACAAAGGGTGGTGGGTATATGGAACATTCAAGTCAAGTCAAGTCAAGTCAAGTTTATTCGTCACATACGCATACGAGATGTGCAGTGAAATGAAAAGTGGCAATGCTCGCGGATTGTGCAAAAAAACTGCAAAACAGAGTGGAACAGAATCAGAATTACATATTTGTGGGAGAAAAAAAAGAAGAAACAGCAATTTAAAACACCACACAACAGTAAACTGGTACAGTACATTAGTCCCTGGTGAGATGCTGCCAGAGGAGGTAGTTGAAGCTGCTACCATCACAATGTGTAAAAAACATTTGGACAGGTACATGGATAGAATAGGTTTAGAAGGATACGGGCAAAAAAAAGGGAGGTGGAACTAGTGTAGATGGGGAATGTTGATCGGCATGGGTAAGTTGGGCCAAAGGGCATGGTACCATGCTGTATGACTCTATGACTCTATGACAAATCTCGAAGAAAGACCCTAACCCAAACTCTAACACTAACCCATTTCCCTCCACAGATGCTGCCTGGCCCACTGATTTCCATCTGCAATTTGCTTTATGCTCAGCAGGGGTCAGGTTCAGTATGATCCAGCTTCAACACAGGCCTAGTGCTGTACAAGCATAGGTCAGCACCGATCCAGTTTCAGTACAGGCCTGAGTTCAGCTCTAAGCTGCGTCAGCACAGTTTGTGTTCAAAACTTACTACAACCCAGTGGTATGAACATTGATTTCAAGTAACTCCTGCATCCTTCCAACCCCCACCCCCCTTCTCTCAATAGACAATAGACAATAGGTGCAGGAGCAGGCTTTTCGGCCCTTCGAGCCAGCACCGCCATTCAATGTGATCATGGTTCTCTGCCCCCCTCCCCCACCCAAGTCATTCAACGAATTCCACTGTTCACATCCTTGTAACCCTGCATTAGCACATCTTCCACAGCCTCTAATGGGCCATTATGGACTACACCTTTCCTGAGGTCATCTGTTACCGGCACTGATGTTTGTACTGACCTTTTCTCGCCTCCAGTTCTTAATTCACCTCCCCCCTGCCCCCACACCCTCACCTTGATCTTTCAGTCTAAAATAGGGTTCCCACCCGAAATGTCACCTATTCCTTTTCTCCAGAGATGCTGAGTTACTCCAGCATTTTGTGTCTATCTTTCTGTTCAAAACAGACCTAGTTCAGCATATAATCAGGCTCAACAGAGAGCTATGATCAACACCAAACCCAGGTGACATACAAACTAAGGTGACACACAGTATCAAACTCAGCACAGATTGACGTTCAGCTCAGACCCTGGATCCACACAGACCCATTACAGCACGAATCTGGGTTCAACATTGTCCTGAGTTTCAACACATGATGAATTTAAAGAGTTAGGAAGCAAATTATTAAGCAGGATCTTAAAGTTGCAATTGTAGGATGCCCTCCATGACCATGCCGTAGTGAAATAGGAACAAGAGAACAGACCAGACAAAAGCATGGCGGGATGGTGCGGGAGCAAGGGTTTTGAATATTGTGGCTTCAGAACAGTTCTGGGGAAGGTGACATTGGTATAAGTGAGATGAAATATACCATCAGGAAGCAGCAAAAACAAATGTTCTCGCAGGTCTCCTTATGCCCCTGTCCGACTTAGGAAACCTGAACGGAAACCTCTGGAGACTTTGTGCCCCACCCAAGGTTTCCGTGCGGTTCCCGGAGGTTGCAGGTGGTTGCCGGAGGTTGCAGGCAGTGGAACCAGGTAGGGAGACTGACAAAAACCTCCGGGAACCTCCGGGAACCGCACGGAAACCTTGGGTGGGGCGCAAAGTCTCCAGAGGTTTCCGTTCAGGTTTCCTAAGTGGGAATGGCAGGGATAGATACTCAACCAGGGTGACTTGGGAGGGAGAAACATGGACTGATCTCAAGGAAAGAAAGAATAAATCAGAAAACAGAGAAGTACTCGTGAGAAGCAAATAACATCACTATGCTGAAATGGGTGAGATGATTAAAAATGGCAAAAAGACAAGCCTATGGTCTTAGTATCTTAATGCAAGAAGAATTCATAATAAGCAAGATTAGCAACTGGCACAAATCAACATGAATGGATATAATATGACAAACACAGTTGCAAAGAGATCAAGGCTGGGAACTTCATATACAGCAAAGTAAAAACACTGTAGCAGTGTTAATAAGAGATGTAATGAGTGGTGTAGTACAGGGATAACCTGAACCTGCCCGATGCATAACACAGGCACAGAAGAAAATCCACACGGTCACCGGGAGAACGTACTAACTCTACAGTCAGGATCGAACCCGGGTCTCTGGTGCTGTTATGCCCCTGTCCCACTTAGGAAACCTGAACGGAAACCTCTGGAGACTTTGCGCCCTACCCAAGGTTTCCGTGCGGTTCCCGGAGGTTGCAGGTGGTTGCCGGAGGTTGCAGGTAGTGGAAGCAGGTAGGGAGATTGACAAAAACCTCCGGGAACCTCCCGGGAACCGCACGGAAACCTTGGGTGGGGCACAAAGTCTCCAGAGGTTTCCGTTCACCGCCACCCTTAATCATAGTTTAGTTTAGTTTAGAGATACAGCGCGGAAACAGGCCCTTCGGCCCACCGCACCGACCAGCGTTCCCCGCACAGTAACACTATCCTACACACACTCGGAACAATTTAAACATACACCAAGCCAATTAACCTACATACTACAACGCATTATAAACAGAGCTTCCAAAATTATTGGCTTACCCCTTCCATCACTTGAATCACTCTACCATAAACGGACACTTCACAAAGCCCGCAAGATCATCACTGACCCCACTCACCCTGCACACTATGCCTTTCAGCTACTGCCCTCTGGGAGGCGTTACAGGTCAATTGCCTCCAAAACAACCCGTTTCAAAAACAGTTTCATTCCTACCGCAATTAACTTTTTAAATTCCGTACGGTGAGGAAATACGAATAAGCGTGGCCCTTATGTATTATGAAATGTGTCTGTTTGTATGTATATCTACGTTACGAGTTGAATGTTTGATGAAATGTTGGAACCTGTATCGAGCTGTACTGAGAACAAATTCCACCAGCCTGGCTGTGTCGTCATTAAAAAATACAATACAATACAATACAATACTGTATCTGTACATCTTTGGAGTGTGGGAGGAAACCAAAGATCTCGGAGTAAACCTACGGGGTCGCGGGGGAGAACGTACAGATCGAACCCGGGTCTCTGGCTGCAACCGCTGTCAGGCAGCAACTCTACCACTGTGCCACCGTGGCCGCCCACAAACTGATATTTTACAGCAGAGGAGATTGCAAATATATAAATACTGAAAAGTCATCACCATCACTAGGGAATTAGCTGAGGCACACTGATGGGAGTCAAGGACTGATAAATTCCCTGGCCCATATAGCCTGCATCCTAGGATCCAAGGAGCAGCAGTTCATAAGATAATGAATATATATGTGTTGTAATCAACCAAAAATCCTAAGGTGCTGCAGAATTCAGTGGATTGAAAGCTGCCCACATATCTGTGCTAATTCCAAAAGGGAGGGAACATGAGCAGGTAACTAAAGGCCAATTAACTTAATGTCTGGGCTTGCAAAAATATTAGAATCCATTATCAAGGAAGTAAAGCAGCACTTTAGGAAAATTGAATCAGGCTGAAGCAGCATGAGGGGAAAATCGAGTCTGACATGTTTAAGAGATGTGTGATGAAGTGTCAATCAGAGGGAATGAAAGGGAATCAGTTGTTGTGTTGTATTTGGACTTCCAAAAAGCAGTCACCAAAATGCCTCACGAAAAGTTAAGTCAAAACATAAGATCCCAGGATAAGCTGGAGAACTGGCGCCCGGTCTCTCTCCTCAGCACGGACTATAAAGTTTTTGCCCGGGCATTAGCAATTCGCCTGGGTCCCGTGTTGTCCCAGGTGATCCACCCTGACCAGTCGTACACAGTCCCGGGCCGGTCCATCCAGGACAATGTTCATCTAGTCCGGGACCTGATCTATCTGACCCAGGGAGCTGGTCTGTCGGTCGCCTATCTCTCCCTCGACCAGGAGAAGGCGTTCGACAGGGTGGAGCACGACTACCTTCTGGGGACTCTGCAGGCGTTCGGATTTGGACCACACTTTGTGGCCTGGGTTCGACTTTTATACACTGCTGCAGAATGCCTTGTTAAGGTCAACGGCTCTTTGTTGGCCCCCTTTCCCTTTGAGAGGGGTGTTCGTCAGGGATGTCCCATGTCCGGCCAGCTGTACTCCATCTGTGTTGAGCCTTTCCTGTGCCTTCTCCGGAGACGGTTGACAGGCCTGGCTTTACCGGGACCGGGGATGGAGGTGGTCCTCTCGGCCTACGCCGACGATGTCATTCTGATGTTCACCGACCGTGTTGACCTGCGGAGGATGCGTGAGTGCCAGCAGGTTTTCTCGGCTGCATCCTCCACCAAGATCAACTGGGGGAAGTGTTCTGGTCTCTTGGTGGGTGGGTGGCAGGTGGACTCCCTGCCGGAGGAGATGGCAGGTTTTGCGTGGAATACCACGCACCTCCTCTATCTGGGGGTCTACCTGAGTCCCGCTGAGGGGGGGTGGCCGGCGAACTGGCAGGAGCTGGAGGCGAAGGTGATTGCCCGGCTGGGACGTTGGTCCAGCCTACTTGGTGTGCTCTCTTACCGGGGCAGGGCTGTAGTTATAAACCAGCTGGTGGCCTCTCTGCTGTGGTACCGGATGGCCACTATGGTCCTGTCCTCTTATTTTATAACCATGTTACAGAGGAGATTGGTCAACTTCTTCTGGGGCGAGAGGAACCACTGGGTCTCTGCTGGGGTTCTGAGTCTCCCATTGGAGGAGGGTGGTCAGGCGCTAGTCTGTATTCGTACCCAGGTGGCGGCTCTCCGACTCAGGACCCTGCGGAGGTACGTCTACTCGGACTACCCTCCTAAATGGCATGTGCTGGCGACGTATTTTTTACGCCAGGGGTGCTGCCTTCAGGAGGGCTCACGGCTCCCATTAGCGGGCATGAGTCGACGCGCTAGGCGGGATAGGCGGGAGTTGCCTGGCTTTTACCGTAACCTCTTGAAGGCCAGGAATTTGGTCACCTTCAGCTAGGGCCCTACTCCTCAGGGGGAGGGGGGTGTCGTGGCTGTGATGGTGGGTGTTGAGGAGAGACGTGTGCATGGAATAATTCCGGACGAGCTTGCCCCCGCTCAGTCGGAATTGTTCATAGGGCCCAAGGCCCGGGTCCCTCCCAGAGAGCCGGCCCCATGCAACATGAGCCGCTTTTCCGAGATGCCCAGCGTACCGTTCTGTGACGCGGAGAGGCGCGTACTGTACAGGCTGCTCCTGCACACTCTCCACTTCCTCGCCCTCGTCTTTCGTCCAGACACACCCTGGCGGTCCGTGTTACCACCTGACGAGGGGAGCGGTCCCCAGTGGAGGTCTATCTACAAGGGAGTCCTCCCCATTTACATCGGGGACCTGGGGTGGAGAGTATTGCACAAAGCCGTGGCCTGTAATAGGTATTTGAGCCGGTTCACGGACTCTTCCCCTGCTTGTCATTTCTGTGGTGAGGAAGAGACCGTGTTCCATGTGTACATAGTGTGAGAGGTTGCAGCCACTGTTCGAATATCTGAAAGGGTTCCTCAAGTTTTGGCTACATTTTAGTCCAACACTATTAATTTATGGGCACCCGGTGCAGAGGGGGGAAGGATGGGAGGGAGGAGTGGGTCTCCCTGTCGGTCTGCTCCTGGGCCTGGCCAAGATGGTCCAGGCAGCGGGCAGTCGATGGCCACACACCGGTTGCCTGCCTGCCCCTTTTCCGGGGTTACGTCCGAGCTCGCGTGTCCCTAGAAAAGGAACACGCGGTGTCCATGGGGACTGTGGAGGCCTTCTGTGCACGCTGGTCACCACAGGAGGTTGAATATATTATCGATAAGAATGTTAATATTTTAATTTGATAATTTTGTTTAAGTGTTAAGAGGGAACACGTGGTGTCCATGGGGACTTTGGAGGCTTTCCATGAATACTGGTCGCCGTTGAAGGTCGAGTGTTTTGTTGATAAACGGAACACTCGACCTTCAACGGCCATTTCGTGGATCCAGTTGACGTTGACATTATTAATTTGACGATCATTTGTTTGTAAACTGTCAGCATAGGCAGTCTTTGATTGTGTTAATACTCTATGTTTATTTTTATTTTTTGAATAAAAGTAGTTTCATAATTTAAAAAAAAAAAAAAAAAAAAAAAAAGGATAGGCTGGAGGTAAATGTTGGCTGTCAGGAAGGAAGCAGTGATTAGGGATGAAAGGGTAATGTGCAGGTTGGAAGCCTGTCACTAGTGGAATGTCACAGAAACTAGTGAAGAAGGTTCGATACCCGGCCCGAAACATCACCTATCCATGTTCTCGAGATGCTGCCTGACCTGCTGAGTTATTTTTTGTCTTTTCCCATTAGAGTAATATCAGTATCCAGGTCTTGTCATGGTTACACTGCAAACCTTAAGGGCCTGTCCTACTTGCTGATTTTTTCGGCAACTGCCGGCATCATTGAGTGACGTATCAGGTCACCGAAAAATTTGCGGCGGTGATGCAGCGTGATGCGGCGTTATGGTGGTGTTTTTTCAAGTGTCGCAACATTTTTTTGTAGCCGCTGGATTTTCAAATGTTTAAATTATTTCGGTGACACTGATATGTCACCGGCAGTCGCCAAAAAAATCGCCAAGTGGGACAGGCACTTTACACTCATCTCCCCACTCACCTGAGGTCAAATTGCAGTGGAAAGCCTTTAACTGAACCCTACTGACTGCATGCAAGAAACTGCAGATGCTGATTTACAAAAAGTGCAGGATTAACACTGTAGGCCAGGCAGCATCTCTAGAGAAAATGGATAAGTGACATTTCAGGTCATGACCCTTCTTTATACTGATCGTGGGAGTGGCGGGCAGGGGTGGGGGAGAAGAAAGCTGGAAGAGGGGAGGGGCAGGACAAGGCCTGGTGGGTAATAAGTTTATACAAGTGAATAGGGTTTTTGATAGGCCAAAAAGCTAGATATTTAAGACAAGTGTGAGACAAAAGGATTGAAGAGTTGTGAATTGTGAAGTTAGATGAAGGAATGTAGGTGGAAGCGGAGGTGATGGGAGAAATAGTTGCAAGGCCAAATGGGTACAGGAGAAAGAGGGGTAAAAGGGGGAGGTGCGTGGTTTTGTAGTTCGTTAATGTTAATAATTTGGGTTTTAAAAGCTACCCAAACAGAATATGAGGTGCTGTTCCTCCAATTTGCCAGTGGCCTCACTCTGGCAATGGACGAGGCCCAGGTCAGGAAGGTCAGTCTGGGAATGTGGAGAGGAGTTAAAATGGCTAGCAACCAGGAGATCCAGTAGGCCTTGGCGGAACGAGTGTAAGTGTTTGGAGAAATGGTTACCAAGTCAATGGTTGGTCTCGCCGATGCCAGGATGAAGTACTGTCTGCTTGGAGTGAGCTTACTTCACCCAGGGCAGCAGGTGACATAGCGTGCGCTGGAATATGACTAATTATTAGTCATATCTGTGACCAGAAAGTATCTGTGTAGCAGGACAAGCTGATGGCACACCCTTGGCCAACGAGAAAACACTGACACATGCAGAATGCCGCATGAGGGGAGGGGGAAACTAGTGATATTGCGTCAGGTAGTTACGAATGCAGGTGTGTTATGATGGGAGAAAAGGTGGATTCACTTGAAATACAAAGTTTATTTTAGTATGCTAATTGTAATATCTTGGGGGGATTGAAGTGGGGAGAACTAAAATGGGATTAGTGTGTATAGTCAGCATGGATATATGATGGGCCCTGGGGCCTGTCTCGGTTATGACTCTCTCACTCTCATTAACAGAGTGAATCCACAAAGCCACCACTGAAGCACCTCTCTGCTCCCTTCTCTGTTCACTCGTGCTTTATTTCCGCTTGTGCGAGCTGCAGCCAGTTGGGTAAAAGCCCTTATGTGAGTCAGTCTCATGAGACCTGACCAGGGCCCAGATACAGCAGGTGGACACTGTGTCCTTGACGGCCTGCCACCAGGTGTTTGCAACAGGCACTTCAGGTGGACTTGAATCTGTGTAGCAAGGAACTGCAGATGCTGATTTAAAACGGAAATAGACACAATAAGCTGGAGTAACTCATCGGGACAGGCAGCATCGCTGGAGAAAAGAAATGGGTGACGTTTCAGGTTGAGACTCTTCTTTAGAATAGTCAGAAAAAAGGGAAATAAGAAATACAGACGATGATGTAGAGATATATAGAACAAATGAATGAAAGATATGCAAAAAAACAGGCCACTGTTAGCTGTTCTCAATATGTCCTGTTTCCTTTATCATCGTTACCTTTTTGCATACCTTTCATTCATTGTTCTATATCTCTCTACATCATCGTCTATATCCCTCATTTCTCATTCCCCTGACTAGTCTGAAGAAGGGATGGAAGGGCTAAAACCCCCTGGAACTTTGGTTTTGGACTCCAACAACGTGGCGAAGTCATGGAAAAGTTGGAAGGAGGAGTTCACACTGTACATAGACCATACCATGCCAGACGCCGAAGAGACCACAAAAGTCAAGCTATTCAAATATCTCATCGGAGAAAAAGGCAGAGAACTTTGGGCAACTTTGTCGAGTGCTAGCCCTTCAGCGAGGACCACAGTGAGTTCAATGATCATACAGTTTGACGAGTACTGCAACCCAAAGGTAAACGAGACTGTGGAAAAGTACCGATTCTTCATGAGGAACCAAGGATTGGATGAAAACGTGGACAGCTATGTAACAGACTTGAAGATACTTGCTAGTAGTTGCAATTTTGGGGACATTAGAGATTCATTGATTAGAGATCGACTTGTGTGTGGTACAAATAGCTCAGCACTGAGGGAGAGATTACTCAGGGAAGAGAAGCTGACTCTTGAGACATGCCTGCACATTTGTAGAGCTACAGAGCTGTCAAGGGAGAATAGCAGAACACTGCAAGGACAGACAGTGGAGGAGGTACATGCACTGAAACAGGCAGAAGAGAGACAAAAAGACAATGAGATACTGTGCAGGTTTTGTGGTAGAACACACGAGAGGAATAAGAAAAAATGCCCAGCTTTTGGAAAAAGTGTAAGAAGTGTGGAAAGGAAAATCATTTTGCAGCTCAGTACAGATCGAGACAAGAGAGCAGTAGGAAAACTAAGAAAGTGCATGCAGTTACAGAGCAGACTAGTGACAGTGACTCTTATGAGGATGTCAACTGTATAACTGAAGCAAATAGAGAGGATGAAACTGTAAACCAGGTTAAAAACAGCCACAGTCAGGGCCAGCAGCTCTTTGCAGGAATGAAGATAGAGGAAAAGTTAGTTGACTTCCAGATAGACTGTGGGGCCACCTGTAATATCATCCCCATCGATCTACTAAACCCAGACACACAGTTAGAGCACACTGAGAAGGTGCTAGTGATGTATAACAAGACCAAGTTGACTCCTCTGGGTACATGTAAGGTTAAGGTCAGAAACCCCAGAAACAACAAGCTGTACTGACTAGAGTTTCAAGTGGTTGACCAGAGTAGCAGAATCCCTTTACTGGGCAGAAAAGCCAGCGAGGCAATGAAGTTGATAAAAGTACAGTACGAGAATATTCTGGCTATAGACAACATAGTGAAGAAAGAGCCGAGCCCAGTGACAAAGGGAGAAAGTGGCAAACACGTGACCATGGACAAAATAAATGAAGAGTTTGTGGATGTGTTCAGATCCCTGAACACATCCACAACTCCCAGACACTTTAAATGAATCAATAATAACACTTATTCCTAAAGCTGATAAAGATCTGGAAGACCCGGGATCATACAGAGCAATTGCACTTTTAAATACAGATCAGAAAATTTTAACTAAAATACTAGCGTATAGATTAAGTACAGTGATGAATAAATTAATACACCCTGACCAAACAGGCTTTATTCAGAAACGATACTCATATTATAATCTAAGAAGATTATTTAATATTATATATTCCAAGAGAATTATTAATGAAGATCTAGCAATAATTTCACTTGACGCTGAAAAAGCATTTGATCAGGTCGAATGGCCTTATTTATTTTCGGTGATGGAAAATATGCAGCTAGGGGAGAAATTCTGTACATGGATAAAACTGTTATATACAAATCCCACGGCTAGAATATTTACAAATCAAAGGTTGTCACCTAAATTTAGCCTATCTAGAGGTTGTAGACAAGGATGCCCATTATCTCCATTATTATTTGCGCTTGCTATTGAGCCACTGGCAGAAAGAGTTAGGGGGCATCCGGAAATACATGGGTATAACACAAAGGACACAGTGAATAAAATTTCTCTATACGCAGATGATGTATTAATTTACATTACAAAACCAGAAATTAGTATTCCAAACTTATTAAAGCTAATAACCCAATTTGGTTCACTTTCAGGATACAGAATAAATTGGAATAAAAGTGAAATTATGCCAATAAGGGAACATAACAAACAGATAATACAACAATTTCCATTTAAAATAGTAAATGAAAAATTTAAATATCTAGGTATTTATGTAACTAAGATATATACATCATTATTTAAAGCAAATTTCCCCCCATTACTGAACAAACTACATAAGAATATTCAATACTGGAAAACACTTCCTATCTCAATGGTAGGCAAAATCAATGCCATAAAAATGATTTTTTTACCGCAAATATTATATCTTTTTCAGACAATTCCGATATATCTGGCAAAAAACTTTTTTTTTAAATTGGACTCTATTGTTAATGATTTTATCTGGGATTATAAGAATCATAGGATAAACAAAAGACACTTGTGTAAATCAAAAATAAATGGAGGCTTGGTTTTACCCAATTTTTTGTTTTATTTCTGGGCAGTTAACATTAAAAATATGAATTTCTGGTTGGAAGAAATAGATCATCAACCAGACTGGTTAAAAATGGAAAAGGAAGATTGTTTACCTTTTGATATCGGTTCGATATTATTTGCTACGTCTAAATTAAACAAAAAAATTTATAGGGAAAACCCTATAATATTTAGTGCTATACGAATTTGGAAACAATTAAAAAAGACATTAAAATTAGATAATTTATCACTTTTTCTTCCAATTGTGAATAATCCTTTGTTTAAGCCTTCATGGTTGGACAGGGGTTTTACACAATGGAAGAATTATGGAATTAAAAATATGGGACAACTTTACAAGGAAGGCACTTTTCTGACATTTCAGGAATTGCAACAGACTTATGGACTTCGAGGAAATGATTATTTCAGATATCTTCAACTTAGAGATTATGTAAAATCGAACTCCCAAAATTTTCGAATTAGAAATTCAGAAATTCTTGATGAATGTTGGAACAAACATCCTAATACAGAAAAATTAATATCTTATATATATAATACCTTATTAGACAGTGACATTCCTTCGACGGACTTACACAGACAAACATGGGAAAAAGAATTAAATCAAGTAATAACGAAAGATACTTGGGAAGAAAGTTTGCAACACATACATCAGTGTTCACTAAACGCTAGACATTCTCTAATACAATTTAAAGTAATACATAGGTTACATTATTCAAAAACAAAATTACATAAAATTTTTCAACATATCTCACCTATATGTGATAAATGTCAACATTTAGAAGCTACATTATCTCATATGTTTGCAAACTGTATAAAAATTAAAAAATTCTGGGTAAATATTTTTAGTATAATATCTAAAGTAACCAGCACACAATTGGACCCAGATCCAAAATTAATAATACTCGGAATATTAGAATTAAATCAAACACTTAGAACAACACAAAGAAACTTTATTGATTATAGTTTAATAACAGGAAAAAAATTAATTCTAAAATTTTGGAAAGGCCCTACGGCCCCCACAATCAAAATGTGGATTATAGAAATGACGGAGACCTTAAACGTGGAAAGAATCAGATTTTCCCTGTTGGACAAACAGGAATTATTCGTTGGAACATGGTCTCCTTTTATTGATTACTTAAAGGGTCAGAATGGTTCAGCACAGGAACCTGACTAGCATGCGGGCTAAGGAATGGATGAAATACTATACTCTGAAATGTACGAATATATCTCGAATGAAGTCTTTTTTATTTTAATAAATTTTTCCATTCTTCTTTAACTATCTTTTTCCTTTTTTTTTTTTTTTTTTTTTTTTTGTTTTTGTTTTTGTTTTTGTTTTTCTTCTCTTTCTTTTCTTTCTTTACTTCATCTAAATAAATAAAATAGAAAAAAAAAAAAAAAAAAAAAAAAAAAAAAAGAAGTGTGGAAAGGAAAATCATTTTGCAGCTCAGTACAGATTGAGAAAGAGAGCAGTAGGAAAACTAAGAAAGTGCATGCAGTTACAGAGCAGACTAGTGACAGTGACTCTTATGAGGATGTCAACTGTATAACTGAAGCAAATAGAGAGGATGAAACTGTAAACCAGGTTAAAAACAGCCACAGTCAGGGCCAGCAGCTCTTTGCAGGAATGAAGATAGAGGAAAAGTTAGTTGACTTCCAGATAGACTGTGGGGCCACCTGTAATATAATCCCCATCGATCTACTAAACCCAGACACACAGTTAGAGCACACTGAGAAGGTGCTAGTGATGTATAACAAGACCAAGTTGACTCCTCTGGGTACATGTAAGGTTAAGGTCAGAAACCCCAGAAACAACAAGCTGTACTGACTAGAGTTTCAAGTGGTTGACCAGAGTAGCAGAATCCCTTTACTGGGCAGAAAAGCCAGCGAGGCAATGAAGTTGATAAAAGTACAGTACGAGAATATTCTGGCTATAGACAACATAGTGAAGAAAGAGCCGAGCCCAGTGACAAAGGGAGAAAGTGGCAAACACGTGACCATGGACAAAATAAATGAAGAGTTTGTGGATGTGTTCACCGGAGATGGCTGCATGGAGGTTGAATATAGAATAGAGATAGATGACAGAGTACCGCCAGTGAAACTGCCAAAGCGCAGAGTGCCTGTAGCTATGATGACACCTCTACAAGAGGAACTCAAAGATCTAGAGAGAAGAGGGATAATCACACCAGTGGAACACAGCACTGACTGGATCAGTAGCATGGTCGCAGTGAGAAAACCTAATGGGAAGCTGAGGATCTGTATAGACCCAAAACCTCTGAATCAGGCACTAAAAAGAAGTCACTATCCACTCCCAACTATAGATGACATCCTGCCGGAGATGTCAAAGGCAAAAGTATTCACAGTCTGCGACGTGAAGCAAGGCTTCTGGCACGTCAAACTAGAGGAAGAGTCGAGCTTCCTTACCACATTCGCCACCCCATTTGGTCGCTTCCGTTGGCTAAGGATGCCGATGGGAATAAGCCCAGCACCTGAAGTGTTCCAAAGAAAGCTCATGCAGGCCTTGGAGGGCCTCCCAGGAGTCTGCGTCATAGCAGATGATGTGTTAATCACGGGGGAAGGAGCAACACAAGAGGAGGCAGGAAAGGACCACGACGAGAAAGTCAGACGCTTTCTAACCTGGTGCAGAGAGCGCAACATCAAGCTGAACGCGGACAAATTCAAGCTCAGACAAAAAGAGGTACCCTACATAGGTCATCTGCTCACGGCCGAGGGACTGAGGGTTGACCCGGAGAAAGTACGGGCAATCAGAGAGATGCCAAGGCCAACGGATGTGAAAGGGGTACAGAGATTAGTTGGGATGGTCAACTATCTGTCTAAGTTCTATGACCACCTTTCAGATGACTCTGAGATTCTGAGACAACTCACGCGCAAGGAGAACATGTGGGAATGGACGGACATCCAAGAAGGGGCGTTTCAAAGACTGAAAGACAAAATCGCTAAAGCACCAGTTCTACAGTACTACAACAAGGAAAAGGAGTTGACACTTCAGTGTGATGCATCTGACACGGGACTGGGGACCGCCCTGACACAGAAAGGTAAACCGGTAGCATTTGGTAGTAGGGCACTCACACCAACTGAAAGGGGCTATGCCCAAATAGAGAAAGAATGCTTAGCCATAGTGTTTGGGATGGAAAAGTTCCATCAGTATACTTATGGTAGAGAGGTCACAGTACAAAGCGACCACAAGCCTCTAGAAAATATACACAGAAAGCCATTACTTAGTGCACCTAAGAGACTGCAGAGAATGCTACTCAAGCTGCAGCAGTATGATATCAGTGTGACCTATGTTCCAGGCAGGGACATGCTACTTGCAGACACGCTGAGTAGAGCATACTTACCAGAGAGCACTAAGGGAGAGAGTGAGACAGATATAGAGACTGTGAACATGGTCAGCTACCTACCCATTTCAGCAGAGAGGCTGAGTGCCATCAGGGCTGCAACACAAGATGACACAAAGTTACAGAGTGTGGCAAACAGAATACTGGCAGGGTGGCCCAAGAGAAAAAAGGACTTACCAAGTGACATCAGGCACTACCACACTTTCCAAGATGAACTGAGTTTCCAGGACGGCATAGTGTTCCGAGGAGACAGAGCCGTGATACCTGACGCACTCAGGGTGGACATCACTCACAGGATCCACTCCTCTCACCTGGGAGTAGAAGGATGTCTGAGGCGAGCGAGGGAGTGTGTATACTTGCTTGGAATGAACGAGGAGATCAAGACCTTCATTGCCAAATGTGACATATGTAGGTCAGTGGACCCAAAGCAACAAAGAGAGACACTACATCCACATGACATGGCCAGCAGACCCTGGGCCAAGGTAGGAACGGACCTTTTCTCCTTTCACAATAAAGACTATCTGATAACAGTAGATTATTATTCAAACTTTTGGGAGGTCGATTATCTACCTGACACTAAGAGCAACACAGTGATCAAAAAACTCAAGGCCCACTTTGCCCGACAGGGGATTCCTGACATTGTTATCTCGGATAACGGACCCCAGTATGCATCACAAGAGTTTCAGCACTTCAGCCAGAAGTGGGGCTTTGAACACAGGACATCGTCGCCGGGATACCCGCAGAGTAATGGGAAGGCATAGTCAGCGGTAAAGACAGCCAAGCGCCTGATGCTGAAGGCTGCAGCAGCGAGACAGGATCCGTACTTGGCAATGCTGGATCATCGCAACACACCGAGCCAGGGCCTCAACACAAGCCCGGCACAGAGACTCCTAGGCAGGAGGACCAGGACCCTGCTTCCCACAAAGGACACTCTGCTGAAGCCAGAGATGACACACGACGAACAGGGACTGAAATACAACAGACAGAGACAGGAAAAGTACTACAACCGCACAGCAAAAGACATGGGCACTCTGAAAAGAGAGGACAGTGTGAGAGTACAGCCCTGTGACACACACAAGGGCTGGAGACCAGCGAGAGTGGTCCAACAGGTGAGCCATAGATCGTATGAGGTGGAGTTAGAGTCAGGAGGTGTTCTGAGACGAAATCGTCGCCACCTCAGACACAATCTCACCACGCTCACACCAACACAAAACACACCCACACCAACAGTGACTGAGGCGGCCATACCGCCAGATGGCCCAGCAGAGAACCAAGACACGGTCACCAGGTCAGGTCGACAAGTTGTCAGACCCCGCTACCTGACAGACTATACTCAGTGATTAGAGTATGGACTATGGGGAAAAAAAAGAAGAAAGAAAAAAATGAAAATGTGTTGTTGATGCACTTGTTGGAAAACGGATGTTTTGAACTGTTGATTTATTATTGCTTATGTTGTTAGAGCTGTTGTAAATGAGCAGAACATATGGTACAAGTTTGTTGCACTAGAATACCTAAGGGAAAGAGACTAACTTGAAAAAAGAAAAAGAAAGATGTAACAATAGGATTGTTTATTTAAGTACTGTTGTACGGGGGACTGTTTTAGAGGTGACACCGGGCTCGTGACACAGTTCGGATCAAAGATCCTATAGCGGAGCTCCGCTATAGGATCTTTGGTTCGGATGATGACTGCACAAAGACAATAAAGATCTAGTAAGCAAGACTGCTTTAATCGTCCATTATGTATAGTCCAGAAAGAGCCAGAACATAATGAAAGCAGGTGGACACTGTGTCCTTGACGGCCCGCCACCAGGTGTTTGCAACAGGCACTTCAGGTGGACTTGAATCTGTGTAGCAAGGAACTGCAGATGCTGATTTAAAACGGAAATAGACACAATAAGCTGGAGTAACTCATCGGGACAGGCAGCATCGCTGGAGAAAAGGAATGGGCGACGTTTCAGGTTGAGACTCTTCTTTAGAATAGTCAGAAAAAAGGGAAATAAGAAATACAGACGATGATGTAGAGATATATAGAACAAATGAATGAAAGATATGCAAAAAAACAGGCCACTGTTAGCTGTTCTCAATATGTCCTGTTTCCTTTATCATTGTTACCTTTTTGCATAACTTTCATTCATTGTTCTATATCTCTCTACATCATCGTCTATATCCCTCATTTCTCATTCCCCTGACTAGTCTGAAGAAGGGTCACGACCTGAAATGTCACCCATTTCATCTCTCCAGAGATGCTGCCTGTTCCGCTGAGTTATTCCAGCTTTTTGTGTCTATCTTCATTCGGACTTGAATCTGTGCTTGGCACTCCAGGTAACCTCGCTGGTCCACACCCAATTCCCAGCGATGGCTTGGTATAGCGTGGCACAAGGAAACGGAACCCACCAGGCCCACACTGCACTCAAGGCTAGTCTCCAGATTGCTGCCTTGCAGCTGAGAGCAATAGCCATATGTTCCAAGACCGTGGAAGAATGGAATCCCAAGCACCTTCCCGTCCAGCTGTAGGTGGTCTCCTCAGGATCTCCCTCCCACAGTACGTTCCCCTCAGGAATGCAACTGCAGAAACTTTGGGAACATTGTCCCACCCTGTAACTCTGGAATGCTGAGACCCAGAGTTACAGGTGTTCACTTTGCTGGCCTTCAAAGCCAGGGACAATGAATAAACTTCTGGGGCGGGTGAGGGAAAAAGACCAGGAAAATCACCACAAGAGTTGCCACCTCAACTGTCTCGGGTGAAAGAGGGAGAAAGCAGGAAATCTGGGAACCTTCAGCAGAAGGGACCTTAAGTAAGGAACGAAACGCAATGGTAGGGGAATGCCAGACTGAATCACTCATTAATTTCAACGTGTTGCCATGCCTTGCATTCTATTAGCACACTGAAGTTGTCCAAAACTTTTATTAAGATGACTTTGCAACATTCGAGAGTTTCGTCCACATGGCACAAAATGGAAATTCAAACCAGCAAGATATTGTTTGAAGGTAAATGGTCTCATTATTTAGTGAGATTTGATGAAGAGACTCAGATTCACAGAGAGATGAAGCACAGAAACAGGCTCTTCGGCCCATCAAGCCCTCACTGAACATCAACCATCCTTTCACACGGATCTTGCATAAATCCCTTTTCTTAAAAAGGTTATCTCCCCATTTTCTTCAGGTCCCCTCAGGTTCTGCCACTCACCTGCTCACGAGGCCTACTTACAGTGGCCGACCTGCACATCTTTGTGATGTGGGAGAAAACCGGAGCAACCAGAGCAAACCTAAGCAATCACAGGTAAAATGTGCAAACTCTTCACAGACGATGGCTGAGGTCAGGGCTGAACCCAGGTAATGCTAACACTTATACGAAGAGGACTGGTATGGCAGGTGGCGCCAACAATGGCTGCCTCGCCAACAGTCTGTCTGTCCCTTCCTTCTTTTGTAGTTTGTTTGTATGTGTTAACAGGACTGGTGGGCGGCAGCTTCGACGACCCCGGGGCGCGGTGATTGAGCCGCGGGACAGTTTTTAACATCGCCCGGTGGGGTATCGCCTCAGCGCAGAGGGAGAAGAGGAGGGAAGAGACTGTAGACCTAAGACTTTTGCCTCCATCACAGTGAGGAGATGCTGGGTGGACTCACTGTGGTGGATGTTAATATGTGTTTATTGTTGTTTTTTATTGTATTGTATGTATGACTGCTGCAATTTCGTTCAGACTTCGGTCTGAATGACAATAAAGGCTATCTAATCTAATAATCTAATCTAAATGTATGTTTTTAGTGTTGTTTAGCTTGTTTAACGTGGGGGTGGGGGGGGGGGGGGAGTTGGGGCAAACATTTTCTAATCTCTTAACTCGACAGAGATGCGATTTTTTCCTGTATCGTATCTCCATACACACTGCGGCCTAACATCGAGGAGTTGGCGACCTTTGCTGGAGGCCGGTTTCGAGAGCTCCACTGCGGGTGCCTGCAGACTTTAACATCACAGAGCTCGCAATCCCTTTGCCAGGGATCGAATTCTAAGCTGGGGTGGGAGATTGCAACCTTCACATGGTCCGCCCTGTTTCGACAAATGCATTCAACCTGGCGTGCACAATCAAATAAGATCAAACAGAACAAGTTGTCCAACGTCTTTAGGCTGTGCACGCCATACGCAAGAAGAAGAAGACCTCTGAGTACCGCAGGAGTCTGCGGAACTTTAATATCACGGAGAATAAAAGAGGACGAAGATGGACTTTATTGCCTTCCATCGCAGTGAGGAATGTGGGGAATCCACTGTGGTGGGTGTTTATGTTGACTGTTATGTAATTGTGTGTCTTGTTGCATTTTTTTAGTGGTAATTCGAATTTCACTGTACCTTAAATGGTACATGTGACTATAAACTGACCTTGAAATGAATGCAAAAACAGAGATGTAATGCTGAGACTATAAGGCGCTGTTCAGGCCGCATTTGGAGTACTGTGAGCAAATTCAGGCCCCATATCTGAGGAAGGATGTGATGTGCTGGCTCTGGAGAGGGTCCAGAGGAGGTTTACAAGAATGATTCCAGGAATGAATGGGTGAGCATATGATGAGTGTCTGACAGCACTGGGCCTCTACTCGTTAGAGTTTAGAAGGTTGAGGGCGGACCTCATTGAAACTTACAGAATAATGAAAGACATAATGTAGATAGAGTGGATGTGCAAAGGATGTTTCCACTGGTGTGAGAGTCTAGGACCAGAGGTCATAGCCTCAGAATTAAAGGGTGCTCTGTTAGAAAGGAGGTGAGGAGAGACTTCTTTAGTCAGAAGGTATTAATTTGTGGAACTCATTACCACAGAAGGCTGTGGAGGCCAAGTCAGTGGATATATTTAAGGCAGAGATAGACAAATTCTTGATTAGAACAGGTGTCAAGGGTTATGGGGAGAAGGCAGGAAAATTGGATTAGCAGGTAGAGATCAGCCATGATTGAATGGTAGAGTAGACTTCTGCCCAGTGTCAACCCTTGTGAGTCCATCATTTACATGGCGCTGGAAATTAAATCTCGCCCCACATTCCTCCACTCTCTCTCTCACACTCCTCACGAACACCCACCCGCTACAATAGGCAGAATGTGGACTTTAACATTGTGAAGCGTGCGGTCTCCGGTAAGAGGCCGACTCGAGAGCTCCATGCCGCGGAGAGAGTTTCAATCGCCTCGACGCAGGAGTTTCGATCATCCCGACGGGGCTTCGATCGTCCGCTGCTGGGGCTTTGATCGCCACGACTGCCCCGACCGCGTGAGAACAGAGAGGAAGAAGATTGAAATCAGATAGGACATCAGCAGTAAGTACGGTGATCATTCATATCGCTTTGTGTTTTAGTTTTTTAACTCAGCTGAAAATAAACAAACTGTTAAAACAGACTCTCGCTCTCGCTCCTGTCACCAGTTGAATTCACAACAAGGAATAAGATGTGCAATGAGGCAATGGGATTTTAAAAAGACTGTGCTAAAATGTATCTCACAATTTCTATATGTGACACAGCCTGATGTTAGGATATAGTTTATGATCATAATTGCAGCTTCAGAGTTAGCCTAGTGGACTCAAAGGCTTCTTGCCATGCAGATATGAATCTGATCAGTGTCCTTGATTATCTACTGGGACATCAGTGGTTACCGTTGGCCTTACAGTGGTCAGCACTGATGCTGAGGACGGGGAATGAGTTCACAGCCGGAGCACATTCCACATTCCATGGTTTGCACTGTGTTGCCAGGGATTCTCTCCGTGAGGAATTACCCTTGGAGTTGCTGTGCCACACAATCTGGGGTAGGGGAGGGGGGTACGGCAATGACTTACTTGGATATGTGCCATGACAGGGTGGGTGTGCTGTGCTACTGAGCATGCAGGTGGAGAATCCAGACCCCTCATATCAGCCTCACCTGTACTGAACTGAACTGCCACAACATGTGGCAGGTTTTCCCAGCGATGGGGGATCAGCTACAGCTCCCATCCCTCTCTACTTGGGATGATGCCAGCCACAAGCTGCTTGCTTCAAATGAACGAATGTCCATTTTCACACCACACGCCTTCACTCAGGACCTCTCAAATGCTCTACAGCCGAGTAAGTACTAAGTCCAAGGGTTCAGCCAAATGATTGCACAGTCAGTATAAACGTAGAGTGGTCTTGCACAAGCGCTAGTGAGACCACATTTGGATACAGCGTGCAGTTTTGGCGTTTGGATTTATCGCAGCCATTTTGTATTTCCACAAACAGTGATAAGGTAATGGGCTTAGCGATGTTGGTTGATGGATTACATTTTTCTTCGTTATCAAGGAAGTAATTCCATGAAGTCTGAAGAAGGTTGCCAGCTCAAAATGTCATCTATTCATTCCCTATTCCCAAGTCAATTGATATTTTTAAAGCAGAGATAGATTCTTGATTAGTATGGGTGCCAGGCGTTATGGGGAAAAGGCTGGAGAACGGGGTTGAGGGGGAGAGTTAGATCATCCAAAATTGAATGCCGGATTAGACTTGATGGGTCGAATGGCCCAATTTTGCTTCTATCACTTGATAGTCCAAGAACATGAACTACAGAGAAAGTGCAGATTTTAAAAATGTGCTATGGCTGCATGTTTGTAAAGACAGGATTACAACCTTCGTGTCTGTGCAATAATCTGATAACAACAGGGAAGAAGCTGTTCCTGAATCAAGTGGTGCGTGCTTTCAAGCTTCTGTATCTTCTGCCTGATGGGAGATGGGAGAAGGGGGAGAAGAGGGAATGACTGTTCCTTGATTATGTTGGCTGCTTGATTCTGTTAGTGTCAGAGTTTATGGGAAGCATGGAGAAAAGTAGAACTGAGGTGAGCGATCAGGTAAACCATAATCATGTTGAATGGGGAAGATGTTCAAGGGGAATGAATGGCTCTTTAGCTCATTGTTATGAGTGTCACCCTTAAAGGCCCAGTTTGGATGTAAATTCTTCCATGATCACTCTGGTACCAAGTGTGAGGAGATTCCATTGTAATGAGGCATCTCGTGTTCTCGTCGCTAGCCATACTGAACAAGATAGGTCTTTATTCTTTGGAACGCAGAAGGTAAAGGGGGGACTTGATGGAGGTCTTTAAAATTATGAGCGGGATAGACAGAGTGACGTGGATAAGCTTTTTCCATTGAGAGTAGGGAAGATTCAAACAAGAGGAGATGATTTGAGAATTAAGGGACAAAAGTTTAGGTGTAACATGAGGGGGAACTTCTTTACTCAGAGAGTGGCAGCTGTGTGGAATGAGCTTCCAGTGGAAGTGGTGGAGGTAGGTTCAATTTTATAATTTAAAAATAAATTGGATAGGTATATGGACAGGAAAGGAATGGAGGGTTATGGTCTGATTGCAGGTAGATGGGACTAGGTGAGAGTAGGTGTTCGGCACGGACTAGAAGGGCCGAGATGGCCTGTTTCCGTGCTGTAATTGTTATATGGTTATATACTGTATTGAGGATGGCGTCAATTTGGCAACGGCTGTTAATATTCACGGTAGGAGAAGGAGAGCAATGAATGGACCATCACCACAGAGACAATAAACGCTGGAGTAACTCAGCGGGACAGGCAGCATCTCTGGAGAGAGGGAAAGGGTGACTTTCCGGACACAAAACTTCACCCTTTCCTTCTCTCCAGAGATTCTGTCTGTCCCACTGACTCACTCCAGCTTTTTGTGTCTATCTTCGGCTCAAACCAGCACCTGCCGTTCCTTCTTACACATCACCACAGAGACAGCAGCTGCCAGCAGTTTGTGTTTGCTTGAAGTAACCACAGAAAGGTCCGCCAGGGAAGGTTGGGTATTTCCAAGTAATGCCATTGAAAGGCGGCACCTCTCAATCACAGTTAACCTTACAGCTCAGCTGCTCCCTCAACACTTAGACTGGAGTTAGAGAATTGCACAATAATGGCTGGTGGTGGTCCCTCAGCTTTGGATTGGCCTCCTCTACCTACCCCTCATTTTGTTCCCCACCCCTCCAATGCTTTCTCCCTTGTGTATGTATTAAAAACAAATAATGCAGGCTGACATAGCTTGGCATCATGCTTGCATGGGCATTGTGAGGTGACCTGTCTGCTCCTGTGCTGTACTCTTCTATGTTCTATTCCATGAAAACAGTCGTGCCACACATCTCAGCTACTTCTAGCCCAAGGTCCACACTCCCACCACTCTCTGATGCTTCTACTTCTACAGGCATTGTTAATTTCTTATAATTATAGCCTCTCGATTTTGAAGACGTCAACTTCGGTCACAGAGAAAAGAGTTAGACCAATCAGTCTTTGGTGTGTAGATAAGACAAAGATCAAAGTGGGACGACACAGTGCCACAGCTAGTAGAGCCACTGCCTTATGCCACCAGAGACCCAGGTTCAATCCTGACCCGGGGTGCTGTCTGTGTGGAGTTTGCATGTTCTCCCTGTGACTGTGTGGATTTCCCCTGGGTGCCCCAATTTCCTCGCACAGCCCAAAGACCTGTGGGTCCATAAATTAATTGTCTGCCATAAATTACCCCTAGAGTGTAGAATAAAAAAATGGGAGTGATATCTGATTAGTTAAATGGCTGATGTCAGTGTGGACTTAGTGTTTAGGAAGGAACTGCAGATGCTGGAAAATCCAAGGTGCACAAAAATGCTGGAGAAACTCAGCGGGTGCAGCAGCATCTATGGAGTGAAGGAGATTTCGCAGTGGAGTAGACAAATGCCCCCTCCTATATCTTAATCATTCAGTTGTGGTATTGTCATTAATTCTGCTCACATCTTTCACATTGCTTCTTTATTCTTCAAAAAAAATATGGAGGCCAGCAACAGTACTCCATTCAGAAATGACTTTAAGTTTAATGTAACTTCTCTGCATTTCAATTCCATCCCTCTGTTTGATTTTGTTTTACGTGACATTAACTCGTGATCCTTGCAGGGAGAGTATTGTCCAGCAGAGAGAGGTTGTATAAGATTGGTCACAACTCACAGTGTCCGTGCAGGGAGAGTATTGTCCAGCAGAGAGAGGATATATAAGATTGGTCACAACTCACAGTGGTGCAACATTTGTATCGTGTTGCTTCTCTACACTATTTAGACGTAAAGATGCTTTGCAATATTGTTCGTCCAATCTAATGTTAGGGAGCAAATCAGCCTCTGTGGTCAGTTACACTCCCGTTGCAGCCACTCTCTGCTTCTGTCCCTCTCTCTTTGCTCTTTTTCATCCCTCTCTCGGCCACCCCATTTCTCCCGATTATACCTGAGCATTGGGAGTGCTCAATACAACAGTGCTGTTAATTTTAGTTTTTAGTTTAGAGATACAGAGCGGAAGCAGGCCCTTCGGCCCATCGAGTCCAGGCTGACCAGCGATCCCCACTCACTAACACTATCCTACACACTCGTGACAGTTTACAATTATACCAAGCTAATTAACCTCCAAACCTGTGCATCTTTGGAGTGTGGGAGGAAACTGGATCTCCTGGAGGAATTTCTTTACTCAGAGGGTGACGAATATGTGGAATTCTTTGCCACCAAAGGCTGTGGAGGCCAAGTCAATGGATATTTTTAAGGCAGAGATAGATAACCTTTTGATTAGTACAAGTGTCAGAGGTTATAGGGAGAAGGCAAGACAATGGGGTTAGGAGGAAGAGATAGATCAGCCATGATTGAATGGCGGAGTAGACCTGATGGGCCGAATGGCTTAATTCTACTCCTATCATATGATCTGATGACCTTTATGAATCCCACACGGTCACGGTGAGAATGTACAAACTCCGTACAGACAAGCACGCGTAGTCAGGATTAAACCCGGGTCTCTGGCGCTGTAAATCAGCAGCTCTACCGCTACGCCACCGTACCGCCTGTCTAATCTCCATACAGATGTGTCATACAACAATAGAGAGGGTGTGTGTGTGTGTGACAGCTCCTTATTATGTATTATGTTTACATATTCTGTCGTGCTGCAGCAAGCAAGAATTTCATTGTCCTATCTGGGACACATGACAATAAAACTCTCTTGACTCTCGACTCTTATGTTATGCTGCCATCCTCTGGCTAGATGGGAGTTCTCCACCCCATCAGGAACATTGGGACACTTGGAACAGGGATAGAGGATGTATGGAAACTGCCTGTGACTTGTCCTTAGCTTGGAGCAATTACACACCTCGCTGTACTCTGATGGACCTTCTAAAAGCAAACCTGAACCAACACAAGAATGTGACACAAAGGACTGCTGATGCTGGTTTACCAAAAGAGACACAATGCGCTGGAGTAACTCAGTTGGTCTGGCAGCATCTCTCGAGGACATGGAGGTGGTGTTTTGGGTCGGGAGTCTTCTTCAGACAGACTGTGGTGGTGGGGGGGAGAAAACTGGAGGAGAGGTTCAAGATTCAAGAGCCATTTATTGTCACATCCACCAATTGGTACAGTGAAATTTGGGGTCACCATACAGCCATACGAATAAAAACATAACATAAACATCCCCACACAGAGGAATCAAAGTTTCCCACTGTGAGGGAAGGCACCAAATTTCAGTCATCCTCGTCTCTGTTGCCTCCCGAGCCCCCCGCAGTCGCCGCTACGGGAAGCCCGATGTACAGGCCCTCTCGCCGGGATGATGGAACTCCGACGTCGGAACGGAAGAACATTCTCAGCAACTTGGACTTCCGAATCGGCCACTTCTTACCGGAGACCGCGGCTCCCAAAGTCCACAGGCCGAGCCGAGCTGGGCGGAGATTCAACACATTGGCGACCCTCGGCAAAGGGATCCCAGGACTCCGCGTTGTTGAAGTCAGTGCCGCCCGCGGCTGGAAGCTCCACAAACCACAGCTCCACGATGTTGAAGCAGCAGGCCCAACAATCCGGAGCTTCAAACGGCGATCCCCGGCAAGGCATCGTCCCACTCCGTGATGTATTCAGGAGCGGTATCCAGTTGATAGGCCGCGAGGGGAGGGGGCGAAAATGCGACTCTGAGAATAGTCGCATCCTCGCTAGGAAGTAACTGAGAAACAGTTTCCCCCTTACCCTACCCACCTCCTACCCTACCCTTCTTCAGACTGATGTAAGGGGAGTGGACGGGACAGAGACAGTAAGACTGGTGGGAGAACTGGGAATGGGGGAGATGGAAAGAGAGGGAAAGCAAGAGTTATTTTAAGTTGGAGAAGTAAATGTTCATACTGCTGGGGTGCAAGCTACCCATGCTAAATATGAAGTGCTGTTCCTCCAATTTGCACTGGGCCTCACTCTGGCCATGGAGGAGGCCCAGGACAGAAAGGTCAGATTGGGAATGGGAGGGGGAGTTAAAGTGCTGAGCAACCGGGAGATCAGGTACGGAGATATTTTCGCTGATGTATAGTTGACACCTGGAACAGCGGATACAGTCGATGAGGTTGGAGGAGGTACAAGTGAACCTCTGCCCCACCTGAAAAGACCGTTGGAGTTCTTGGATGGAGTGGAGGGGGCAGTTAAAGGGACAAGTGTTGCATCTCCTGCGGTTGCAGGGGAAAGTACCTGGGGAGAGGGTGGTTTGGGTGGGAAGGGACGAGTTGACCAGGGAGTTGCGGAGGGAACGGTCTCTGCGGAAAGCAGAAAAGGGTGGAGATGGGAAGATGTGGCCAGTAGTGGGATCCCGCTGGAGGTGGCAAAAGTGTTGGAGGATTATATGCTATATGCTATTGGGGTGGAAGGTGAGGACAAGGGGGACTCTGACCTTGTTACAAATGGGGGGAGGGGGAGCAAGAGCAGAGCTGCTGGATATAGAGGAGACCCTGGTGAGAGCTTCATCTATAATGGAAGAGGGGAACCCCCGTTTCCTACAGAATGAGAACATCTCCGATGATCTAGTTTGGAAAACCTTATCCTGGGCGCAGCTGCAGCATAGATAGCGGAATTGGGAGTAGGGGATAGAGTCTTTACAGGAAGCAGGGTGGGAAGAAGTGTAGTCTAAATAGCTATGTGAGTCCGTAGATTTGTACTAGATGTCGGTCAATAGTCTGTCTCCTGTGATGGAGACGGTGAGATCCAGAAACAGTAGGGAGATGTCGGAGATGGTCCAAGTGAATTTGAGTGCAGGGTGGAAATTAGTGGTGAAGTTGATGAAGTCAATGAGTTCTGCATTGGTGCAGGAGGCAGTTGTCAATGTAGCTGAGGTACAGTTCGGGGATAGGGCCAGTGTACGCCTGGAACAGTGATTGTTCGACGTACCCTACAAAGAGGCAGGCATAGCTGGGGCCCATGCCAGTGCCCATAGCTACACCTTGGATTTGGAGGAGATGGGAGGAGTCGAAGGAGAAGTTGTTGAGGGTAAGGACCAGCTCTGCTAGGCGGAGGAGAGTATTAGTGGATTAGAGAGTATTAGTATTGGCTGGTTCTGCGGTCGAGGAAGAAACGGAGGGTTTTCAGACTTTCCTGCTGTGGGATGGAGGTGTAGAATGACTGGACATCCACAGGAATGATGAGGAAGTGGGGGCCTGGAAAACGGAAGTAATTGGAGAGACGAAGAGCAAGTGAGGTATCTTGCATATAGGTGGGGAGGAATTGAACCGGGGGGGGGGGATAGGATGGAGTCGAGGTATGTCTAAATTAATTCGGTGGCACATGAACAAGCAGACTACCACGGCACCTCCCTTGTCGGCCGGTTTGATTATCCAGTATGGGTTGCTGCAGAGTGATCGGAGGGCTGTACGTTCAGGGGGGGAGAGGTGAGAGTAAGTAAGGGGAGTGGAAAAGTTGAGATGGTGATGTCCCGCCAGCAGTTGGAAATGAAAAGGTCTAAAGAAGGTAGAGGGGAGTCCAAGAGGAGAGGGTACGGTGGAGATGGGAGAAGGGGTCATCACTGGGTGGTGAGGACTCCTTCCCATAGAAAAAGGCACAGAGGTGTCGGAAGAAGAGCTCTACATCGTGGCGGACCCGGAACTCGTTAAGGTGGGGGTGGAGGGAAACAAAGGCGAGGCCTCTGCTGAGGACAGACCGTTCTGTATCAGAAAGGGGGAGGTCAGTGGGGATGGTGAACACATGACAAGGGCGGGGGTTGGGGTCGGGGGAGGGCAGGTGAGTAAATGGAGGCCGAGGCGATGTCTGGTGGGGAAGATGGTGGGTGTTCAGAGAGGAGGGGGGGCATGAAGACTATTGTATGGGTAGGGAGTAGCTGGGGACACTTGGTTAAAAGAGGAAGGGGAAGAACCAGTAGAACCCCCACTAAAGTTCCCTGTAGGAATGGGGGGGAGAAGTAGGACCCAGCAAAGTCAGACAACGTGGTGTGGTAGTGTGCATCGTGGAGACGGTGGGCCTGGTGCTAAGCCTGGGACTCAGGTAAGGCGACAGCTGCGGTGTAGTGGCCAGTGCCAGCGGAGTCGCTGGTGGAGGCCTGCGGGGGTCAGCGGACGAAGCTTCGGTAGTCCAGTATAGGTCAATATAGGAATGGGAAGGAGAAGAAGAGCTAAATGGTTAGCAACCGGGAGATCCAGCAGGCCTTGGAGTAGCAATGTTACAACATTTTGAGATTTAAAAATTCTAGTCTGCAATTTATCCCAGCAGATAAAGCATAAAAGGAAGTTTAATTTGACACCTAATTCACTTTCATATCTTCAGTATTAAAAAAGTTATGGCCATTTTCATACTCTGAAATTAGCATCTTGTTCCTTATTGCTTTTCCATTGACTTAACACAAAAGCTGTGATCGAGAAGAGTCAAAAGCCCATAACTTTCTTAAAAATGAAGAGAACTGAAAGAAATTTTCAGTTATTATAGATTGAAGCATTCTGAAACAAATATGAAACAATCTTACTTAGATGACTTGAAATTAAAGCATATAATTAGTTAGTTACCTAATTGTAGCTAATTACAAAATTCAATTACTAGATCTAAACATCTATCAATTTCTTAAGAATAGATTAACATTTTTAAATAGCCTAAGTGTCCAAATAACATTCACACAAGAATTCACAATATAACATAATTTTTAAATCTCATTGTCAAGGATTTATAGGCCAAATGGAAGGAATTTAATGTTTAATACCTGTAAATTAATGGCCATTTAAATCATCTTGCGAGTGGGTTTTTCTGGAACGCGATAATTTGGAACGTTGCGGTTTGCGGTGATTTAGTTCCCATATCGGCAGGAAAAATACTGCTGGTTCGTATGGGGACTAAATCACCGTTTCGCAACGTAAAGTGTGAATTAAAGGCATCTTAAAAGCACTTTTATACATAAAATAAACGGCTTTCTTTTACCTGTCCCGTACCTGAAATCAGTCCCCGTTGTCAGCGTTGACGGCTTTAGAAGCTGATTTTAAAATGACTCCAGCGCTGAACTAGTCGGGCGATTAAAAAAACGCCCATCGGAACGATTCTTCAGCAAAAGCTTGCACTCCAGCCAAATATATTCCAGGACAAGGTAGGAAAAAAAAACGCGTTTTAATCCCGCCTCCCCCCCCCCCCCCCCCCCCCCCCCCCCCTCAAAGGTGCCAAAATCGCGCACATGGCCAGTGGCAGAATTGCAGCGCCGCTGAAGGTAATTATTGTAACATACCTACTTCGAGGACTGATTGCAAGTCTTCGGCAAAACGGTTGGCGTGTCTACCCTTGATTACACCAATGTACTTTGGGAACATCAAATGCAATAGATGAGGTTTGAGGATATGCATGTGAACCTCTGTCTCACCTGGAAGGACTGCTAGGATCCCTGAATGGACATGAGGGAGGAGGTATAGCAATGTAGACATAAGAATGTTCTCAGCCTCTTACTGTACTCCCTATACCACCACAAGTGTGCAACCAAATTCTGCTCTAACTCCATTTATAAGTTTGCAGATGACATTGCTGTGGTGGGCTGGATCTCGAACAATGACAAGGCAGGGTATAGGAAGGATATAGAGAGTTTAGTCACATGGTGTCAAGACAACAAACTTTCTCTCAATGTCAGAGGGAGAGGGAGATGGAGATGGAGATTTTAATGAGTCGAGTCAAACACACATCAAGATACAACACATGTTTATTAAAGTCCACTTACAGCATCGATCTGCAGGACATTACAGTTCCTAGCAGCCACTCATACTGAATGGCGTAGGCAAGCTCTTGGTAATATGAATCGCATATTAGGTGGAGCAACTACTAACAAGCACTACAATTGGCTAGTAGGAAATAACCAATCTACAGAGATGGAGATGGAGAGGGAGAGGGAGAGGGAGAGGTCACAGGTCAGAGATTGATGGATAGACAGATTAGAGACAGAAGGAGTGAAAAAGAATGAGTGGAAAAGGGAAAGTGAACTGGATGGACAGAGATAAGGAGACATTGGTTCAGAGAAGGTGGGTTTTTGGAGCGTGGAAGGTTGAGGCGTGACCTTGTTGAGGTGTACAAGATAAAGTGAATATTCACAGTCATTTCCCCAGGGCAGAGGATTCAGGGTAGAGGGCACAGGCTTAAGGTGAGAGATTAAAGAAAGGCCTGAGGAACTATGTTTTCACTCAGAGGATAGTCTGTATCTGGAATGAGTTGCCAGAGGGAGCTGTGGAAGAAAATACAATTACAACTTTTAAAAGACATTTGGACAGATATTTGGACGAAGGGTTGAGAGGGAATAATGCTAAATGTAGGCAAATGGAACGTCCAGTATACCAACTTGGATGGCATGGACATGGTAGGCAAAAGGGCACAAGGGCTCTGATTCCAAATGTAAAATCTGTAAGATGCAGAACAGTAGGAAAGGCCCAGCTGGCCAAACAGTGCTAATTGAAAGATGTTTTCCCTTTGTAACAAACAATCTGCTGGAGGATCACAATGGGTTGAGCAGCATCAGAGGAGGGAAAGGAACGGTTGGCATTTCAGGTTGAACCTCTGCATCAGGGTGGAGAGGGGAGACATCAAGAATAAAGGTGGGGAGGTGAGACATGAAGCAAGAGGTAATTGTTGGGCTGAGGAAGGATGAAATATGAGGAGCAAATGGAGCCGGCGAGGGGAGGGGAGGGTGAAGGTGGAGATAGCTGGTGAGATCTGATAGATAGGGAAGGTGATAATGGGAGTCATTGGGGAGAGGAAAATGGCAAGAGGAACCAGGACAGATGGAGGAGGAAACCTGGGGGTGAATTGTGTGGTTAGTTGGTGGATGAAAACAGGAAGGGAAGTGGGACTGAAATGGGTGATGGGGAGATGGAGAGAGGTATAGGAAAGGGGCAACAATGGGAGGACAGTATGGGGATCAGGAGGAGAGGGGAGGGGGGGAGGGGGACACATTAGAGTGGAAGCTTACCTGAAATTGCAAAATTCAATGTTCAGTGTAAAATGGAAGGTCAGAGATAAATATTGAAAGTCAGAGAGTGGGTGGAGAGGGGAAAAAGGCAGTAGAAGAGATAGAAAAATAGGCTATGATATAACTTAACAGAGAGACGGAGGCAGGGAAATCAGAGATATAGAGAGAGAGAAAGAGGACAGAGAGATGGGTGGACAGTGGCTACGACAAAAATAAATTGTGTAATGTGAGAGAGGAAACTCAATCAATCAATCAATCAAGCCAGAACACAAGAAAATAGCAGGAGGAGGAGGCTATTCAGTCCACAAACTGAATAGCTCTGTCTTTCCATATGCTGCTCTGTCCTTCAATATGCTGAGCTATCCCAAGTCTGAACTCTTCCTCGGTGCCAGTCCCATCTCATTTCCCTGGTGTATCAAAAATGGAACCTCTTCCAATGATCTGTTCTCCACAAGCCTCTGCCGTGAAGAATTCCAGAAATCTACCAACTTCTGTGAGAAGAAACCCACATAAATGACAGTCGCCACCACCTTATAGACATGGCCACTCGCTCACAACTCCCCAACATGAAATGTCACAATATTTAGTGTATCGTGCCCCTTTATATATTCAACTAGACTAAGTGGGACCCGTTGGGTCCCATGTTCACACGAGAGGGCTGGCCCCCCAATGCAATATTCCACCTCTCCACCAATTCCAATGTTGGTGGCCAGTGGGGAGGGGGGGGGGGCATTCTGGAGTGCTGGCATGGGTGTTGTTGGCTTCAGGGACTACTGGTCTCCAGAGGGCTAGTATGGACATTGTGGGCCAAATGGATTCTTGGGGTGGCAGCTCAGTCCCTCAAGCCTGATGTGCTGGCAGCTCACTCACTCACGGCTGGTGGGCTGGCAGTTGACTCACGGCTATTCATTGAAATTCCATTTCAAGCAGAGTGCAAGGCCACCAAATTCAAATCCATTTTCCTACCATTTCAAGCAGGGTGCAAGGCCACCAAATTCAAATCAATTTTCCTACCATTTCAAGCAGGGTGCAAGGCCACAAAATTCAAGTGCAGTTTCTTATCACTTCAAGCAGGGTGCAAGGCCACCAAATTCAGGTTCATCTAAAATCAATGTAGTGCAAACAGGAAGTTGTCAAGTTTAGTCAAACAGCCATTTGCACTGCCTTTTTACTTCAACCCCAAATCCCCCCAAACAACCATTTCCACTGCCTTTTTACTTCAAACCAACCATATTTTTATTTTCAAACCACATTAAGGGCACTCACAGTTGAGTAGACATGTGTTCAGTGTTATTCAGAGCTCAGAGACATGAACCTCTCGCTTCCTCCATCTTGCAGAGACTGAGGGAGGCACACCAGGTTTTATAGTTCCTCCCCCCTCTCACCAGCAGGGGCAGCAGAGAGAATGGCAACATTTTTAAACACATTAATATATCTCTGATTTTTCATCGATGGGAAAAACCCTCCAGTCAAGGCAGGCGGAGCGAGGTGGTCACAAATGATGGCCGTAGGTGGCGGCGTTCTCTCGGAAATCACAGCACAGCGAGCCACAAGCGGTCAAGATCAGACTTTTAGTAATATAGATAAGATCACCCCTTATTTTCCGAATTTCAGGTAAAACTTTTTTAATGTGTGTATAATAACACAACTGTCTCATTGCAGGAAGTAGCCACCTGAAACTCTCCCAAATTGCCTCCAGAGTTAATGCATTCATTCTTAAATAAAGGAGATCGAAACTGTGCAGGTGTGGCCTCACCCACACTGTAAAATTGTAAAGATGCTGCTCTATTCTACTCCACACATTTACAGTCTCTGCCCGGTTAGATCATGACCTGACATTGGTTTATCCGACTGCAGTTCATGAGCTCACACTACCTCATATTACACTCCATGTGCCACGTTTTCAGTTCAGTTTAGTTTAGTGCCACGTGTACCGAGGTACAGTGAAAAGCTTTTGTTGCGTGCTATCCAGTCAGCAGAAAGACAATACATGTTCACTATAAATCCATTTACAGTGCATAGATGCATGATGCGTGAATAACGCCTATTGCAAGGTAAAGCCAGCAAAGTCCGATCAAGGATAGTCTGAGGGTCACCAAAGAGGTAGATAGTAGTTCAGAACTGCTCTGTAGTTGTGGTAGGATTATTCTATTGCCTGTTAACAGCGAGGAAGAAACTGTCCCTGAATCTAATGGTGCACGTTTTCACACATCTATAGCTTTTACCTGATGGGAGAGGGGAGAAGAGGAAAGGACCAGGGTGCAAATTGTCTTTGATAAGCTGCTGGCCTTGCCGAAGCAGCGTGAGGTATAATTGGAGTCAATAACAGGGAGGTTGGTTTGTGTGATGGTCTGGGCTGTGTCCAGAGTCATATATAGTCATACAGTGTGGAAACAGGCTCTTCGGCTCAACTTGCCTACACCGAACAACATGTCCCATCAACACTATTCCCAACTGCCTACATTTGGCCCATATCTCTCTAAACCTGCCCTATCGATGTATCTATCTAATTGCTTCTTAAATGTTACGATAATGCCTGCCTCAACTATCCCCTCTGGCCGCTCGTTCCATATACCCACCACCCTTTGTGTAAAAAAAAGTTACCCCCCAGATTCCTATTAAATCTTTTCCCCTTCACCTTAAACCTATATCACAATTCCCCAACTCTGGGCAAACGACGGACAGGCAAACGCCTCCGTTGCCATGCTGTGAGAACGAAGAGGATGAGAAGGAGTTTCTTCCCAGAGGCCATTAGGACTGTAAACTCCTATCTCTCCAGGGACTAACTTTACTGGACCATTCTACTGTTGTGTGGTGTCTTTTTAAAATAGCTGTTTTTTTCCTTTTCTTCCCTCCCACAAATATGTAATATGTGAATATGAGTTTCTGTTCCATTCTGTTTGCAGTTTGTTTGTTTGTTTATTGCACAATCCGCGAGCATTGCCACTTTTCATTTCACTGCACATCTCGTATGTGTATGTGACGAATAAACTTGACTTGACTTGAAGACACTGTACGTCTACCCAATCCTCTCATGATTTTATACACCTCTATTAGATCACCGCTCATTCTCCTATGCTGCAAGAAATAGAGTCCCAGCCTATTCAACCTCTCCCTACAGCTCAGTCTCGCGAGTCCTGGCTACTCCCTCTTCTCCCCTCTCAGACAAAAGGTATAGAAGTGTAAAAACATACACCATGCAAATATCCTAATTATACTATGCCTCCCTACTTTAATGCCTTCGGCTAATCTGGATACAGCACCCTCTGACCCAGCCTTTAGAGCATTAATATAAGTAATGAATAACCAAAGGCTTTGTGCCAATTCCTCCATTAGTTGCATGCTTCCAGCCTGAAAAGACGTCATTATTCCAAATCTTCAACTATAGGGTTCCAGGTTACCATTCATTTAAAACATTTCTCCCAAAACCAGGCATCTAACTTGATCCCTTATTGAATGCGTTCTGAAAATTTGTAAAGATTTCATCTACAGCTTCCTCTCTATCAGTTCTGCTTGCAACATGCCTGAAGAACTTTGTTAAACAGGACTTTCTTTTCATAAATCCATGTCGACTTTGTATTTTCATCAAATGAGTAGTTATCTTTTCTTTATTTATGGATTCTAGTAACTTCCCAATAGCATATGTTATGCTAACTGGCCAGTCGCTTTCAGTCCCCTTCCATTCTTGAACATGTGAGTTCCATTTGTAGTTTTTCTGTCGACAGATACCTTAAAGGATCTTAATGAGTTTTAACAAACTTCAATCAACAGCTCCATTATTTCTGTTGTCACTTCCTTTAAATCCCCTGGGTAAAGGCCATTGGCAACGTGTCTGTCTTAAGTCCCATTATTTTTTTCAAAGATATTGCCCCTCGTAATAAGGATTAATATATGTTTGTCCTTCCTATTGCACATACCAGACCTGTTATCTTTGCAGTATCCTCCACTATGAAAATTGGCACTACGTATTGATTTAAATTATCTGTTCTATCATTGTTTCTTGTTATTAATCCTCAGTTTCATCTTCTAGGCTACACACATCAGCCCTCCTCTTCATTTTCACGTCCACAGAAACCTTCAGTGAACTCTTTAATGAGTGCACTGAACACCACATCACCAGGCTCCACACTCCATAGATGTGCAATAGTTGGTCCTCCCAGGTAATTGACAGGGAAAGAGTTAAAGGCACTCTCTTGGAGGTTTGTCTCCTCTTGACATGTGTACAATCCTGGAGAAAGTGCGGACATAAAAAGTGGAAGGGCCGCATTGAGGTAGATTGGGAGATCAGGAATTCATCCGCAAGACTAGAGGGGTCCATTCAGGAGTGTGGTAACCGCAGGGAAGAAGCTGTTCTCAAATTTAGAGGGTGGCCTGGGAATGAAGATAAACTTTCCCTCCACAAGGACTGTGTGGTGGTCACTTCTACCATTGAACAGACACTTTTGCAACACTTGGATCAGTGAGGACAAGTTGTAGATTTGCTTCCGAGGACCTGATTTTTTTTGGCCTCAGTTCGCAATAACCAACCTGATCTCCCGGTGGCTCAGCACTTCAACTCCCCCTCTCCTTCTGAATCCGACCTTTCTGTCCTGGGCCTCCGCCATTGCCAGAGTGAGGCCCAGTGCAAATTGGAGGAACAGCACCTCATATTTCGCTTGGGTAGTTTACACTCCAGCAGTATGATCATTGACTTCTCCAATTTCAAGTGGTCCTTGCTTTCTCCCTCCTTCCCCTCCCCAGCTCTCCCACAAGCCTTCTGTCTCCGCCTCTTCCTTTCTTTTTTCCGCCCCCCCCCCGACATCAGTCTGAAGAAGGGTCTCGACCCGAAACGTCACCTATTCCTTCTCTCCATAGACCCACTGAGTTTTTCCAGCATTTTTGTCTACCTTTGATTTTTTTGCAATATCCTTCAGAGCAAGAAGTACACTGAATGTGGCAAATGTGGTAAGAGCACCTACAAACATATGATATTATAGTTACACTGAGACATGGCTTTAATAGGGACAGGGCTGGCCCCTTAATATTCCTGGTGGGCATTGGAATCCATTCGAAAGAACCATCTTAAGAAAGGCGCAGATCAACCAGTGGCAGTGAATGTGAATCTGTGAAGATGATTGACCTTGATTGAAATGCTCGTGGAAGTATAAATGAGAACAGTGTGATCAATGTAGGCTGCAGGGAGGCTTTTGATAGTGTCTACATGGAAGGGTGATTAACAAAGTTAAGACCACTGTGATCCAAGAAAAGGTGGAAAATTGGATCTAAAATAGACTCATTAGCATGAAGCAAAAGGGTAATTGTCAACAGATGTTTTTATGACACCTTTCAACCATTACCTTTCCAATCACTGGGATCTCAGTTCCCATATTCCCATCCACACACCAGGCTCTCAGTTCCCATGTTCCCTTTAATCTCACCTGAGCCCCTTAAATGCCTCCAAATGGCATTGTGTAAAGAGACCATCCAGCTCATTGGAATGAATGTAGCATTTATGATGAGAGATTGGATAAGCAGTGGAAGAGAGGAAGTTGTTGGGAGAGTTTAATTGAGGGATTAAAATCTAGGTGGCAAAGAGCAGATTTGAGGGGAGAGGAAGTAACGTGGTCTCACCTAAAGGGCAGTGGGGTATAAAACTCACTATCTTAAACCCTCACCACATTTCAAATTGTTTGAAGACCTGCGACCTTAAGTGTTATAGATCAAATGCTGGAAGATGGGGATGGATGTAATATCTTCTCCATCAGCAACTATACATTGGAGTGAACTGCCTTCATAAATTGGCCATGATTCTGTGATTATGCGATTGTAGGAACGCGGCAATTATTACAGAATTTGCATGGAGTTTGTTAATATTTACAAAGGATTCACCTTGACTACAATATCATTGACATCATTCTGGTAAAGAGCAACAATATTTACAGAGTGTTTCCATGGCGCTGTCAGTGTGTCTAGATAGATTAAGAAGGAGAAGTTCTTCTCACGCAGGTTGAGAGAATGCATGCATCAATATACTTCAGAAACAATTGAAACAATTTACCCTCAGTCTGAAGGGTCTCGACCCAAAACATCGCCTATTCCTTCTACCCAGAGATGCTGCCTGTCCTGCTGAGTTACTCCAGCATTTTATGTCTATGTTCAGTGTAAACCAGCATCTGCAGTTCCTTTCTACACAAAAATTGTTTGACCAGTTGGCTGGTTCAATGGTGCCATTCCACCAGATGGCAGTATAGTTCCACAATGCAAGAGACATTCTGTGTGGTTCAAGTCAACAGTTCACAATGCTGCTGTGCAGGTTAAGTCTCCTCCAACAGTCAAAAAAAAAATCCTAAAATAAAAAATATATAAAACTATTGCTGCTGCCTTACTGAAATTGCCTGTCCCAACCTCCAAGCATGCCTTTAGGAATCACAAGCTCACTCACCCCCCCCCCCCCCCCCCCACCCCCTTGCTCCACTCCAAGTCACTGACCTCTCTCTCTGATGCTGCTGGAGTCTCTGACATCACTCTTGCCTCCTCGCTGGGTCACCAGGCCATTCCCAGAGACTTTGGCTGTCTTCCCAGCTACTCCAGTTCTTCAGTCCCACTCGCAAGGAGTCTGATCTCCCTATTAGCCGATACATGGAGTTGTCATCTACACAGTCAATCCTGGGCCCAGAACAATTCCACCCCCAAAACAGACTTTTACAAATTACTGTAATTAAATGGAAGTAATCATTGCTTTCCTTCAGCATGCTCTCTTCTGCTATATTTTTTTAAAGTTTATGCCTGGTTTAGGAAGGCCTGCAATATTTCAATTAATGGCAACCGAGTCTCATTTCTCAATTGGGATTTTAATTCTCTGTAACATGGTGAACCTTAAACTGCTGTCTAGTGCCAAAACTACATTTTTGATTTATACTTATACTCAATTTTTTTCCTTTTCAACTTTTCCAAGGTTCATTATAGCCAGGAATATTATGCCAATGGCATCCGATACTTCAGCCAATCCAGTTGTTATTGCTTCTCTATCAAGTGCCTGCATACCATGGACTGTTTATTTAGCATCTGCTCTCTAATGCTATCTTGGTCTGCTTCATGTTCAGCCAGCTCCATGCTATTTCTGAAGTACCATTGGCTCTAATTCTCGTAGTTCTTTCTAGTCCCCAGTGTACTTTATACATTTTCTCTAATTGCTTCTATCTAGGGGGCGCCGTCCTGTGTGGTATGGCTGTCCAGCCTGCAGCTGTCTGTTTTTCATATTTTTTCTTATTTTTAGTTAGTTGAGTGTTTTGTTTTTTAGGAGTTCTAGTCTTTTTTATGTGGGGGGTGGGGTGTGGGGGAGGGGAGGGGAAGGGGGAAACTACCTTTCAGGGTCCCTACCTGGTCGGAGATGCAGCTTTTCTCCGGGCTGCAATTTCGACCCGTCCTCGCGACCTACCAGCGGGCCTGGAGCGGCGTTTCCTGAAGGGACAGCCCAGAGCCTCGGCTTCGGCGGCGGCACAGCGCTGGAGCACTATCGCGGAGCGGGCGATGCCTTGCCCGGGTCGCCGTGCTGGAGCTCCGGTGAGCTGAAGACCGCCGAGTAAAACATCGCGGAGCTGCAGGTCTGCGGAGCGGCTAGCCGCGGGTGACAGCGCTGAATTTTTCACCGGGAGTCTGGGATCTCGCGACGAGATCGCCAGGAGTGGAGCTCCATCCGGCGCGGCCTTGTTGGCTTCGGAAGCCGCGGTCTCAAGGAGGCGGCCGTTCCAGGTGTCCCATGCCGCTGAGAGGATTCTCCCGATGCCGGAGCACCATCACCCGGCGAGAACGACCTGGAACATCGGGCCGTAGCGGCGACTGCGGAGGCCTCAATAGGCCTGATTATGGGTGGACATGGGGATGGGACTGGACTTAGTGCCTTCCCTCATAATGGAAACCATTGTGGGGGGATGTTATTTATGTTAAAGTTCTTTATTATTGTCATGTTTGTATTCTTTTTTATGTGCTGCATTGCCAACAAGAATTTCACTACACCTAGGTGTATGTGACTAATAAAGAAACCTTTGAACCTTTGGTGTTTGCTCTCACCCAGAAAACTAAACTTGCGACAAGATCAATGGTTCTAGCCATGTTGAAATGGACTCCATCCATTTGATGCAGGTCCTTCCTGTTCCAACAGATCTCCACTCTGCATCATCTCTCCAATCGTAGTTAGTCTTTGTGATGTATGTAATATAATTAGCATATGTTATGTCTTGCGTGAGGGGACGCATGCGCTAGGGAGACTCAAGGTGACGTCCTGTAATAAAGTAGCTTGTTAGTTTACACCTGTATCTGAGAGTTCTTTTGAGTCAGTTCCAAGTACCCAAAATACACTACAGCCTTTACCTTACTGCTCGAGAAAACAGCATGTGGCCATCAGAGATGGCTCCCTCACAATAAAATTGAAATATGCAGCTTTTGCCAAAGTTGTAACCCCTGGGTATGGGGGTTACAGCTGATTTTGCAGAGAGCCTCATTTACAGAGCCCCAGTTTACATAACAATGGAATGATGCTTAAATGTTTGGCAGACGCCACCAATAAAGTCCGCATCATTAAATCTTCCAAAACAGCAAATGGAAGCAAAATTGATTGCAGAATAACTTTTTTTTTTTAAATCCTACTTAATGCGCATTAGTATTTTTAATCTTGTTTGTAAGATTCCATGGCTCTTGGGCAAGTTCCTTATGTCCAGATTGCTGGTCTTTGCCATTTGTTGCCACAATCTTTTCATTCCTCTCTCAGTTATGTTTCATCTTCCTTTGCTCTAATTAAGAGCATTTACCTTAACTGTCGATGCTTAATTTTACTTGTGCCATGATTCATTAAAGAAACCAGTCTAGCCAGCACTGCAGATCAGGCACCTGTGTGGAACTGCCATTTCTCCCATTCCAGAACAAGGGGTCACAGTTTAAGGATAAGGGGGAAGTCTTTTAGGACCGAGATGAGAAAAAAAAATTTCACACAGAGAGTAGTGAATCTGTGGAATTCTCTGCCACAGAAGGTAGTTGAGGCCAGTTCATTGGCTATATTTAAGAGGGAGTTAGATGTGGCCCTTGTGGCTAAAGGGATCAGGGGGTATGGAGAGAAGGCAGGTACAGGATACCGAGTTGGATGATCAGCCATGATCATATTGAGTGGTGGTGCAGGCTCGAAGGGCCGAATGGCCTACTCCTGCACCTATTTTCTATGTTTCTATGCTTTTGGTTTGGAACAAGAAAGGAGGTTTGCAAGAAATAGGTTTCTCCCATTCAGTTTCTGTACACACCCTATTCTCAGTCTGAGTAATGCTTTTTCCTTCCTCCGCAAACCATGAAACAGATTCTGATCCACTCATCCTCTTTCATAAATCCCGATTCTCTCAAACTAACATAGCTGTTGCCACAACAGGCACATCCATGTGTCTGGGTGTAGTGAGGTTGGTTTTGCAAATAGACGGCAACATCTATTTATGCTGAAATGTGTAATCACTACAGCAGAAGAGCAGAATTAGAAACAAGGAATTGCAGTTGCTGGTTTACACAAAAGGACACAAAGTGCTCGAATAATTCAGCAGGTCAGGCTGCTTCTTTGGCGAACATGGATAGGTGATTTTTCAGGCCATGCTTTGTCCTGCCTCCTCTCTCCCAGCTATCTTCCCTCTTCCCCTACAAAGAGTCTGATGGGTCCTGATCCAAAACAGCATCTATCCATGTTCTCCAGAGAAGCTAGACATGAAAAGCTGGAGAAACTGGATCGAAGGAATTGGTGATGTTTCAGGTCGAGACTGAAGAAGGATCTTGACCGGAAACGTCACCCGTTCCTTCTCTCCAGCGATGCTATCTGTCCCGCTGAGTTACTACAGCTTTTTGTGTCTATCTTTGGTTTAAACCAGCATCTGCAGTTCCTTCCTGCACACTTCTCCAGAGACGCTAACTGGCCCGCTGAGTTATTCCAGCATTTGTGTCCAGCAGATAGAGCTGCTGTCTCACAGCTCGTGACCCAGGTTTAATTCTGGCCCTGATAGAGACAAAGTGCTGGAGTAACTCAGAGGGTCAGACAATATCTCTGGAGAAAAAGGATGGGTGACATTGCAGGTTGGTACCCTTCTTCAGACTGCATCTGCAGTTCCTTTCTACATACTCAATCCTGGCTTTGGTTGCTCTCAATGTGGAGCTTGCACTCCAGGAGCTCCACTGTCTTCCCACATCCCATGGATGTGCGGATTGGTGTGATAGTTGCAGTACATTGCATTTGGTGTTGCAGAGCATTAGTAGAATCAGGATGGGCTTGCAAGAGAGTTTACCAGAAAAAAAGGTTGAATGGCCTCCTTCAATGGCATGTGAAAATATGAAAGCAGATTCCAAAGCTCATTTCAGGCAAGATTGCAACTGGAGATACGGGAAGGCTACTTTGCTCCGGACACTGGGCTGACAATGGCTGTGTCTTAAACCAGCTTAATCTAGCTCTGAAGGGAACACACCCTGACAGTGCTGCCAGATTCAATAGGCGGCAGGATCAAGTACAAGTTACTCAAGAGGCAACCACTTGCATCATCAAAAATCTCTAATGCTGCCAAGAACAATGCTCATGTATCAACACATTTATGATTAATCTACCAAGCCATAAAAAAAAATACACATTGTATTTCACAGCATTGGAGATTTTTGATGACAGTTTGTATTTATTTGTTTCCTCTATCAAATAAAACCTTGTGACTTAGAGGTATGCAAAATTGTGAAACACCTGGATAAGGAGCCTTTTTCACAGGGTTGGCAAGTCTAAAACAAAAAGGGGCGTAGATTTAAAGTGAGAGGGGAAAGATTTAAAATAGACTTCTTCATACAGAAAGTTGTGGGTGTTGGATGTACAGAATTTGCAACTAGAGGAAGTAGGAGGCAAGTACAATTACAACATTTGAAAGACATTTGAACAGGTACATGAATAGAAACGGTTTAGAAGGATATGGGCTAAACACAGGAAACTAAAACCAGTTCCGATACTTCTAGGTCAGAACACCTTGGGCTGAATGGCCCAGTTTCCTGCTCTGTAACTGACTTTAAAACTATGCTTTTAGTATTCAGAAATTATGGAGAAAATAAACTTCTTGTTGGACTGAGGTATGTTTTCTGCAGAATGCAAAAATGACGTGCACGAAAAACATTTGGAGAAAATTTTAATTAAACAGATGTCAGCATAGATGTTTACAAAAAGTAGATTGCAAATTGGACCATGTTTATCAGGTTGTTGTTGAGTGTATATTCAGTGCAAAGTTGCAGACATTGCAGATCATGTGGGTTGTATCAAATAGTACAATGGTTAATATCCTACTCAAGGCTAACAAGCACTGGCTCCATTGTGTTAGAGTGCAAGTGAAAGTCTTTAAACATGGGTATCTTTAAATTGAAGGGATAAAGCTTGTTACACAAAGGCAAGAATATACTCCTGAACACTGCAGACGGGCTCAGAAGTAATATGCTGTGTGAGTGATCCAGTTTGGTTTCTCTTCTCTTGAGCGTTTAGCTGAGCTGTGGGATGTGAAGATGGATTTGTAAACCTCAGATTTTTCTCCCATTTCTGCAACAGATCGTTTGACAAGGTTGGTAGCAGGTTTACAAGCTTTCCCAGAAGAAGTGGATGGTGAAGATGATGACAACTGCCCATTTTCTAGAAGAAAACAAATAGAGGAACCATCAGTTACTCATTTTGAATGAGCAATTTTGTCTTTTGCAATATCACAGACTGGAACATTTAAGAGAAAGGAGGGGTATTAATGCAGCAGATGGTTCATCATTTGGGATTTACATTCTCCTGCAGGAGGAGATAATGTTGACAATACTTTAATCGCAACAACAACCATCGAAGATAGAAAGAAATAGTGCAAGTATTACCTGGTTACTTTATTACCTTTGACAAGAAAATTAAGCACATATTTTGTATATCTCAGTGAAAAAAAAGCTTCTAAGAAATCTGAATGACACACCAATACTATGGAAAAAAGGCAAGAACTTAAAAACATGGCAGACATAGGATCACATACATGCCCACAGTCCCATTTGCCAAGTGAGGCTAAACTCACAAACAAATTAATTGTTAAGACTATTCCCACAGGTGGTGGTGTGTATATGGAACGAGCTGCCAGAAGAGATATTTGAAGCAAGTACTATAACAACATTTAAAAGGCATTTGTACAGGTACATGGATAAGAAAGGTTTAGAGGGATATGGTCCAAACACAGGCAGGTGGGTGTAGGGGCATCTTGGTCAGCATGGGCAATTTGGGACGAAGGGCCTTTTTTCCTGTGCTGGATGATTATCTTTCAAAGGACACCTGCTGAACTGTAGTTTAACGTTATCTAAAGCTTTCCTTCCCAAATAGAAGGGTACAGAACGTTAAAGTTAAACCTAGACATCAGACAAAACTTCTATTCTGATAGACAATGGAAATTGAGCTCTTCTCGCGCTCTTCTCCCCAGCCCCATCAGCTCCCACAAGACATTGTTCATGCTGAGGGGCAAATGGCAAGTACAAGACCGAGATCAACTCAAGTAATGGCATCAAGAAACGGACTAATGACCTGTACAGAACAGTCAAATCGATTTGGATGTTGAAGCAGGCTCAAAGAAATAATCAAAAGATTATTTTAAATAATTAAAAGGTGGCAGAAATAACCTGGCAGCCCCTGGTAGGAGAATCAATTATTGACCCAATTGATTGATTAAAAGATACAGGATACTTTTGATTTTGTTAATGACTTCCTCTGCAAGCAGGTGGGAACTGCTGCTTGAATCGTGCTAGAGGTTGTGCTCGAAGCTTGCTCACTGGCCTACATCCATCTCCTCTCTTTCTTTGAAACCTTCTCAAAATCTATGCTTCCTCCACATAAGCTTCTAGTTTGCCTCTCCGAACTTGTGTCTTAGTCTGGTGTCTGCTTCTAGTCACTCCTTTATAGGTTTTCTCACTCACACAAAACATATTCAACAGTACAAATTATAAATTCAATACCAAACAAACACAGTCTGTGTGGTTCTGACATCAAGTGCAACCTTTGATCAAATTCAGCTCCAAGGAGAGCTTAAACAGATACAGTTGTTATTTTCTGCAACAGGGGATGAGTGGAAACCATTCAGCTGTGTGAAAAGTGCACTCTGCACAACACTGCCAAGCATTTCCAGCACTTGATTTTTATTGACGTTTTCACCATCTGCAGGTTTATGATTTTCAAAAGCCATGCTTACCTCATTTAACTAGAGCAAACTAAACTATTAAAAGATCATAGCTTGATTTGTTCCTCAAATTGCATTATTTTTTAATCAAATAAAACCAAGAATACAAGTTGACCGGCATTGGCAAGTGGTCTGTACAGTTCAAAGGAAACATATTCAGAGCACAGAAGCAGGCTAATGATATAATAATTCATTTTTTTAGTTTCCCCACATTCTCATCAACTCTCCCCAGATTCTATCACTCATCCACACACTGGTGCAATTTACAGAGGCCAATTAACCTGCCAAAATTAAAACCCAGCTAATGTGTTGTGGTTATACTTGTGGAAAAACAGGACAGACAGTGCAACACCTAGTCACAGGTTAGTGTACAAAGTTACATTGACTTTTGCTCGTCCTTCTGCACCAACACCCATATCTAACCGGTTTAGTTAACTTACAGTCCAGTCTAATCTAATCTCTCTGCATGCCATTCTTTGGTAGCAGAGTGGTACGAGGTAAAGTTGACAGCAGCTGCCATCTGGGCAGTTTTCCCCTGTCCATCATTTTGATGTGCTCACCTATCTAAGCATCACCATAGACTGCTAGCTGGGTGTTTGGCAGAAGCCCATTTCATCAATGTTTTATTGCCTTTGACAACACTCTAGCATAAAGTTATTTATGTTTGAATACAATACAATAAAACTTTATTCATCCCCGGAGAGAAATTGGTTTGCCAACAGTCACAACACACAAGGTACACGAAAACATGAAATTAAAATTAAAATTAAAGTGAGAAGAAAAGACAAACGACTGTTGGCTGTGCTGGTGCTTCCATCCAAGACCAATAGACAATAGGTGCAGGAGTAGGCCATTCGGCCCTTCAAGCCAGCACCGCCATTCAATGTGATCATGGCTGATCATCCACAATCAGTACCACGTTCCTGCCTTCTCCCCATATACCCTGACTCCGCTATCTTTAAGAGCCCTATCTAGTTCTCTCTTGAAAGTATCCAGAGAACCGGCCTCCACCACCCTCTGAGGCAGAGAATTCCACAGACTCACAACTGTGTGAAAAAGTGATTTCTCATCTCCGTTCTAAATGGCTTATCCCTTATTCTTAAACTGACCCCTGGTTCTGGACTCCCCTAACATCGGGAATATGTTTCCTGCCATCTAGCGTGTCCAAACCCTTAATAATCTTATGTTTCAATAAGATCCCCTCATCCTTCTAAACTCCAGAGTATAGAAGCCCAGCTGCTCCATTCTCTCAGCATATGACAGTCCCACCATCCTGGGAATTAACCTTGTAAACCTACGCTGCACTGCCTCAATAGCAAGAATATCCTTCCTCAAATTAGGGGGCCAAAACTGCACACAATACTCCAGGTGTGGCCTCACTAGGACCCTATACAACTGCAGAAGGATCTCTTTGCTCCTATTGTGATGAAGGCCAACATGCCATTCGCTTTCTTCACTTCCTGCTGTACCAGCATGCTTACTTCCATTGACTGATGAACAAGGACCCCCACATCCCGTTGTACTTTCCCTTTTCCCAACTTGACACCATTTAGATAATAGTCTGCCGTCCTGATTTTGCTACCAAAGTGGATAACATCACATTTACCACATTAAACTGCACCTGCCATGCATCTGCCCACTCACCCTATCTGTCCAAGTCACCCTGCATTCTCATAGCATCCTCCTCGCAGGTCACACTGCCACCCAGCTTTGTGTCATCTGCAAATTTCTAATGTTACTTTGAATCCATTCATCTAAATCATTGATGTATATTGTAAATAGCTGCGGTCTCAGCACCGAGCCTTGCGGTACCCCACTAGTCACTGCCTGCCATTTTGAAAGGGACCTGTTAATCCCTACTCTTTGTTTCCAGCCTGCCAACCAATTTTCTATCCATGTCAGCACTCGAAAACCATGTGCCCTAATTTTGCCCACTAATGTGGGACCTTATCAAATGCTTTCTGAAAGTCCAGGTACACTACATCCACTGGCTCTCCCTTGTCCATTTTCCTAGTTACATCCTCAAAAAATTCCAGAGGATTAGTCAAGCAAGATTTCCCCTTCGTAAATCCATGCTGACTCGGACCGATCCTGTTACTGCTATCCAAATGTGCCGCTATTTCATCTTTTATAATTGACTCCAGCATCTTCCCCACCACCGATGTCAGGCTAACTGGTCTATAATTCCCATGTTTTCTTGCTCCCGCCTTTCTTAAAAAGTGGGATAACATTAGCTACCCTCCAATTCACAGGATCTGATCCTGAATCTATAGACATTGGAAAATGATCAACAATGCGTCCACGATTTCTAGAGCCACTTCCTTAAGTACCCTGGGTTGCAGACCATCAGGCCCTGGGGATTTATCAGACTTCAGTCCCATATATTTACCCAACACCATTTCCTGCCTAATGTGGATTTCCTTCAGTTCCTCCATCACCCCAGATCCTCTAGCCACTAGTACATCAGGAAGATTGTTAGTGCCCTCCTTAGTGAAGATGGATCCAAAGTACCTGTTCAACTCATCTGCCATTTCCTTGTTCCCCGTAACCTTTTTCAGTCTTCAAGGGTCCAACTTTGGTCTTAACTAATTTTTCCTCTTCACATACCTAAAGAAGCTTTTACTATCCTCCTTTATATTCTTTGCTAGCTTATCTTCGTACCTCATCTTTTCTTCCCATATTGCCTTTTTAGTTATCTTCGGTTGCTCTTTAAACATTACCCAATCCTCTTGCTTCCCGCTCATCTTTGCTACGTTGTACTTCTTCTCTTTCACTTTCATACTGTCCCTGACGTCCCTTGTCAGCCACGGTCGCCCCTTACAACCCTTGGAATCTTTCTTCCTCTTTGGAATGAACTGATCCTGCACCTTCTGTATTATTCCCAGAAATACCTGCCATTTTTGTTCCACTGTCATCCCTACTAGGGTATCTTTCCAGTCAACTTTGGCCAGCTCCTCCCTCATGGCTCCATAGTCCCCTTTATTCAACTGTTACACTGACACTTCGGATTTACCCTTCTCCCCCTCCAATTGTAGGTTAAACCTGACCATATTATGGTCACCATCTCCTAATGGCTCCTTAGCCTCAAGTTCCTTTATCAAATTCGGTTCATTACACAACACTAAATTCAGAATTGCCTTCTCCCTGGTAGGCTCCAATACAAGCTGCTCTAAGAATCCATCACGGAGGCACTCCACAAACTCCCTTTCTTGGGTCCAGTACCAACCTGATTTTCCCAGTCTACATGCATGTTGAAATCTCCCATTACAACCGTAGCATTACCTTTACTACATGACAATTTTAATCCTGCACCCTATATCCAGGCTACTATTTGGGGGCCTGTTGACAAGTCCCATTAGGGTATTTTTACCCTTACAAATCCTTAGTTCTATCCATACTGGCTCCACATCTGTTTCAATGTCACCCATTGCAAGGGACTGAATTTCATTCCTCACCAACAGAGCTACCCCATCCCCTCTGCCCACCTGTCTGTCATTTCGATTGGAGGTATACCCTTGAATATTCAGTTCCCAGCCCTGGCCCTCTTGCAGCCATGTCTCTGTAATTCCCACAACATCATACTTGCCAATTTCTAACTGAGCCTCAAGCTCGTCCACTTTATTTCTTATACTCCGCGCATTCATATACAACACTTTGACCTCGGTATTCACCTCCCCTCTCGCAATTGGCCCTGACCTTACTCTCTTATCCCTTCTCAAAATTTCCTTCCCATTATTTCGGGAGTCTTCTGTGACTTTTCCTGTACTCACTTCCCCTTCAACTCCATCTTTATACTCCCAATTTGTCAAACCCTCCCCCCCACTATTAGTTTCAACCGCTGGCGGAAGGGGCATCAGTCAACTAATTCAGCACAGAAAACTCTGGTTATACTCGGCAGCGCTTGAGGAAACAATGTCTCCAGCCTATGATCTCTTCATAGTATGATAAAATGTTAACAATATGGTAACTGTTCCTTTTTTTCTTGACTAACTAAGTGAGGAATTTCTACTTCAGGTTTCCAACATTGTTATTAACCTTTCCCAGCACCTACATCCCTCCCTATCTTTGGAACCCCCGCTGGTCCCTCCACCACTCCCCATCTTCGTAACCTCCTCTGGCTCCTAACCCCATTTCCATCTTTGTAACCCCTTCCAACATCTACACCATTCCTTAACTATATAACCCATCTATCCCCTACATCAGTGGTTCTTAACCTGGGGGTTGGGACATCCATGGGGAGTCGTTTGGGCTTTACCGAGGGCCATGAAGGGGTCATAAATAACATACCCATTTGTTGAGCCCATTTTTAGGAACCTAACCAAGGTACATACCACATACAGAATTTTGTTCACATATGCGCGTACGTATGCCAAAAAGGTTAAGAACCACTGCCCTACAACAATCTCTCTCCTCCTCTAATCCCGCTTCTATGAACTGGGATAGGCACATCAGCCTCTGGGCAGCCCAAAGTGGTGAGCTGCCCATTCTCTCCACTCACTGACTGCTGACTTAGACAGAGTTCCTGAAGCTGCCTCCTGAGAAGTGAGGACTTCTTGTTGAATTGCAAGACTCAGCTACACAAATAGCCAGCCAATGAAGCCACACCCTAAGATCTACTGGCTGACATGCAAACATTGATAACTATGTTGACCATGTCAGACATGCAAACACTGATTACTATTAGAAATTTAAAAAAAATCTTCCAATGATTTAAAATAATTACCAAATACTATTAAGCACACTTTAACCCCATCATTTAGAAATATGCAAACTTAGGGTAGGTTATCCCTGCGAGTTGTGTTCCGTGCTGGAATGAATGGAGTTGCCTGACCTTCACCTGGTCTAAGTCTGCAAAGCTTCACAGCAGAGTTCACTAGGCAGCTGCATTCCCCATGAACTCCCAGGTCAGTGTACAGTTGGTGAAATGCGGCACAGATCTTTCAAGTTTGGGACTTCTGCATTTCTGAGACGAGAGGCTCTGAGGATTCAGGTCGTCAATCTGGGCCTCGGTGCAAACAGACCAGGGAAATACAGAGTTCACCATTACCATGACACGTCTTGTCTCAATGCTCTGCTTCATCTCTAACAATGCTCCTACAGTAGTGAAGCTGATCTACAGAAATCATGGAGCGGCCAGCTGCGACGTTGAACTTACATCTCGCCGAGATCACCAGTGTGCGGAGCTCCGTCTGGCGTGGTCTGTTGGCTTGGAAGCCGCAGGCTCCGGTGGGAAGGCGGCCGTTCCTGGCACCCCAAGCCGCTGGGGGTTCTCCCGACGCCGGAGTACCATCACCCGGCGAGAACATCGGGCGCCGTGGCGGCGACTGTGGAGGCCTCAATATGCCCGACTTTGGGTGGACAAGAGGATGGGGACTGGACTTTGTGCCTTCCCCCACAGTGGGAATCACTGTGGGGGGATGTTTTTATGTTTTGGTGTTGAATTTCTTCATGAATACTGTGTTGTATTTTTATTAGTGTGCTGCAAGGACATCAGAATTTCCCCTGAATAAGGGGATTAATAAAGTCTATCAATCAATCAATCAATCAAGTAGCCTGCAGGATGTTTGCTGAGCTGCAGTGTGAACATGATGCTTGTATTGTATATGCCAAGACTGCTAAGTGCCAAGCCATCATTGACTCACTTAGTGAAACATTCATTGGATGGACCATACTCAACATCAACGAGACCTGGATCTTCTTCAAACCTGCTCTGAAGCAACACGTTGATCTCCAACAATGAACAATGACTCCCTGGAGAATATAAACCACTTCTCTCATGGAGAAACCACCTACTGGCAAAGGAAGATTCTGCTTTCTTCAATGGGCCAAGGTGGACTTTGATCAATTGGGTGAAGTACATTTGAAGATTAACATCTCAAACCTGGCTCAAATCTTCAATTGGATAACAGTGACCCCTACCGGGTTCAGATCTGCCCACAGCAGGAATCTCAGGACATTGGAAAGATAGCATTAATGCCCTTAAAATCCTTAACTAACCAGAAGAATAAGTGAACCAATATCAGGTCGTCTTCAAACTAAACCAATGCAGCAGTTAGCTCCCCTGAGTAACCATACAGTTTGCATCCCCAACATCCGGCTCCCTATTGTGAGCTGACATAGGAAGAGGTTACCCAGCTGAGAGGAGGAAAAGATTCAAGGATGTGCTCAAAGACTCCTTGAGAAAAAAATCTCCACAGACTCTTAGGAATCCCTAATCCATGACCATCAATGGAGGAGGAGCATACGAGATGATATCGAGAACCTCGGGTCCATGCATCAAAAGCACACAGAAGCCTGATACAAATGGTGAAAGGAGTGGTCCACCTAACAAATTACTCACCCATCCACCCATCTGACACTACCATACTCCATCTATGAAAGGGATTGCTGGTCCCACACTGGCCTCCCTCATCTCCGAAGCCATGGATGGAAAAGTGATTGGCAGACAGGAAAGTATTGATTGGCAGAAGAGTAGGGATTAACAGCTCCCTTTCAGAATGGCAGGCAATGACTATTGGGGTACCACAAGGCTCGGTGTTGGGACCGCAGCTATTTACAATATACATCAATGATTTAAATGAAGGGATTCAAAGTAACATTAGCAAATTTGCAGATGACACAAAGCTGGATGGCAGTGTAAACTGTGAGGAGGATGCTATGAGAATGCAGGGTGACTTGGACAGGTTGGATGAGTGGGCAGATGCAGTTTAATGTGGATAGATGTGAGGTTATCCACTTTGCTAGCAAAACCAGGAAGGGAGATTATTATCTAAATGGTGTCAAGTTGGGAAAAGGGGAAGTACAACAGGATCTGGGGGACCCTTGTCCATCAGTCAATGAAAGTAAGCATGCAGGTACAGCAGGCAGTGAATAAAAGGAAAGGCCGTCATAACAAGAGATAGAAGCAAAGAAGTCCTTCTGCAGTTGTATAGGACCCTAGTGAGACCACATCTGGAGTATTGTGTGCAGTTTTGGTCCCCCAATTTGAGGAAGGACATTCTTGCTATTGAGGCAGTGCAGCATAGGTTTAAGGGCCTGTCCCACTTTCACGATCTAATTCACAACCTTTCTTACTTGTGGACATTTTTCATCAGGCTAGAAAATACACCCCGACCTACTTGATGCCACGAGTACCTACGACTAGAATCACGGCCTGCTACGACCTACCTACGACCTCGTGACGACCATGCTGAGAGTATGAGTCAAGGGCAAACTCGGCAGAGGTCGTGAATTAGGTCGTGAAAGTGGGACATGCCCTTTATAAGGTTAATTCCTGGGATGGCGGGACTGTCATATGCTAAGAGAATGGAGCAGCTGGGCTTGTATAGTCTGGAGTTTAGAAGGATGAGAGGGGATCTTATTGAAACACAAGATTATTAAGGGTTTGGACACGCTACAGGCAGGAAACAGTTTAAGAATAAGGGGTAAGCCATTTAGAACTGAGACGAGGAAACACTTTTTCACACATAGAGTTGTGAGTCTGTGGAATTCTCTGCCTCGGAGGCCGATTCTCTGGATACTTTCAAGAGAGAGCTAGATAGGGCTCTTAAAGATAGCTGTGTCAGGGGATATGGGGAGAAGGCAGGAACGGGGTACTGATTGGGGATGATCAGCCATGATCACATTGAATGGCGGTGCTGGCTCGAATGGCCGACTCCTGCACCTATTATCTATTGCCATGAAAATAGAATGGAATTAAGTAATTCTTGATCCTGAAGTACTACCAAGATTAAAGAATAACTTCAGAACGAAAATTCTCCTCATACAGAGTACGGTCAACACATTGGTACGAATGGCAATAGAAACACCTTTATTCTTGCAAGAAATATTGGAAATCTAAACGATATATACGATGTATCTGAAACTCAGTGCTAACTGCAAATCAGGTTGCATTCCATGTCATGCGACATACACGGGGATGCTTCCTACAGGTGGAAAAAGGGTCATCAGTGGACAAGAGCAAGCATCAAATGTAGGAGCATGAGCAGCAGCTGGTCTCACTGCAGTCTGCCCACAAGGCTGAGTGGTTACCCCTCAGCTCAAAGAAGTGCAGGCAGCAAGGGTAACAACCGGACAGATAAGAACAGACAAGTATTTCTGGAGCCCCTATTAATATCCCACTGAGTAATCTGTATGCTATTAAAAGCACTGGTGGAGGGGTTTATCTGGTGGATGTAGCAAGCCTTGTGTCTCTCTCTCTCTCTCTCTCTGAAATTTGACCGTGTGGATGCATATCATGAAGAAGACTGACACCTGTACAGCCCCAGGATGGAGAAAAATAAAATAGACAAAATATTCCGGTTATCTGAGTTTGCATGGGGGGGCAATTTAAGTCGTGCCATTTGACAGAATTGATTTAAAGATAAATGTACAAACCCACCGACTCCCATGGCTATCTGGACTACACTTCTTCCCACCCTGCTTCTTGTAAGGACTCTATCCCCTACTCCCAATTAATCCGTCTACGCCCCTTCTGCACCCAGGATGAGGTATTTCAAACCAGGGCATCGGAGATATTCTTTAGGGAACATGGATTCTCTTCTTCGACTATAGATGAGGCTCTCACCAGGGTCTCCTCTATATCTCTCACTCCCCACTCGTAACACGGACAGAGTCCCCCTTGTCCTCACCTTCCACCCCACCAACCGTCACATAGATAATCCTACGACATTTTCGCCACCTCCAACGGGATCCCACCACTGGCTACATCTTCCCATCTCCTCCCCTTTCGGCTTTCTGCAAAGACCGCTCCCTCCGCAACTCCCACCCAAGCCACCCCCTCCCTGGTACTTTCCCTTGCCATCACAGGAAATGCTACACTTATCGCTTTACCTCCCCCCTAGACTCCATCCAAGGACCCAAGCAGTCTTTCCAGGTTCACCTGCGCCTCCTCCAACCTCATCTATTGCATCCGCTGCTCTACATCGATGAGACCAAGCGTAGGCTTGGCGATCGCTTCATCCAACACCTCCGCTCATTTCACACTAACCAACCTGATCTCCCGGTGGCCCAGCACTTCAACTCCCCCTCCCTTTCTGAATCCGACACTTTAGTCCTGGACCTCCTCCATGGCCAGACTGAGTCCCACCGCAAATTGGAGGAGGAGCACATCATATTTTGCTCGGGCAGTTTACACCCCAGCGGTATGAACATTAACCTCCTATTTCAGGTAGTCCTTGCTTTCTCCCTCCTTCCCCTCCCCTTCCCAGCTCTCCCACAGCCTACTGTCTCCGCCTCTTCCTTTCTTCTTCCCGCCCCCTCCAACTCCACATCAGTCTGAAGAAGGGTCTCAACCCGAAACGTCACCTAGGAGGACATCACGAGTTGAAGGAAGCTCGAGCAACGCATCAGCATATGGTGCATATCTCGTGTGAAGATAACTAGCTAATCTGTTTTAATTGTCGAGGGATACATTTTAACTGGATTCTGGTAGAATGCCTTGGGTTGTCTTCCAGCAATTCAATACCCCTTCAGTACAGGTGGGCATAGTTTTTAATAACATTTGAGCTGGCAAATCTGTTGCCCAAATATACATATGTTTACACCTTTCATGATATCCACAAACAAAACTGCTGAATATGATATGAATCATGGATGCTCATGGAGAAGTCTTGGCAGAATATACAGTGCATGTTACACAAAGTTGCAGTGGATTGTTGACAAAAATGCTGGAGAAATTCAGCGGGTGAGGCAGCATCTATGGAGCGAAGGAAATAGGTAACGTTTCGGGCCGAAATCCTTCTTCAGACCCTTTTCGTTGCCTATTTCCTTCGCTCCATAGATGCTGCCTCACTCGCTGAGTTTCTCCAGCATTTTTGTCAACCTAAAGATAAACTGGAGTATTTTGCAGCAGAGCTGTAAGCATAATAGAAGACATTGCTTACAATCTATCGCCTAATGCAGTAAATTGAACTGACCTGCAGTGCTGGTGCTTGATGAAGCACTTGCCAACTTGTCAACGGTACTTTTTTTCTCTTCCTGTTTCTGGTTTGATGGTCCTGAGATTTCTGTGAAATAAAAAAGAAATTCATACGATCCATACCTGCTCAAGCTCCCATATTTGCTACATTCCTGCCCTTATCCACCTGTGGAAAGTATCCTGGAGTTTGTACATGGCACAGCTTGTAACTTTCACAGGTTGAGTTGGCCTGACTTTAAAAGATTAATTCATTTATAAGTTCATAAGTTCCAGGAGCAGAATTAGGCCATTTGTCCCATAAAGTTTACTCCATCATTTAAACTTTTCCCCTCAACCCCAAATCTGTAATAAAGGAGTTCATAACAAAACATGAACCATTGACCCAACAACTAACCAAGCAGCATATTTGCCAACCAGTTCCTTTGCTCGATAAACTCTCCAATCCACTCTTCTGTAGAGAGGAAATGTAGCAGTTTGCTCTATCACTATATCTGGTTGATCACTCTCCTAAGCATTATTATCATTTCTACATTAATGTATCTTTGGAAGACTGCACTGCATTAGCCATTAATGCTTTAAGTAGACTCTGACATACCAGGTCCAGGCCCATTCTGCAACTCTCAAAATGCACCCCACACACATCTGGCAACAACTCTTCACAAAAAGTTGCACAAGTCGTCGTCGTCGTGGCTATCCCTCGAGGTCGAGGATGATGGTCTACGTTCTGTTGTTTTTATGGACTCTCAGGTGGCTTGTGAGTCCAGTCCTGGCTTTGAAAGTTCTTCGACATTCAGGACAGGTAATTCCAGACGGCAGATCGGGCTTTGGTTGTTGCTGCCACTCTTTCTGTTTTCTTCTCTTTTCTTCTAATTCTGCGCATCTCTTGGCTTCGAACGTCGCTGTTCCTTCTTTTATGATAGTTCGCCAGAGTTTCCTGTCCTTGGCATTGGTTTCCCAATTGTTGATGTCGATTTCACATTTCTTCATGCTGGCTTTTAAGGCGTCTTTGAATCTCTTCTTTTGTCCGCCTCTTTTACATTTGCCTTCTTTAAGCTGGGAGTAGAAGGTTTGTTTTGGTAGATGCTCGTCCTCCATCCGAACAACATGACCGACCCATCTTAGTTGTTTCTTGAAGACGAAGGCTTTGATTCTAAATGTTTTCGCTTCATTCAGCACGCTGACATTGGTTCTTCTGTCTTCCCAACTGATATTTAAGCTGTTAATATTAAAATACATCGTTGATGGAACATTTCAAGTGTTGTTAGATGACATCAGCATGTCGTTGAGGTTTCTGATGCATACAAGAGCGTTGAAATCACCACTGCCTTGTACACTAACATTTTGGTGTCTGTTCGGATGTCACGATTTTGAAAGACCCTCGTTCCAAAAGCTGTTCCAGCACACTTAAGACGATGATGGATCTCGTCATCAAGGTCGACATTGGAGGAGAGGCAACTTCCAAGGTACGGAAAGCAATCCACATTTTTCAGGGTTGTTTCACCAAGTTGAATTGACGGTTCTGTCCGATTTGTCTCAGTTGGTGACGATTGGTAGAACCCGAGTCTTCTTGGTGTTGATGGTAAATCCAAGTTTTGTGTATGCACTGTTGAAGGCAGTCAGGATTTTCTGAGAGAGCTGCAACACAGTTGTCGTCTGCGTATTGGAACTCGATGAGGGAGCTCATAGATCTCTTAGTTTTGGACTTGACGGGCAAGATGGAAAAATCTGCCATCTGTTCTGTAGACGATTTCGATTCCTGGGGGTAGGTCGTCCTTGATGATGTGGATGGTTGTCGCAATGAAGATGGTGAACAGTGTTGGGGCAATCACGCATCCCTGTTTCACTCCTGATCTGACTTGAAACGGCTCACAGTTGCTGTTGCTGACCATGAATGTTGCAAGCATGTCATCGTGGAGGAATCTCAGGATTCAAATGTACTTTTCATGACATCCAAAGGTGGATAGGACCGTGCATGATGCAAGCTGATTTGTATTATAACTGACAAAAGCTATGCATTTTGTGGAAAAACTGGGATTTGTGAAATTATTCACTTCAGGAATCACTGACCTTTGACAGCACCTTTGACAAGTCCAGGTTTTGAAACAGTTCCAGTTGCCTTGGACTTCCTCGATTTCTGGAAGAAAAAGAAAGCGATATGTAAAAAATGCAAATAATATGTGGAAACCAAGAACTGCAGATACTGGTTTACAAAACAAAAGACACAAAGCACTGAATGGAGTAACTCAGTGGGTCAAGCGACATCTATGGAGAACATGGATAGGTGTTTTGGCTTGGGACCCTTCGTCAGACTGATTGTAAGGGAGGTGGGGGGGGGGGGGGGGGGGGGGGGAGCTGGAAGAGTGGAGGGGCAGGACAAAGCTTGGCAAGTAGTAGGTGGATCAGGTGAGGGGGAGGATTTGATGGGCAGATGCTGGGACAAAGCCGGAGATGAAAAAACAGAAAGTACAAGGACTGAAGAGTTGCAACTTGTGAAGCTTGAAGAAGAAATGTAGGTTGAATGGGAGGGGGAGGGGAGAAATGTCCAAGGCCATGTGTGGCACAGGTGATAAAGGGGAGGAAATGTAAATGGCGAGGGGAAGGTTTGTAGGTACCTAAAATTGGAAAAATTCAATGTTCATATCGTTGGGCTGTAAGGTACCCAAGATGAATATGTGGTGCTGTTCCTCTAGTTTGCATGTGACCTTACTCTGACAATGGAGGTGGCCCAGAACAGAAAGGTCAGTATGGGAATGAGGAGTGGCCCAGAACAGAAATGGTTAGCAACAGGGAAATCCAGTAGGCCTTGGCAGACCGAGCCAAATATTCAGCAAACAGTTGCCACGTCTACACTTGGTCTCGCCGATGTACAGGAAGCCAGATTGGAAACACCGAATGCAGTAGATAAAGTAAGAGAGGCTGCATGTGAACCTCTGTCTCACCTGGAAGGACAGGAGAGAGGAGGTATAGGGTTACATCTCTTGCAATTTCTGGGGAAAGTATGAGGAGTGGTGGTTTGGCTGGGAAGGAAAGAGTGAACCAAGGAGTTGTGGAGGAGTATAAGGGTTAATACTATAATAGACATTTTGTGCTGAATATGCTATTATACTAAGGGCAGGCTTTTGCAGGTTGGCCTTCATGGTGCCAAGCACCTGCAGAGAAGAGGTTGTTTTTCAGGACTAGACACTCCAGTGTTCTGAGCTAAATCCTGTGCTGCCTCCTTATCACACAGTGGTGCCTCCTTTATCATATTAGCTGTTCAACTCACTAACACAATGTGCAACTCCTGATTAACTCCCTAACACAATTAAAGGAACCTTATCATGTCTTTGTAAAGACAGGCTTTTTTTTATGTTACAGTGGAATATTACTGAATGTGCTTTAGCTGCTTTAAGTGGTATAAATATTGCCTGTACTTCTGTGTATTCCTTCAGAGAGCAGTAGCAGGTGACTGAGTGAGCCACGATACACTCGGGTCTCTGTGTCTTCTCCCACCATGGTGATTAAGTAAAAAGCTTCTAACTGAGACTTGTGTTCTTTGAATTATTTGACAGTTAAGGTTAGGAGACTATCACAGGAGAGGCAGAAAGAGGTGGGGATTGGAAATTGTGACGTGGTCGGATCACATATCCCCACCCCCATCCTTTTCCCAGTAGGAAAATGGAAATGTAGAGTATTATTTAAATGATAATTGGTTGAGAAATGTTGATGCAAAGGGTGTCCTTGTAAAATTACTGAAAACAAAGACAGAAGCTTCAAGCAGTTAATGAGGCAAGAGGTATGTTTGCCTTCATTGCAAGGCGGTTTGAGTACAGGAGTAAGCATGTCTTGTTGCAATAATACGGGACATTGGTAAGATCGGTAAGATCCTTATCTGATAAATTATACATTTGACATCAGGCAAGGGCAGCATAGGTTCACAAGACAATTCCTGGGATACCATGACCATCATATTCACTATAGCTTGAAGAATAAGAATGGATCTCATGGAAAATATAATGTTCTATCAGGGTTATAAGTACATAAAGGAAAAAGGAGTAACCAGAGAGAGAATGGAACTCCTCAGGAACCAAAGCAGTCAATTCTGTGTGCAGCCACAGGAAATGGGCAAGTTCCTCAATAAGTATTTCTTCTCTTTTTACTGTGCAGAAAGATATGAGGACTGGGGAACTTGAGGCAGTCTAAGGATGTAGCTTGAGAGCAATCAGTATTATGGTCAGAGAGGCGCTGAGATATAGACGTAGACAAATATAGTCATAGAGTCGTAGAGTGATACAGTGTGGATGGAAACAGGCCTTTCAGCCCAACTCACCCACACCAGCCAACAATGTCCCAACTACACTCGTCCCACTTGCCTGCAGTTGGTCCATATCGCTCCAAACCTGTCCTATCCATGTACCTGTCTAATAGTTTCTTAAACAATGATTTAGTCCCAGCCTCAAGTACCTCCTCTGGCAGCTTGTTCCATACACCCACCATCCTTTGTGTGAAAAAGGAACCCCTTGGATTCCTATTAAATCTTTTCCCCTTCACCTTGAACCTATGTCCTCTGGTCCTCGATTCCCCTACTCTGGGCAAAAGACTCTCTGCATCTACCCGATCTATTCCTCTCATGATTTTGTACACCTCTATAAGATCCCCCTCATCCTCCAGCGCTCCATTGGAATAGAGACTCAACCTACTCAACCTCTCCCTATAGCTCACACCCTCTAGTCCTGGCAACATCCTCGTAAATCTTTTCTGAACCCTTTCAAGCTTGACAATATCTTTCCTATAACATGGTGCCCAGAACTGAACACAATATTGAATTGAACACTTGCATCTCCTCCAACCTCATCTACTGCATCCGCTGTTCCAGGTATCAACTTCTCTACATCGTCGAGACCAAGCGCAGGCTCGGCGATCGTTTCGCTGAACACCTCCGCTCAGTCCGCATTAACCAAACAGATCTCCCGGTGGCCCAGCACTTCAACTCCCCCTCCCATTCCCAATCTGACCTTTCTGTCCTGGGCCTTCTCCAGAGTGAGGCCCAGCACAAATTGGGAGGAACAGCACCTCATATTTCGCTTGGGTAGTTTACACCCCAGCGGTATGAATATTGACCTCTCTAACTTCAGGTAGCCCTTGCTTTCTCTCTCCATCCCCTCCCCCTTCCCAGTTCTCCCACTAGTCTTACTGTCTCCGCCTACATTCTCTGTCCTGCCCCTCCTCTGACATCAGTCTGAAGAAGGGTCTCGACCCGAAACGTGGCCAATTTCTTCTCTCCATAGATGCTGCCTCACCCGCTGAGTTACTCCAGCGTTTTGTGTCTACCTTCGATTTTACCAGCATCTGCAGTTCTTTCTTAAACAATATTCTAAATGCGGTCTCACCAACGTCTTATATAACTGCAACATGACCTCCCGACTTCTATACTCAATACTCTGACTGATGAAGGACCAAATGCCAAAAGCCTTTTCAACCACCTTATCTACCTGCGACTCGACCTTCAAGGAACCACACACCTGTACTCCTAGATCCCCCTGCTCTACAACACCACCCAAAGGCCTACCATTTGCTGTGTATGTCCTGCCCTTGTTCAACATCCCAAAATGCAACACCTCACACTTTTCTGTATTAAATTCCATCAACCATTCCCCCGCCCACCTGGCCAATCGATCCAGATCCTGCTGCAATCTTTCACAACTATCTTCACTATCTGTAAAACCATTAATTTTTTTAATCATCTCCCAGGCTTGACAATTTTATATCTGAGGATAATGTGGGAAGCTAGAGTGGAAATTGCAGATACCCTAGCTGAGTTTTACACGTCATCATTAAATACGGGTGAGGTGCTGGATGACTGGATGATCGTAAATTCTGTGCCGCTATGCAAGAAGGGCTGCAGGGAAAAGGCTGGGAACTACTAGAAAGTATTCCAAGGAGTAAGATATACATGCATTTAGATTGACAGGGGCTGATTAGGGATAGTCTGCATGGTTTTGTATGTGGAAGGTCATCTTACGAAACTGAGTTTTTTGAAGATTTGACCAAAAAGGTCTTCTTCTTGTGTATGGCGTGCACAGCCTAAAGTTGTAGGACAACTTGTTCTATTTGATTGTGCACGCCAGGTTGATTGCATTTGTCGAAACGGGGCGGACCATGTGAAGGTTGCAATCTCCCACCCCACCAAAAAGGTTGGAGGGCAGAGCTCCAGATGTCGTATATATGGATTTTAGCAAGGCATTCAACAAGGTTCCACATGGTAGATTGCTCTGGAAGTGAGATTGCATGGGATCCTAGGAGAGATATCTGAATGGATAGAAAAGTGAATCTAATACAGAGAAATGCCAGATGTCGTATTTTGGGAAGTTTAACATGGGCAGGGCCTACACAGTGTTCAAGAGAGAGTTGAATATAGCGCTCAAGGCTAACGGAATCAATAGATATGGGGAGAAAGCAGAAACGTGGTACTGATTCTGAATGATCAGCCATAATCATATTGAATGGCAGTGCTGGCTCGAAGGGCCGAATGGCCTACTCCTGCACCTACTTTCTATGTTTCTATGAATGGGAAAGCTCTGGGGAGTGTGGTAGAACAGAGGGATCCAGAAGGGCAGGTACATCGTGGCATCACAGGTAGATCGGGAGGTAAAAAAGGCCTTAGTCAGAGGATTGAGTATAGAAGTTGGGAGGTCATGTTGCAGTTATACAAGATGTTGGTGGGGCCACATTTAGAGCACTGCGTTCTATTTTGGGCACCATGTTATAGGAAAAATGTTGTCAAGCTGGAAAGGGTGCAAAGAAGATTCATGACAATGGTGCCAGTATTCAAGGGCCTGAGCTATAGGGAGAGGTCGAGCAGGTTAGGGCTTTATTCCTTGGAGCGCAAGATGATGAGGTGTAATCTTATAGTGGTGTACAAAATCATGAGAGGAATAGATCGGGTAAACACAGAGTATTTTTCCCCAGAGTAGGGGAATCAAAAAACAGAGGACATAATTTTAAGGTGGGGGGGGGGGGGGTGGGGAGGGAGATAGATTTAATAGGAACCTGATGGGCAACTTCTTTAATATATAATAAGGGTGGTGGGTGTATGGAACGAGCTGCCGGAGGATGTAGTTTAGACAGGTACTATTGCAACATTTAAGAAGCGTTTAGACTTGTACAACTACAGGATAGGTTTAGAAGGATATGGGCCGAATGCAGGCAGGTGGGACTACTGTCAGTGCCGGCCTTAAGCCGATTGGACCGATTGCTCCCAATTGGGCCTCGCGCCAGAGTAATCTACTCTTGGCTCAGGTAGGTCTACCCCGGGTGGAGGGGGGAGAGAGGGGTGGAGAGAGAGTAGAGGAGTAGAGGGGTGGAGGGGGAAGAAAGGGGTAGACGGGGAGGGGGAATGGAGAAGGGGAAGGGGGAGGTGGGTCGTTCGCTCACGGCAGCGCTCCTGCCCCTCCAGTCCCCGTGCTTCACGCACACAACCTCGGCTCCCCCCCACTCTCTCCCCGGGGAGACGCGGTGAACAATATACGGAAGGCCGGGGGTTGGAGCAACGTTTGCAAACATCGTCCTCAGCTCACACCCGTCCGCCCGGTCGCTGTCATCCGCTCCTGCCGCCGGCCCTCTCCCTCCCTTCTCTCCTTCCCTCCCTCCTTCCTCTCTTTTCCCTTCTCTCATTCACTCCATCCCTTCTTTCTCTCCTCCCCTCCCTCCTTTCTCTACTTCCCTCCCTCCCTTCTGTCCTTCCTCCCTTGTCTCCCTCCCTTCTCTCCTTCCCTCCCACACACACACATCACGCGCAGACAACTAACACACATCACGCACAGACAACTAACACAGACAACTAAGTTAGGATGGGGTAGAAGCCCAAAGTGTAGGATGGGCTGAAGCCCAAAATTTAATGCCTGGACTGTTTTTTCACCAAGGGTTATTGGTTTTCCAGGATCTATTTAATTAAATTACTTTTTTTTTCCATTTCAGTCACTAAAACAAGTGGTATTGTAACTATGTTCTTTTCAGAGGTGATCTACACATTTTGTTTGTTACTTGTAGGCTTACGTGTATGCAATTTTATATTAAAACTAGACTAAGTGGGACCCGTTGGGTCCCTTGTTCACACGGGAGGGCTGGTCCCCCGACGCAATATTCCATCTCTCCACCAATTCCCGTAATGGTGGCCAGTGGGGGGGCTTTCTGGAGCGCTGGTATGGGTTCTTGGGGTGGCAGCTCATTCCCTCAAGCCTGATGTGCTGGCAGCTCACTCATGGCTGGTGGGCTGGCAGTTGACTCATGGCTATTCCTTGAAATTCCATTTCAAGCAGGGTGCAAAGCCACCAAATTCAAATCCATTTTCCTACCATTTCAAGCAGGGTGCAAGGCCAGCACATTCAAGTGCAGTTTCTTACCACTTCAAGCAGGTTGCAAGGCCACCAAATTCAAGTGCAGTTTCCTACCAGTTCAAGCAGGATGCAAGGCCACCGAATTCAAGTGCAGTTTCCTAGCACTTCAAGCAGGTTGCAAGGCCACCGAATTCAAGTGCAGTTTCCAGCCACTTCAAGCAGGATGCAAGGCCATTGAATACAAGTGCAGTTTCATACCACTTCAAGCAGGATGCAAGGCCACCAAATTCAAGTGCAGTTTCATACCACTTTCAGCAGGGTACAAGGCCACCAAATTCAGTGCAGTTTCATACCACTTCAAGCAGGGTGCAAGGCCACCAAATTCAAATGCAGCTTCATACGATTTCATGCAGGGTACAATGCCACCACATTCAAATGCAGTTTCATACCATTTCATACAGGGTGAAACCACCATAAAACCACACAAAACACCAAACTCACAGTTCAGTAGACATTCAGTGTGTTCAGTTGATTCACAGCTCAGACAGCGTCGTGACCTCTCCCTCCCCCATCATGCAGAGACTGAGCCACACCCACACTTCTGGGTTTTATAACCATTCCCCCTCCCACTGGAAAAGGTGTGGCCTTCATGGCGTGATTGACAGGAGAGAGATTCTCAACATTTTTTAAACACTAATAACACTTTTATTTTTCATTGATGGGAAGAATCCACTGCACCTGCTGTGCGGAGGGGGACTGAGTAAGATGGCCAAACATCACAGCCGTAAGTGGTAGCGTTCTATCTAAAATCAATATACAGTGCAAACAGGAAGTTACCCAAAGCACCCAAACCACCATTTGCAGTCGTTCCTTTTAACTTCAAGCCAAAGCACCCAAATCACCATTTGCAGTAGTGCCTTTTAACTTCAAGCCAAAGCACCCAAACCACCATTTGCAGGAGTGCCTTTTAACTTCAAGCCAAAACCCAAACCACCATTTGCAGGAGTGCCTTTTTACTTCAACCCAACCCCCCAAAACAACCATTTGCAGGCAGGGCCTTTTTACTTCAAACCAACCATATTTTCATTTTCAAACCACATTAAGGGGACTCACAGTTGAGTAGACATGTGTTCAGTGTTATTCAGAGCTCAGAGACGTGACCCTCTGGCTTCAAAGCACCCAAACTGCAGAGACTGAGTGAGGCATACCACTTCCTGGTTTTATAGTCCCTCCCTCTCCCTCCAGCAGGGGCAGCAGAGAGAATGGTGAATTAAAAAAAAAACATTAATATCTCTCTGATTTGTCATCGATGGGAAAGATCCTCTGGTCCCGGAAGGCGGACGTGGGCTCCGAGCGAGGTGACCAAAAATGACGGCCGTAGGTGGCGGCGTTCTCTCGGAAATCGCGCCACAGTGGGCCAAATGCGGTCAAGATCAGACTTTTAGTAATATAGATGTAGCTTAGATCTGTTTGGTCCATTAAGTCGCATCCACTTTTTAAACGCACATTTTGATTATTTTCCATTCTACCATAGAGATATAAAGTCTATAATAGACTTTAATTATATTTCTCTGAATCTACAGACCTTGGCTGGGAACCTGGGGCTCACCAAAATTGTTCCCAATTGGGCCCCGCACCTCCTAAGGCCGGCCCTGACTACTGTAGATGCAGCATATTGGTCAGAGTGGGCATGTTGAGCCAAAGGGCCCGTTTCTACACTGTTGGATTCCATGAATTTGGCCAGACAGACTGTTTACGGAGAGGATGTTTCCTTCAGCAGGGGTGTCTAGCATGATGTATCGACATTTCAGAAGACTGGACGCGGCATTTAAGAATAGAACATGCACGTGCCGTGAGTAATTACTCAGGGTAGGCAGTCAGTCGGCTCTTTAAAAAGATTTAAACCGCGCATGCGCAGGTTGTTCTCTCTGTAAAAATAAAAAATAAAAATAATAACAGCAACAATTCAATTTTCCCAAGGCTTCCTAGTATCTTTTATTCTGAATTACTGAATGGGTGGTGGGGGGGGGGGGGTGGGGGTGAAGGGTGATGGCAGGTGGAGAGATGGTGGGGAAAACGGGAGCACAGGGACAAGTTGAATCAGTTGTCATCTAAATGAATGACAACACTTGTTCAAGGGACCAATTGGGGGGACAGTTCCTTTCACAGCATGTGGAGAGTCTGTGCCAGGGGTAAAGTTGTGGGGAGGGCAGGAGTGTTGAGAAGGAGGGGGTCGGGGATAATGCCAGTAACTCACTCACTCACCGCTGCCGCAGCTCTCCGGGCGCGAAGCCACCGCATTGTAGCCAGGGATAGAAGCAGCTCGGGGAGCTGCGAGCGGCCGCCGGGACCCGACAGCAGAACTGGCCGCCACTTCAACGCCTTCTGCCGGCCGGCTCACCTCTGGCAGTGCTCTACGTCTGAACACCTCTTACCTGCCGCTCGCTCATGTCAGCCGCTTCCTGCAAATCCTTAAATTCCCACAGCGGCAGGAGAGAGGTTTTTAGATGGAGAGCTGCCAGAGGGGAGCGGGGGCCGGCAGAAGTCGCTGAGGTGGCGGCCGGTTCCGCTGTCCATCCCGGCATCCTCGCAGCCACCCGAGCTACTTCTCTCCCCCCGGCCACAATGCGGTGGCTCCGTGCAAGGAGCGTCGCAAGTGGGTTACTGGTATGATCCAGATCCCATCCTTCACAACGCTCCTACCCTCCCCGCAACTTTACCCCGGGCCAGACTCCCCAAATGCTATGAAAGGAGCTCTCCCCCCACCCCGGGAAATACGGTATTTAAAAACATCACCAAGAAATGTACTTACCACATCATTGGTACATGAGCTCCATTCTTCTCTCTCTGTTTCCTAAGATACACTTAAAATAATGCCAATCCATATTTGAAAACCCCGCCAAGAAACTAGCGCTGCGCATGCGCAGTAGGCTGCTGCAAAGGCAGAATTTCAGCTGCCTTCAGCCCCGCTTGAAATTGACGGGCTTCCAGCAGCGCTGACTGCACGTGGGCTGCACAGACCTTCAAGGGTTACAAGCGCTGCTGATGAAAGGCACGGAGTATTATGCCTACCTAAGAGATCGATCTCTTAGATAGGCATAATTCTCCTATACTATTTATATTTAGTAATTACCATGTTATAATTTTAGTCAGGGTAGGCAGTGCCTACCTTGCCTACCCTGACGGCACGTGCCTGGAATAGAACAAGGAGAAATGTCTTCACGGGGGTGGGGAGGTGTTGGATTGCTAAAAGAATGGAGAAAGGAAAGTAGAGAAGGGAATGGCGATCAAGCTACTGAATATATTGTTTTTTTTAGACACAAGAGGCATCACAAGACAGAGACAGAGCCAGTATTGAAATAGAGGGTCAGTCATGATTGAACCAAATGATGGAGCAGAATTTAAGGGCCAAGTAGCTCCTCCGGCTCCTACTTTACGTTTCTATCCGCAGAATTTTCTTTGTTTCTCAAACAGAAATCAACATCAGCTGGTGAGAATGGAGAAGTTGAGTTCAACAAGAGACGTTAGAAAAGTTTGATATATGAAAGTATTGGTTTCAACAGGCCAAAGATGAGTACACAAACTATTGGGCAGGCAGAGAATTACATTTCATATGGGGATGTGATTAAGACTTCCACACACCCTCAGTTGCTGTCTATTGTCAGAGTACACAGCTCAAATTTGAGGCCAGGTATTTGGGGGGGGGGGGAGATTTGGGAGTAGACCTTCATGAGCATCAATTGTGAACTTGTTTGAAACTGTAAATGAATTTAACTCTGCAGTCAGAACAGAATAACTAAGAAATTGCTGCATGGCTTTTAAACAGCACGCCATTTTTAAGCACAGCCATGCTTTGCCTCAATCCCCACAAGGCTCAGTAACACTATCAGCTGTTTTTTGAACTTTAGTCATACATAGCTGATATCAAACAGAGTTGATAAGAAGAAGCAAAATGACTTTTCATTTTGGCGTCAGGCACGTACCAGAAGCAATGTTTGCTTCAAAAACAAATAGACTGCTTAATCGTGGCAGTCAGTGCCACAAACCACAACTACCCACCTTCAATTTGTTTGTTTAACCAGTCTGCACAACCAATCTCCAATGTCATCAGTAATCTACTTTTTGCCCTTTTATAACTGAGAGGATAGACAATAGACAATAGGTGCAGGAGTAGGCCATTCGGTCCTTCAAGCCAGCACCTCCATTCACTGTGATCATGCACAATCAGTACCCCATTCCTACCTTCTCCCCATATCCCTTGACTCCACTATCTTTCAGAGCTCTATCTAACTCTCTCTTGAAAGCAGTGGATACCACTGAATTGCGTGGCCAATGTAGGAGGTTCAATGAAAGAGACAAGTTCAACCATTACCCGTTGGTTTTCAGCAAAGATGATCGAGCGGAGCAAGATGCGCCACTCGGCGAAAAAAAACATAGTACGTCATGGGCGATTGTTGGCATCATTTTACTGCGCTGCCTCGATACTGTCATGGCGTCGACATCTACATCTATAGCTCACTGTTCGGTATAAATTGCTCTGATCGCCAATGTAGACGACCCTACCTGTCTTTCTTCAGGTTCCCCAATAACAAAGAAATGTGAGGAAATATAATTGTTTTCTGTCGATGTTATCCTGTCCTGAAAATGTTCTTTTCTGTTCCCCATCAACGGTCTTTGGGAAACTAGATTTGTCGGTACATTAGAAAGTTATTAGAATTTTTTTTAATAGATCTATACTTACCACAATAATAATGTCAACAATTTTTGTACTTCTGTACATTTTTGTTTTTGTTCTTGCAAGGCAGGTGTCTCCAAAATATGGCCCGCGCGGCACATCAGGCCCATCACGAGATTTTTCAAGCTCAGATTCGAGTCGGGGAGCGCGGCGGCCAGGGGCTGCTCTTAGTGTTGTTACCGGTTAGATCCCTCGAATTGTCAGAGCTGAGACATCACAGGGCCGCCGTGAAGGGTGCAATGGGGGTGGGGGGTTCGGCGGCGGTCAGAATGGGACGTGCCATCGTTCCTCTCTCCCCTCTCTCTCCCTAGTCTCTCTCCCCTTCTCCCTTCTCTCTCTCCCTCTGTCTCTGCCCTATCTGTCTGTCTCTCTCTCTCTCTCTCTCTCTCTGTGTCTCTGCCCTATCTGCCTCTCTCTTTCTCTGCCCTTTCTGCCTCTCCCTATCTGCCTCTCTCTCTGAGTGTTGGCAGCCCTGCTAGGTCCAAAAGAGGGTAGAAAGTAAATACTTTCTATGGTGTACGTAAGAAGATTTTAATAAGCTCTTCTACATTTAAGGTAAATTGACATATTTGAGGCAAAATGCAAAATGGATCTTCAATATACCGATCTCTCCCCACACCTGAAAACAATTGCACTTAGGTGATATATCATCCGTTGAATGGATTAAAGGCCGATAAATCCCCAGGGCCAATAGGCTGCATCCCAGAGTACTTAAGGAAGTAGCCCCAGAAATAGTTGATGCATTAGTGATAATTTTTCAAAACTCTTTAGATTCTGGAGTTGTTCCTGAAGATTGGAGTGTAGCTAATGTAACACCACTTTTTAAAAAGGGAGGGAGAGAAAACGGGGAATTACAGACCAGTTAGTCTAACGTCAGTAGTGGGGAAACTGCTAGAATCAGTTATTAAAGATGGGATAGCAGCACATTTGGAAAGTGGTGAAATCATTGGACAAAGTCAGCATGGATTTATGAAGGGTAAATCATGTCTGACGAATCTTATAGAATTTTTCGAGGATGTAACTAGTAGAGTGGATAAGGGAGAACTGGCAGTAAGAGAGACTGGCAGACAGGAAGCAAAGAGTAGGAGTAAACAGGTCCTTTTCACAATGGCAGGCAGTGACTAGTGGGGTACCGTAAGGCTCAGTTCTGGGACCCCAGCTATTTACGATATATATTAATGATTTGGACGAGGGAATTGAATGCAACATCTCCAATGACACGAAGCTGGGGGGCAGTGTTAGCTGTGAGGAGGATGCTAGGAGGCTGCAAGGTGACTTGGATAGGCTGGGTGAGTGGGCAAATGCATGGCAGATGCAGTATAATGTGGATAAATGTGAGGTTATCCACTTTGGTGGCAAAAACAGGAAAGTAGATTATTATCTGAATGGTGGCCGATTAGGAAAGGGGGAGATGCAACGAGACCTGGGTGTCATGGTACACCAGTCATTAAAAGTAGGCATGCAGGTGCAGCAGGCAGTGAAGAAGGCGAATGGTATGTTAGCATTCATAGCAAAAGGATTTGAGTATAGGAGCAGGGAGGTTCTACTGCAGTTGTACAGGGTCTTGGTGAGACCACACCTGGAGTATTGCGTACAGTTTTGGTCTCCTAATCTGAGGAAAGACATTCTTGCCATAGAGGGAGTACAGAGAAGGTTCACCAGACTGATTCCTGGGATGTCAGGACTTTCATATGAAGAAAGACTGGATAGACTCGGTTTGTACTCGCTAGAATTTAGAAGATTGAGGGGGGATCTTATAGAAACTTACAAAATTCTTAAGGGGTTGGACAGGCTATAATGCAGGAAGATTGTTCCCGATGTTGGGGAAGTCCAGAACAAGGGGTCACAGTTTAAGGATAAGGGGGAAATCTTTTAGGACCAAGATGAGGAAAACTTTTTTCACACAGAGAGTGGTGAATCTCTGGAATTCTCTCCCGCAGAAGGTAGTTGAGGCCAGTTCATTGGCTATATTTAAGAGGGAGTTAGATGTGGCCCTTGTGGCTAAAGGGATCAGGGGGTATGGAGAGAAGGCAGGTATAGGATACCGAGTTGGATGATCAGCCATGATCATATTGAATGGCGGTGCAGGCTCGAAGGGCCGAATGGCCTACTCCTGCACCTATTTTCTATGTTTCTATGTTTCTATTCTCCAGGTATGTGGTTATATTCAATTTTTTTCTTATTAGTTAATCCTATATGATATTTTCTGCAATTTCATATGTCAACAGCGGTTCCAGAATGCTCGTCGACAAGATCTCCAACACCAAACTCCGGTGTACTTGTCAACCAACTGCCGTCTTTGTTCTGAACACTGAATTTGGCCAGTTTTCCAACAGGCAGACCAATAACAGGTTAAATTGGAATGCAGTTCCAACGCTATTTGACATCCCCAAAGGGCCTGTCCCACTCTCACGACCTCTGCCGAGTTCGCCCTTGACTCATACTCGCAGCATGGTCATCACGAGGTCGTAGGTACTTGTGGCATCAAGTAGGTCGGGACGTTTTTCTAGCCTGATGAAAAATGTCCACGAGTAAAAAAGGTTGTGAATTAGGTCGTGAAAGTGGGACAGGCCCTTAACCCGCCGAAACGTCTGTTTTCCTAACGCAGGTTACTCAAGAGGAAGAATGGGAACCTCCCGTTACCCATACAAAATTGTGCAAATGACGATTTATTTATTATTGTATATAAGTTGGAAATTTTGTTCTTTGGGGTAAGCAAGGGGTGGGGCTATCATTGTTTGAAATATGTTGAACTTTACATCAGTTTCTTTGGTTAGCTAATATGCAAAACACTGCAACTCTGTATATCTCACGCACAAAATTATGTAAATTATGTAAATATTTCCATTAAAAACTGAGCCAATCTTCAATTTGGCAACACACGGTCTCATCGGCCATCGATGTCACACAGATCAATAAGGTAATGTACTGTTTAGATCACGTGCGGTGTCCACTCAGATGGATGCAGTATTCTACTACATGTTCACGTGAATGAAGTGGAAATGGTGTTTGCAATTTTATTGTTCCATGTGGTATTCATCAACATAGAAAGGAATAAGAAATACGTGCACTTACTGTGCCAAACAGGTCTCTGGTAGACACCACGCGACATCTGTTACACAAAATGTTTTGTGTATTCTGATGCCATTATCGGAAACGTCATCAATATGCTATCTTTTCTGATATTTGTTGTTGATACTATGTTATTCACGAACCCAATAAAGCACTTGTCATGGAATTTGAAATTTGACCCCATATGTCATATGTTTGTGTGCAGTTTTGTGTGCGTGTGTGTATGCATATATACATACACACACACGTATATACACACATGTATATACACACACGCACGCGCACACACACATGTATGTGTATATATGCATATAATTATAAATATAATTGCCTTTATGGTTTTTGTACATCATCTGACAAATAAGATAAAGAGAAAAATAGTGTTGCTTTGAATCAAAGTTGCTTCTGATCCATGAGAAGGAACTTTGAGATCTATTTAACACACACACACACGTTATTTAATTTTGTGAGCAGTGTGTGCTAAAGCAATACAAGGGAAACTGTACAATACAAGGGAAACTGCACAAAGGACGGGGCTGGGGAGGAAGGATGGGAGGGAAATGGGCAAAAATAGATTAAGCAGGGGGAAAACATTAAAAAATAAAATTAACTGAAATATGTGAAATGATAGATGAGCTATATCACACACGGTTCCCCATTACACTGCGAGAGGCATAACGGAAGCCGCGTTTTGAATTGAAAGATGGTAGCCGTGACGCTCCGTTACGTACTACTCCTCAGTGCGTTGGATTACGTAGGAGTGGAGTATCTTGCTCAACTCTATGATCTTTGGTTTCGAGCTACAATGCCTCACATCTCCAGCCTCAGGGACACTTATTAATTCTGAACTGTAAATCGAGAGAGGAATCCATTTTTTCTTTTTTTCCTTTGTCTCTGGGATCATAATGTTCATCCAAAACAAACATTAGCTCACCAACATTCTTCACCGAGGAGTCAGCATTACTATTTAGGACCATGAGCGACAATGCAACTGCCTTTGCGACTAATGTTCACCCTGCCCTTAGATTTACTTGTCTGTGACATTTCTCTACCTTTTCTGCATCTGTCTCTATCTCAGTTGATCAATTACGCACCATTATTTACTATGAACCCATTCCACCAAAGCTCCTCCCGCCATGTCGCCTGCAAGGACACTATCCCTTTCTTTCAGTTTCTCAGTCTCTCCCGCAAGTGTTCTCAATGTGAGGCTCTCCATTTTATGACTTCTGACATTTCCCCTATTTTCAGGAACTGTGGCTTCCCTCTTACTGTAGTTGATGGAGCCCTCACTGGCATTTTCTCTATTCTCCAGATGAATGCACTCAACACCCCTCCCCCAGACAGAACAGATGTAGGGTTCCTTTGGTATTCATTTTTTACCCTATGGTATCATCCTTCATCGTTCTCACCTACACCCCACCGGGCCCAGTATCCAACAAATCATTCTCTGACATTTCCACCACCTTTACAGTGATCCCATCACAATTCACATCATCCCACTCGCACCCCAATCGGTTTTCTTTTGAGACCAAACTTTTCTCTGAACTCGTCTCCTCCCATTCAAACCAGAAACTATGTACTGAGTCTTTGTATTGTTTCAAATAAATCAAGATTAATAAAATAAATACAATTGTTAGCAACAGTCACTGCTGGGTGCGTTTATTGTGTGCTGCGTTGAATCTGCAACAACTTATATCCAAGAAATTCCAGACCATTACAGCATTGACATATACCTGACAACGTGAGAAGGTTGAAACAAAGTGCTTCTCGTGTCACTCAGCGGGTCAGGCAGCATCTCTGGAGAACCCTTGTCCCCCCCCGTCCCCCCCCCCCCCCACCACCCTCTCTTCTCTATGTTCAGTCTGAAGAATGTTCAGTCAGAGATGCTGTCTGACCTGCTGAATTACTCAAACACTTTGTATCTTCAGTATAAATCAGCATGTACAGTCCTTCCAGCACAACGCGAGAAGGTTGTCCAGGTAAGTCCAATCTAGCTAATTGCAGGCCATAAGGTAGATAAGGTGGTCAAAAAGACTTTTGGCACATTGGCCTTCATCAGTCAGTGTATTGAGTACAGAAGTTGGGAGCAGTAACAGGATTGGTCCGAGTCAGCATGGATTTACAAAGGGGAAATCTTGCTTGACTAATCTTCTGGAATTTTTGAGGATGTAACTAGGAAAATGGACAAGGGAGAGCCAGTGGATGTAGTGTACCTGGACTTTCAGAAAGCATTTGATAAGGTCCCACATAGGAGAGGGCACATGGTATTGGGGGTAGTGCTGACATGGATAGAAAATTGGTTGGCAGACTGGAAACAAAGAGTAGGGATTAACGGGTCCCTTTCAGAATGGCAGGCAGTGACTAGTGGGGTACCGCAAGGCTCGGTGCTGGGACTGCAGCTATTTACAATATACATCAATGATTTAGGTTAAGGGATTCAAAGTAACATTAGCAAATTTGCAGATGGCACAAAGCTGGGTGGCAGTGTGAACTGTGAGGAGGATGCTATGAGAATGCAGGGTGACTTGGACAGGTTGGGGGAGTGGGCAGATGCATGGCAGATGCAGTTTAATGTGGATAAATGTGAGGTTATCCACTTGGGTAGGAAAAACAGGACGGCAGATTATTATCTCAATGGTGTCAAGTTGGGAAAGGGGGAAGTACAACGGGATCTGGGGGTCCTTGTTCATCAGTCAATGAAAATAAGCATGCTGGTACAGCAGGCAGTGAAGAAAGCGAATGGCATGTTGGCCTTCATAACAAGAGGAGTTGAGTTTAGGAGCAAAGAGGTCCTTCTGCAGTTGTTTAGGGCCTTAGTGAGACCACACCTAGAGTATTGTGTGCAGTTCTGGTCCCCTAATTTGAGGAAGGACATTATTGCTATTGAGGGAGTGCAGTGCAGGTTTATAAGGTTAATTCCCGGGATGGCAGGACTGTCATATGCTGAGAGAATGGAGTGGCTGGGCTTGTATGCTGTGGAGTTTAGAAGGATGAGAGAGGATCTTATTGAAACATATAATATTATTAAGGGTTTGGACACGCTAGAGGCAGGAACCATTTTCCCGATATTGGGGAGTCCAGAACCAGGGGCCACAGTTTAAGAGTAAGTGGCAAGCCATTTAGAACGGAGACAAGGAAACACTTTTTCCACACAGAGAGTTATGGGTCTGTGGAATTCTCTGCCTCGGAGGGCGGTGGAGGCCGGTTCTCAGGATACTTTCAAGAGAGAGCTAGATAGGGCTCTTAAAGGTAGCGGAGTCAGGGGATATGGGGAGAAGGCAGGAACGGGGTACTGATTGGGGATGATCAGCCATGATCACATTGAATGGCGGTGCTGGCTCGAGGGGCCGAAGGGCCTACTCCTGCACCTATTGTCTATTGAAGTCAAAAGGACATGTACATAAATGGAAAGAAGATGACTTGTTGTCACGCAATTATTGATACGATACCAATCAACGTCTAGGAGACATTCCGAGACGTATAAAAAGGCACCGCACAGGAAAACTCACAGAAGTGACTCTGGAGACTAAGCATTGCAGAAAAAGATTCAGTCAGAGGTTCAGTCATTTGTTGTACGATACCTCTGCCAGGTTCAACAGGGCTGATAATATTGGAACCCAAGTGGTGAGTTTTTGGAATTGTTTGAAACTATGTACTGAGTCTTTGTATTGTTTCAAATAAATCAAGATTAATAAAATAAATACAATTGCTAGCAACAGTCACTGTTGGGTGCGTTTATTATGTGCCGTGTTGAATCTACAACATCTTCTATTCAAAAAATTTCAGGCCATTACAGCATTTACATACCCGACAACGCGAGATGGTTGACACAAAGTGTTGGAGTAACTCAGCGGCTCAGGCAGCATCTCTGGAGAAAAAGGATGGGTGACGTTTTGGGTCGGAACCCTTCTTCAGACTGAACATGGGGGGGGGGGGGGTGAAGGGTTCTGAAGAAAGGGTCTGACCCAAAAAGTCACCCATCCTTTATCTCCAGACATGCTGTCTGACCCACTGTATTACTCAAACACTTTTTATCTTCAGTATAAATCAGCATGTACAGTTCCTTCCTGCGCAATGCAAGGTTGTCCAGGTATGTCCAATCCAGTTAACTGCAGGCCATTCAGTCTAATATCAATCAGCAACCAAGTTGTGAGTTCTTAAAATGTTTTGAGATATAACATGGAAATGGCTTCTTCAGCCCACAGAATCCATGCCGACCATTGATCACCCACAGAGAAGTGTGAGGTGTTGCATTTTGGGACGTCTAACAAGGGCAGGACCTACACAGTGAATGGTAGGTTTCTGGGGAGTGTTGTAGAGCAGAGGGATCTAGGAATGCAGGTGCATGATTCCTTGAAGGTCAAGTCGCAGGTAGATAAGGTGGTCAAAAAGACTTTTAGCACTTTGGCCTTCATCAGTCGGAGTATTGAATATTGACGCCATGTTGCAATTGTACAAGACGTTGACGAGACCGCATTTAGAATATTGTGTTCGGTTCTGAGCACCATGTCATAGGAAAGATATTGTCATACTTGAAAAAATTCAGCTGAGATTTAAGAGGATGTTGCCAAGACTAGAGGGTGTGAGCTATCGGGAGAGGTTGAGTCGGCTGAGTCTCCATTCCTTGAAGCGCAAGAGGATGAGTGGTGATCTTAAAGAGGTATACAAAATCATGAGAGGAATAGATCGGGTGGATGCAGGGAGTCTTTTGCCCAGAGTTGGGGAATCGAGGACCAGAGGAAATAGGTTCAAGGGGAAAAGATTTAATAGGGGTAACTTTTTCCACACAAAGGGTGGTGGGTGTATGGAACAAGCTGCCAGAGGAGGTAGTTGAGGCTGGGACTATCCCAATGTTTAAGAAACAGTTAGACAGAGTGGCACAACAGTAGAGTTGCTCTCTTACAGCACTAGAGGCCAGGTTCAATCCTGACTACAGGTGCTGTCTGTACGGAGCTTGTACGCTCTCCCTGTGACCATGTGGGTTTTGTCCAGGTGCTCCAGTTTTCTTCCATATTCCAAAGACATACAGGTTTGCAGGTTAATTGGCTTCTGTAAATTGCCCCGAGCGTTAGAATGCGAAAGTGGGATACCATAGAACTAGTGTACGGGTAATCGTTGGACAGCGTGGACTTGGTGGGTCGAAGGGTTTGTTTCCACACTGTATCTCTAAACTCAACTAAAAGTAATTTAATTCAAATATTTTCAGTCACAAACTGGGAAGTTGCCCCATTTATGGCAAAGTTTTCCAAATTGTTTTTGAGTCGGATTAAATGTGGATAAAATTTAACAACAGAATTGGTCTGGTGCCAAGTTAAGAATTGTTAATTAACAGCTTTCTCCTGCAGAAGTTGTGACCTTGTACACGAGCATTTAAGAAAACAGCCTTTAATAACCCGACCACAGCCTCAGGGAATAGTGAGACAAGGACAGTTTTCCAATCTCCTGCTTTTGGAGGTCACCTGGAAGCAACAGGATAATTTTGAATGGATGATTCATGTGCATATAGTTGGCTATTGCTGTGAGCATAAATATGATTGGTGATAAGTGAGGCAACAAATCTGTGGTGAATTTCCACAGAAGATGCACAATTAATTGACAACAACATATTGTGAGCAAGTTAATATGCGAGTGATTATTTAAAAACAAAACACTGAAACATACTCCATAGAGAAAGCGACATTGAAACAATTAAGAGACTGGGAATGGTAATTTCAGAAATCAGTATTAAAGATAGTATGAAATAAATGTTGCACCATGCTAGTAAAACTCTGGTTAAGAATAACTGCTCTAATCATGATGATCGTGTTAAAATGTCTATAGTGTTGTTAAAGCATCTAATCAAGAAGCCAGAAACAAAAGCATGCAACCTAAAAATAATTAAGAATGTCAAGAGCCAATTGCAGGAGCTCAATAGGTACCGGTATACCTTGTCTTCTGCTACAATTTGAGAAATTCCAATCTGAGCAAAAGGCTAAAAAGACCATTCAACAGCTGAAAACTGACAAGGCTTTGAGAGAAGATAAAGTCTTTACCAATGTGTTACAACATGGAAAGTAGTTATTTTGGTGCAAACTCCTGATTCATCTAGGAAAAGTAGAGCATGCTAGCTAGGTGCTATCTCAGATGCTATAATCACAGCCTGCCTCCAAGAGGAAACATTTCATTGTAATAATTACATAGGAATTATACCCTTACGATATGTCAAAAGCTATCACATAGAGCAGCCATAACGGGTTTGTCTGAAGCACTCCTTTCAGAATCACAAAGTGGATTGCTTCCTACAAGAGGTATATTGACCACATTCTTCATCCCATAGCAATACACATATTTAGAAGATAAAGCAAAAAACAAACTGGAAGAACTCAGCAAATGGGAGGCTGAGTGATGGTCGATCTTTCAGCTAGAGTAATCCTGATCTTATCTAGTCCTGATGCAGGGTCTTAATTCAAAACATTGATCACCTCTCTGCTTTCAGGTTTTTTTTGCTTCAGATTACAATAATTGGCAGTATCTTGTTTCTCCACATGGAGAATAAAGGTCCTCAATCTACCTGTTCCTGCCACACAAGCCATTCCCTTGATAATCAAGGCATCAAGGTTCCGATCCCATTCTGTAGCTCTTGTTGAAAGGCAATGTGAACAGCGCGTGTCACCCGGCTTCAAAAACACGCTCTACCCCACACTTCCATAACGCAAAAGACTACAGGAAGACATAGGAAACACTGTAAGCATGTTCCCAAAGAGTCACAGCATCAAACAACTAATTTGACAAGTCCTTCAGCCCAAACTCACAGGACCCGTCAACTAATTCAAAATGATCAGAACCGGAGTGGAAATTGGGGCAGGATGTGCTCAAGTCAGCGTGGCAATTTGATGCTGTGAACTTCCATTGTTCGTACATGATCTCCATGCGGTACTGCAGTATAGATTCTAGGCATTCATTGCCGCTTTTGTTTTGATTAGTTTTGTGTTAGGATTTCTATGTATAAGTGATAATGTTCTATTTCTCCCACCCCAAAGACCCTTTGGTAACTTTCCTGCAGTATTCCCAATGTCTTCCTGGTGGTCTGTCTCCTTGTGTATCGAATCTTGAAGTAGTGCGCTCCTTTCTGAAGGTGATAAGCATTCAGGCGACTGTACCCATATTTAAGAATATTATGGGTACTCGTTCGTGTGTACGGTGGCTGTCCAACTGGTGTGGAAACAAGCCAACCTTTATCACAAGTTGACTAGCCAAGGTTTCTTTAAAATTCACATATCTAAAATTATGCTTCCATAGTCTGGGACGGAGAACAGGACTTAAAGCAGCATTGTCTCTACTCATTCAGAATAAACTTCCATAATATTCTTAAATTAAATAGTCCAACATACATATATGTGTTCGTTCATACAAACTGGGGAACTAGTTTCCTCTCTACATGTAGTAATTGTTCATTCTTATTAGTCATGTGTGCTTTTGATGACAATTAATTACAATACTGTGGAGGTTACAGGTATCAAAGAGTGATTTTTGTGTATTTTCCAGTTTACAGACAAACTCAACTTGTGGATATCTGTAAGAGCAGAACTTGTTGCTAACTGGGTTGAGCTTGAATCCTGCTTCAATGTGATAGGAATAAGAGGATAAAATAGTCAAAAAACAATACACACTTGGATTCCCTGTGATCTATTAGGTTCACCATTTTAAAAAAATGTTTAATTGTTTTCATTTACAAACATTAGCAATAGAAATCCTTATGTCCTGATTCCATGAAAACAATAATCCCTCAATTCATTTCAAGCTATTGATTGCTTGATGATCAATTCAGATTTTGAACTCACGTCAGCTGAATGAGCAAAAGCAAATATTTAAAGTGAGACTCACTGCAACGTCACTAGTCCAGGATGGGTCCTTTTAAATATTCCCAGATTTTATCTTTTGATAGCCTACCTTCACCGGCTTGGCTGCAAGCTTTCTTTCCTCCATTCTCCTTTGAAGATTTGCCATTTCCTCTTTACTCCCATTCAGTACAATCACATCATTTTCTTTGAAGGGCTCCCCACACTGAAGAAAAAAGATGATGCATTAAAACAGCACAAAGCAAATATACACTGCCATCCCTAGTCCAGTATTAGAATAATCATAGTGGAAAGTAATAAAAATACAAACTGAATTATTTCAAATATCTAAGTGGTAAACAAATGTGTCCATTCAAAAGTAAATTGATCATATACTTATTTGGGACAAGATTTCAAAGCTTGCCTGCAACTTTCTCCTACAATGCATGGCAACCAGCCAGCCAGAAAAATAGAGAATAAGCTAGTGAGAACAGCAATTTTCAGACTCCTACTGCAATTATACATACACAGTCAAGGCCTGACTGGATTAGTGTGTTAAGGAAAACAATGATCCATTTAATCCTCACATGCCATTGTTGATTCAATTAGTTTGTTCCAGTTCAATGTGTGCAGAGAGACTACACTGAAATATCCTTAAATTTTCATCGTTATATTTCTTAAGGGGGAGACTAAAATATTTGGCAAGCCTTTCACTTGTTTAGAGGTGATGTACTCACAAATCATTTTTTATCATTGTGTAATCTAGAACGGATAGGATTTAAAATTGTGAATGGCAAAAATAAAACAGGTCAGAGTTTGACCCCATCTGAAGAAGGGTCCCGACCCAAAACGTCAACCATCCATTTTCTCCAGAGATGCTGCCTGACCCGCTGAGTTACTCCAGCACTTCGTGTCTATCTTCGGTATATACCAGCATTTACAGTTCCTTTCTACACAGGGTTTCCAAAAGCTCACAACAGTGCATGTTTGCATGAAGTATTCCACCTTGCATATTAACATTTACAATTCAAATATTAACTAAAGCAGGTTGTCTTCTAAATTCAGACTTAACGCATTCAGGCAGCGTAAAACTATACAAGATTCAGAGCAGCAAAACGACCCAGCACTCATTTAAAACTTTATTAAAACTCAAAATGCACCAAATGAAACTATGCAATTATAAACACTACATAAAACTCCCAAAGATTGAGTGTAAATATTGTAAAAATATAACACTAATGAATTCTATACTGAAATTAAATTGCAAGTTCAACCCACATAGACGGAACTCAGTGAAAAGCAAAGAAAAGAATCTCATAGGTTCATTGTTGTAACCAATCAGTCGGAACAAAAAGAGCACGTCACCAGCCAGCACAATGTAAGTGAACTAACGCACAGCAGACTAGCTATTCAAGCAACTGCTTCATAAAAAGCACTGTCAACATGCTCTTTTCAGTTAGAGACCATCTGTTCCATCGTGAAAAATTCATGTTTTCTAAGCTGAAATGCTAAGCATTCGGATCCTGTAAAAAGTGATCTCAACTGCTATGTCAAAATGGCTTTGCACAAAATTACTAACCACAAGACTTGCTGTCATTTCACAATCCTCCAAAGCAAGGTAAGGTTTACACTTTTAAATTCAGTATTTTAAATCTCAATTGCCTTTGGAAATGTGGGACTGTTCTAAAACAGTGTGCAATGTAACGTGAATTCATCTAGATGAATTGACCAAATGGAATTGTATGTTAGAAAGCATTAACAACAGCACCATATATAGTTTTTATCTAAGCAGTTGCACACGTTTAAAAAAATGTGATGACCCAAATTCAATGTACAGTATGAATAACAACCGTGTGTTCATTGAGGCTTGCCAGACAAACCACTGCACTCAACCAGGCAGATCTGTCAGAGAGATCAAAGTACTATCATTAAAAGTGAGGTATTGATAAACTTTAGACTTTGTAAATGATTCCATTGAACAGGCGCTGATGAAGATAGCCAAAGTTAAAATTAAACAGTTCTGAGAAAAGCAAAACTATGCTTCCTGAGGTTAAAAGCAGTGGTCGCCAGCTCAGATGAAAATGCAGCCCTTTCTGGGGAATTGAAACTTTACAGTCATTAGCTTCTTGGTAAAGGCTTTTTGCCCTTCCCTCCTTTCTTGATTTCACAAAGTCATGAGACATATCGTCATATAGTGTCAAATAGGCCCTTCAGCCCACCACATCCACGTCAGTCAGTTGGCATCCGTCTGTACTTAATCCCAAATTCCAACACTTGGCCCATAGCCTTCTATGTCCAAGTTGTTCAAGTGCAGTTCTAGACATTTCGTAAATGCTGTCAGCAACTCTGCTTCCACCACTCTCTCAGACAGGGAAGTAACACTCATTGGGTGGGAAAAGGTGCCCGCCAGATGTCCACAAAATCTCTTATCCTTTACCCTAAATCTATGTCCAGTAGTTTTATTTATTTCTAACAAGGATGTGCACCTTTGATGTTGAACAATGCACCCTCTACGTTGCACATTAGGCACCACAGAACAGCAGGAGAACTCTTGCTGGAGTACGAGTCAAACTTCTCCCTCAACCTACAGCCATAAAACCCAAGGTAAGAAGAAGGCCACTCCAAAAGAACAAATTTATACATCACATGTTGCTTACATCTCCATTATTTTTGGAAGCTTTCCCTCACTAGCATTTGGCTATGTAAGTGAATGAGATTTATCAACCACACATCATACCACACAGGGTCTCAAATACTTCCATATTCTTCCGCTAACCTAATATGTTGAATTTGTTGTCAACTCCTTCATATCAGGGATGAAACTCTGTTCTATTCAGACCACTTCCGCCTGAAAACATCAAACATGGAATTAGTTTGTGGTTCTTCGTATTCTTGTGTATGGCGCGCACAGCCTAAGGTTGTAGGACAACTTGTTCTACCTGATTGTGCACGCCCGGTTGATAGCATTTGTCGAAACAGGGCGGGCCAGGTAACGACTGCATTCTTCCACCCCAGTTTGTGGTTCAATTCACTGCCACATCCTTAAACTTGCGAGTCAGAGAGATGCCGGAAGGAAAAACATGTTTCTGCCCACCGAATCTATATCGACCATCAATGATGTTTTTACACTAATCCTACATTAATTCCACAATTTATTCTCTCCCCATTAGCCACTCCCACATTCTACCCCTCACTAGGGGAGGGATGGAGTTGGGAGGTAGAGACACGTAGACGAGATATGGAGGCAGACAAGAGGGAAAAAAGAATCGGTGTGAAATGGTATGCAACTGGGAGTGTGGGATGGCCACTGAAGAAGCCTGCACGGGACAATTTATAGTGCCTCCACCCTAATCGTCCTACTGTTTGCATCCTTGTTCCCCAGTCATTAGCAAAACTTCCCCAGCCAACAATGGGACATTATGGACTCCACCCTTCCTGAGGTCATCGGTTGCCGGTCCCTGCATTGTTCTGGCCTTCCCTATCTTTCAATCTGAAGGGTTCTGACCGAAACATCGTCTAAGACTTTTTTTCCCCCCAGAGATGCTGCCTGACCCAGCATTTTGCGTGTATCTTCGATATAAACCAGCATCAGCAGCTGCTTCCTAAACAATTTGTCTATCTAATCTACTAACATGGGAGGAAACAGCAGCACTCAGAGGAAATTCACACCGACACAGAGAGAAGATACAAACTCTGCATGCATCACCAGAGCTCAGGATTGAACCCAGGTCTGTGGCACCGAGGCAGCACTTCTATAAGCTGTGCCATTATGTTGCCCTAACGTGCTGCAAGGAAGCATAGAATAAAAAGCAACAGGAAAGCAACACCATATCTTTGCACTGGGCAGATTGTAAAATTCTGTCCTCAATGATGAGCAACTTCTGGCTTTATCTCCATTTCCCAAATGTGCGAAGAAAAGAATGGACTGGAGAGTAACAAATATAATATCACTCAATGAAAGGAGGGGGCAAAAACAGTGAACTACTGACCCATGAGCCTAACGTCAGTAGTGGGGGAAGAGCTGAATTCAACAATGAAATTTCAGAACACCATGAAAATAATAGGTCTCCGAGAGTGAGAGTAATCGGAGAGCTAAGGGGAAAACCAATTAATATGGTATATCCAATTTCCAGAAAGCTGATTAACAAGGTTACAGCATATGGAATTGAGTAGTACATGGATACGAATTGAGAATTGCAAAGAGTGCAAAGATAGATCTATGCAGCAAGACATCACAGAGATCAGTCCTTGGAACCTATCTATTCACAATTGTATCAATGAGTTGGTTGAGGAACCATTTCTCCAAGTTCACTGATACAACTAGGGGAAAAATGGATGCTAATTGTCTTCAAGAGAATAAAAAGTTGGTGACTGAGCAAGAACATGGTTGATGCATTGCAGAAAAATGAGAGGTTACCCACACAAAGCAAAAGCAGATTACGTAAAGTTGAATGTTCAAAGGAAACTACATGTCTTTGAACACGAGGCCTCGAGTATCGCGCAAAATTTTGGTCCCAAACCTTAAGGATATACCAATCTTGGTGGAGGATACTGAAGATTCACTATTGCCCATTACCAGTGATTTTATGTAATGGTATGATGTACCAGCACCTCTAAAAGGTTAAACTTCATTCTTTCCTTTTCTAGCCATGTGACACGTAGGTTTATTAATGGTGTTTACCAGCACTTTGTCTAAAAAGAACACTGCCCCAACCCTCATTCCACGTCCTCCAGTTTTGTTCATCTTTGAAACTCTATGGTGCACATGACACACAAGGGACTGCAGATGCTACAATCTGGAGCAACAAACAATTTGAAGGACAAACTCAGCAGGTCAAGCAGCATCTGTGTGTTGAAAGGAATGGTCGATGTCTCGTGTCAAAACCCCACATCATGACCGAAAGTGGAGGGGGAAATGGCCAGTGGAAAGTGAATAGCAGAAATGGCGAGACAGAAGCCCAAGCCGATTGGTGGACCGAGGGGTATTTGGAGCCAGGTAGGGGAGGGATACAGCTGGGAGGCAGACAGGTAGATGAGAGATCGAGGCAGACAAGAGGTGGGGGAAAAAATTAATCAGTGAGGAAATGGTTTGCAACTGGGAGTATGGGATGGCTACTGAAGATGCAATTGCTCTACAAATTGGTCGCCTTGTTTGTGGTTTCACATAGGAACCACATAGGGAGTACCGAATGCAGACAAGGTTTGAGGAGTTTCACGTCAATCTTTACCTCACCTGGAAGGGCTTTTTAGATCTCTGGATGGCAGTGAGAGAGATGTAAGAACAAATGTTGTTATTCCCAGGATTTTCAGGGATAAATGCCAGGGAGGCAAGTGCCCGAGTCAATATTTCCTCAGTCTTTCTGGTGCTCGAGTCAATATTTCCTCAGCGTACATTTGTAAAACCTATGAATATAAGACAGGAGCAGGCTATTCTGAAGGAACCAAGAGATACAGAAATAGTACAGGTAAATAGAGTTGGAAGATTAGTCATCAAGAATTACACAGCAGGCTAGAGGATGGCCTACTCTCCTGTTACTATTTATGATCTTACGTGAAACATATGCATTATATTGTGAAGATGCAATTTGTTTTTTAAACAATCAAAATTGAAACAATGGTTTCAATCAACAGGAATATTTAAAAATATTTTATAGACTGACAACTTTGAAAGATAGCTATCAAGACTTTCGGGCTAATATTTTACTGAGAAAATAGAACATCATAAGCAAAGTTTAAATATGTATTTTGTGCTTGACTGGAAAACAAAATGACTTTTGGATGTCAAACACCAAAGCTTTGAGTAGTTGTGCAAAGCCCCTTGGGCAACAGTGACCATACTATGGTGAAATTCTGCATTAGGATGGAAAGTGACATGGCTAATTCAGAGACTAGGGTCCTGAACTTGAACAAAGGAGACTTTGAAGGTACGAGACAGGAATTGGCTAGGATAGACTGGCAAATTATACTTAAAGGGTTGACAGTGGAGATGCAATGGCAAAGATTTCAGATTCAGATTCAACTTTATTGCCATTGTGCAGTGTACAGTACAGAGACAACGAAATGCAATGATTTAAAGACCACATGATGAACTCCAGAAATTGTTCATCCCTGTCTAGCATAAAAATAAAACCAGGAAGGCGGCTCAACCGTGGCTGACGAGTGAAGGCAAGGATAGTGTAAAATGCAAGGGAGAGGCATATAAATTGAGCATGAAAAAAAGCTGGCAGAGAATATAAAAACTGACTGTAAAAGTTTATTTAAGTATGTAAAAAGGAAAAGATTAGTGAAGAGTACTCAAGAAGGTGGCCGTAGAAATTATGGAAGCATTGGTGATAATTTTCCAATGTTCTCTCAACTCTGGATCAATTCCTGTGGACTGGAGGGTAGCCAATGTAACTCCACTTTTTAAGAAAGGAGGGAGAGATAAAACTGGGAATTATAGACCAGTTAGCCTTACATTGGTAGTAGGGAAGACACTGGAGTCGATTATTAATGTTATAGCAGCGTATTTGGAAAGCAGTGAGGCGATCGGTCAATGTCAGCATGGATTTATGAAGGGGAAATCATGCTTGACTAATCTTTTGGAATTTTTTGAGGATGTAACAAGTAGAATGGATCAGGGAGAGCCAGTGGATATGGTGTATCTGGACTTTCAAAAAGCCTTTGACAATGTCCCACACAAGAGATTAGCACATGGTATTGGGGGTAGGTTATTAACATGGATAGAGAACTGGTTGGCAGACTGGAAGCAAAGAATAAGAATTAACGGGTCCTTTTCAGAATGGCAGGCGGTGATTAGTGGGGTGCCGCAAAGCTCGGTGCTGGGACCACAGTTGTTTCCAATATATATTAATGATTTAGACAAGGGAATTAAATGTAATATCTCTACGTTGGCGGATAACACAAAGCTGAGTGGCAGTGTGAGCTGCGAGGAGGATGCTATGAGGCTGCAGGGTGTCTTGGATAGGTTGGGTGAGTGGGCAGATGCATGGCAGATGCAGTATAATGTGGATAAATGTGAGGTTATCCACATTGGTGGCAAGAACTGGAAGGCAGATTATTATCTGAATGGTGTCAGATTATGAGAAGGGGAGGTGCAACGAGGACTGGGTGTGCTTGTACATCAGTCACTGAAAGTAAGCATGCAGGTACAGCAGGCAGTGAAGAAAGCTAATGGCATGTTGGCCTTCATTGCGAGAGGATTTGAGTTTTGGAGCAAGGAGGTCCTACTGCAGTTATACAGAACCCTGGTGAGACCACACCTGGAGTATTGTGTGCAATTGTGGTCTCCTAATTTGAGAAAGAACATTATTGCTAATGAGGGAGTGCAGCGTAGGTTCACCAGGTTAATTCCTGGGATAGCGGGACTGACATACGAAAGAATGGGTCGACTGGGCTTGCATTCGCTGGAATTTAGAAGGATGAGAGCAGATCTTATGGAGCCATAAACATTCTTAGATTGGACAGGGTAGATGCAGGAAAAATGTTCCCGATGTTGGGTGGAGTCCAGAACCAGGGATCACAGTTTAAGAATAAGGGGTAGGCCATTTAGGACTGAGATGAGAAAAAAAACTTTTCTCCCAGAGAGTTGTGAATCTGTGGAATTCTCTGCCACAAAAGGCAGTGCCAATTCACTGGATGTTTTCAAGCGAGTTAAATTTAGCTCTTAGGGCTAAGGGAATCAAGGGATATGGGGGAAAAGCTGGAATGGGGTACTGATTTTGGATGATCCGCCTTGATCATATTGAATGGCGGTGCTGGCTCGAGGGGCCGAATGGCCTTCTCCTGCACCTATTTTCCACGTTACTGACTTTCACAGTAAATTCCAAATACTTTTAGGAAAAAACAAATGCTGTAGGTTTTATGGTTTTCATTTTGTAAAACAAATATCAGATTCAGGGTATTGCCAGACAAAACCCAAATTACATTTTCAGAAAGAACTTGCCTCCAGTCGGTGGCAGTAAAGTCGGATCATTGAAAACATCACATCTGTGGGATCCTGCTGTGCAAATTCTGGCCCTGTACTTTGTTTTATACTGGCAACCACATTTCAAAAAAGCTTGAAAGCCTGCGAATCGCTCAGTCATGGCCTGTAGGTTATAAGATTATTTCTCTTTCTCGGAGAAATGCAGTTTGGTCACGTTTCTTAGATTTAAACATATTTCTATCCAATACCTATTTCACCCCAGTTGTTTGTTTTCCATTTCTCTCAATAAAGGTGTTGGCCAAAAGCACTACTCCCTTCTCAGCAAACGTTTCTGACTTTAACTTTGGACTCAACATAAAATTTAACAGTTCACCAACCCATGGTTTCTATTTATATAAAAACTGCCAAGTTCATCTGCAAGTCATCCATCTGTAATGCTAACTCACCAATTGCACTTTCAACCACAATAATTTACTGGGTGTTCCTTACTGTTCTAAATTCCAACGTTATGTTCCTTAGTTTCTTCTTCAAATTCCCTCTTTAACCTATCAAGCAGTTGGCTTCATCAAAAGCTTTTCTATCAAGTTACCCAACTAAGTCTCACCCTATCGGAGATTTTTCCCTTGGCCTATTCCTCACAACTCAAAATATTATTATTCAATTTTTCTTAAATCAGATTACAATGCTTCCCCCCCCCCCCCCCCCCCCCCCAAGTCAGATGACAACGTTTGACCCAATATGATCCATTGCCCAATTAGAATATTCACAATCCCAAGAGTGTGCCTTTACTTCATTCTCTCTTATTTCTGCTCCACCCAGAAAAGTTTTTACAGGCACACGGATATATTCACCGAATTCTAAGAATCACATAGAACAGAAACAGCCCTTCAGCCCATCAAGTTTGTTCCAACCATAAAGCACCAATTTATACTAATACCACATTATTTTCTCAGTCCTATCAATTCCCATCATATTCTCCCACTCACCTACAGACTAGAGGCAATTTTTACTGCAACTTACCAACATGCAAGTCTTTAAAATGTAGGAGGAAATATGAGCATCAGGGGGAAACCCATGTAATTACAGGGAGGACATGCACATTCTACACTGACAGTGAGGCCAGGATTGCGTCTGGGTCATTGCAGCTGTGAGACTGCAGTTCTTTTAGTTGCATCATTGTGCCATTTAATCATTAACTATTTAAACTTTGACTCCGTGTCCTCAAAGCTGTAAATGATCATTTGTGTCCTCTACTAAATTATCGATAATTTTCATAATTCTGCCGCAATCCCAAGATATTTTTTGCATGGGATTTCCACCAATGACCTGCACCCCTGGACCTCTTCTCTGAAACCTTAGTAGATTGTTCATCGCCTCTCATATCTTGAGGTTTCAATTGTTTGCCTTGGTCTATAAATGCCAGTTGATAATGTTAACAGGTTCTGCTGTTCCAATTAAATCTTAAACTTTCGTCAAAGCTACCTTTGCAAATGAATTGGTTTCTACCAAATTCATCCAGTAATACAGATGAGTCTCTTTCCATTGAATTAGGTTTACCAGAACATGCACAAATTGCCGGCATTCAATGCAAAGATAATTTGCAACTAACGACCAATCCTATTTGACATCTGAATTGGAATGGTGTCTTCAGCTGACTCTGAAGTAGCTCTGCTCTGCTCTTCTGTTCTGTTCTTCCTTCATTCGGTTTATTTTACATTCAAACGGCATACTTTACCAGGGTTTTTAAACATTAATCCTGCTGCAATACGTTTGTCAATAATTGTCAGGATCTTTCTGACTGCCATTTAACTTTGTGCAAAAGAACAAAGTTGAGGACTCTAAATTATGCATTTTGCAAATCCTTCCATCTTGACAACACTGGTAAAGTGTTAGAAAGGTTAGACAGAATTATATAAATTTTTCAGCATTGAACCAAACTGCCTAGCAGAATTGGTGTTTATGCAACAATGGAATCTCCTTCAACTGCACTTGACCTCACTGTGTTAAGTTATCTTAACCCTTTCTGATCTTTATCTTCCACATAAAGGCAGCCATCATAGTTGATTCCTTAATTAATCCATGGTATTTCCAATCAGCACTCACTGAGATTTAAGGATGCCAAGGTTCACAGTAAGACTTCACACTATTTACTTTTGCAATTTTCCTTGAGGTCACTGCAGCTAACTTTCTTTTCAATTTCTAAAGAATGTAAGTTTGATATCAACTCCACATAGACTATTTTTGACATGCAGGAGGATAATTTAGAGTTATAGGCCACCCACTGTTGTATCATCTGCAAACTTGCTAATCTTGACATGTACATTCTCATCCAAAGTATTGATATAGATGACAAACAGTAATGGGACCAGCATCAAACCCTGATACCACTATTCACAGGCCTCTGGTCCAAGAAGCAAATTGGAAGCAACTTTTACCACCACCCTCAGCTTCCTTCCATGAAGCTAATTCTAAAACAATTGAAATAATTTCTCTCTTATTCAAGATGGTTATAATTCCGTTTCGTTTAGAGATACAGCATGGAAATAGGCCCTGCAGCCCACCAAGACACCTGCTCACACTAGTTCTGTAATCTTACTTTCACATTCAGTCTCTAGACACCAGGGGAAACTCACCGAAACCAATTAACCTACAAACCAACGTGTCTTTGGGATGAGAGAGGAAATAGGAGCATTTGGTTAAAACCCATGAGGTCACAGGGAGAACGTGCAAACTCCACACAAGGTCAGGATCAAACCAGGTGTCTGGCGCTGTGAGGCAGCAGCTCTACCAGCTGCTCCATCCTGCAATTTTAAATGGTGAAGCAGCATTTACCTATATTTAATAGTTAAGTATTTTAAGCATAAATAGCCAATTCTCACATCTGAAAAGCGATCTATGCATAATTAGTTTCCTAAATAAAGATTTTTTTTAAATAAATAAAAACCGGTAATTTGTTAAATTCTGTTAGGCAGTGGTCACAATAAGAAACAATTAATAACTTTCTTTTCAACTTTACAGTATTTATAGCATTTTGTCTGGTTATAATTAAGCAAATTTGGCCATTAAAAGTTCTATTTATTCTGGTTTTAAGTTTAAAAAAAGTCAGTTTTTAACCTAGCTTTTATTTTTTCGCAGGTAAATGGACAGGAAAGCTAGAAATTCTAGTGTTGCCTGGTTTGTGACACCGGGCTAAAATTCTAACATGACCAAAATTAAATGGAACTATTTTTTTACTACATTTCTAGTTTTTATATTCGTTTCCATACTTGCGTATTTTGTCATATCTTGCCTTGAACATCCTTTTCCACAATATGAACAGTATAATTGCAGCAGATATTGTTCTGCAATTTTAAATGGCGAAGCAACAGCACTTCAGCTTGGAGAAGATTGTGAAAAGGAGAAGACAAAAATATTCCACATTCAGATTCCAAATCCAATTGACTGTTCCAGAATCAAACAAGACCTTCACTTCATAACAAGTTCGATGTCACAAGAAGAAGATAACTATCCTCTCGCATACATTATTACTATCCACAAAGAATTTGATATGTTTGTTAAACTATTGCGAGCAATTTATAGACCACAGAATTTGTACTGCATCCATGTTGATAAAAAGTCACCAGAAGATTACAAAAGAAAGGTGAAAAGTTTATCGGATTGCTTTCATAACATCTTTCTGGCTTCAAAAATGGAACACGTTGTTTACGGTGGATTCTCACGCCTACAGGCAGATATAAACTGCATGAAAGATCTTGTAAACTCAACAATTGCGTGGAAGGAAGTTATCAATCTCTGCGGACAAGACTTTCCAATAAAAACTAATCGGGAAATTATCTGGTACATAAGGAACAAATGGGGAGGCAGGAACATCACACCGGGAATACAACAGCCATTGCATATGAAATATAGGACAGAGTACAGTTACAAGGAAGAGATTAAAAATGGTGAAGCCCAAATTTTTCGACTCAATCATAGAAAAGCTGCACCACCATTGGAGCTCACTATTTATTTTGGAACTGCATACTATGTACTTACAAGACAATTTGTGCAATTTGTTCTGGAGGATGCACGTGCAATTGCTCTTCTCGAGTGGTCTCGTGATACATACAGCCCTGATGAACATTACTGGGTGACACTGAACCGCTTAAAAGGTAAGCTCCGTAAAGATAAGTCATTTGACTGTTTACAAGCTACTAAGGGTATCTCACAAGTCACATTTGAAGGTGAATTTCAGAAACATCGAAACATAGAGAATAGGTGCAGGAGTAGGCCATTCGGCCCTTCGAGCCTGCACCGCCATTCAATATGATCATGGCTGATCATCCAACTCCGTATCCCATCCCTGCCTTCTCTCCATACCCCCTGATCCCTTTCGCCACAAAGGCCACATCTAACTCCTTCTTAAATATAGCCAATGAACTGGCCTCAACTACCTACTGTGGCAGAGAATTCCACAGATTCACCACTCTCTGTGTAAAAAATGATTTTCTCATCTCGGTCCTAAAAGACTTCCCTCTTATCCTTAAACTGTGACCCCTAGTTCTGGACTTCCCCAACATCGGGAATAATCTTCCTGCATGAGTGGAAAGCAAGTCCAGTTTCTTTCAAGAAAAATTGCCATCATTACTACTACTGTTTCTCTTCTTTTTGAAAGTAAATGTTTATTTGATAAATAGAAAGCTATGGTCAAAAACTTTAAGCTGCAATCTTAGGCTTTCTAAAACTGCGCCAAATGTAAAGCATGTATGAACCACATAGCAGAGATCACTTCACCTTTAGGTGGCAAACCTCACCAAGATAAACTCAAATTTTAATTCAGTCAAATTAATTTGAAAATAAGTTTTTAATATCTTGTTGAGATAGTTTTCCAATCGTATGAGAAATGATGAAAGGAAAGAGACCATGGAAATAAATTACTTTAACCTGTACATAGCAGGTGCATAATTACCAAGGCAAATTTCCTGATCTTGATATCAAAATCTATTCTATGCTTTGATCACATAGGAAATTTGCTTTCAATTAGAAATTAGCACAAAGTTAGCATATTCAGAAATATTTCAAAAAAAAACTTAAATGGAGGTTGCCTTCAAATTTGGACTAGAGATGTACTGTTGCCAAATGATGCTTAATCTGAAATACAACTAATGAAACTGATACTCCACGTATCGAAGTGAGCATGTTCTTTCAGAGTAAAAGAGAAACATTTTCACTTCCAATTGTGGTTCCCTTCTAAAAGAATTGTGCACCATTAACAAACAGCCCTCAACTACATAGCAATTGAATTCAAAAGGCACAAAGAGCTGAAGGAACTCAACAGGTCAGGCAGTATCTCTGAAGGACATGGAGAGGTGACATTTTGGGTCAGGACCCTTCTTTAGAAATGTTACCTATTCATGCCCTCCAGAGATACTGTCTGACCTGCTGTTCCTCCAGCATTTTGTGTTTTTTGGTCAAGATCCCAGCCGCTGTACTTCCTTGCCTTGACATTCAATTTGCTTGTGGTCCTCTTTGCCAGCGTACAACAGAGGCTGCAATAATTATTCCTGGACTCTACTGCTGTGTATTAGTGACGATTGCCACATTTCTTCCTTACTAATCAGTGCCAATCCAAACACCAGATTTACCACACTCTCCCAAAAACATTCATTGCAACCTGTCTCAGCAATAATATTGGCAATCCAACATTTAAAAAAAGTCTTGAATGACTGCATGCAAACACAGATCAGGCCCATTACAATAATTCAGTGCAACTGCTCCTCAAGGGTGATGGGGGAGGGGAGAAGGGGCGAGGAGGTCATAAAACTAATACTTTCCAAATTTTCATATATATTGCACTACAGCATCCTTCCGTGTTACATTTATAAATCCTCAAAGATCCTAGCAAAATGGCAGGCGCAATTATAATTTCTCTCGACTTCTTTCCTCAGTTCGACAAATCTATGACAAGCTCAATACAACTGATCCCCACGTTACAGCCATTTAGGTAATACAAATTGATTCATACCAAGTTCACAAATCCCCCAAAATGTGTGTGAAAAACAAGTAAATAAGATCAACACATTTATTTTGTTTCAACTGTCATTTCTTGATATGTGCATGTGGCGCAGTTTCAGGTTACGCCCGATTTCAACCTCCCCACTTCCTCATTCTAGTTGTTATAGCATTTCTTTTTTTTTTTTTTAAGTCTCAGGACACTGCATAACTTGTGTATTTTTAGAAGATATTTATGCACAAATACTGGCACAAGCAATCAGCATTATCGTTAGGGGACCACCAGAAGCACAATAACCTAATTTAAACCACTGCCCTATCTTCCCAGGGTAACCGACTCGTTAATTCCAACTATCATGTCTTGGCTGATGAAATGCTTCCGCCAGACACAGTAAAAACAAGTTCACCACAATGGTTTCCTCTGTAGTTTTTTTTTTTTTTTTTTTTTTTTTTTTTTTTTTTTTTAAAAACGAGGGGTAGAACTTGCAATGCAGCTTTTCCTGTTGTTTCTGTCAGAATGATACCGATGTCCTAGTAAATGTCCCTATTGCTAGAATAGTGTTACTTACAAACTATTTCATGGGACTTTAATTATGGTTTAGAATTCTGTTTAATTCACCATCACAATGATACTACAGATTCAGGCCTCAGGGAAACTTTTATTCTTAATATTACTTCAACATTCAACAATTTTTGTTCCTTTGTGGCCTCCCAACTTGTTTATTTAATATTATCTATTTTGATTCCATGGTCTCACACAATTGATACATGAGCAGCCAATGGGCTACTAATCTGGAGAAATAAGATTAAACCTTACATCTATTGAATTTCAATACAAATATAAATAAATAAAAATTTAATTTCATTAAATGCATTAAAGCTGGTATAAGTAAAGTGACCAAAAAAAGGATCAACAGTCATGAAAATCCCTCGTAATCGTAAGGAAAAAAAGCCTACCACCCTTTTTCAGCCAGCCTAAGTGTCATGCCAGATCTACTGAAACGTGTCTGTCTCTCAACTATTCAACAAATTAGTTCTCCCACATGGATGGGAGCATCAACCAATCCAATCGGTGTAGATGGTGCGTGCCAATTGCTCGTTAGCCAAAAATCCTGCTTCCATGATGCATGTCTATGTTCCAGATCCTCAAACACTCCCAAGGTGCTAAACTCAAACTTATCCAGAAATCTCACCCCACACCACTCCCCCAAGAACCTACACAGCCCTTCTTCCTCAACATCACAGATCCCAAACTTTGCATGTTCCACAATGGTATAGCAAATGAACAAAAAGTTGGTGCCAATTTAATAGCACCCAGTTAAAAGACACTACTGTGGTACCTATGAATTCCTTGGCCACAATGTTTGCTTTTGTCATCAACGGAACAGGTCTTCTTTTTACACTGTAATTTTTATCTGGATACTTTGAGAGTACTTGCTATGTAAGTAAAACTCTGCAATATAATGTATTTCTCAAAGATGCACCCAATTCAACCCCAAATGTTTCATGGGATGGTGATGTTCGTGCAGTTGTGTGGGCACCCCATGCAGGACCAACATCTGATGGTTGTAAAGGTAAGCACAAGATAATGTATACAACTGTTTTTTTGTTAGAACCCATTAAAAGTGTGCGTATGGCATTCGCATCTATCTTGTGCAACTAGGAACTGCAGGGACAAAGAGATATGTATAAAACCAATGACAAGCAGAGTCGCCAACCCAAAACAACAACTATTCTTTTTCTCCAGAGATGCTGCCTGATCCCCAGAATTACTCCAGCATTCTCCATTCTGACAATCTCCATTTCTGTCAATTTCAAAATTACTCATTTGGATACAACAAAATCTATCCACACCTTTCCTACTGCAAAGAAAAGTAACTTTGAATAAGATTAGCAATCTGATTGGAGAGCCAACTACTAATCACCATAGAAAATTAGATAGTGTCAACAGGTCTTCGCACCCTGCCTACTTTTTTATTTTTGCCTTTTCACTATTCTAAGGTTCATTTCTATAATCACTCACCGTACTCTCAAATTGGGAGGTATATAGCCTAACAAAGATATAGACACAAAATGCTGGAGTAACTCAGTGGGACAGGCAGCATCTCTGGAGAGAAGGAATGGGTGACGCTTCGGGTCGAGACTGTTGGAACTTTTTCTTTTGAATAGTGTCCACATTTCTTCATTCCTCTTCAGAAAGAAATGGGTTATGAAAGCCTGCTATGGAATATCAGATTAGTACAAGATAATGAATATCAGACAATTACTTTTCCAGGCCCTATCCCCGAACTCTTCCTCCGCTACATTGACGACCGCATTGGTGCTACCTCCTGCACCCATGCAGAACTCACTGACTTCATCAATTTCACGACTAATTTTCATCCTCCACTCAAATTCACTTGGACCATCTCAGACATCTCCATTTCTCCATCTCAAAAGCGCTTGAACAATTTGTTGCAATCTACCGTTTCTAGATCTCACCGTCTCCATCACAGGAGACAGACTATTGACCGACATCTACGACAAACCCGACATCTACTACAAACCCACCGGCTCCCACAGCTACCTCGACCACATCTTCCCACCCTGCTTCCTGTAAAGATTCTATCCCCTACTCCCAATTCCTCCGTCTACACCCAGGCTGAGGTTTTCCATACCAGGTCATCGGAGATGTCCTCATTCTTTAGGAAACGGGGATTCCCCTCTTCCATTGTAGATGAGGCTCCCACTGGGATCTCCTCGATATCCTGCAGCTCCACTCTTGCTCCCCCTCCCCCCCCCCCCCCCCATTCGTAACAAGGACAGAGTCCCCCTTGTCCTCACCTTCCACACAGTCAGCCGTCGTATACAGCAGATAATCCTCCAACATTTTCACCACCTCCAACAGGATCCCACTACTGGCCACATTTTCCCATCTTTACCCCTTTCTGCTTTCCGCAAAGACAGTTGCCTCCGCAACACCCTGGTCAACTCATCCCTTCCCACCCCCTCCCCAGGTACTTTCCCCTGCAGCCGCAGGAGACGCAACACCTGTCCCTTTACCTCCCCCCATCGACTTCATCCAAGGACCCCGACAGTCTTTCCAGGTGAGGCAGAGGTTCACTTGCACTTCCTCCAACTTCATCTACTGTATCCGCTGTTCCAGCTGCAAGTCCTGTACATCAGCGAGACCAAGTGCAGGCTCGGCAATCGTTTTGCTGAACACCTCCGCTTAGTCCACCTTAACCTACCTGATCTACCAGTTGCTCAGCACTTTAACTCCCCCTCCCATTCCCAATCTGACCTTTCTGTCCTGGGTCTCCTCCATTGTCAGAGCACAATGGATATTGTCAGAGCCCAGCACAAATTGGAGGAACAGCAATTCATATTTCGCTTGGGTAGCTTACACCCCAGCGGTATGAACATTGACCTCTCCAACTTCAAATAACCCTTGCTTTCCCTCTCTCTCCATCCCCTCCCATTCCCAATTCTCCCACCAGTCTTACAGTCTCCGACTACATTCTCTCTCTGTCCCGCCCACTCCCCTAACATCAGTCTGAAGAAAGGCCTCGACTCGAAATGTCACCCATTTCTATCTCTCCAGAGATGCTGCCTGTCCCGCTGAGTTACTCCAGCTTTTGTGCCGTGACATCATCCTTACTCAATAAAGCAACAACTCCCTCCTCATTTACCCCACCACTATCTCTCCTGAAACATCTGTACTCTGAAACATTACCTTCCAGTTCTGCACCTCTGTTAACCAGGTTTCTGCAATGGCTACAACATCCCAGTCACATGGGTAAGGGCCTTACCCTTCAAAGATTAAATCGTGCTTCCTTGCTCCCCGTCTTTTTCCTGCCTATTCCATCCATTGAGCCTTTATCACCTTCTGTACCGACTTCCAGCCTCTCATCTGCCCATATCCTGCTTAAGATTCCTCCATCCCCACCCCCCCGCCAATCTTATTTAACCAACCTGTGTAGCACTAGCAAATCTGATATCTCCCTTATCTTCCTGTTCCTACCCTCACTAGCACGTGGCATTGTAAGCAATCCAGAAAACATTACCCTGGAGATTTGCTTTTAATCCTTTTACCCAACTCTCCATACTCGTATTGCAGTACCTCATTCCTTTTCCTACCCATGTCATTTGTACCACATGCACAACGACTACCGGCTGCTCACTCTCCTCCTTGAGAATGTCAAGCAGCCACTCCGAGACATGCAGGACCCTGGCACCTGGGAGACAGCACACCACCCTGGAGTCCCGACTGCTGCCACAGAACCTCATGTCTGCACCCTTAACTAAAGAAACCATCAGTTTTATTTGAACCAGCTCAGCATCTGCACTGTAAAATAATGAGTCTTTATTTTTCAGGATATTACAGAAATGATATTTGTGTATATGGCCTAAGAGATCTAAAGTGGATCGTTCGACAACCAGCCATGTTTGCCAATAAGTTTGAACAGACGACAAATCCTCTCACAGTGGCATGTTTGGAGCAATGGCACAGGGACCGTGTACTCAATGAAACTTCAGAAACTATACCGCTGCACTGGCACCTGGATGATTAAGATATTATAAGTAAAATCCACTAATTGGGTATGCAATTGTTAAAATATACCAATGGTTTGGCAGTTTATCCGTCTGGAGTCCAAGTGGCATATGCAGCCCAAAGCACAGACTGGAGTTGGTCTCGTCGAAACTCACTGTACTCGTTTATCACTTCCTAAATCACCGAGCTCACTGGAAAATTATACTGCTGTGCAACATGCAAGAATAAATAAAATAAAAGTCTGCTTGTGTATAAATATGACTTGCATTCAATAGCCCAGAAAATTGACTAACCAGCACAACCAAAGTCCTAAATGTAGCAAATTATCAGTTACATTGCACACACAATGAAGAACAACAATTGACAGCATGTCAGGAAGAGGAGGGGGGGGGTAGCTCTGTGAGGGATGGAATTCAGTCCCTTGTGAGGGAAGACATAGGGACTGACGAGGTAGAATCACTGTGGATTGAGTTGAGAAATTGTAAAGGCAAGAAGACACTAATTGGTGTTATTTACAGACCCCCAAATAGTAGCCGGGATGTGTGGTGTAAGTTGCAGCAGGAGTTAAAACTGGCATGTAACAAAGGTAATGCCACTGTGGTGATGGGGGATTTCAATATGCAGGTAGACTGGGAAAATCAGGTTGTTTCAGGACCCCAAGAAAGAGAATTTGTAGAATGCCTCCGAGATGGATTCTTAGAGCAGCTGGTAATGGAGCCGACCAGAGAAAAGGCAATTCTGGATTTAGTGTTGTCCAATGAACCAGATATGATAAGTGGTAAAGGAACCGCTTGGAGGTAGTGATCATAATATGATTAGTTTTAATCTGCAATTTTAGAAGGAGAACGTTAAATCGGAAGTGGCAGTGATGCAGTTGAACAAAGAGGACTATGAAGGCGTGAGAGGGGAGCTGGCCAAAGTAGACTGGAAAGGGATCCTAGCAGGAATGACGGTGGAACAGCAATGGCAGGAATTTCTGGGCATAATCGGAAGACACAGGATCATTTCATTCCAAAAAGGAAGAAAGATTCTAAGTGGAGTAGGAGGCAACCGTGGCTGACAGGAGAAGTTAGGGATAGAATAAAACTAAAAGAAAAGATGTATAACACAGCAAAGAGTAGCCGGAAACCAGAGGATTGGGAAACTTTCATAGGACAACAGAAGGAAACAAAACGGGCAATACGGGCTGAAAAGATGAAGTATGAAGGGAAGCCGGCCAGGAATATAAAGAAGGACAGTAAAAGCTTCTTTAGATATGTTAAGGGAAAAAGAGTAGCAGTCAAATGTGGGTCCCTTGAAGGCAGACACGTGTGAAATTATTATGGGCAACAAAGAAATGGCAGAAGAGTTGAATAGGTACTTCGGATCTGTCTTCACTAAGGAAGACACAAACAATCTCCCAGATGTACTGGAAGACAGAGGATCTAAGGGGGTAGAGGAACTGAAATAAATTTTCATTAGGCGAGAAATAATATTAGGTAGGCTAATGGGTCTGAAGGATGATAAATCCCCTGGGCCTGATGGTCTGCATCCCAGGGTCCTCAAGGAGGTGGCTCTAGAAATAGTGGACGCATTGGTGATCATTTTCCAATGTTCTATAGATTCAGGATCCGTTCCTGTGGATTGGAGGATAGCTAATGTTATCCCACTTTTCAAGAAAGGAGCGAGAGAGAAAACGGGGAATTACAGACCAGTTAGCCTGACTTCGGTGTGGGAAAGATGCTGGAGTAAATTATTATAGAGGTCATAATGGGGCATTTGGATAGCAGTAAAAGAATGAGTCCAAGTCAACATGGATTTATGAAAGGGAAATCATGCTTGACTAATCTTCTGGAATTTTTTGAGGATGTGACAAGTAAAATGGATGAAGGGGTGCCAGTGGATGTAGTGTATCTAGACTTTCAGAAAGCCTTCTGGTGAGACCACATCTGGAGTATTGTGTACAGTTTTGGACTCCTAATTTGAGGAAGGACATCCTTGTGATTGAGGCAGTGCAGCGTAGGTTCACGAGATTGATCCCTGGGATGGCGGGACTGTCATATGAGGAAAGATTGAAAAGACTAGGCTTGTATTCACTGGAGATTAGAAGGATGAGGGGTGATCTTATAGAAACATATAAAATTATAAAAGGACTGGACAAGCTAGATGCAGGAAAAATGTTCCCAATGTTGGGCAAGTCCAGAACCAGGGGCCAGTCTTAGAATAAAGGGGAGGTCATTTAAGGCTGAGGTGAGAAAAAACTTTTTCACCCAGAGAGTTGTGAATTTATGGAATTCCCTGCCACAGAGGGCAGTGGAGGCCAAATCACTGGATGGATTTAAGAGAGAGTTAGATAGAGCTCTAGGGTCTAGTGGAGTCAAGGGATATGGGGAGAAGGCAGGCATGGGTTATTGATAGGGGACGATCACCATGATCACAATGAATGGCGGTGCTGGCTCGAAGGGCCAAATGGCTTCCTCCTGCACCAATTATCTATATTTCTATGTTTCTATTAACTGCAGATGCTGGAAAATCAAAGGTAAACAAAAATGCTGGAGAAACTCAGCGGGTGAGGCAGCATCTATGGAGCGAAGGAAATAGGCAACGAAAAGGGTCTGAAGAAGGATTTCGGCCCGAAACTTTACCTATTTCCTTCACTCCATAGATGCTGCCTCACCCGCTGAATTTCTCCAGCATTTTTGTCAACAATCCACTGCAACTTTGTGTAACATGCACTGTATATTCTGCCAAGACTTCTCCATGAGCATCCATGATTCATATCATATTCAGCAGTTTTGTTTGTGGATATCATGAAAGGTGTAAACATATGTATATTTGGGCAACAGATTTGCCAGCTCGTCAAATGTTATTAAAAACTATGCCCCCCCTGTACTGAAGGGGTATTGAATTGCTGGAAGACAACCCAAGGCATTCTACCAGAATCCAGTTAAAATGTATCCCTCGACAATTAAAACAGATTAACTATTTATCTTCACACGAGATATGCACCATATGCTGATGCGTTGCTCGAGCTTCCTTCAACTCTCAACATTGACAACCTCTTTTTCAGATGCTTGTCTGGCCTCCCTTTTAATGCAGTACTATTTGCTTCAACCACACCCCATGGCGGTGAATTCAATGCTCTCACCACACTTTGGATAAAGAGCTTTCTTCTGAATTACCTACATCATTTGTAGGTATCTAATATCTATTGCCTGCAGCTATGTTCTTCACAGCAAGCGAAAACATTCTCTCAAAAGATTCAAAAAGCAGTATCAGAATTAAAGATTTCCTTACCCAAAGAAATTGACTCTATAACTCAAGTCAACTCCTTGATCGTTTTAAATTATAAAAATTACTTATCAAACCATCTTTAATCGTTCTGCAAGTCATGTTTGAGGTTATCCTTGCAATTTAACCTATAACAAGTGTGGTATTGAATTGTTGAATTATAATGCACTGCCTCCTAGGTCGTACAGTGGTAAAAACTGAACTTTGAATACCAGTGACAGTCCGCACAAGACCAATACATTGGAAACCACTGCCTGCACGTTTTAGTAATCCTCCTTGGCATAGAAGAGGACATTGATAATTTTGCACTAGTTGTTGGTAATTAAGAAATAGAGATATGTTCAAAAAAATGAGGCAGAGAGAAGAAAGCTATACATCAGAATTGTATAACATTCATCATGGGAAAAATGTTAGAAGCTATGACAGAATAGTAGGCTACTTAAAAACTGCAAGGCAATCTTGCAAGGTCAATTGAGTTTTGTGATAGGAAGAGCATATCTGATCAATTTAATGGAGTTTTTTTCTAATTAATTTATGCTGTGGATAAAACGTATCATACTTGGATTTCCAGAAGACATGTGGCAAGCATCCACAAAGTTTATTATGGAAAATAACAGCTCATGGTGTATGAAGTAACATATTGGCTTGCATAGATGGCTGGCTGGCTTACAGCAAATAAGAAAAAAGCATATTTTTCTGGTTGGCACTGGTAACAAATTATGTGCCAAAAAGATCAGAGCCAGGCTTCATCGGATTACAATTTAAATAAATTACTTGGCTGAAAGCATTGAAGATGGGTTTGCTGACTTTGCTAATGACACAAAGGTGAGCAGGACAGTACAGTGTGAAGAGGACCTAAGGAAACTCCAAAGGGATAGAGAAAGGTTAAATGAAGGGGCAAAGATTTTCCAAATGGAATGTAACATGGGAAATGTGACGTTTTGTCAGGAAAAGTTAAAAAGGAAACAATATCTAAATGCCAATGCATGACTCACAAAAAGGCAAATACAGGTACAGCAACTCTGCCACCAATAGGAGGGTATAGGGAGGTGCAGGGATGCCTTGCAGGTCAGAGCAATCAACATTGTGGGGAACCACTGAAGGCCTGTGAAAGTGGGAGAGGATTAGTGTGGATACATTTTGGACATGCTGGGTGAGAAAGGCAATCAGGATCAGGGAAAGATTTGTATACTGGCAGAATTACTGAATGCCGAGAGAATAAGTGGAAAGAAAGAAACTGAATCAACAGTGATCTGAAAAGCTAAAATTGAATGTACCATTGGAAAGATGGAAATAATGATATTAGTGATGACAAGGGCTGATGAGAAGATGTAACTGAGTATTTAACAAGACAGAAGGTTTGAAGGGGAAGGATACAATGGACACAATTGTTTTCCACAACTATGAATAGTTACAGGTTTATTGCACACATTCTATGTTTGCTGGAACACAACTTTCAATGAATTACCTTGTGGCAAACTTGAGTCTTTATCTCCTTCATAGCACGGTCCGAGAAGACACACCCACAAGCACGTAGATAGCAAAATCTGTCAGGAAATCAGTCAGATTATAAACTGCAAACATTGTGTCAGTCTACAAAGAGTTTTAATAAGATACAGAATTCTCTGGTTTTAAATAAATGACTTTTACTTTAAATTAATTGGCAAAACATCCTCCAGGTGAACATTTACCACTTTTGATGAAAAAGTCACACATTGCATGAACACCATGAAAAACATAACATCAGATTAAATCAACCTTTAAACAATATTATCATTCATCTCAGCTTTTTTTTTTTTTTTTAATTTAAAGTTAGGCATGAAAATATTTACAATTTTAGCACATTACAGCAAAAATGAGCCAATATTACACATATCGCAAGATGACAACATTTAACATGTGAAACACTTGTAATATCATTACAGCGTCAAATTATACAGCTCAATTTCCTACATGATTGGATTATAACCTTTTAACACCCAACCCAGGTCACTGTTGAGGAAATGAGCTGTTTGAGCTCACAACAGGATGAATGTTAGATCAGGCCAACAGTGAGGGGGCACAATGGTACAGAGGTACAGTTGCTGCCTTACAGTTGCAGAGACCCCAGTTCAATGCTGACCGGGTACTGTCTGCACGGAGATTATACGTTCTCCTCATAACCTGCATGGGTTTTCCCCAGGAGCTTCAGTTTCCTCCCACACTCCAAAGATGCACAGGTTTGTAGGTTAATTGGATTGGTAAAATTGGTAATTGTGTTAATGTGCGGGGATCGCTGGTTGGCGCAGACTCGGTGGGCCGAAGTGCCTGTTTCCGGGCTGTATCTCTATACTAATCACCCTCCCTGCCTCCAATCTACAAAAAATGAATATTGGGGGATCCACTCTTTTATTATTAACAAACAATACTGCCACTAAAATACAATTAGTGTGTGAATTCACAATCTCTGGAATAAATATTGGCTGAAATTTTAGTTCTTTGGATAGCTAAAATTTAAGGCGTTAGAAACCAAATCTCTCTCAAATAAAGCAATTTAAGCCATTGACAGACTTTAGAGATACAGCACAGAAACAGGGCCTTTGCCCATCGAGTCCACGCCGACCAACATTCACCCCGTACACTAGCACTATCCTATACTGGAGACAATTTATAATTTTACCAAAGCAAATTAACCTACAAACCTGTACGTCTATGGAATGTGGAAGGTAACTGGAGCACCCGGACTAAAGCCACACGTTATTAGAAAGAACATACAAACTCCATCACAAACTTCACCTATTCCTTCGCTCCATAGATGCTGCCTCACCCGCTGAGTTTCTCCAGCATTTTTGTCTACCTTCCAGCATCTGCAGTTCTTTCTTATACAAACTCCATACACAGAGCACCTGTAGTCAGGATCGAACCCGGTCTCTGGTGCTGTAAGGCGGCAGCTCTAACACTATGCCACCCATTATTACACCAGGGATAGTAGTCAGCTTATTAATTTATTTTATTAATTTACATGGAGAAACATTGTAGCCTTCATGATGCAGAGCAGTAATGCTGAAAAAAACTGCATGACAGAAACAGATATTTGTCTGAAGAAAGAAAACTGGAAATGAACTAATGTAATTATTCAAAAGGACACAACATGGTTTTTTTTAAGTTTCCAAAAGTATACCAAATGGAATAATAGTTATTAAATAACCAAAAAGTATAAGATAGAAAAATTATCCTTAGTGCAACTTGTCCCAATGGTCACTTCAAGAGCAACACAGCGCACACACAAGAGAGATCGCAATAAATTTGTTTCACTATACCAAATATTCACCGAGCTTGGATACTGTTAGTCAAATACAATTGTGTCTTGAACCTACAATTTTAACATCAATTTTAACAAAGATAAATCAAACTCAGACAACTCACTTCTGTCGTCCATTCATTTCCAACCCAACTACGGGACAGATGAAAGCAGCACGGTGCAGATCTTCAAATTTGTCACCCTTCGTGTTGGCATTGTCACCTTTCCAGACTGGATTATCGGTCAGATTTAGCTCCTTCACATCCTTTGGATCATAAAACGTACAGAAGAATTAGTGCAAAATATCTCATGTAATCAATTATTTCCCAATAAAGGGGTAAGTTATGTCAACTGTCTTCTATGAATAGATAGATAGTTCTAGCCTTGTTCAAATTCAAATTTATTTCAAATATAGTAATATATACATCATTAATAACATTTACCTCACTGCTTCCAAGGACATTAGACAGCCAAAGAAGCATGCATGCAAATATAACATTATGTTTTAAGGAGAAAAATTGCAATTGCCTCCCAGTCTTCATGCAACAGTTCTGAAACTCAATAGTCTGACTAAAACCCTGTCAAAAGTTCATAAGTCCTAAGAGCAGAAGCACAGGCACAGCAGAAGAACCCCACATTTGGGAGAGCAAAAGAGAAAGCAGCTTCAAGAATGGTACACAGTTAGAAAATGAATCAGTGCCACTCAAGCAAGCAGGAACAGATAATAGCATGGGCCAGAACCATATTTTGCTACAAAATAATGATTTAGAACCAAAGGCTTACTTAAAAAATTCTAACCAAAAATTAACATTTCTAATTTACAACTGATTAAAAAATGCAGCATCAATTTGGATTTAAAAGAATTGTTGAATATCATTAGACTTTAAATTGAAGACTGGTTGTCAAAATGATAGCACAGATATTTGGTATAAGTGGTCACATTACCAAATGCTCAATAAAACAGATTAGTTAACAACTGTGCCTATATTGCCCAAATTCAGTTTCACATCAGATGAGATAGCCTCAAAGATCTCTGCCTCGGTTACCATACCTTTCATAGTTATCATAGAACCTCTACTGGGGAGATGTCACATTACATCAGGAGCAGTATTATATTTTGACGGTATACATGTTTATCTTTTAAATACTGCCACCTTAATTTGTACATTAGCACACAATGAATAAAGACCAAAATATCTTGTACAATTGCCTCATTTGTTTTGATTATTGAGAAGAAAGCAGGGAGTGGGGGAGGAGGTGGGGTGAATGCAGTCAGAAGCAAGGTTGGCATTTATTCCTCATTGATATGCTTCCTCAAGATGATAGTGACATTCTTCTTGAATCTTTGCAGATTGAATGAAAAAGGGAAATTCAGAATAGTTGCGAGGCTGGTTGCTCTGCATTTTTAACAGCAATAAAAATAGAAAAAATGAACATAATCACATTCATAAGTTCTAGGAGCAGAATTAGGCCATTCAGCCCATCCAGTCTACTCTGTCCTTCAATCATGGCTGATCTATCTTTCCCTCTCAACCCCATTCTCCTGCCTTCTCCCCATAACCCAACACCCTTACTAATCAAGAATCTGTCAAACTTGGCTTAATAATATCCATTGATTTGGTCATCCCAGCCATCTATGGTAATGAATTCCACAGATTCACCACCCACTGACAAAATAAATTCCTTCTTCGTCTCCTTTTTAAAGGTACATCTGTTATTCTGAGACTATGGCCTCTGGTCCTTGACTCTCCCACTAGTGGACATATTCTCTCCACATTCCACATCCTATCTAGGCCTTTCACTATTTGGTAAGTTTCAATGAGGTCCCGTTTCACTCTTCTAAACTCCAGCGAGTACAGGCCCAGTGCCTTCAAATTATCATCATATGTTAACCCAATCATTCCTGGGATCATTCTCGTTAACCTCCTCTGGACCAAGTCCAACCCCAGCACATCCTTCCTTAGATATGCGGCCCAAAACAGCTCACAATACCCCAAATGCGGTCTGACTAGTGCCTTAGAGCCTTGGCATTACATCCTTATTTTCGTATTCTAGCCTTCTTGAAATAAATGCTAGCATTGCATTCGCCTTCCTTACTACCGATTCGACTTGCAAATTAACTTTTTGGGAATCCTGCACCACCACACCCAAGTCCCTTTGCACCTCCAAATTCTGAATTCCTTCCCCATTTAGAAAATAGTGTACATCTTTATTCCTACTACCAAAACACATAACTCCACACTTTGATATACTGTATTCCTTATGCCACTTCTCAGCCAACTCTCCCAACCCATTCAAGTCCTTCTGCAGAGTCCCTATTTTCTCTACACTACCTGCCCCTCCATTCATCTTTGTATCATCTGCAAACTTGGCCACAAAGTTTTCAATTCCCTCATCCAAATCGTCAAGATACATCATGAAGCGTAGCGGCCTCAGCACTGACCCCTGCGGAACACCACTAGTCACTGGGAGCCAACCAGAAAAAGCTCCCATTAAAGCCCATATTTGCCTTCTGCCATCTGGCCAACCTGTTATTCATGCTAGCATCTACCCTCTGGTACCATGGGCTCTCATCTTCTTTAACAGCCTCGTGTGCGGCACCCTATCAAAGGCCTGCTGAAAAACCAGCTGAACCACATCCACTGACTCTCCTTTGTCGATGCTGCTACTTACTTCCTCAAAGAATTCCAACAGGTTCGTCAGGCAAGATCTCCCTTTTACAAAACCATGCTGACTACGGCCTATGTTATCATGTGCTTATCGTATTGTTTAAGCAAAGACGGTTAAAAAATATTACAGGGGACTGGGAAGCCAGAAGATGCAGTAGAATAGATTCCCAGTTGCAGAGTCAAAGACATAGATTTATTGCTTAATAGATTCACCTTAAGGCTCTTGATGTGTGTGGCAGTCTCAATGATGCATTTGTCTTCAGATTTGTCCAATAAATATTCAATGAGAGCATCTTTGTTGTACAACCTAAAAGCAAGACAATAATCAGAAGAATAACTTAAACTGCTGATAAAGTCAAGTTTATTGTATATAAAGTACAGTGAGGTACGGGTACAATGAAATGCACCACGCAGGGCTGAATGAAGGGGAAATTGAGTTCAATAATGAAACTTAAACACAATGAAATGTGCATATCTAAAAGTTGAGAGCACTTCTAAGTGAAAATAATAACATATTCATCCAGCACAAAAACTCAGTGAAGTGCAGGAAGAACTCAGCAGGTCAGGCAGCATCTGTGGAGAGAATGGTCAGGCGACGATTCAGGCTGGAAGCTTTCAGAATGTTCTCAAATGTGAACCCACTATTAAAATAAGGAGAAAGAGAGTAAACATGGAACTATCATTCTGTCAACCCAAATAAGTAATTGGGAAATTACAGTAATCAGGAAATTACAGTAATCAATGATGACACAATAGAGAACATCTTGAAACAAGAATAGAATGAACAGGCAATTATAAAAGGGAAATCATATTTAAGTAATCTATTATGCCTGAAGGATGTTCCTAGTACAATAGATAATAGGTAACACGAGGATGTGGTATATTTGGATTTTCAGAAGGCATTCATTCGTTCGTTCATAAACTTATTCATCCATTCATTTCTACAACAGCTCACACAGATGGTCTGCTTGGTTACAGCACATGGAATTGAGGATGATATACAAGTATGGATTGAAAACTGGTACACAGTAAAGAATGGGAGTAAACAGACTTTCTCAGGGTGACGGATTGACTAGTGGGGTACTGCAGGGATCACTGCTTGGGCCTTAACTATTAACAACTTGCATCAAATTGCGGGTTAGAAAACCGGAGGTCAAAATACCAGACATATTCATTGGATATTTTAGGTACAGAGAACAAAACTGGCCAGTCTCAACATGCCCTGTATAATTACAAGATCTCTTCATGCCTTTCACGATAAAAGCCAAGATTACTGTTTTAACACCTGCATTCTGATTTTTAGGGACTTGAATACAAGGACATTAACTGTGTGGTGATCTCATTGTAGCTTAAAATGTTGACAGGTCTCGACATGGTGGATGCACAGACTCCTGGCTTAGAAGTCTAGAATAAGTCAAAGTATTTGGCCACTCACGAGGATTTTTTCCATCCACTCAGATGGTGATCAAACTTTATAATTCTCCAAGTCATTCAAATCAGAGATCAATCTGTTTTTGGATAGTTTGCAAATGAAAACATTGAGCGAATAAAACAAGAAAATGGCAATTTAGATAAGCAATGATCTTTATGAATGGTGAAGCAGGGTCAAAGATGCCCTACCCCTCAACTTGATTTTAATGTTGATGTTTTCTAGATTCTTTTTTGCATTCAAGACAACCTTGGGACATTTCTTCTGCAATAATGAGCAGATGTAATGACCCCTCACTAGCAAACATAGTTCATCTTTTTTTTTTTTTTTAATGTGGAAGCCAATATGATCCGAATAGTGAAATTGTGTTTGAGGAATCAAGGCATATATACGTGTAATGCTGGCAGCACATAGTGAGGTAATAATTCCTCCCAAACAGTACAATTTGGAGAGGTTCTACCCAAAGTATGCTTGCCAAAATTATAAATTTCATTGAGGAAGTACACACAAATACCAAGATTTCCACAACAAGCATTTAGAATTACAAGAAAATTCGAGAGAACACTTCAATCAGGTCATTCAACGCCTACCTGCCAAGCTCACAAGCGACTATGGGTCTCCTCAGTGGCGTTTGACTGATAGCACAGTAATTCCAGCGGGCAACCAATGAGGCATTTTTATCAACCTGAAAAAAAATATATATATATAAAAATATAGCATGCCAATCATGAGATTCTTGAATTTTGAAGTCAGAATCATGCAGCTACACAGCACAGAACCAGCCCTACGGCCCAAATCATCCATGCCAACCAAGTTACCTAACTGAGCTAGTTCAATTTGCCTGCATCTGGTCCATATCCCTCCATTCCTTGTGGAGGAAGGAAGTGCAGATGACAGTTTATGCCAAAGATGGACATAAAATACTGGAGTTACTCAGCAGATCAGGCGACATCTCTGGAGAAAAAGAATAGGTGACATTTCGGGTATGGAGGGTTCCGATCTTTCCTATCCATGTACTTGCCAAAGTGTCATTTAAACGTTGTAATTAATCTGCCTCTATAGCTTCTTTTGCAAACTCATTCCATATACGCACTACCCACTACGTGGAAAAAGCTGCTTTTCGGGTCTATTAAAAATCTTTACTCCCAGACCTTAAACCTAGTCAAGTTTTAGACTCTTGTACTCTGGGCTGTTCACTTTATTAAATAGCCCCTCATGATTTTATATTATCTAAGATTTCCCTCATCTCCTACACTTCAGGGAGCAATCTTTTATCATACTTTAACTTGCACTAAATGTACCTTTATCTGTACACTGTGGACGGCTTGATTGTAATCAAGTATAGTCCTTTCTTTGACTGAATAGCACATAACAAAGGCTTGTCACTGTACCTTGGTACACATGACAATAAAAACTAAAAACCAAACTAAACAATGGGTCTGCCACAGCAGTCCAGTTTGTAGATTTTGGGGAGGAAATAGAAGCAGGCAGTGTGCAGCTGGGGAACTAAAAGGTTGGAGGCTGTTGAGAAGAGATTGCTAGAGGTGATGAGATGAGAAACTGGAAGATGATGGCCTGATGTTCATCAGTGGGGTTATGGCTAAGGAGTAGGTACGAAGGGGTGCCCGAGACCTTGGTCTCAGCATGGTAGAGGTCAATTCAGTTTAGTTTATTGTCACGTGTACCGGGGTACAGTGAAAAGCTTTTGTTGCGTGCTAACCAGTCAGCAGAAAGACAATACATGATTACAACCGATCCATCTACAGTGTATAGATACATGATAAGGGAATAAGGTTCCATATGGAATAATGGTCAGTGTAGGAATATCATAACATACAGGTTCTCCTTCGATATGTGCATTACTCTGACTTGGAAATATATCACCATTCCTTCAAAGTCACTGGATTGAATTCCTATAATTCCCTTCCGAATAATGCCTTCTCCAGAAAAACTGCAGTAGTTAAGGGGCATCAACTTCTCAAGGATACGTAATAAATGCTGGGTTAGCCTGCATCACAACAACATGATAAATGAGTTTATTTTTTTGAATATGGTTATCAGGCAAAAAGGATGCCAGGTTTTAGTGTCATGAATCCCTCTATTTTCTTTTCCAGTGATATCAATTACCAACCACTTTACTGTCATTAGACCTTTAACTAGTGTGCCCAGAGTAGCAGACATAAATGCAAAATACCTAATTACTCTGTCATTCCTTTATTCCTCCATTTTCAACTCCCTTCTCTGCTCCCCTGTCCCCGGCAACCTCTCCCATTCTTATTCTGGCATTTTCTCCATTTACTTATTCTGTCTCCATCCCAATCTGACCTGTATGTGGCCTCTTGCCCTATCACAATGAGTCCTTATGCAAGCTTGTGGAGCAGCATCTCATCCTCCATTTCTGCTCATTGCAGCCTTCCAGATTCAACATTAAATTCCCCAACTTCAGGAAACGCACCAGGGTTTTTTCTCTCCGACGTATCAGAAATGGTCATTTCTGCCAATAATTTATCAGTGTAATCTATCCTGCTTGACAGTTTAATGCCAAAAAAAAAGTTTAAAAGTTTAATGCTGATAAGTGTGAGGTGCTACATCTTGGCAGGACAAATCAAAATTTGTACATAGTAAATGGTAGCGAATTGAGGAATGCAGTTGAACAGAGGGATCTAGGAATAACTGTGCATAGTTCCCTGAAGGTGGAATGTCATGTAGATAGGGTGGCAAAGAAAGCTTTTGGTGTGCTGGCCTTTATAAATCAAAGCATTGAGTATAGAAGTTGGGATGCAATGTTAAAATTGTACAAGGCATTGGTGATGCAAATTCTGGAATAAGGTGTACAATTCTGGTCGCCAAATTATAGGAAAGATGTCAACAAAATAGAGAGAGTACAGAGGAGATTTACGAGAATGTTGCCTGGGTTTCAGCACCTAAATTACAAAGAAACGTTGAACAAGATAGGTCTATATTCTTTGGAGCGCAGAAGGTTAAGGGGGGACTTGATGGATGTCTTTAAAATTATGAGACGGATAGACAAAGTTGACGTGGATAAGCTTTTTGCATTGAGAGTAGGGAAGATTCAATCAAGAGGACATGATTTGAGAATTAAGGGACAAAAGTTTAGGGGCAACATGAGGGGGAACGTCTTTACTCAGAGAGTGGTAGCTGTGTGGAATGAGCTTCCAGCATGTTTGTTTTTATCATTTAAAAATAAATTGGATAGGTATATGGACGGGAAAGGAATAGAGGGTTATGGTCTGAGTGTAGGTAGATGGGACAAGGTGAGATTAAGTGTTCGGCACGGACTAGAAGGGCCGAGATGGCCTGTTTCCGTGCTGTAATTGTTATATGGTTATATCCCAAAGCTCTGATATTATCATCACATAACACAGACAAAGCACCTTGCACTTCTAACTAACGTGTTTCCCCATTTGATGGCACCGTAGAAATAGTTCCTTTGTTCTACCCCCCTCCCCACCTTTGAGATAGTTAAAAATAATTTGATTTTTTTCTTTTCCAGTTCTGAAGAGTATACGATCTGAACCATTAACGTTGTATCTCTCTCCACTTGTACTTTTCCCCCCAGCAATTAGTGTTTTCATTTGTAACCAGTCTCACAACACAGCCACTGTCTTCTCTCCCCTTAACCTCGAATCGACATCAAGCCGATCACGGCCTTCAGAACGGTCATTGTGGTTGTCAGAGCGTGGGGGTCGCAGCGCCGGGAACCCCTCAGCACTGACAGGCAAACCCCGGCAATTCGTTGTCCTGCCGCACCGGCCTGAAGCCTCAGCAAGAGCCCTGCCGGAATCACCAGCCGGCTGAGTGCGCAAACGTGAGAAGGAAGGAGAGTGTAGTCTTTCCATACCTGCTCCACCTTCTTGGGGCCCTTCACTAGTTCATGGCGCTTCGGGATAGTCCCTCCATCACAACCCATCCTGAGGCCCGATCCAAACCCAGCTCCACGGAAACCACGCAAGCGCACTACCGCAACTCCGTTGATTGGTCAATGACCAGGCCCCGCCCCCTCTGCTGATTGACGGCGAGACGACACAGCTGTCGTGTAGGAAGGAACTGCAACTGTTGTGTTTAAGACAGACACAAAAAACTGGAGTAACTCAGCGGATCAGGCAGCATCTCTGGATAAAAGGAACAGGTGACATTTCGGGTCGAGTCTGAAGAAGGGTCTCGACCCAAAACGTCACATTCGTTTTCTCCAGAGATGCTGTCTGACCCGCTGAGTTACTCCAGGTTTAAACCGAAGATTGACACAAATCCCATGATTGCATTAACCGCCAAGTGTCTTTCCAGCCTAATCTGCCCAGATATCTGGATTGAAATACCATCACCCCACCCTAAAACAAGGCCTTGTCATGCTGAATCATGTTTCTAATAATGAGCCAGAACTTACACTTGCAAACACAAACCCTCATTACATTGTTTGTTATCTGTGTCATTCCTTTACAATCCAGATGCCCACAATTCTGGTGGATTTGATAACCATTTGTGTCATTCATTTGGTTTTCTTTGCCATCTGATACAAGATCTATCCAACAATGACCTCATCACAATAACCATTCTTATCCAATTTCTCATGTTCTTAAGGGCCTGTCAGACTTGGCCGTCATTTACGCGACAGGCCGATAGTGACTGACTCGCGTCCGCACAGCCGTCTGGAGCGCGTGACGTCATTTGAAGATAAACACAAAATGCAGGAGTAACTCAGCAGGACCGGCAGCATCTCTGGAGAGAAGGAATGGATGATGTTTCAGGTCGAGACTCTTCTTCAGTCTGAAGAAGGGTCTTGACCCGAAACTTCACCCATTGCTTCTCTCCAGAGATGCTGCCGGTCTCACTGAGTTACTCCTGCATTTTGTGTCTATCTCCAATCGTCTTGGCCCCGCTCTGGGAGTAGGAGTGGGAGCTGATCCGGATCCGCAAATGCCGTGAGCCCCAGGCCGAGCTCGGCGATTGCTTGCCTGCTTCTGCTGCTGTTGGAGGTGAGACGTTGCGCTGCGCCAGGGTGTCCCACATGGCCGTCATTTATGCGACAGGCCGATGGCGCGTGAACATTTCATGCAGAATGAAATCCTGGAGCGCTGCACGATGCCGCGCGCAGCTCCTCACTCCTCCATGCCATGCGCCCGTCCCGCGCTACCCACACGCTACCAGGTCGCGTAAATGGCGCGCAAATGACGGCCAAGTGGGACAGGCCCTTTAGTCACCATCTTTTTGTGCCATGTACACATCTCAATTGACTACATGAATCTTCTGACATGCCTTTTGTTGTCGTACCTCATCATACTACTGTATTCATCATTACCAGTACTTCCATAATCTCTAATGGATCCCTCTTGATAAATGCACATTGGACTGGCAATGCCCCACATTTGAAACCATCTTTGCAATATGCCACTCTTTTTTCCCATTTCCTACACCCATCGTTTCTCCATCATTACCCAGATCTGGAATGCCCAGTGGCGTTCTGAGGGTCCTGAATATAGCCAGAAAACTATGCCAATCAATGACTCTTGCAGTACTTTGAGGAGTTGCAGACAGCGAGAAAGGCTGTCAGAAGAGACGGCAGGATATAGACCAGTTGTGGAAATGGGTGAACAAATTGCAGATGGAGTTTAACCCGAGCAAGTGTGAGGTGTTGAACTTTGGGAGGTTGAACGTAAGGAGGCAGTATACAGTTAATGGCAAGACCTTTAACAGCATTGATGTGCAGACGAATCTTGGAGTCCAAGTTCATAGCTCACTAAAGGTGGCAGCTCAAATAGTTAGGGCATTAAGTGAATTGAGCATTAAGTGCTTCGGCCTTCCCTTTCCCGTCACTTATAACTGTGTTGTTCACCATGTGATCTGCAACTCCCTTCTCTCCGTTACCCATGAACGGAAATCGCTATCAAAACATGGAGGGGACCGGGGGACACAATTTATTGGTGGCTGCGCGCGCATGCGCACACTCACACACACACAAGGCCTTGGAGACTTCAGCCGTGGGCCCTATGGACGGTAATTAGTGACGGTGTCGGCAGTCGTGGAAAAAAATCGCATAAGGCCCACAGCCAGCGCGGAGAAGCAGCGCGAAATGCAGTTCAACTCTGCCTGTCTCGCCAGGTTAACCTACCGCCCTGCTTGGACTGACGGAACACCAGTCGGGAGCCGTGGAGCTTGCGATGCTTTTCTGCGCTGGCTGCGACACCGTTCCCGTCTAACTCCTGACGTCTCTGGCCACCGCCGGGCATGCAAATCAAGTTCCGCTCTGATCTTTGCCCCACAGACGTCCCCCTCCTCCCTCTATCCTCAGTCCCACACCCCTACTTCCGCCTGACCGACACTTCAATCCTCCAATCATCGCGCTGAATTATCATGGTCCCGCCCCCATTGCCTGCTGACCGACGTCTTTCTCGTCCAATCGGCGCCCTCGATCAGCAGTCCCACCCCCACTGTCTCGCGGAAAGCGGAGATTTCACGGAATTTTAAATCCGGATTACAAAATATGATGGGGGATCGTCCCCCACCTCTCAAAACAGGGGGGGGGGGGGTATGTGTCCCCCCCTGGCCCCCCCGGGATTTCCGGCCCTGCACCAAACGTTTCATATGAGACCAAAATTGCTTAACGTTTTCTTTCATTGCTGTGGCAAGGTTGTTTGACACAAAGTCTTGTTCGGCTTTATTCAGAGCTTTCCTTAATTCCGTCTGGCAATTTACAAAGGAATCCCAATCTTCTTTGTCCTGTCTTCTCTGCTTTATTGTATGCTGAGGTTTCTGACAGTAGGTAGGTATGTTACAATACTTACCTTCAGCGGCGCTGCAATTCTGCCACTGGCCGTGTGTGCGATTTTGGCGCCTTTGAGGGGGGGGGGGGGGGGAGTCATTTTAAAATCAGCTTCTAAAGCCGACAACGCCGACAAGGGGGACGGATTTCATGTAGGTGACAGGTAAAAGAAAGCTGTTTATTTTTGTGTATAAAAGTGGTCCTTAAGATGCCTTTAGTTCACATTTTAAGTTGTAAAACGGTGAATTAGTTAGTCCCCATACCAACCGGCAGTGTTTTTCATGCCGATATGGGGGTCTAAATCACTGCAAACCGCAACGTTCCAAATGGTCGCGTTCCAGAAAAACCCACTAGCAAGTTGATTTAAATGGCCATTAATTTACAGGTATTAAACATTAAATTCCTTCCATTTGGCCTATAAATCCATGACAATGAGATTTAAAAATTATGTTATATTGTGAATTCTTGTGTGAATGTTATTTGGACTTAGGCTATTTAAAAATGTTAATCTATTCTTAAGTAATTGATAGATGTTTAGATCTAGTAATTGAATTTTGTAATTAGCTACAATTAGGTAACTAACTAATTATATGCTTTAATTTCAAGTCATCTAAGTAAGATTGTTTCATATTTGTTTCAGAATGCTTCAATCTATAATAACTGAAATATATTTTAGTTCTCTTAATTTTTAAGAAAGTTATGGCCATTTGACTGTCCTCGATCACAGCTTTTGTGTTAAGTCAATGGAAAAGCAATAGGGAACAAGATGCTAATTTCCGAGTATGAAAATGGCCATAACTTTTTTAATACTGAAGATATGAAAGTGAATTAGGTGATAAATTAAACTTATTTTTATGCTTTATCTGATGGGATAAATTACAGACTTGATTTTTTAAATCTCAAAGTGTTGTAACATTGCTACAGTAGGGGTGCGACACATCCGCCCCTCTCCCCGACCCACCATGACACCCATCTGATCGTTCCTCCATCGCCAGCCACATGCCCGCTATCACCTCTCCCTCCATCCCACTACATCTCGCCCCATCGCCGCTCTCCTGACCTGCCCGCCTGCGCCGCAGTTCCCACCAAAGATCTTATAGTGGGACTCTGAGTGAGCTGGCCAAAAATGACAGCCGTAAGTGGCGGTGTTCACTCGGAAATCAAGAAACAGAAAGTCGAGAGCGGTCAAGATGTTAGTTTTAGTAATATAGATAAATAAATCGTCATTGGCACGATTTTGTATGGGTAACAATCAAAATTTTCAACTACGTAGATAAACAACCTGTGCGGACCAACTGGCTGGAGTTTTTACGGACACTTTCAATTCTCTCACTTCCGAGGTCTGAGGTTCCCACCTGCTTCAAAAGGGCATCAAAAACCTAGACCCACTGCAGTTCACTTACCGCCACAACAGATCAACGGTGGACGCAATCTCGCTGGCCCTCCACTCTGCTCTGGACCACTTGGACAACAAAAACTCATATGTCAGGCTGTTATTCATTGAGTACAGCTCGGCATTTAATACAATCATCCCCTCCAAGCTGGTTACAACTCGCAGAACTGGGTTTCTGCGCATCCCTCTGCAATTGGATCCTCGACTTCCTCATTCTCAGACCACAGTCTGTTCGTATTGGTAGAAATGTGTCAAGACTCGATAACTATCAGCACGGGAGCACCTCAAGGCTGCGTGCTCAGCCCCCTGCTGTACTTATGACTGCGTAGCCAGTCATAATCCGAACTCCATCATCAAGTTCGCTGACGACACCACTGTTGTGGGACGTATCACTGATGGGGATGAGTCAGAGTATAGAAGAGAGATCGAGCAACTGTCCATATGGTGCCAGCACAATAACCTTGCCCTCAACACCAGCAAACCCAAGGAAATAATTGTGGACTTTGGAAGGAGTAGGATGGGGACCCACAGTCCCGTTTATATCAACGGTTGAAAGGGTCAAGAGCTTCAAATTCCTGGGTGTGCACATCTATGAAGATCTTTCCTAGTCCAAGAACACTGGTGCAATTATTAAGAAAGCACATCAGCGCCTCTACTGGAGAAGATTACGGAGAGTCGGTTTGTCAAGGAGGACTCGCATCGTGGCTTGGTTCGGCAACTTGAGCGCCCGGGAGAGGAAGACTACAAAAAGTAGTAAACACTGCCCAGTCCATCATAGGCTCTGACCTCCCTTTCATCGAGGGGATCTATCGCAGCCGCTGCCTCAAAAAGGCTGGCAGTATCATCAAGGACCCACACCATCCTGGCCACACACTCATCTCCCTGCTACCTTCAGGTAGAAGGTACAGGAGCCTGAAGACTGCAACGACCAGGTTCAGGGATAGCAACTTCCTCACAGCCATCAGGCTATTAAACTTGACTCGGACAAAACTCTGAACATTAATAGCCCATTATCTGTTATTTGCACTTTATCAGTTTATTTATTCATGTGTGTATATATTTATATAATGGTGTATGGACACACAGATCTGTTTTGTAGTCAATGCCTACTATGTTCTCTTGTGCTGAAACAAAGCCAAGAATTTCATTGTACCATCAGGGACACATGACAATAAACTCACTTGAACTTGAATAGTATAACTTCAAATACATAATTTATGAAAATTATGCACTTTACGTATGTCCCACTTTTTGAAGTATTTTACATCTCCTTTTAACAGTCAAGTTATGCATTTTTCTATTCTTGAATTTGAGTCCATAGTGCATGTGGATACTCACAAAGATAGCTACAATTCTAACCTTGACTCTATTGCAGCACAAGTTCATGTCTTTGTATTGCTGTGTGTTATGTATTGCTGTGTTTATTAGATGGGAAATGTTATCCCTGGTCATGTTAACATCATCAAATTCTGTGCGGAACACTTGCTCGCACACTTCACAGAACCCAAGAAAGTATTCCGAAGGCACCATCAATGAGCCAAAGTCAGACGTTGATGTGTCATAGGCTTTATGATGGATGAATATGAGTGCAGGATCAACTAAAGTGGTATCAGTTCATAAGAGAACTTCTCTGCTCGTGATGCATTTTGACGACAGTTCGTGTGAAGTAATGATCCTGTGACAGATGTGACCTGCGATGTAAGCTAGTGTCTTCAGGGAGATCAAGTGAAATGCTGCAGACTGCATTGTGCTGTTTTGTTTTATTTGTATGAGAGATAGATGGAGATGGTTTCTTGACTCTGTTTTTTGTTAGTGTTTGCAATGTCAAGATAAATGTGAGGCTTGATCAGTTCAGCCACCATAACCATCCGAAAAGCACATCGAAATTCCTTTGCAGATGGATTTTCTCTGAATCCGCCCTTTCGCCGAATAGTGGAGAACAAATTCTCCACAACATCCTGATTGATCCTGGATGTGAACATAAAACGGGCGTCTGTGCTTTCCTTGATGTGCTGCCACAGTTGTGAAATGCAAGAAATTGCAAGCCGCCATCCCTTGACAAACAACACATTTTTAGCTCCAAGCACTGTCAGGCTTTGGAGTACAGTCAAGCATGATTCAAAGAATGACTTATGTGCAGACTTTTCTGACATAGGCCTCCTTAACTTTTTGGCGCCCTTGTAAAACCTGCTGTCAAAAAGTCCATCAACCATTTCAATAAACTCTGCCGTATAAACAGCCTCCCCAGGTAACTTTCCAAGAGTTGCATAGGTGTAGACACCTGCTGCTACCGAATGGCTAAGCACCTGCACAGCCTTGTTGACTCTCATTTTAGAGAAGCTGTTTAAAACAAAATGGCCTCTGGTTAATTTATGGGCTTTTCTAATGGGCAACTGTGAATCATGCTCATAAAATGAGTAAATATGTGCCCATTTGATATGTTTTTTTCTGCCAACCTCTCCCTTGACCTCAAAAACATATTTCTCCAAATTTGATCGAGTGTTTTTCAACAAGTGGGGTGGGTCATGCATGCAATAGATATTGGTTCCCCCGTGGATGAAGAAAGGATGGTCTTCCGTCACACCCAAGTTGGAGTATAGTCGAACATTGCTTGGGCCTTGGTCACAAACAACGGCCTTAGGCTGTAGTCCAATAGCCTTAACCTTCTGTAAACATTCATTGAGTAATGTTTTCAGTTTGTCAGCCGTTGTGCAGTCCCGTGAAAGAAAGTAACCTACAGGTTGCTTCCATTTCCCCATCAAGCCTCTAACCATGAAAACAAGAGCATGGTTGGCAGGCCTTGACGTCTTCCCTAGAGATCCAAAGTCCTCAAAGCCCTCGACTGAATCCTCAGTAATATTGTAAGAGAGGCTTGCACGTAAACTCATTTCGTCAAAGGAGACTACACATAATGTATGTCTCTCTGACATCCCCGCAACCCTGTCTTTCAAAAGTTTAAAGATCTTAGGGGGAAACCCAGGCCGCACTTCAATATTGCACAACCACCTACGTAGTGATGAGATTGATGGAAGTGTGAAAATGCACTGGCAGAACTGATATGCTCGGGGACTCTGGTGGTAGAGGGACAAGGCAACTACCTTGTCTGAATAACTCCATCGTCTTCTTCTTGCACTTCTACGTCCAGACGCATTACGCAACTGCGACGCAAAGAAAGACAGTGCTGGTTCTTGTAAAAATTCACCAGCCCCTCTGATCAAGTCACTGATTGTCTTACTTTCTGTAGTATTCTTTCCCATTGATAATTTGATCTGTTGTACTATTTTTTTGAGGCGGAAAGTACACTGTCTTTCCTTCTTCAGAGCTCTGCTGTCATTTACATTTGGTGTGATTTGAAGATCAGGTGTTTCAGGAGTTGTAGAGACACTGCTGGGTTCTTCCCGCGGAACTTTGTCTGCAGCTGAGCAGTAAGAATGTTCTGCCTGTATGTTGTGTGGCACTGCCAATACAAAAAAAAAGAAAAAGGGGGAATGAAATGGCAAGCATACTAATTAAAAAGATTAAGCATATACATGTAAATAAATCAGCATCTACTACTAATTATAATTAAAAATAGATGTGATGCACCAATTTCAATCTACCAGAAGAAAATCATGATCTTGATATTTTTGAAGATTTTTTATAAATTAAATCAATTTAAATGTTGTAATAATTATGCTTGAGGAAGTTTAAAATGGATGTTCTTACTAGAATTAAATACTAGTACGCATTCCACCAGCCACACTGTGTAGTCTTATGTGTGATTATAGTTTTGTGAACATTTCACAAATGAAAATTAAAGTACCATACATGCCATTACATATTGACCATTAGCAATCATATCAGTTTGGAAACAATTTATTTTAAAAAGGAGAAAATTACTTGCCTCTTTGCTGTTTTAAAGGCGTTGGTGAGGATGGGAGGTTCTCATTCGTCCTCTTGAGTAACCTGCGTTGGGAAGACAGACGTTTCGGCGGGTTAGGAATGTCGAAGAGCGTTGGAACTGCATTCCAATTTAGCCTGTTCGTGGTCTGCTTGTTGGAAAACTGGTCAAGTTCAAAGTGTAAAGAACAAAGACAACAGTTGGCTGACAAGTACTCCGTAGTTCGGTGTAGGAGATCTTGTCGACGAGTATTCTGGACCCACCGTTGACATCTGAAATTACAGGAGATATCATTTAGGATTAACTAATAAGAAAAAAAATGATCATAACTACATGCCTGCACAATGGATGACATATCACTTAAGTGCAATTGTTTTCAGTTGTGTGGAGAGACCTGTATATTGACGATGCTTTTTGCCTCTAATATGTCAATTTACCTTAAATGTAGAAGAGTTTATTAAAATCTTCTTACAAAGACCATTAAGTATTTTCTTTCTATCCTCTTTTATCCTCTATCCAAGCCGCTATTCAGAGCTGCCAACTCTCACGAAGAGGTAAGGGAGGGAGAGAGGTAAGGGAGGGAGAGAGGTAAGGGAGGGAGAGAGAGATTCGAGAGAAGAGAGGGAGAGAGAGATCGAGAGAAGAGAGGGGAGAGAGGGATCGAGAGAAGAGAGGGGAGAGAGGGATCGAGAGAAGAGAGGGGAGAGAGGGATCGAGAGAAGGGAGAGAGGGATCGAGAGGGGAGAGGGATCGAGAGGGGAGAGGGATCGAGAGGGGAGAGGGATCGAGAGGGGAAGAGGGAGAAGGGGGAAGAGGGAGAAGGGGGGAGAGGGAGAAGGGGGGAGAGGGAGAAGGGGGAGAGGGAGGGTGGAACGATAGCATGTTATAACGTTCAGCCGTCCCATTCCGACCAAAGATTATAGAGCAGAGCTCCTCTAGTATCTTTGATTGCAACCGCCACCGCCGCCGAACGCCCCGGCCCACCATTGCACCCAAAGCTGATAGAGCAGAGTTGTATAATCTTTGATTGCACCCTTCTTCACGGCGGGCTTGTGATCTTTGCTTGTGATGTCTCGACAATTCGAGGGCTATAACGGGTAACAGCCGCCGCGTTCTCGGACTCGAGTCTGAGCTCGAAAAATCTCGTGGTCACTGGGCCTAATGTGTCCCGCGGGCCATATTTTGGAGACCAATCCCTTACAAGAACAAAACCAAAAACGTACAGTAGTGTTACAATTGTCTTTATTATAGTGGTAAGTAAAGATCTATTAAAAATAAGTCTACTAACTTTCTAATGTACCGACAAACCTAGTTTCACAATGGCCGTTGATGGGAGAACAGAAAATAACATTTTCACGACAGAATATCGACAGAAAATAATAATAATATTTTCTTACCTTTCTTTTTTATCGGGGAACCTAAAGAATGACAGGTCTGGTCGTTTAGATTTACGATTAGAACAATTGATAGCAGAGCAGTGAGATGAACATTTAGATGAGGACGCCATGACAGCCCAATACAATGCCTCAAAAAATGGCGGCGACAATCACACACGTCATACTACGCTTTTTTCGAGGAGTGGTCTATCTTGCTCCTCTATAACCCTTCGCCTCGGGCGGCGGTTACGCGCGCGCGCGGGAGGAGGGAAAGCGCGAGTGCGCACGCGCGCACGCGCGCGGGAGGGAAAGCGCGGGATGGCGCTCCTCGACGACGCCGGCCTGGGGCCCGTGCAGCGGCTGGCGGCGTTTCTCCGGCGGCATCGGCAGCCAGTGGCCGAGCAGCGCGACTCAGGGCAGCAATTGGTGCGAGCTGAGCCGCTCGTCAGGTAGGGGTTGGGGCCAGAAATGGCGGGCGCTAGGTTTGTGGGGACAGCGACACTGTGCTAAACGGTAGGCGCTGGACTGCTGAGGGTTGGGGTAGTGGACTATCAATGGGGAAAGAGAGTGATTGAGGGGACAGGGGTGGTGGGAGCAGGGCTGTCGAGGGGACAGGGGTGGTGGGCGTTGGGCTCTTGAGAGGAAAGCGCTAGGCAGCTGAGGATCGGGTGGTGGTCGCTGGGCTGTCATTGGGAAGGGGGTTGGTCGAGTGGACAAGGCTGAACTGTCGAGGCCTCCAAAGGTAATGGGCGCTGGACTGCTGGGGGTTGTTGGGGGGGGGGGGGGGGGTCAAGGGGACAAGGGTGGTGGGTGCTGGAAGTGGTTGAAGGCTGAAACTTGGGTGATTGGTTGGGACAGTGTGTTGGGGTCGGAGGTGATTGGTTGGGACAGTGTGTTGGGGTCGGAGATCGGTTAGGCAGGAAGCTAAGCCCTGGGTAGGAAGATGGGGGTTGTGGTTTGATAATTGGACGCAGTGCCCTGCTCTTTCTTCCTCCTTGATCAAACTTCCATGGATTGACAGATTGGCCACGAAGCTGCTGACTAAATAACCTGATGTTTCAGCATTACCTCTTGACATCACTGGCTTTAAGGGTGTTTTTAAGGTTACTTAAACCTTGTGACAGAGACCAGTATTACAGTTGAATGTTACAATTGGACTGAACCGCCCCATAGCAAAACATCGATGACAGAGGTTCACTGTAGTCGTCAACAGTCTCTAGATACCTGACACTGCACTAGATAACTACACTCAGTCAATCTAGATAACTACACTCAGATAGTATGAAGTTGATCTGTTTTGTTACACAGTATTTTTCATGGGGTTTTGGGTGTTGTTGACAAGGTTAGCGTTGATTACATGTCCCTAATTGCCATTGCAAAGCAGATGGTAATCTGTATTTGTGAACGGCAGACTTGGTGGAGTTGGAATTCCACAGTTAATGGTGAAGGTACAGCAATATGTTGCCAAGTCTGGATGATGTGCAGCTTGAAGAAGAATCTGTAGATGGTGGTGTCATGCATCTGTTGCACTTGTCATTCTTGATGATAGAGATTACAGGTTTGTGAAGTCCTGTCGGAGTAGCATAATTGAATAAATACAATGCATTTTGGAGATGGCATGTGCTTAAACCATTGTACAATGGTGATGGAGGAATTGAATGATGGATGAAGTGCTAGTCCCAAATGGTACTCTAGACTAGATGGCGCTGAAGCTGCACTCATCTCTAGATTTGTGCTTTCTAGATTGAAAGGATTTGGAGTGTCTGGAGGTGAGTCGCTCATTGCATGCTTCACGTGTCAATCAGGCCCATAGTCAGTGACTGAAATAGATTTCAGACAATTACTCTGTATCTAACTATCCTCCACTTTTTAAAGCCTTGAGAAATTAACCTGCCGTTATTTGTAAAAGATGCCATTTTTAATATTTCCTCTCTCCTTAAAAAGACAGAGTAAATGGATTTTTTTCTGTTGAATAGAATATTTTGTTTTGAGTGAGATTCCTTTCGGGTGAATTAGTCGAAGAAAATTTCTGACATGACTAGCCGATTGGAAGAACAATGTTGCTGGAAAAACGTGGGGCTCTATAGTTGAAAATGGAGCAATCTTGTCATTTTTTCTGGGAGCATTATGGCCTGTAAAAGTTTTGTTGGTTATTTTTTTCTTCAAGTTGATTACAAATTGGCAAACTAATAAATATGAGACATGAGGAGCTCAAACAAACCATGCTTGGTTTATTTTGTTATTCTAATTTAACCTCGGCACAGTAATATACAAAATACATCATACATTTCCATTCTGTGATGGGGAACTATTTCCTATCTCTAGAATATGAATTCTGCCTTCTATACAATCAAATAGTAGGGAAACAGGCCATTTGGCCCACCAGGTCTGTGCTAGCTCTTGAGTACCCATCTACAGTATACTAATCTAATTTTCCAACACTTGACCCAAAGCTTCCTATGCCTCATGTCATATGTTAATGATTTGGACGATGGAATTGATGGCATTGTAGCCAAGTTTGCGGATGATACGAAGGTAGATGGAGGGGCAATTAGTGTTGAGGAAGTAGGGAGTCTGCTGCAAGACTTGGACAGGTTAGTAAATTGGGCAAAGACATGGCAAATGGAATACAGTGTAGCAAAGTATACAGTCATGCACTTTGGAAGAAGGAATAAAGGCTTAGAGAATTTTATAAATGGGGAGAGGATTCAGAAATCGGATATGCAAAGGGACCTGGGAGTGCTGACGCAGAATTCCCAAAAAGTAAATTTGCAGGTTGAGTTGGTGTTAAAGATGGTAAATGCAATGTTAGAATTCATTTTAATAGAATACAAAAACAAGGATGTAATGCTGAGGTTTTATAAGGCCATATTTGGAACATTGTGAGCCGTTTTAGGTCCCATATCTGAGGAAGGATGTTCTGGCATTGGAGCGAGTCCAGAGAAGATTTACAAAAATGAGGAACGTTTGAAGGCTCAAGGCATGTACTCACTGGAGTTTAGAAGGATGAGTGGGAATGTCATTGAACCCAGCGAATTATGAAAGGTCCAGATAGAGTGAATGTAGAGAGGATGTTTCCAGTAGTGTGAGGGTCTAGGGCCAGAGGAAGCAGCCTCAAAATAAAATGACTTTACATTAGTCAGAAGGTGGTGAATCTGAAATTCATTGCCATCGACAGCTTTGGCAGCCAAGTCATTGGATATCTTTAAAGCAGAGTTTTATAGGTTCTTGATTAGTAAGGGCATTAAAGGATACAGGGAGAAGGCAGGAGAATGGGTTTGCGAAGGAGAAATAGATCAGCAATGATTGAATGACAGAGCAGACTCGATATGCCAATTCACCTAATTCCATCTTATGATTTTTTTGCCATTTTCGTGCTAAAGAATTGTGGGAGAACCTGCTTCTAACTTCCCCTCAGGCAATGTGTTCCAAAATACCCCGGATTGAAAAAAATCGTGCTCAAATTCTATATAAGTATCTCTTACCTTAAATATATGCTCTCTAGTTATGGATTCCTCTGCTAACGGGAGTAGTTTCTACTTTGCCTTATTTTGCATGACTCTATCAGATTGTCCTTCAGCCTACTATTTCCAGGGAAAACACACTTCGCCTATTTAGATCTCCTCATAATCAAAGCATTCCATTCCAGGCATTCCATTCCATTCCATTCCAGGTAGTATTCTTCACCCTCTCCAGTGCAATCATATCTTTCCTAACATTTAGTGACCAGAACTGTGCATAGATCTTCAGCTGTAGCCTATCGAATGTTTCATATGGTTATATTTTAATCTCCCTCAACTTTTATTACGTTGTGACTGCCCCATAAACGAATGGCTGTGGATTCCTTATATTAAATATCACTATATTAAATGCCCCTATATTAAATGAGAAGGTCCCTTCCCAGCGGGCCGCGGCTACGACCACGCCTGACAATAGGCCTGGCTCGCTGCCAAGGTAATGAGAACCAACCCGGAGAGGTTTCCACTAAGCTCAGCCTCTGCTCGCACTGTGGACCGGAGAAGAGGGAGTCGGACAGATAGTCGCTAAGCAGATTGGCGGCAGGAGACAGTTCAGGGCCTCGGCGGTGGCGAGGGCTGTTGGAGGCCCTTCAGCAGCCTGGGGCTCAGCCCAGCGGACCGGCGATTCCCGGCTGCATCCCAACCACAGGCCTGGCTCTCTCAGAGAGTGAAGGCTGCTGAGCCCGGCCCCTGCTTGCCCCATGAATCGGGAATCAGAAAGAGGGTGGAAGGAGATGCCAATGGTGGCGGAAGCTGGACAAAGAACCCAGTGAGACAATCCGGGATGTCTTACCTTCTGCATTCTCGAGGTCGGCCTCAGGAGACACCCCCCGGGGGACAAGGACTGAAGAGGGCCAGGCGTGCAGAGGGACATCGGATTGCAGTACGACCAAAATGGAGGCAAAGGCTGCAATGCACTTTTATGGCAGCTGCAGCTGGAACTGTACATTGGAGCCAAAATGGCATCTCTTGTGAGGTGTTCTGTGCATACTGTACTGATTGTGCTTATATACGGGGATAGTTTTGCTGATAGATATAATAGATAGATATAATTTAATTACCACACAACCAAGGTCGGTGGAATTTGGGTTGCCAGCAGCGGTACAGTAATAAAGAACACAACCACAATAAAAAATTTACACAAACATCCACCACAGCATTCATCACTGTGGTGGAAGGCACAGAGCTTGGCCAGTCCTCCTCCATTTCCCCCCGTGGTCAGGACCTCCACCCTCCACAGCCGTTGCTGCGGGCGTCCAGATGGTAAGGGACAAAGTCAAAGTCAAGGTGAGTCCAGGATCAGCTCTTCCCAACCAGAGACCGTGGCTTCAGGCTGGTGTAGGCCACAGGCCGGCGGTCAAAGTTTTAAAGTACCTGCCGTGCCGCAGCTGGAAGCACCGCAGTCTGCAGGGCCGGCGGTCGAAGCTCCCCTCCAGGGGAGATGGTAAGTCCATGCCGCACCCGCGGTAGAAGATGGCCGCGGGCCGGCAGTGAAAGCTTCTTCTTCCACCCGGGTCCTCCACGAAGGATCCCGGGCTGTAGACGCCGCACCAGCTGGAGTTCTGCAGACTGCGGCTTCAGGCTGCCGGCTGCCGCGGGCCAGCGTAACGGAGCGCTCCCCTCCAGCGAGGGCTCACCCGCTCCACGCTGAGAGTCCACGCTGCGCCCGCCGCTGAAGCCCCGGGCGCGTCTCTGGGAAAGTCCGCGCCGATCCTTGCTGTTAGGCCACGGGGGAGGTGACCTGGAAAAAGTCGCCTCTCCATGGAGGAGGCGGCCGAAACGGTTTCCCCCTTACCCCCCCACACCACCCCCCACACATAACACACAAAGAAACATTAAAAACAGACTTTTAAATATACTAAAAAAAATTAAAAAGTTGGGGGAAAACCGACATACGCTGCCGACAGGCTGCTGCAGTGCAGCGCCCCCTTCCTACATGTATCTGTATGCAAAAATGTATTTAATTGTACCTGATAGACGTGACAATAAATAAACCATTCAAACCATTGTATTTTACAGTCTACCTTGGTGATCTGTGTGTGTCCATTAGAGGAATAGCTGACCGTGGTTCAAGAATGGCCAAGGGTGACCAGTATGAATCACCTCAGCAGGAATTTATGTCACCTTTCAATGCCAAAGCCTCCTTTTTCAACTTTTGGTTAGTCATGTATAGTATGAAATAAACTTTATAAACACAAGGAACTGCAGATGCTTGAATCTTGTATAAAACATAAAGTCTTGGAGTAAGTAACTCAGCAGGTCAGGCATTGTCTCTGGATGGAATGGATTGGCAAGGTGAGCCAAAGGTTCATGGTTCACATTTATTTGTCACATGCACCAATTAAGGTACTGTGAAATGAGTTACAATGCAGCCATACAATTAAAATGAACACAATACACAATAGAATTCAACATAAACATCCACCACAGCATTCCTCACTGTGATGGAAGGCAATAAAGTTCAGTCAGTCTTCCTCCTTTGTTCACCCGTGGTTGGGGGCCTTGGCCGCCTGTAGTCGCCGCTGTGGACTGCCCGATGTACAAGCCCTCTCGTCGGGACAGATAGAACACACTCTAACACACTTGGAGTTCCCTAATCGGCCACTTCATTACCGGAGACCGCGGCTTCAGGATGTTATAGGCCGCAGGTCGGCGGTCGGAGCTCTTCGCCGGCGATCCCCGGCAAGGGTTTGTTCCAAAGGGTTTGTTTCCATGCATGCTGTGCTGCTCTGTGAGTAATTACAATGTGAATTTGAGGGGCTGTGGATGGTGGGAAGGGAAGCTGTAAAGGAGGAGGTGTTGCATGTTCTGTGGCTGTGTGGGAATGTGCCCTGAACTAGTTATCTGTCACTTTCATTCTCTTCTCAGTTCCACTTTGACCTCTCAGTCTTTTGGCCTGCCTCAAGGTATATTTTATCACTTAGCATAATTCATCGCAACTGTTGATTAATCCGTTTTATTGACCATCAAAATTCAAATTGCGTAGAATACTCAATTGTGCAGAAAAGAGTTCCAGACTAATTCCTAATATAACATTTTAAATATATAATGTTTTCAATCCTCACGGCAGTCTAATTTAAATATTTCTCTACTTGAATTTTGTTTTAGTTTAATAAAATTAATGATAACTCTTTCAGTTCTGATGTTCTTAAAGCAATTGAAAATATTGTTGAAGAGACACTAGCAAATCTTGCAAAAGGAGAGCCCCCAATTATCACTTTTGATAAAAGATCATCCTGGGAAAATATTCGGTATGTTTTTACAATATTCATATGATTCAAGTATAATATTCTTCTGAAAAAATCAAGTATTCTATTAATCCTATTAAAGTAAAGTAAGTTATACTGTCTTTAGTTGGTTCATAAGCATCAATATTTGTTGGAAAGGAAATTCAATCAATGATGTGCTTTTCTCAGTAAATGCTTAATGAACAACTTAATTTTTATTTGAAAATAACGAGACAATAGGTGTATCGTGGTTAATAAGGTGGAGCATTGTCATACTTATTCGATAGGTCATAAATATTAATGAAATTGAGTAACCTGTGTGAAAACATTATGCCGTATTTCCCATGTGCTTTGTATGATCTGGATCAAGTCCTCTGCCAGTCTTGAGCTGAACAACTCCAGAACACTGGATTGTGAAAAGCCTGGATAGAATAGTGAAAGGCCTGGATAGAGTGAATGTGGAGAGGGTGTTTCCACTAGTTTAGTTGGGTGGGAGATTGCAACCTTCAAGTGGTCCACCCTGTTTCGACTAATGCAATCAACCCGACGTGCACAAACACGATCAAATAGAACAAGTTGACCTACAACTTTAGGCTGTGCACGCCATACGCAAGAAGAAGAAGAAGAGGTTTAGTTTAGAGACGCAGCGGGGAAACAGGCCCTTCGGCCCACCAGTGATCCCCAACATTAACACTATCCTACACGCACTAGGGACAATTTACATTTATACCAAGCCAATTAACCTACAAACCTGGACGTCTTTGGAATGTGGAAGGAAACTGAAGATCTCAGAGAAAACACACGCGGTCACGGGGAAACGTACAAACTCCGTACAGACAGCACCCATAGTCGGGATCGAACCCGGGTCTCTGGCGCTGCAAGCGCTTTAAGGCAGCAACTCTACCACTGCGTCACTGTGCCGCCCATAGGTGGCACTAGTAGGAGAGTCTTGGACCAAAGGCTAAACCCTCAGAATAAAAGGACGTACCTTTAGAAAGGAGATGAGGAGGAATCTACTTAGTCAGATGGTGGTGAATCTGCGGAATTCATTGCCACAGGCAGTTGTGGAGGCCAAGACAATGGATATTTTTAAGGCGGAGATTGAAAGATTCTTGATTACTAAGGGTGTCAGGCAACCAGCCTCTACTTTTTCCTTCATGGCATATGAGAGAATGGACTGTGTGCTAAAGGCAGCACAATGTTGCCCCTCGGCACTGAAAACCCAAATATAACATGTTTTGCATACCGTGTCTGGGGAACCACTTCACAATGGGGACAGATCAGTGACAAATCCACCAGATGTCTGCAAACAAGGTGGAAGGCAATGCTAAAGGATTTCAGAATTGTTATCTGCAAGGTGCTCTCACTTGTGATGTACTGAGCAGTAGAGATCTCTGCTTTGCTGTAAACAGACCCTCCCCAGGTTACAATGGGGTTCTGTTCCCGTGAACTGTTTGTAACCTAAACAGTTTTCAAATCGTACATGTGACTGTGAACCAAGGTCCCACATGGCAGAAGATGCCTGCAGCCCAAAGCAGCTATCCCTCCAGTCTCCCAAATACTCACTCTTATGTATAGGCTGTACATAACTTGGGCATTCATAATCTGGGGAGGACGTGTGCATGGAAACATAGAAAATAGGTGCAGGAGGAGGCCATTTAGCCCTTCGAGCCAGCACCGCCATTCATTGTGATCATGGCTGATCATCAGTAACCCGGGCCTGCCTTCTCCCCATACCCCTCGATTCCGCTAGCCCCAAGAGCCCTATATAACTCTCTTTTAAATTCATCCAGTGAATTGGCCTCGACTGTCTTCTGAGGCAGAGAATTCCACAAATTCACAACTCTCTGGGTAAAAAAATTAGCTGCATACTAGCTGCAGCCAACCTTCAGGAGGCACCTTAAGACATTGGTAAGGAATGCTGGTAACACTTACCTTCCACCTTAAGGCAAAATAAACCCTCTGTTTTTAGCCTTTTAAACGAGCTTAATCCTGAAATGTCTGTAATTATTTTTAATTGACCTTATACCTTAACTGCTAGGATAGGAATACAAATTTGACATTGAGCATTTCTAATATTTTTTGCACTCGTACAGAATCCAAGCTTTTCTTTATGTATAATAATCCAAGCTTTTATGTCTTTTAATAGCCAAATTAAAGTAAGCATTGGGGTCACATAGAAAATGTAAATGCATGCTGCTGCGACACCTCTTCTTAAGTTCCAAGTACAACCAAATGTTGGTTCTATTTTTGAATTTATCCCCCAATGAGCCACGAATATGAAGTAGAGCCGTTTTAAACTTGTTTTAAAAATTCTAACAGACAATCCTGCAAGTGAAAAGTTAAAGGGCTTCAAAGATAAGAATCTAGCGGGCTGCAGTTGAACAGATCATAAATATAATTGGATTTTTTTTTCAGGAGTAAAATTTACAGTGCCCGAAGAATTATATCATATGGTGGTGAATCTCCATGTGATGACATCCTTGTTTTTCTACCATCCACTGTGTGGATGCTTTGACATAAACACTTATATAATAATTTCGGATAATTGAACAATGCTTGTCAAAAATCCTAAATAATTTGCTTTTTGTTCAGTGAAGTTGGGAAAATGAGGAGATTAAGATCATAAATGACAATACTACTAAGTAAGGACTAATTTAGTTAAATTTTACGTATTGACAGGTTTGATGGCAATGTTGGTTTACAGCTGGTATCTGATTGTAATGTGAGCAAAGTGAAGTGTGAATGTTCCAAATCTGTCCATAGGTTTGGTAAGTTCTTATTTTGGTAGTTGCTTCCACATAAATGTATGCTTTATTGTCTACTGATTAAATGCAAAGTCTTTCAAGATTAAATTTCAGTCAACAAATAAGCTGAGACTTCATATTATGCATAAATAATTAAGACTATTACAATCGGAAAAGTCTATATTACGAAAACATTTTGTTTGTGCCGGCAACGTGTCACTCTGCTCTGCTTTTTCCTTTCTTCTTCCAAACTCCAGGCCACAGATTCCCATTTTCACATATTTTACTTTCATTTTTCCCGTTTAAGCGATAAACATCTTCCCGTCGCATTCCGACCTATATTTCCGAAGTTATTCATGATTTAAAGTTTCAAAAAAAGCCAAAACCGCTTTCTCAGAGAGCATCCATTGATAATGTCACAATGCTTCTCACAGTACACCAATCACAATGGGCTCTCAAGCTGTCCCGGCCCTGGCGCTGCTCTACGACCTGGGTAGATCCTGGGGCAGGAAATGGGAGTGAGGGGAGGAGGATGAGGGAAATGAGGAGGAAGGAGATGGGGTAGGGTCTCTACCCCTCTCTCTCCCTGCCCCTCTCCCTCTCTACCCCCCTCCCCCTCCCTCTACCCTCCCTCTCTACTCTCCCCCTCCCTCTCTACTCCCTCCCCCTCCCTCTCTACCTCTCTACTGCCCCTCCCTGCCACCCCTCCCTGTCCTCCCTGCCGCCCCTCTCTACCCACCCCTCCCTCTCTACCCACCCCTCCCTCTCTACCCACCCCTCCCTCTCTACCCACCCCTCCCTCTCTACCCACCCCTCCCTCTCTACCCCCTCCCTCTCTAGAGAGTGGTTAGCATTGGGACCTGTGGGTGAGTGGTGGAATATTGCGTTCGGGGACCAGCCCTCCCCTGTGATGCTGTGCCCCCCCCGCGTTGGGGGACTGGACCCAACGGGTCCCATTTGGTCTAGTATATAATAAATGTACAATATTGCAAAGACCAATAGAAACTCTAAAATTATTTTCGGAGATTATTTTCTGATGGTGCTTGTACCTCTTTGGCAGTGGTTGATTCCTTGCTGCGTTCTTGTTCTATGGACACAAGTAGCCAAACCTTTCTATTAATTCAACCCAGCATGGTGGTGTAGTGGTGGGTCAACTACCTTACAGCGCCAGAGAACTGGGTTTGATCCTGACTCTGGGTGCTTGTCCATATGGAGTTTGTACGTTCTTCCCGTGCCTTTGTGGGTGTAAATGTAAAATGATCCCTAGTGTGTGTAAGCTAGTGTCGATGTGCAGTAATCACTGGTCGGTGCGGACTCGGTAGGCCAAAGGGCCTGTTTCCGCGCTGTATCTCTAAACTAAACTAAACTAAATTAATTAAACCTTGGTGCAAGTGAACCTCTATCACACTAGGATCTCCTCGATATCCCGCCGCTCCTAGTTCTCTCCCTTTCCCCTTTCGTAACAAGGACAGAGTCCCCCTTGTCCTCACCTTCCACCCCATCAGCTGTCGCATACAGCATTTAATCATGCAACATTTTTGCCCCTTCCAACGGGATCCCATTACTGGCCACATTTTCCCATCTCCACCACTTTCTGCTTTCCGCAGAGACCGTTCCCTCCGAAACTCCCTGGTCAACTCGTCTTTTCCCACCCAAACCACCCCCTCCCCAAGTACTTTCCCCTGCAACCGCAGGAGATGCAACACCAGTCCCTTTACCTCCCCCCTCAACTCCATCCAAGGACCCACGCAGTCTTTCCAGGTGAGGCAGAGGTTCACTTGCACCTCCTCCAACCTCATCTACTGTATCCGCTGTTCCAGGTGTCAACTTCTCTACATCGGCAAGACCAAACGCAGGCTCGGCGATCGTTTCACTGAACACCTCCGCTCAGTCAGTCTTAATCTACCTGATCTCCCGGTGGCCCAGCACTTCAACTCCCTCTCCCTTTCCCAATCTGGCCTTTCTGTCCCGGGCCTCCTCCATTGTCAGAGAGTCCCGGGCCTCCTCCATTGCCAGTGCAAATTGGAGGAACAGCCCCTCGTATTTCGCTCGGGTAGTTTACACCGCAGTGGTATGAACATTGACTTCTCCAACTTCAGATACCCCTTGCTTTCTCTCTCCATCCCCTTCCCAGTTCTCCCACTAGTCTTACAGTCTCTGTCTACATTCTATCTTTGTCCCGCCCCCTCCCCTGACATCAGTCTGAAGAAGGGTCTCGACCTGAAAAGTCGCCCATTCCTTCTCTCCAGAGATGCTGCCTGACCCGCTGAGATACTCCAGCTTTTTGTGTCTACCTTTAATTCAACCGTGATATGGCAATCAATTTTGAATTGCAGGATTAGAGGCAACATCACTGCATTTTATCTGAATCTTTAGCTAACATCCACAAAGGCAATTTGGCAGTTGAAGAATATGATAAAGATGATAAAAGAGTAGAAATATACTTAATTTCTTCAAGGTCGTTGTTTATATCTGCAATTATTTTAGTGCCATTAAGAATTGGACACAGATGGGGATCAAGCTTCTGATCTTTCCAGCCATGTGGACTACAATAACATGCACTTGCAAAGCATCTTTGGCATGTAAAATACAAGACTTCTCAACAAATATTAGCAGAAAATATAAAATGACATTGGAATCATGAGAGGTGCATAAAATCATAAAGCTTATTAAAAATAAATTCTTTATTTGTCCTCGAAATCCTCTTTATTAATTTCATCAACCAAATAAAAAGGCTAGGAAGGATTGATTAAACAGTGGCAAAAGTTTGGCAAATGAAGTAGATTGTGGGGAAAAATGTGACATTGTCCATTTTGGCCACTAACAACTATTTTCCTTACAGCTCTGATACTCAAGACTCTGTCGATGATCTACAAGTTGGTGCAGAGCAATACTTACGCAACTAAAAGGTAACAGAATGTTAAGATATAGATGTGATGGAGGAGATGGCAGTTATCTGTCCTGTCAGGGATTTTTACCAAGCAATTGCTCACAATGATTTCCTGCAAATCAGCAAGATGCAATAAACAAAAATTAGGTACCAGTATCAATGTTGCTTGGAAAGCTTCATCTGCGGAACTGAAATTCTGCTGTTCCCATTCGACAAAATGTGTTCCGTGTTATTGTCACATGAATTTGATCATGCATTGATTTTTTAAATTGTGTTTAATGTATTTGTATTATTTTGAGTGTTACAATCAAGGATATAATATATTGGTTATTCTGTTGTTATCCTTGAGAAGATGGTGTTGAGCTTCCCTCTTGGCCTACAATAATTCATGAGGTGAACAAGCTTTCATAATGCTGTTAGGTGGAATATTTCAAGATTTTAACCTAGTGACAATGAATAAATGACAATTATATGTATGGTCATTTGTATTTCAGAGACCTGTATTACAATGATACACAGTTGTTTGGCTCACAGAGTACTCTTGATGGCATTATCAATGATATATGCTGCATGCTTAAAGTTCAACGCAGATGTCTCCATGTTGTAAGTACTTATAACACATGTTCTTCCTCCAAAACAGTAATGTGCATTTAAAAAATAAAGACATGATGAAAGTAATCTATGTTTATAACGACAATCAATACATTCAAACTTTCCAGATTTGACCAAAAATAATGCAGCTTTCCCAAGAAATTAATTGGCAGCATTATATGGGAAAGAAGAAAATCTGAATTTCTCTGGCACATGGTAGGGCAAATAAGACATCTATTCAGAACAGTAATTGAGTTATAGTTTTTATTTTACATTTTCATTTTCAGAAATGATTCCTGGAATATGGAATAATAACTGATTTTAATTTAATTTATTTTTTAGTTCAACATTAAGTTAAATTATAGTTTTAAAATAGTTCTGAATATATTAGGTGAAATCTGTAGGTTATCTGGTTATTATCTACACAATGCTCTTTGTGATATTCTTCGGTCAGGAAATACATGCATCGCTAGCAATGGCTGCCTCGCCAACAGTCTGTCTGTCCTTTCTTTCCTTTGTGTTTAATAGTATGTGTTAAATGTATGTTTTTTAGTGTTCTTTAGCTTGTTTTATGTGGTAGGTGGGGGAGGGGGTTGGGGGAAACTTCTAATCTCTTACCTCGACTGAGATGCGATTTTTTCCCGTATCGTATCTCCGTCCGTACTGCGGCCTAACATTGAGGAGTTGGCGGCCTTTGCTGAGAGCTCCACCGAGGGGCCTGCTGACTTACCATAGTGGAGCCTGCGATCCCTTTGCCAGGGATCGACCTCGGAGCTCCAGCCGTGCCTGCCTGCGGACTTTAACATCACGGAGCCCGCGGTCTCTGGTCAGGGGACTCCAAGCCGAGGGAGTTTCAACCGCCCCAAGGCGGGAGTTTCAATCGCCCCGACGCGGGAGCTTCGATCGCCCCAACGGAGCTTCAACCGCCGGCTGTGGGAGCTTCGATCGCCCTGACGGTTCGACAGCCCCTGACCGCAGGAGAATAAGAGGTAGAAGAATGGACTTTTTTACCTTCCATCACAGTGAGGAATGTGGGGAATCCGCTGTGGTGGATGTTTATGCTAACTTTTATGTAATTGTGTGTTGGTGTTTTTTTTCGTATGGTTGTATGGTAAATCACATTTTACTGTACCTTAATTGGTACGTGATAATAAAAGTCCTGTGAATCCTTTAAATTTTCTTTTCATAAAATGTTTAATTTCTATTTTTTTAGCTCTCTACCTCGAAAGGCTGCATTGCTGGCGATCTATGCTATACCGAAGAGGATGGCAGCAGAGTGAACTGTGCCTGCAGTTCCACTGTATGTACCAGGTTTATTGTGAAATTCATCAAATTAGTCTGCAAGCTTCTTTCAGCAGAAATATGTGCTGGAGAGGGACAAATCATGAACAAATGAAGAAACAGGAAATGATCCATTGCTCTTTTCTGCATAACCTATGTAGTTGCATCAAAGTTACAGGCCAATTAACAATATTCTGCTTAGTAGCCTTTTATTATGGAAACTGTTGTGTTACAAAGCTGTGATGGCCAACAAAGTTGTTTCAGTGATATTAAGAGTGCACAACTCCAGGGACCTAAACCTTGGTTCCTGTCTGTGTGGCACATTCTCGCTGTGACCACATAGGGTTACCTCAGGTGCTCTGCCCACAAATGTGTTTATTGGTTAATTGGCTAACTGTAAATTTGCCTCTCCTGCAGGTGGGCGACAGGAGAACTGGAGAAATTGATGTGCATGTGAAAGAGAATAGGTTACAGAAAAATAAGTGGGGAAATGGGACTGATAGCATTGTTCTGCGAAGATGGACTAAAAAAACTGGAGTAGCTTAGCAGGTCAGGCACCATCTCTGGAGAAAAGGAAGAGGTGATGTTTCATGTCGAGACCCTTCTTCTGATGTCACCTATTCCTTTTCTTCAGAAAAACTGCCTGAGCTGGTGTGAACTTAACGGACCAGATAGCCTCCTTCAATATAATGAGAAAATATGAGATTTTAATGTGCAATTTGAAAAGGATATTGAGGCCAAACTAAGGAATGGAATTCCCAAACTTTTATTTTCCAATACCTAAATTCCAACATTTTCCATTTCTGTTTCCCTCTTTCTCCAAGCTAATTATGCCCCCACCCCAGTGCAATTCCGATACAGAAGCCAAGCTAAAAATGAAAATAGAAAGGAATAAGAGATCATTATTTTATTCCAATGAAGTTGATTCAAATACTTTTTACAATAAATACCCTTGCAAAAGTTATTAAAAATCAAAATAGTGTGATACATCACCTAATTGGATGATAACTGACCCCAACTTTTTTTGGGTAACTAACAATATTTGGAGTTTTGCTATTTTACTTCAAACTCGATGGTCCTTTGGATAAAAATTCATGGCCAGAAATATAATTTGTGACATGCTCTGTACCTTCCACAAGCTTCCATCTCTCAGCAGACTATATGATCGGTCCTCAGTGTGTCCCCTATTAGTGATTATCAGGCCTCTGTTCTGTTCAGAAACAGTTCTGTCATTGAGTTGGCTGAGTAGCCAATCAGTTTGGAAAGTTCTAAGAGATGATAAACAGGAAATAAAATAATTATAGGCATCTTGAGATATTTGGGTTAATGCACAATCTGAAATAGCTAAAAATAAACAAATAGCAAAATAATAAACATGTAATCCAGGTTTAGAGGAGGGAGAGGTTGAGTAGGCTGGGACTATTCCCTGGAGCGCAGGAGGATGAGGGGTGATCTTATAGAGGTGTAAACATTATGATAGGAATAGATCAAGTAGGTGCACAGAGTCTCTTGCCCAGAGTAGGTGAATCGAGGACCAGAGGACATGGGTCTAAGGTGAAGGGGAAAAGATTTAATAGAAATCTGAGCGGTAACTTTTTCACACAAAGGGTGGTGGGTGTATGGAATAAGCTGCCAGAG